>NW_024356505.1:24043775-24661069 GCF_014805655.1 Passer montanus | reverse complement strand
GGGAGGGAGAGGGAAGCAGGGAAGACATGAGACACTGTATTACAAGATAAAGTAAAAACAAATAGTGAAACAAGAAGATAATCAATTTAGTTTTAAAAATTATAGAAGTAGTTCACTTAGCTATGTTCTGCATTAAATATTTTGTCTAAATGAGAATCATAAAACCAAAGGGAAGGAAAGATGTATAAGGTTTTCCTTTTTTTATTATTGTTATTCTGTCCCTTTATGGACTACCACTACATAAAACAAGAGCTTTAAAACAGTTTTAAAACCAATCTCTTGGTCAATCAGGTGGTTGTCATTAATCTACTAGATTTATAGAGAAAAAGAAAGAAAAATGTCACTGTTCAGAAAAGCTTCAAGGTTGATATTAATAACAATCAATCATATGACTAACAGAATGAAATTGAAGCCTCTTAAAACTCTCAATCCAACTCTGCCTGAGGTCTGAGTTCCAAGGCATCATTTTTTTGTTTCTGCAAGGTCCTTGTGTTCTATTTTTATTTGATAGAAAATTACACCTAAGATTGCTTCATGAAGGCCATAGTACTATTCCACAGAGTAAAAGTTACCATGTACCAACTGAACAATGGGCTTTTTCAGTGTAATGTTTCTCAGGAATTACAGTATTAGAATAATGAGATGTGCAAATTTTTCATCAACCCAGTCTCCAAAGCAATGAGTCACTCCTAAACACAGAGCAGCAAGACAATTAAAAAAAGCTTATGTGTTGCTGTATTCCACACCCCACAGGTATCAGAATATATGATTAGAACAGATGCAAAAGGTTTCCATTGAAATAAGATGTATAGACACAGAAAACACTATAGCAATGTGTGCTGAATCTGTGTTCAATAGCTGAACAGGTGCTATTAGTGCTAAACAGCTCCAAAACATCAGCCAAGAAGAAAGTCTGAGCGTCAGACACAGGTATGAGCAAAAGAGACTATTTACAGCAACCAACCACAGGCAGCTAAATGAGAAAGCCAGTTCCCTGATGCTCCCCCTGCACTCAGTGGGACTACAATTCCTTCTTCTGGAAAGTATTCCAGAACACAAGACTAATTTAGGCAACACAAATCAACTTCTGGAAGAGATGGTCTGTCTCCATAACCATCAAGCACACCCAAGAATGCTGCTAACTCAGATGAACTCAAAAAGTACTTTCCTCCCTGCCTAATACCAACAGCATCCACTGGAGGCAAGCAAAATGAGCTAAGCAACAGAGACTATGCACCAGGTTCTCCTTTTCTCCTAAGAAAATCAGGATAAAATCAAGGAAAAAATATTCTAAAATAGAATAGTTCAAATTGTACCCTATCTTCTCATGAAAAAACAGACAAGTTTGCATAAGTGGATAGTAATTAATAGATACTCTCTTAAATGGCAATGATATACCATATAAGGAGGAAACAACATTTAGCCAAATGCCTCAGTCACCCTCATTTATGGTGCCTAGAGACCTAACAAACAACAGACTGCTAGCAATCTGATAAATTGGTTCTATTCTGAAATCCCTAGAATATCCTATACAGCAAATGGGCCCTATAAAATGTTTGTAGCCACAGTGGGAAAATTTCCTTTTTTAAAATCTGATATTCTGGGTTTTCTGCTTACAAAGGCTGGGAATTCTTCTCTGCACTGACACATGACCTTCAGTTCCATTTCTGTCTGCTTCCTGACCTATCTCATACTTAACACCTGCTGACATCACAATTTCCAGTATATTCTTTGTCAAAACTTTCCTTTGAAACAGGATTTGAAGTCTCCTGTTAGCAGCTGGGGACACCCATGCTAGCAAGACAAGTGTCAGTGTGCGGGAGAAATGCCCAGCAGTCACAGGGAGAAAATGGTCCAGCCATTGCCCAAACTCAGAAACTTCTGGAACACAGAGCAGGCTGGGCCTCCTTGCAAACTGCTTCCCTTTCAGGGAAATACAGGGTGAGGAAAAAGGCAATGATGTTCACGTGCACCTTTGCTTGCCATGGTGCACGTGATCCCAACCCAGGGGCTTCCCACAGTGTGGACAAAACCAGAGGGACTACGACATCCAAGTCTGATGGCTTTTGGCATGATAAGGACTTCAACCACACTCTTCAGCCAGGGGCTGTCCTGTGCATAATAAAAACCCACAGGACCGTTCCTACAGTCCTCTGAAGCAGCATGCAGCACTTGACCCAAAGCAGCACTCAAGCAACACCACCTGGGGCTGGAGAGGGACACCTGCTGGGACAAAGCATCCAAACCCCCCCTCGCCACCAGCTGAGCAGCCTGTGCAGCCTCCCTGGCCCAGCAAAGCAGCACAAACACATTTTGGGAGCTGCACCACTGGCAAATGACTCTCCAGCAGCTCACCCTCTTGTCTCAGGGTGCCTCCTTGCCCCCGTGGCTGACAATATCCCTGCCAAACAAGTGCAAAACAATGAAAAGCACTTTCCCAAGTTGGCAGAGATGGGGTTTACACACATTTCAAATTTCAGAGTGTTCTGTTTTGGGGATAAATTACGTAATAAAACTGATTATGCAATGAAAAGCACTTTCCCAAGTTGGCAGAGATGGGGTTTACACACATTTCACATTTTCAGAGTGTTCTGTTTTGGGGATAACTTACGTAATAAAACTGATTATGTATTTTCAGGCAGATCCTGTCTTCCTGGAAATGTAATGGAAACTGTATTTCCAACTCTTGAATGACCACTAAAATACCACTTTCACAGAAAAATTTAGTTATGCATACACAGTTAAACAGTTATGCATACACAGTTAAACTTGAAAGGGAAGTCCATTAGTACAAATAAGACCAAGTTAAGGTCCTGTTCCACAGCTGGCAATACCACATTTGTAAGACCTTTCAAAAACCCTTATAAAGGGCTAGCAGAGAAAAATCCCTGAGTGGTACTCAGAGCAAGCAGAGGTAAATGTTTGCCAGATTAACTGTTAGTTGCAGCTGCTTGACTTCAAGCATGTGTTCTGAAAAAACATGAATAATGCCAGTCTTATAAATACAGTGAACTTTCCTAAAGTGAAAAATAAAATCTTATGTATGGTGCCAAGAAAGTCTGCCTAGAAACTTTCTGGAGTTTTACAGCCTAGGAATAGGATTTCCCCCAAGTCCATCTACCAAATATTCAGGCAATAAGAGGAGGTAATTTGATGTCTAAATCAAGGACTCTTCGGCTGCGTAAATTGATCTAGTATTTTAAGCTGAATACAGATTTTCCAATGGGGGAAAATTAAAACTGTCATGGAAACAGCAGAGATAATAATTTCATCTGGCCAAGGTCTGTCTTTACTTGCAAACAGCCTGCAGAACTAATAGCACTGGCAAGTTTAAACAGGTTAGTACTTTACAGCACAAAAATTAGAAAAACAGAAAAGATCAATGCCACCTTCTGACCAATATGCTGCAGTCTTTAGTCAGAAGCACAGTACAAGAAGATTCATTTCAACCCCAAGGGAACCATCAGCAAAGAATCCCTTCAGAACTGGGGCTGGGGCTTTTGTTCTGCAGTGTTGATAAAAGGACAAATGATGCACACATCTCCCAAAATCGTAACATCTAGGCTTGTTCCCATGGATGAACTTTCTGTCTTTTATTTAATGAAGCAAACACTGGAACAGTGATTTTCATTATTATTTCATCTCTTAATTTCCCCTGGCTATTAGTAACTCCATGCTAAATGTAAGCAACCCACAAATGCTTTGCCACATCAACAATCAACCAACCATAGTGAAAGTTACAAGCAGGAGACGTAGTGTCAAAAATACACATTTTCCAGTGGTTTTGGGCTCCATTTATCCTTCCAAAATTTTAAGAACTAATAGGACTAATCATATTCTCCAAATGATATACATTTGATGCATGCTGGAAATACCCTAGGTTCAGCTGACCCTGCTTTAAGAGAAAATACAGGGTGTAAGTTAACAGAGAGTTGACATCACAGGTCATAGGAGACCAAAGGATTTTCTGAGTGCAAGGACTCAGCTCTGGGCTGATGTAATGAACTTTGCCACAGTAGAGAGCAGATTTCTCATAGAAGGAATACCAGATTAAATCCCAAATGCTGTGCTAAACAGCATTTTGCCACATTGACTTTTAGGCATATTATAGGACCAAATTAAGTAAGTTGTGAGTTGAACTCTGAGTAGGAAAAATTTGCAAGAAAGACAAAATGTGATACTCCTATGTGCTTCAAACAGCCAGGAATCTTTCTAAAATAAATAAATATCATATGGAGGCTGAGAACTGTGCAAAAAATTCAAGTATCATTCTAAGTAGCTCTTGTTTATGAGCAGTTAATCAGTAAGACTAGAAAAAAAAATCTTCAACCTTCCAGAGTTAAGCTATTTCCATAAAAAAACCCAACATGGCACACTGCCAATTCTTCCAGACTATCTCCAATGAATCACTGCTTCTTGGGCCTCAAAATGATGCTGTCTCTCTTTTACTTGGCTGTGTCATCTCCTTCCAAGGCTTTATCTCAGCACCATACTTTATCATCACACTTATTTATTGTGTAAAGTGTTGATTAATTTTCTACATTCAGATTTCAATGTATAGTAACAACATAATTGTTTAAATCTATTGATGTACTTTCATTTCTTTGCAATGTCTGTATAAGCAATTTAATACTGTTCACTTTTCTCAGATAATAACACGAACATGAAGATTTTGCATATTTTAACCTTTGATATCTTCAAACTGTTTATGGAGTTTGAGCAAACACAATTTCTCCTAAGTATGTGAAATTTTACTTTAACATATTATTTCAACATTTTATTTAACAATACAAGTGGCTTAGGAAAGCATCCTTTCCCCATTTCAGTTTAAATGGCAGATGATGGATAAATTGTAGTTAATCTTGGAAAGAGATGTTAAAACCAACCAATTCCTGATTAAACTCTATTACTATCTCTGGCAATTTTCTCAGCAATTATTTCAAGGACGAGGCTGAAATAGTCTTTAATCTTTCCTTATTGCAAACAAATATTTCATTGACACATTACTGTTTTCAAAAGGATTCCTAAAAAATAAATAAGGTCAAAGAAGCTGGACAAAGTGATTGATTTTTCAGAGAACTGCACATAAAATAACACATTTTTAGAAAAGTAGCAAGAGGAAATTACTGAACATATGCTATACTTTCCTCCATTTGTAGGAAAAATAAACCCAACTAGCTATGCTTCACTGTTTCTACAGGAGCAATGATGCCTGCCTTCAGCTCAGTCCCTACAAAAGAAGGATCTGATAAGGACACTTTTGAGAGCCACCTGATCAACCATGGTTTAAATCTATATTTCTAATATAAAAGAAATAGCAATTAAAGGTAATTTGGCATAAAAGAGAGGGTAAGCTTTCATCCTGGAACAGACTCTCCAGGTTCAATCTGCAAAAAACCTGAAAACTTGGAAACACCAGTGGAGACAATAGGAGGAAGAATATCAAAGGCATGTATAATTATATTTCTCCTTTTTCACGTCATCTTTCTCACACCTTTTGCACTTCATCCATCCTGCTCTCCTTCAGCTCCCTGCCTCCTTGCAGGAATTACTTCTCTTTCCTATCCAAGACCTGATTATCCTATTTGTAAACCATCTGATTAAAACCATTTAACACCTAGGGCACTACAGGTTTATATGGTGCTTAGAATTAATACTGCATGTCGCAAGAGTGTTATTAATTACTTATTTCCTTTGGCAGAGGAAAAAGAATTTATATATTCTACAATACCACATTTTAAAGAAGTGTTTTTATACACCCAGATTCACTTAAGGTCTTATTCTTTTTCAGGCCAGTAATATTCAGGAAGTAAAATATCATGTGACCATCATGGTACTGCGAACCAGTGGAAGCAACATTCACTAAGCTGTGCTCACATGGGTGTCACTCAACTATTTGATAGCCAAATAAAAAGAAAAATTTAAATTCCTGAGAAGATTTACAATCAATTTTAAAAGCATTGGATCATAAACCTTTTCAGTGAACCTAGTACTCCAGCAAAGTCTGAGTGAGATCACACAAAAAAGAAACATTCAAGTGTACAGGAACATATAATCAGCACTGGAAATACTGTCTAAACACATAGCCCAAGAGAAGACAGCTCTCTGCTGTAACTGCCCATAAAACTGGCAATTTTGTGACTAACTAAACAGAAATGGCACATATATTTTGCAGTGTATCTATTTAGTGAGGGACGAAACTAAGCACTCCTGAGTTGAAGCAGGAATGTACTGGTGGAGTATTGTGAAAGACAAAAGATCCAGTAAATCCTCCTGGCTAATTGCAAAGGATCTTTCTATTCTCCCTGAGCCCTGCCAGCAAATGGGAGCAGCTCATCTTCATGATGGAGAGAAATTGAAGCAGCTTGCTGCACATTGGCCAAACAGCAGTTATTTTCCTATGAATCTGCCTGCATTTTGGAGCAGAAGATGACATTTACTTTACAGAGGATCAAACTGTTCCCTTGTCTTAGGCGTTTGTTCCCAATCAAAACCACACAGTGTAACTGCAAACCCTGAAAATCAATGCAATATTGAAAATTACAGAAAACATTTCAGGAACTAAATGATTGTTTATTATGCGCTTAAATGTAATTATAAACTGAATTTTGCCAGTGAATTAAAACACATTATTTCTAAAAAGAACCTCCATATTTTAGGGCCTTGTTAAAAAATTTCCAACTAGATAGGCCCATAAGTAAAAGTTATAAAAATACTGCATTTATCTTCATAAAATATTTTTAAAGTCTCTACACTATGAATATATATGAAATATATGAACAATAAACTTTCTTCCATTGCAGATATTTTGTATGTCTGTACTTACTACAAAACATCTATGATAGCATATAATAAACCTTGCATCTCACCACAAATTTAAAGACAATGCTGCACACAAGAACTAGAAACCACACTGAATTTTCTGGGAGAAGCAGGGGACAAAATAAAACAAAACACTTGATTCTCATTCAATCCTATTCCTAATTTTGATCCTAACTGTTTACAACTGCATAGTTTTTCCATGGAAAAAGGAAAAACTGCTATATCCCACACAAGGGAGCAGCAAGTACAGGCAAGGAGATTCCTTCCCAGCACAGCTGTAAGGCTTTTGAGAGGTTCAGCTCTTGCAAGCCCACTCTGATTAGAGCAAAGCTGAAAGATGGAGACAGTCAGAGAGCAATCAGCAGCTAGAAAGGTATTTGGCCAAAGACAAAGGCTTAAGCCTAGCCCAGTTTAGGCTTTCTGCTCATTCCATATGCCATCCACTATGATAGAAGAGTCTCCAAAAATCCTTCACCAGTTTCGCTAAATGTTTAAAAATCCCTCACAACTGAGCCCCTGCCTCCTCCTCCTCGCCCTCCTCTGCATGGAGGCAGCTCTGCCACCTGCAGAAACCCCCAGGCTCAGCCATGCACAAGTCCTGCCACACCTTTTGAAGGCCCCGCTACAAAATGACAGATCTGATGCTGCCAAAGGTGATTGAGTGATGGTTTGATTGAGGGGTAGACACTGAGCAACTGGAAAGCCCCATTCCTCCTCTCCCTGACAGAGCCAGAGAAGCACAGAGCCAGCAGCAATGGGAATGCCAAAGGAGGTTGAGCAGCTGCCCCCCCAGGGATGCCACCCACCCCCCTTCAGGGCTTCATCTCCCTTGTTCTCTCGCAGCAGGCCACGTCTGACCTGTCAGACACCTCTCAACACCCACCCATCACCTCAGCAAGCTCCAAAGCAATGCTGGCAATGATCTCAGCAGACATCAGGTATGAGCCCCACCTTCAAAATTTCCACTGCTCCTTGGAAAAGGATGCGTTGACTTCAGCTGCATGCAGAGTAACATCAAACATGTACACCCATTCAAGGCTAAAAAGAGAGCTCCTATCCTTCTGTTTTTACAAATAATTACATTTAGTTGTTCCCCCCTTGGTAATTTTCTCTTACCCTGCTACAAGAAGCATAAATGGACATGTCAGAAGAGCATTAAGATGTTTTGCCTGTTTGTTTTGGTTAGAGGGTGTGTGGAGGTTTTTTTTAACACATGGCAACATTTTGACTTCTATTCTTAGAAACCATTTGAGGCAAAAAAGGGCCCATGAAAGAATTGAAGTCCACAAATGAACTTCCTTTCTGACAGCTTTTTCTCAGCCATCTCCCCTCCAGTCATGCCTGCCAAAATCCCATGCTTTATAGGGGCATCTGTTCTATTCTCTCCAGGCCAAAAAAGGAGACTTTTTAAACTCTTACTACAGCCAAGGAAATCTATAGCTCAATGAGCCTAATGTGATTATTTTTCCCCATGTCTGAAGCTCCACAAGTGCCATCCGAAGGGAAAGTCTCTTTCTCCCCCCTCCCTTCCTCCAGCCCCATGCTCCCAACCCAGGCCTCTTCTAAAAGCTATCCTTCCTCCTCCCACTCCCTATCCAACTGCTTTTTACCACAACTGAGGAACTGAGAACAATTTACTTATTTATTTATGAGCCATAAATGAAACTCTACATCAACAACTGAACTGACATATTCTTATGAATACCTGCATTGCTCTAAGTTCTTCACCCTGCTGTGAACTTGGTTTACTTCATACAACAAGAAGTAGAACAAAACATAAAAAACAGCTGCTTTCCCATGCCAGTACTACTCCTGGAGTCGTATCACAACGCAGGCAGTCTCAGTGGATTTGACTAAGAGCTGATTCACATTGCTCAGTACAAACAGCAGGTCACCCTGAAACTGCACTGCCTGCACAGGATTTGAAGTCACACACTGGCCTTCAGAGGAAAGCTTGGGTGCTCCCACTACCACCAGAAGAACAGAGCAGCACAGACATCATACTCCCTATGCCCTCATCGTAAATTGGCTTTATCCAAGTGCAATGCATTTCTTTCAATAACTTACAATTTATGGTGCAAAACATAGGGCACCACAATCGCATCAATTCCCCATGAAATAACAGTGTTATTTAATGTGTTTGAAATAAGGAGACTTTCTAGAATTTATCATCACTTGTGTAAGGCTTCAATGCAATCACAAGAGCAAGCACGGGCCACAAGCATCACTGATGTGGCTTTCAGTGAAATCTGCAGTGAAATCACCAGAAAAAAATCTAACACAACAACTCCAGACATTTGCATCAGAAATAGGAGATGAGAAAATTGAGCTGAGCAGCAGATATATATTTTTATGTATTACAATCAGCATTTGCACAATACCTCCAAAAGCGCCTCACATACCTAATTTTTTATGGGTAAAAAATCTAATGGTAAGTCTGCAAAGCTCCTTTTTCTCTCTACAAGCAAAACACGTCTCATAATTTGAGGCCCACAAAGGATGTAAGAATATATTAATAGGCAAGGGAGCCCTATTTGTACTTCTTTATTTAGATTTTCTGGCTAGCCACAATCTTGTTCACATATAGTCTTCAAGAAGCAGGAATAGTCCTAGCAGGTTAAGCACAGGCAGGTTTTCAGCCTAAGTTTGTTAGTACTGGGCATGAAGACCAAAGCTAATATCTTTGCCCACTCTACACCAGTTCTTTGTGGCTCAGCCTGTAAACGCATAGCCTCACTGGCAGGCTGCATCTATGAGCTGAATACATAAGCTCTTCCCCTCATGAAAAGGAAAAAAAATTAAAAATCAAAGCTAAGCTCTACATCTGGAAGAAAAAACGCAATTAAAACAAGAGGAATACATTTCTGACACAGCTCAGTTCTCTGGTGAAATCAAGATTAAGAGGCATGTTTATGAGCAAAACTAAGTCAATATTTTCAAATTGGTTTTTAGAGCAAATCTTAGTTTTACCATTCATAAAATTCAATAGGTAATTACACAGCTAGGCAAAAGTCCTTAGAGGAAAGCAGAAGAATAATGAATTCCCTACATAATTATTTATAGCTGTGTTTTTGAGTGAACACAGTATAACAGGCATCAAGCCAATATTTAAAGGAAAAAAACCAGATTTGTAAAACCTTAAATATTTCTGTAAGCCAGTCCATAGACAACAGCCTATTTCACAATCTAATCTGCCTTTGTAATACATAAAAAATCCCAACAACTTAGCCTGCCTCTCTGATTAATCATTATGATTTAAAATAAAACCTTGACAAAGACGGGTCCAGAAGCACAACCACAAAATATGTAATGCTATCAGAACATGCAATTTGCTTAAAATAATGTTCCTGGGAGGTGCCATAGTGTTGTGTGCAAAACATGTTGTCTGCTCTGTATTTTGAAGAAACCCTTGGGAACAAAATCATTACCAAGCATCAGTCAAAATGGCAACAACTAGAGCTCAAATCCAATTCAGTCTTTCATAACTAACCCTAAGAACAAGCTGCTTATCACTCCAAAGCTCAAAAAAGATGATGAAAACTATATAACACAATGTCCTTTGGTTCCCTAAAGACATTATTACATTCAGTTAGGAGCTGATTGGTGTGCACTGATGCTTCTGCTTTCCAAATACACAGCTTAATTGCCAATACAACTTCACAAGAAAACAGAGGAAAAAATTTCTCTCTCCTGCTATTAAAAAGACAAGCAGTTGTTGCTAGCAAATAAAAAGAAGGCCAAATTGTTGTTATTTTTTTAAGCTCAAATATCATCAATAACAAACTAGAGACAAAACTAAACAAACATTTTTTTTGTAACAAACAAATAGAACATGATCCAAACATTCCCCTAAAATCTCATACATATTATAGTGTCACAAGTAAAAATTATAATAAAAATCTGTATCAATACATACAATTCACAGCACAAAGGAGCTCTAACTGGACTGAAAAGAATGGGGGCTTAATTTGTATATTATATACAGATGCTCTTGCTCCAGTTGAAGTCTTCTTTTACACAATCAGAAACAATACTGGATAGATTGCTCTGCTCTATTTCAGCACTCCACAAAACAGATTTAAATGGAAAAGATCATCGCACACAGGGCTCTGCAGACCACATTTCATTATTCGTATACAGCAGCAGGAGTTTTCAAGCAATTTGAACATTACTTGCATTTGAAGGAAAAAGTACAAAGTTGGCATTACTTTTATTACTGTAACATGTGGTATGCATAGCAGGAAATCCGCCAGGTATATATATTGGAGCAAGAGAGACATATGTCCTTAAGGAAATATTAAAACCCAGACAACAAAGTTCATCAATGTTAGCAATAAACATGAAGTCTGTCCCTCCCTCCTGCAGCCCTCCTTAAATGCCCAGCAGCTCTGTGAATTCAAAAGACTGAATCCTATATCCTTGCTCTTGCCAAATACCTCAATTGCCTTCCATGTGCATAACATTTCCTTAGGACTAGATGTATTTGTCTTCTTTTATCCAGCAACAATATATTTCTGTGTTAGGATCTGCCACTTTCTATTGAAGCTTATGACAAGAACCTGCACACCTCTCACAGCTCCCCTAGCTTAGGGACAGGCCAGCTAAATATCCCACAAAAGCACCTTCCAAACACTTCTTCTTCCTTATGAGGAATGCAGACACATCCTCGTGATAAAGGTTCAGGACAACCCCAGGACTTCTCCTTCAGTGCAGAGGGGAGTACTTGTAGATATGTACATAAAAGTGGCAGGAGAAGTTAAGAAATAAATGGGAAAGGAAGTGGGAGCTGATGGAGGGAAATGAGGTTGAAGAAACAAAAGGCAGCTATAGGCATCATAAGCACTGCTGAAACAAACAGGTTGTGTGCATCCTATGTCTAGATCAAAACCACCATTAAACAACCACACAAATTCATTTTTAAGCAAGAGCTTATTTCTTGGTTTCAATACAGCACTAAAATAAAATAACAGGAAATGAACAGTACATCATTGACTCTAAAGGGTTTAAATTCATTTGTTTTCCCTGTTTCTCTGCAATTATTATCCATATCGGAAAATGACAAAATTAATGGATTTATATTTTTCTGCAAATAAATGGCTATGACAAAACAATTATGTTTATTTATACCATATAAAATATCCTGCAAGATACCTGGAGATAAACAATATATATACCAAGAGAGTTTCTGGGAAGGGCACAGCAGCTGAGCCAGCAGAGAACTCTGCCCCCATTCTGTTTAATATCTGGAACACTGGGCACCCTGGTCATGCTGGTGGCAGCTCTTCCTTAGTGCAAGAGAAACCAAGCTGTCCCAGGAGAGGAATCAGAGCAGGAAAGCCTGTTGAACATGGAATCCAAGCTCTGACATAAACGTCTCAGCAGCAACTGTGAAGAAGCATTTATTTCTTTCATGCATCTGCTACAACTTGAACAGCTCTGCCTGTACATTACTCGGTAGGAGTGTTTTGTGGCAATTCTTAAAAAATTTACTCTGGACAATTTAATGTAACATGAAATTAATTCATTAATTGTCAAATGTATTCATTAATTAATTTATCCATTAACATCCCTTCATTATCTTCAGTGACAATACAGTTACAAAGCTGAGTTTTGCTTCAGCAATCTATAACATTTCTAATTTTTCAAAGAAGCTACTCACCTTTCAATCATTTGTATTACATCACTTGAGTAACTGCTACATTTTATTTCATGGAAATATATAAATCTCTTCTGTAAAAATCTTTACTTGAAGTCACACTCTCTTTAAAGCCCTCAGAGAGATACAGACACACTTAGTCTACAGCTCACCAAACCTGCTTCCTATGGTAGGTCTGGTACTTTGATAAATCATGCCTCACACTCTGTAGAGACAACCAATGACTAGAGGAGCTCACCTCAATATCACTACTTGGTTTGATGATCCCCCTTCTTATGGATCCTCTTTGCCCTGCTCCTCACCATCACAAGACAAACAAGAGGAGATACTTGAGACCAACTTCAGATTTCATTTAGGTAAACAAGAAAGGCAAAGAAGCATGTGCAGCTGGTGTAAAATAAACACTCATTCTCTGCTAAAAATGTTCCAGGCTGAATTGAACATCCACAAGGAGCTAAGGAAAACAGCAACAAAGAATTCCTTACAAAGATTCCTTGGAACTGAGAGATCCTGTTGCTACTCTCAAACACTACTTAGACTCACAGTATTTTAAGACAGGACAAAATGTCCCAAACAAGTAATTTACTGGATCCAGGGTTTCCACCTTGATATAATGTACTGTCACTGAAAAGTCCCATGATGAATTAATATTTCATGCCTATGTCCAACAGATAGTGAAATGTAATAAGGGCCTGACTCTATCAAATCCACAGCCTACCACAAAACGTACCAACACAATCACAGCAGGACAAAGTCAAAGAATTTTATAAACAGAAGATCCGTATTGATACAATCAATACAACAACAATGGAGTCATTAAATAATTTGGGATGAAGGGACATGCAGGACAAGCCAGCAAAGAAGGAGGTGTGATGCCTGCTTATGGTAAAAAAAGCCCCAAAACTCTGTTATGAACGTTCCCAAATTCCAGAACCTTCCTGAAAAAGATGGCCAAGTGTGCACTGGAAATACCATGGTTTGAATCAGCTGGGCATGAAGAGCTGTGTTTCAGACTGCACAGGCTCAGCCACTGTGGTGCTCTGGGTACCATTTCTGCTCTCCCAGCTGTCAGACACACTTCCATTGACACGCATCCTCCTTCCTCAGAAGCACAGTCTCAGTAGCATCAGAGCCACCCTGGGCTCTGGATACACTTCCAGCCACCCTCTGTTGGCCAGAATGAGCTGTCCTGGGAGCACCCACACTGATCTGGGATCCCCATGGGTTCCACCAGGATCTCTCCCTTGGAAGCAGACACACAGACACCAGGGCACAGAAGCCTACACCACGAGCCCATCTTCTACAGGCTCCTTCCAGCATCAGTGCAACGGGGACAAATGCTGCCAAGGATTTCCCCTCCAAACCATGCCTTAAAATAACACTGGGATGTGGGAGGAAAGCATCTAGGTTAACACTGCTTCATGCAGCACTATTTTAAGCAGGAAAACCCTAAGGATTGGTAGGGTTTTGATTCTTTCTTCCAAATGTTGCCACTTTAGGCACTTTTATCAGACTCTTGTCTCCTCCTCCAGCTTTAATCACCTGATAGCATTAGAGTAACAAAAATAAGGGTAACTACTATACATGGAAAGGAATGAGAAAAGAAAAAGTATTTTTACGCCAAGATCAAAACAATAGCAACCAAATATTTTTCATTGTGCCAGAAGAGACTTCTGGTATTTCTCAGACTACAGCATCAGTCTGATTTGACAACTTACAAAAAATAAATTAAAAATTATATTTTGAACATTTACACCAGCAAGCCATCCAATCTTTCAGAAACAGAAAACCCATACCTGGCGTACAAAACTGTTGGAGGTAGTGTCAGAAGATGTACTCCCATCTGAGCCTTTAAATCGGTTTTTTCTTCTTGCCCCTTTACCATAGGACTGTTAAAAAAAAAAAAAGAAAGAAAAAAAAAAGCAGATTAGAGAAACAACATTACAGCATTAGTTTGTGTTGCACAGAAAGCTTCCAGTGTCTCCTAGACTAGCAGGGATTCAGATTATCAGCTTTGTGTCTATCAATAAGCAAATATTCAGTAAGTAACTGATGGGATGTATGTGCAACTTCTCACCAGGCTTGGTCAATTGAGCCCTAAAAGTTTTGCCATTGTTGGGTTTTTTCCACATTTGGTTCAGAAACATACTTATAGACTCACATAGATGTAGCATTATTTACCTAAGTCACAGTGATTAAAAAGTACAGTGTTGTGCAGCTAGTTTAAATAAACATGGCAGGAGAGGAGGTACTGGAGCAGACTCCAGTACATCACAGCTATGAGCCAAGTCAGCTGAGGGAACATTAAACAGCAAGAAGTGACAAACAACTTGTTGATACAATCTTACAACTGAGGGAGATTTTACAATAACAATTTTTTACAATAATTTCAAGAAAGTAAAAGCAGTATAACAATAAAAAGAACTATATGTGTATCTGGGAAAGGAGTAATATACTACTAAAAAGCAAGGCATCATTAATCTACTTTTATCTACTAAGAATTTAAAGAAACATGAGGAGAAAGCTATGGTTGGCTGAAACAAAACTTTATGGTTCAGAAACACAGAAAATAATGGTTTAGAAACAAAGCAAATGCATGCATGTGTCCACAAAAAGTAATTTGTTTTGTGCATTAAAAATGGGTCATCAATAAATATTTTTACATTAAATTACAAGGAAAAAAAATAAATGGTTCAAAACTATGTTATTTGCAACCACTTATTTCTGTATGAGTGCAAACTGTATAGACTGTAAACTCTGCCATGACGCCACCTCTGGGCTGTGCAACCCTCAGAGCTTTGGGCCTGAGCTTATTGGCTCTCGTGGTAGGGAAGAGAGGGCTCCAGTGCAGGCTGAAACACTTAAATAGTGTTTCAGAATTTTAATAGCGTGTCTTCAAAATGTGAGTGCTGTTCTTAGCAGTAAATTAAATATTTTTAAATATTTTGCAGTCTAAGACTCAGGAGGACTACAGATAGCCACTACTAACTTCAGATCATTTGACAAATCCAGGTACCTTTCCTCCACCAGATGCTAGAGAACAATCTCAAACTGTAACTGTGTTGGTGCTGGGTGAGCTTGGAGCACTTGATGGAATCTAATGCACCAATCTTTTAGGAAGGATGACTCGAGGAACAGCAGTTCTGTGGGCAGGACACCCTCAGCAAAAACAGTTTCTGTTATCTCACTAACCTAACAATGACCTACAACAAAAGCAGTGTTGCATCCCCCAAAAAACAGATTAATGGGAAAGACATTTTGCCAAGCTCAAATGATTTTTTCAAAACTGCAAAACAGCCTTGTAAGAAATTTCTGAAAGGCACCCAAATTTGTTCTAAGCATGCTGGTTAGGGCAGAACTATACAAAAATCAGCATGTTGAAGATTATGGGGGTGAAAATAGGACTTTCTGATGAGTCTAGGACTGTAACCCACAGGTTTCAAAATATTAAATTAAATTTCAGTCAGGAATAGTTTTACATGGTTGCATTTCTAAAAGGACACTTTTATAACTGAAGAAATTGCTGGTAAAGAAATAGTCTTCCTAGATCAATAAGAGTAATAAGTAGATTGGAACCACTGTTACAAGCAAATTATTAAAAATATTTTCCAGTTATAATAGACAGTTCTGCCAGAACCATCTTTTTCCACCCAGTACAATACAATTAATAATACTCCACGTAATATGATATCAAAGTACCTAAAATACATAAAAATATCTCTGACAGCAGTATTCTTCAAATATAACAACATCTTTAAATCAAAATTTACCTGTTCTGAATGGTTCCCATTCAGTTAATTGTCTAGGGTTACACACAAATATTCTGAATTCCTTTCCTACAATTTTTGTGGAAGAATATAGAAATACACATACACTTACAAAAAATATAATTTCTAACATTCACAAAGGAGATCAAGAATATAAAGCACCTACATGAAGACCACACTATCTAGGCAATTTCATTAATAATGTACAGTACAATATTGTGTAATTCCCAAGGACATAATTAAAAACATGTACACATATTCTCTCTCACAGTCACACATTTTGTATTTGTCTCCAGTTTCTACAATATTTCTTTTATTTAAAGTATCATAGTGCTTGGTTTGCTAACACCCAAAAAATTATGAGGCAAAAGAGGGACTGTGTCTAGAGTGATGAGGATAAAACAAAAAGAATATCTTACAAGCACAGATAGAGAAGCATGCCTTATATCTGTGCAGCAATGACTAAAAGCGTTTATTTCTGGCAGCATCATAGAAATGCAGCTCAAACTAAAACTCACCTTGATTTTTCAGTTTGAGGACTTTTTTTTTGTGCACAGCAACATGCATATTTTTGTTCTGCTATTCTAAAGTGAAAACTCCTCAGAAGCATGAGCTACATACTAACTTTAAACATAAAAAACCTGTTGACATGGTGGCAGGCTGTGGCTGCAGACTGTAGGCAGAGTCAGTTTTACACCTGCTTCTTTGCACAGAGCAGTTTTCAGTCAGAAGAATGGGGGACAGTTTTTGTATGTGGGAAAACTGGGATTTGACGACTCTTTTCATTGTTTTAAAGGATGCTAATTGGGGACTACATTTACTTTCCATGCCATTCAAGCTCATTCCCACAGTAAGAAATGCCTGAAACTTTCTTGTGAAGACGAGATTAGCCTTCCATAATCAAAATAATCTTATATATTATTAAAAATTCTTAATTATCTCTGCCACGTGGAGAAGCTTGAATACTCATCCTGTCATGACCATTATGTTTTGCTTCTTCATGTGTATTTTTTTTCCAAAAGATCTTAATGCGAGAACAAGGCCTTTGTAAATAAATAAATAAATATGTAATGAGCTCTCAGTTACTTTCAATTTTCAGGAAAAAAAAAAAAGAGACCATTTTTGCCCAATATATTACTGTGATTTTCATGTTAAAATGCATTCCCCTATCTGTGTTCTGTGCAGCGCTTGGCTGTGATTAGGCAGCTAAAAATAAAGGGCTGAATCACAACATGAGGACATTGGCCAGCAAAAGCAGCAACGTGGGGCAGTCGTTCCTAACCTGTATGGCAGCTGTACCTAACACAACAAGCACTGGAGCACAAACACCTCAGTACCCCAGCACACATTGCCCAATGGTGGCAGCCTCCAAACCCAGCAGGCAGGGCTGGCACATCATCATTTGTCCCTGCTGATCTGCTTACCACTGACTCCAGCCCTGTGAACAAGCTTGTTCATAAAAAAAGTTTGCTGACAGTAACATTGTTGCTGGATTTTAGCAGAGCATCTTACTCAAACATAAAGTTATGTATACATGTGTTTACAAGTTCAAAAGTGTAGCTTCATTTATTAGTCAGAGGTGTGAAATTCCTTTAAAATTGGCTGAGTTTTCAAAGCGGGGAAATAAAACACACACATTTATGTTCTAAAGCTTCATAAAATACCTGAAAAACAACATGAAACCTTACCAAAAACCGAACCAAAACCAAAGTAGTTTTGAAAAAACCATTTCATCAACCAAGACTTAACAAAGCAAAGAAGACTCTGCATTTTAACTCTGATTAGAAACTCTGATTGTGCAACTGTTATTCAACCCATGTAATCAAGTAAAATATGGGAATCTTATCAAGTACTAAAGGCATACACTGCAGTTTCCTGATAATTAACAGTTTTATGTACAATTACTTGTTATTGTAAACAGATGAGATCAATGCTGCTCAGTAAAACTTTAATTTTAACAAGGTTCTGTCTCAACACATAAAACACCTAACATTTAATCCTGCAACACACAGGACAAGCAGAAGGCATTGTTTATCCCTGTAGGCAAAATACTATCATCTGGAAGAGGAAATATAAAACATTTAAAATTACCAGCTATCTACAACCAGGGCACTGATCTTCTGTGGGATCTTAAAATGCCCTTCACCAGTAACCACTCTAATGGCATCTCATAGCAAAGCAGTGGTGAGGACTATACAAAGGATGAGTCTGAACCTTAACTATTTATCATAGGTAAACCAGCACCAGCCATTGAGGCTGGTGGCAGGTGGCAGAGGTAAACCTTTAAAATCTGCTCTCATGAAAGAAGACTACAGATGATTAAGGCAGTAGAGTCACTGACATTGTTAGGTCCTTAAACAAAGATGGAAGAAATAAGTTGGAGGAAACAAAACCAGAAAACAAAATTTCAGAGCTACATTGAATCTTACATCATCTCAGATGAACAAGGGACCAACTACAAAAATCAAAACACCTAAAAAGGTAAAAAAGTGACCCCCCCTGAAGGATTAGGAAATTGCTAGAATGTCAGAAATGAAAATATGGAGCAAGTATTTTTCCTTCCCATGCAAAAGCTTAAAAATATTTAAAGATGCACATGTTCTAGAGTATGCAGAATATGCATCCAGCTCCATCCTTTCCTTAAACGGACAGCCTCTGCCTCTTTAAGCAATTCCTTACAACAAGGAAACAAATGCTTCTGCAGGTCTGACCCCCTGGGCCCTTTCTGGCCACTGGCCAGGCTTACCACCACTCAGAAATTAAACCTTCCAGCATCAGCTGCACAGCTGCAACCCCCACACTCTCACTCAACAGAAAAAGACGTGACTATTTCTGATTTTTGCACCACAAATCATACTAATCTCATAAAGGAGTAGAGCTGAGTTTCCTGACCATACAGCCAAGGGCTGGAAGATGTACTTAGACCTTGGTGATATGTACTCCACTAATCCACAGCTCCCTTCCATGACAGGAATGAGGGCAAGAGGGAAAGGTAGGATACAGCAACATATCCTGGCTTGCCTCCACCTCAGGAGCAGGGGTTCGAGTCACTCTGTGTGGTCCACATCAGCACAGACCTATGACAGGCACCCTGCTCTGTGACATAGCTGCAGCCTGAGCAGCACAGACTCATTATCCCCACAGCAGAAAAGAATCCCCAGCTTAGGTCTCAAAACCTGGATTTCTCCAAACAAACTTTTGCTATCAGGACAAAACTCAGGAAAGACAGGACTTTCCCTCAGGAATCCTGTCAAATTGAGGATTTCCAATAGTGTCATCAAGTTCATGCAAGCTACATGGATAGTCTGCAAAGTCCATTTCACAGTCATTTAAAAAAACCTACACCTACACCAAACAAAAATCCATCTAAACAAACAAACATACAAAAACCCCTAAACCTCCACAAATCACTTTTCAAAACTTGCAAATATAATGCATAAATAAGTATTTGACAGATGCTTCTTTTTCACCATTAAAAGAAAAGAAAACCAATTTCTGCTGAGCAATCTGTAATGGTTAAATCTTAGATGCTCTTTTCTGCTGGCCTGTGATAAAGCCTTGCCAGCACTGCATCTAGAAACAGCCCTATTCTTGCCAGTTCCTACACTTGTAAGCCATCTCCCAGTGCTCCCACCCTGGCCTCAGACCAGGTCATCTGGCAGTCTCCACCTGCCAGACAAGAAGCTGGGAATTTGGCAGGCTCTCCTCATCCCCAGTGGCTTGGAAACCCACCTCGGTGCAAACCTGCTGCACATCTACTTGCAATACCAGTGATGAAGATGTCAGCTCCCCCCTCAGCAAAACAGGAGCACACAGCAGCAGAAGGTGCTGAAGCTCCTGCCCAAACCCCACTGTGCCTCCTGCAGCTTTTTAAAACTGGCAACTACAGCTGCAGGCCACGTGCCTGCACCTCCCCACCTGCTCTCCACGGATTTCTGTATTTCACTTGCACAAGCAAGAAGAAAGAGATCTGTGACAGAAGGATGCCTGCAGGGACCAACAGCCAACCATGAGACAGTTTCCCTCTGCTAAGGGTTTGCTACCCTGAGGACAGAGACGAAGGCAACCCCTTGGAGGGAAGGGAAGGCAATTTTGGTTCCTTGATTTTTAAACTCTTCTATCGCAGTACAGTAAAGACATGAGAAAAATAGCAGAAGAAAAGTAACTGAGACTCCAGAGAAGCCAGCCTTGTAATGACACAGGAGCTTTTCATCCATAGAGACAAAACAAGACAAAACCAGAGATAGCCTCTAGAAGATAGTTATCTGATAAATAAGTTAGAACTGAAACTGCTGAACTGTTTCAGAGATTTTACACTCTAGGATAATGTAAAGAACAACTATTACATCCCATCTAGGCTGATAATGTGTAATACCCAAATGGAAAATATCTCTGGAAGAGATGAGCATGAAAAATCACCTTTTATTGCTTGAGTACAGGATAATGCAAAAAATACCCAAAGAGCAGAGAATTATCAGAAAAATAATAGCTGAAACCTGAAGGGCTTTCTGCAGTGAAGGATTATTAAAATTTATTTTTGTCAGTAAGGAATATAACACTGAAGGAAGATTACCACTTCAGGACAGAAAACACTACCTCTTGCTGAGGGCCATGAGGAAGTCCAATGAATGGAATTGGATTTTATCTCTTCATTTGTATATCCTCCACTGACGTGCTGCCACATTGCATCTGGCCTCTAGGGATGCTGCCAGAAGAGAGTAAAACCTTCCACACCTCTATAACAAATGGGTATGGTTATTATTTAAGTAAGCAAAGGGATATAAATTTTGTTTGTTTATGGCTTACAAAGTATTCTTGCAAGTCAGTACTGGGAAATACACGGCTGCAAAATGTTTGTTTGAAGAACAGGTAAACATGGTATGAACTGGGATAAATCAACTCAGCTGAAAGCAGCAGAGGGCAGTGTGATTAATCTGCTGAGAATAAATCTCTGGATATTGTTCCATTCCTCATTACCACAAGACAGGCAGTGAAGGGATGGTGCTATACAACTGAGAAGGTAGCTGGAGATTCAGGAAGGACAACAGCCAGTGTAAGGGCCTGTAACTAAGCTGATTTTCTGGAGTCACCACATGCACATGACCCTGAAATTCACCTTAACATCAATCATAGTTGATACAGAAGGAAAACTGAACAAGCCTGTCCCCCAGACTCATGCATTTTACCTCCTGCAATGCAACCTGAAAAACAAGCCAAGCACTCCAGGGATGATGAAGCCTTGAGACTTGGAAGGCAGAAGCATTTAGCAGTACCATGTAGCGGAGGAAATCTAAATGCAGGTGAAAGAGCTGAAGAAAACAATTGAGAAGAGAATTGTTTCCACATAAAATGTGTCAGGTTGTTAGGACGTGCACTGACAGATGATGAATAGGCAGGCAAAAAGAAGAACAGGAGGAAAATAGTAATGAGGAATAGGGAAGAATTCATCCAGTGTAAGATTCATCCCTCCACAAGGTAGTGTGTAGTTGCTTGATAGAAGGTTTCATTATGTTTTCTTTGAAATGTCTTCGTGTAATTTACTCATCTGATTTGCTATGACTGTCCCTAATGCACAGCACAGGAAGCTTTGTGATGAGAAAACAGCAACAGAAATTGAATCTAATGATTTTTGAGGACTGAGAGACTTTGAAGAAGGATCATAAGAAAATTACATGGGAGCATGGGGAAAAGAGAGAGGCTAAGACTTGTGATGAAAGGCATTAATGTGCTATGTTATATTATAAACAAATAATAATAGTACCTGGGTTAATTAAAATTATTAAAATGAATATTCTACTAATTCAGATTCCTTAAAAAAAAGGGTTCATTAAATAAGGAAGTAAAGAGAAGACTGGAGTTGATTTCGGTGATTAAAAAATACACCAAAAAACTGATCACCATACACTGATACATTTGAACAGTTTGCTTCTTTTCTTTCAGAAAACCTAATGCTGATTTCAGTACAAAAGGGCCACACCTAAAACCACCACTTTGCACTGACATACACCTGGACATTGTGAATAAGTCCACAATGTAACTGTCAGCATGCAGATTTTTGTGGACATCTAAAACTCTACTGCAACTCCATCTAAGACCAAGATCCATCTGAGACTAAGATCACACTAAAGATAGAACTATATTTTTACAGTCATATGGACATAAAAGCCACAGAATTCTAGGTAATACAGAAAAAAACCCCACAAATATCTTGTCCCAGTTGCAAAGAACTTCCCTGGAAAAATACAGTATAACTGTCATGATCAACATCCAAAGAGATTTTTTGTTTGCAGATCTTGTTAGGAAAATGTATTATGAAAATAAGAAATAGATTTTACACAGATGTTATCTAGGAATATTTCACATATTTAACTGCCTTTTAAGTGAACTATTTCTAGAGTGTTAACTACATTTCACTCCTCTGCCCATGGTGACAAGTTTGCCCAAAATGGATGGACAGGCACAATTCAAAATATTGATCATGATGTTAACATAGGTTAAAAGAAATCTCAGGTTTACAAAAGTAAAATTCTTGGATAAGAGAATGACTTGGCTCTTCAAAGCCAAAAACTCTACAAAGGCTCTTCAGTAATATTTCTTTAAATCATAATTCCCAGAAGAAGCACTTCAGAGTGACCAATTTTAGGAGTGACATCATGCCATAAACTCACATGTTGGTTGGGGATCTTTTTTTTTTCCTGACAGATTATTTGGTAGAAATGTTTCTAGGAATGATATTCAACTACCTTAGAGAAAGAGACAGTGGTACAAATAACTGAAGTACCTGTAGGCAATCTACTTGATGATTCCCATGTCCTCATTAAGCCTCTCCTTCTCACTGCGAGTGTGTTCTAAAGCAGTAAGATTTTACAACATTGGGCTTTTTTAAATGTTCATGGAACAAAAATTCAAATCAAAATAATTGTCTCTAAAGGCAGTGCTTGCTAAGGAATTAACCTGCTATATTATTCAGACAAAGGGTTCTTTTGTTTCCATGACCTTATTTCCTCTCTACCAAAGGTTTATATATGACTAAAACAAGTACATATTGAGAAGACGATTCCTGTTCTGCCTAATGACTTTGATTCCAAAAACTGAAAAACATCCCTGAACCAAAAGGTGCATTTTCACTGGCTTAAAAAGTGAATCTTTTTGGCTGTGAATGTTCAGAAACCTGTTTTATAAGACAGGATATAAATGCATAACCTGAAACATAAATAACATGGGTTTTAGGAAACTATTCTTCCTCTCTAAAGAGAGGTTCTTAACCCTAGTAAAAAGCAGGATTGCGAAATCAATTTTATGATCAGTATTTGATATTTGTCCACAACAGAGATGTACCATATGATTTGACAGTTGCTGAATCTGTGCTTAGGGCTGAAAAGATGTAAAAAGTGGGGGATTTGTAGGTCAGAAATTAGCTCCATTGCCAGTGTTTCTGGAGAAGCTGGCAAAGCATATGGCCCTACTGAAATGTCTGTTCTGTGCTTGGAGGCTTTGACATCCAAAGAGACACTTTCTCTTTTTTAGTTTAACCTAGTCTCTGCTTCAGTGCCTGGATTTTGTTCTGCTGTCACAGGGCCTGAGTAAGTAAAGATCAGTCACCAAGACTGTTGACAGACTGACAGCATTTTTCCCTGTCAACCAAGCACTTCTAGGATGGAGCTAGTCCACCTTCTCAAACAAAGCAGAGACAGCTTTGGCAGCAACAGTAAAAACTGCACCCCAAAAGGAAAACCTCTGTCCTAACAAGATCATGCATGTTTGTAATCTGAAATGGACACAATCAGATTTCACCACACTTTTACTGGGGTCAAAACCAGCACTCTGAAGTCTTTGTAGCCAACTATTGCAAACTTCAAGATATTAAGTAACATTCATACATGAAACAGAAACAACCTTTCAAAATATGAAATCTTTTCTGAGTATGCCTTACCCTGCCTCCTTCTCATCACCCATCCACCCGAACATTGAACTGAGTTCTTAAAATTTCTGAGACGACTGTACAACCACCTTCTGCATGAAAATCGAGCAGCTTAAATCTTCAGCATGTTCAACACCTTCAGCCTCCCCAAAATTCTTGCTGAGCAACTGGCATGAATCGCCTTCCCTCACCTACAGACTGCCACCAGCCCGTGGAGCAGACGAGGGAGGCTTCAGCCGTGCGTGGTAAGCATCAGGTACAGATACAACAGGTTACTGGAGCAGGGGAAAACACCCGTACCCTGCGAGTAATACATGTGCGGAACATCAGCTTAATGGCAACGTATTCTTACATATTCATCCTCCAAATAACCGCAAGGTTCTTTTGACTTACGATGCTTCTACGGCACAGAGCATCCCGTGTATGTTAATTAAACGGCATTTGAGGGTGGGGGCGAAGACAGGGATTTCGGGCGTCTTAGGGGAGCTGTCAAACTTTTCTGACGGCGGTGACCGAAGTTGAAGGACGGGCAGCCCCGGCGGCCCCGCGCCCCCCTGCCCGCAGCCCCGGCCGAGCCCGCGGTACCTGCGCTGCCGCGGCCGCGGGCAGGGGGTTGTCCAGCAGCTCCATCTGCACCTCCTGCGCCGGGCTGGGAGGCGATTTGGACATGTCGCTCTGGACCATTGGCGAGGACAGCGGGTGGCTGGGCGCCGAGCCTCTCGGCGGGACAGAGCCGTGCTGAGCCGAGCCGAGCCGTGCTGAGCCGAGCCGAGCCGAGCCGGGGCGGCGGGCGCCGCTCAGCACCCGGCCATGCCGAGGAGCGGGCGGGCGGCCCTGCCCTGCCCAGCCCGGCTCCGCTCCGCTCTGCTTTGCTCTTCTGTGCTTTGCTCTGCTCTGCTCCGCTGTGCTCCGCCCTGCCCTGCCCTGCCTGCTGCCGGCGGGGAGCGCTCGGCGCCGGGGACGGGGCAGCGCCGGCGGCGGGCGCGGGGGAGGGCAGGGGGCGGTGCGTGGGGAAGAGGGAAAGTGACAGCGAGCATCTCCCTCCGGCAGCGCCGGGCGGGGGCGGCACCGGCACCGGCACCGGAATCAGAATCGGGATTGGGATGGGGATCGGGATCGGGATCCGCGCCCGCCCAGCCCGAGGGCGGCCGAGCGGCGAGCAGCAGAGCGGGGGCTCTCGGGGCTGTGGAGCGGGGTGCAGGGGGCGGCCAGGCCCTGCTTTGCCCTTCATCGCTGCCGGGCGCTGGAGCCTGGCCGCAGGCAGCGCCTGCCTCGGCGCGCCCCGGCTGAGACCTGCGGTTTTAGCGAGCAAAGCGGCGCTGGGACAAGGGTCCGTGGGTCTCTCGTGTTGATAGGGGTTTTGCCTGTGCTCTGAGGTTCCTGTGCACATATCAACAAGGGATGAGAAAGATGAAGCCCGCTGTCAAATTTTATATAACCTGTGTCTGCACAATCTCAGTCGTGCTATCAGGTGCCCCACAGGAGGCGCTTGAAACACCTGTTTGAAACCTGTTCCGGCAAAATCACCCTCCACCCCTGAGATGATCTTTTATTTCTTGTGAATGACAGATCGTTTTGGTCCCGATAGAGACCGAACTCTCTAATCCTGAGAAGCCCGCAATGGCTGATACCTTTCTTTCACTGGATGGGACCTAGCTGTGCCCCATGCAGCATGAGGGAAACTTAAGTTTTCAGAATCACTTTGTGATGGTTTGTGAAATCTCTTACCAGCTGATTGCAAACAGTGAAAAGAAAGTCTAGAAACTGACTGGCCTAATGGCACACACTTAAAATCACAACCATTACTAGAAGCAATAAAAGTCACTTTCAGGAAAAGCCAGCAAACAAAAGCCAGATCAATTTCAAGAAGTACTTTCAAGCTTTGTCCAGATTGCATGGTTGATTTATTTCCTTTTTAATAATAGCTAATAAGGTTCCTTTCTGAATTAGCTTACCCCTATGGATTTTCTCATATGAATAGTGAAAATTGTACAGGAACTGCCTTTTTTTTTTTTTTTTTTTTTTTTTTTTTTTGTGAAGGAATTAACTGCCTCTGAAAGAGGAAGAGCTCTCAGGTTTGAAGAACCTTTACTGGTCCAAAAACTTTCGTATTTATTTTTGAAGACGACATTTCAAAATTATTTTTTAGAATTTTAAGGTGTTGTCCAAGACAAAACACCTTCTCAATTTAAAGTGAAAAGTGTGGGGTTCATTGCTTAACTTTCCTTCAAATAACTCAATGAACATGTTCAACAATCTTGAAACTGAAAAGATGCTGGAGCCTGGGCTGCTTCCAGATGTTCTTCAGGTCGTTATAACGAAAAATATATTTTCTTTTTAGATATTGGTTGTAAAAAATGCGTACTTCATCATCTAGTAGAGGCTTTGAAGTAGTTATTTCTCTGACACAAATTAGATTGTTTAAATGGAATGACTTTTTGTGACCATCATCATAATTAAGGACTTTGCTGGGAAACCTAAACACAGAATTTGTGTTAATGATTGCTGGGCGGCATATTATTACTGAAAGATGTTGTGTTTGAATTTCCAACACCTTTGTGGCTTTGGAACAATTGATCCTTCTGTTTCAAGGTGTGCTCTAGGACAGGCGCCTGACGATCCATCATGATTCAGTACATCTACTTGGTAGATTTTCAGGCATCTGTCAGGGATTGCCTGTTCTCTCTCACACAGAGAAGGGAAGGAAGTCACTTAATCATGTAACAGTGGCCCTTCATATTACCTTCTGGATTTTCACTTTGTAAAGAGTGTATAAATAAGAGCATTTTTTAAGTATACCATCCTCCTGTAAGAGTAGTAGTGATCATTGTTGAAACATTACTGTTTCTAAAGCCATAAATTGTGAACCTGGATTGAAAGAATATTTCTACTCTCTTATAAATTAGAGCTTGAAGTTCTTTTTTTGTGTGCTCAGTCATATCTTTCATTATTAGTTTGTCCTTTTTTTTTTCTTTCTGCAGTAAAAATATAATGGTCATTATTTTGCTTGTTTATGTACACCCATATAGGGTCTGCAGAAAGCAAAGACTCAGAAAAGAAGGTTTCCCCCCACACACACACACAAATAACACCTGAATTTTCAGTAAGTTTATTTGGTTTTTCTTTTTGAGGAAAAATATTCTACATAACAGTTCTTTAGCAGCAATTATCATTCACTGCCTTGATGTAATGAGTGGCTAGAAGATTAGCATAGAAAAATAATTGTATTTTATTCTGTTTCACTCCTTTTGTTCAGCAGTTAATCCAAGTTCTCTAACCTTGAAATGTGCAGTGAAAATCCTTCAGCTGAACACATATGCATGCAGTCATCCCTCTGCATGCTGTTTTTGGCCGCCTCTGCTCCAGGAGAAGGGTCAGTGTGTAAAAACAATGTGCAGAGATTCTAAATTGCTTGCTCTTTCTCAAGGGGAAAAGCAACCTGGTATGCCTAACCCTTTCTCAGCAGAAAACCACACTGCTGCATTTATTTACACTTTTATCTGCAACAAAGAGGTGTTGTGCATGCTTATGTGGATTTTTATAAACATGTAAATGTTAGAAAACCAGAAGACAGCACAAGCTGTTTTGTTCATAGGGCTTTTTTTTTGTTGTTGTTTAAATAAACAACCCCAAAAGCTTAGGCTGACAAGATAACCTGATTTGGGTGCCAAAAATAGCTGGGTTTTTTGCATGAGAGTTTAGATGTTCTTTCAAAGCAAGGAGGGCTATATTAGTTTGCATGTTTAATTGTTCTTTACCACCAGTATAAGAATGTGGTGTCAGCACCATGTCCTAACCTTTGTACCCATGTATGGCAAGTACATGTTTGGTTTAGCCTATAACTATCACTTAAATGTGCAAAAAATAGGCCAAGGAGGGTTGGCTGATATTTGTGCAAGTGCAGCTAAAAGCTAATAACTTAGACCCAAGGGACTTCATTAAAAACTTGCACAAATACAAACCAGTGAGCTTACAATTATTCTTATGAAACTATATAAAATACTTCGAACTGAGCATATGTTTAAAGCCCTGATATAGAGAATTTCTTTAGGACTTTCAGTTAAAAAGAAGTGCTGGCCATCTATTAGTCTGTGCCACCTCCTGCCTGAAATGAATTGTAGCTAGAAATTCAATATTGTGAATTTAAAAAAAAATTGCTTGATTACCTGGTTTTAATATCTCAAAACAGGCATAGTTCATCTTTTTCAGTGATAAAGTGGAAGCTGCCTGTATCAAGTGCAAATTAAAGGGATTCCTCTTATTTTAGTACTTTATCTTTCACACAAGTCTGAACAAAAGCACTCCAGACAGGCTCACTTTTGAATCTGTTATCAGTCTGTATCAGAGCACAACACCACTGGATTTAATGAACTGATCCATTCTCCCAGCTCCCGTTTATTATGCTTTATTCTTGGATATAGGTGCCAGGCACCAAAGAAAGCCTTGATTGATCCTGTTACAATGTGTTCAGGAGAAGGCAGGAATGGAAGGAGGAAGGTTTCCACATGATGGAAGACAGGAGCAATATATAAACACTGGCAAAAATGCTTTTAATGCACAGAAAGGCTCACAATACTTGAAAAAGCCACAACACCTACTAAGCACATATTTTCAGCCCTTTGCAGAACGTGACCAAAAAAGGCTCGCAAGCTGTTCACTTTGCGAGAGCAAATTCGCTGTCGATGGGTTGTATACAAAGTTCATGTTTGATTAAGCACTTCTGCAGAAGTTGCTGGTTTCAGTTGATATTTTCTTTGCTTTTTCTTTGCTCTCCTGTCATAACTGAGACTGCATATCTCCTTTTGTATCCCCAGTCCTTACCAACTATGGTGTTCCTATTTATAGTATCATTTTTCTCTTATTAAATACTTGAATCACAAGAACACAAAAAGGTTTTATAGCATTCTCAGCCACAAATATGCTCAGCCCATGTGAGTTACTGACATGAAAGACAGATTTTAACAGATCGTGTGTGGCCTGTGTCCAAGGACAGCATCCAAGCTCTCCATAGCTCCTTGAGGATGGCCTTTCCTCCACCCTTCATTGAGCCCTATGCTCCATTTGGGCTTCTATGCTTTTGGGTAGTTTGTTGGTGGGGTTTTTTTCAACCCAACAATCATTTATTTGTGGCACTGAGGCAAAACTTCATTCAGAATAAATTGTGTAAGAGAAGACAGTGACAACCTCTAGTCAGCGTGCAGATTGCAAAACCACCGATGTGGTTGACAGTTAACTCATCGTTACCAAGGCTGCTGGCAGAGTTCATACGTCTGAGAGTATTGAAATTCTTTGCCAATTTATACATGTACAGATTTGAAGTGCAAATCGATGATGGCACCACTCCATGTTGCCATCTAGTCAGTTTTAACAGTGAGCATTTGCCAGATGTCATTTCCCTCCCTCCTTGCCTTGGCTGCTCTAATCTGATCCTCCATGGCACACCGCTTGGCTTTTGGAGCACTCGGGACTCCACTCAAGAACTAAAGGTAAAATGTAGCACAAAATTAATTACCTTTCCATGGGGTAAATCTGCTGCTTTATCTCCCTGAGCCATCCTACCATGAAGACTGAGTAGTGCGACTGCCAGGGTGAAAGGGGAAGGGGAGACAGCCGGGATACACAACTCGGAGCAGGGCTGAAAAATTCCTTCCTGGCAGCACACCAACCCTTAAGGCAGCCTGGCTATAAACATCAAACTGCAAAGGCTTAGTTTTGAGAACATTACTGCAGAATAATGCTGATTTGATTTCCGAAAAGTAATTTTTGGTAAGTACTTTGAGTTTATGCAACAAAAGGAGGCAAGGAAAGACAAGTCTTCATGCTTTTGTTTGTTCCTCCTTTTTCTCACATATCGCTAAGCCTCTTTTACTCAACTGTGACCCAATCATTACCAAAATTGAAGTTCTCATTTTGTAAGAAAATGGTTTTTAATAAAGTACCCTTCAAGTTTTATAAGAAAAATGATTCTGAGGAATAAAATATCAGCAGTCACATTACTACTGTGATGTAAGTGCTATAATTGCCACAGTCAATTAATTGCCATCAAAACCAACTTATCTATTTCCAGAGAAAATTTTTAAGGGATAACCTTTGTGCCCCTAAAACATGAAATGGTGCATAAGGCTCCGCCATCTTCTCTGACTCCATGCTGCCCTGAATTTTATTGAGATAACTATCCTTGAAGTGTCCTTCAAAAACCTAAAACCAAGTTAGTATAGACATAATTTTCTACTATTGTAACATTGCCATCCCATCTTCTCTAGAAAAAAAATGCCAAAAGCCTAAAGCAGCATTCTGATCCCAGCTATGCAAAGAAGAAAACAGTTGCAAGTATCAATCAAATGTACTATACATTTTGAAAGTAAACATATACTTTTACATTATTTTGAAACCATGTATTTTTAAATACATCCTCAAATACTTCCTGTAACATGTTTCTCAAATCTGTATGGTTTCCTTATATCATTGCACACTAAAAAAAATTAATTTCTCTTCAAATTTGCTCTGGTCTATTTTGTAGGAGGAATAGCTTGAAATAAACATATATTTTCTTAATATATTTTTCATTATGGAATTACACTGATAAAAGTAATAGAAAAGGATCAACTTCTAAAATCACATATCTATTAAAAGCAAGAGCTAATGTATTGGTGTCCAAGCCTGTGCCACCCAGGACTTTAGAAATCAAACCACTCTGCTCTACTCCAGCGGGGAGTGCAGGAGCTGCTGCTGAAAGCCACGGTGAAAGCCATGGTGAAACACATCCCTGTTCACTCTTGGGTTAGTTGCCTGAATGCTTATTTCTGAAAAAGGCAGCAAAGAAAGAAAGGGAGGAAGCATTGCTCTTTCAAGGAGGGCATTTGAGGCCATCAGTGACCTCACAAGGCATCCATAAAAACCCAAACTTTTTTGTATTACTTAAAACAATCCCTTAATAGGACATTAAGGGATTGTTTTGAGGGATCAGAACAGCTTTTCCTTATGGCACCTGTGAAACCCTGTGGTCACTGAAGACATGTGTTAGTGGCAGGCTGCATCAGCTCTGGTGAGCCATCTGAAGTCTGCCCAGGTGAATTCAATAGGCAGAGGCAGCTCCATGGCAACAAATACTAAAGAAACATCCTGTTAGCCAGAGACCTCATTCTGAAAAGATACATGGAGTGTATTCTAGCACAACAGGAAGAAAAATACATTTCAAAGGGTGATAATGAGCAAAGTCTTAAAAAATTTCCTCCTCAAGAAAAGAAGCAAAACATGGTCTTTGGTAATTAGCCATAAAGAATTTTTCCTGAGAACAAAATATATTCCAGATGAGATTTTACAGCCTTTGTTTGGAGAATATTCAAATAAATTTCATGCTGTTGCTTTGTTTCCTTTTTTTTTTTTTCTGGTATAATCAGTGTGCATCGTTTTATTCACTCAAAGCTCAGGAAGTTCTGCTAGTTTTCACATACACCTGAAGAGAGAAGCATCAAAAAAGAAAACTATTCCTCTTCAGCTATTCCTTAAGCCCTAGTTTTCCAAGATTTGTGAATGAGCTGTACATCAGGGTACCAAAAGGAGTTCTGAAAATCATTAATGAACATAACTTCATTAGTTTCATAGAACCCTTCATGGGTTACAAAGTGCTCTACACTTTGTACAGTTTTTGACTGGATGCCAGAATCCCAAACATGATTTCTCCTGCATTGGACGTATTTCATCATGGCTTATAAACACTAACACAATTCTTACTTCATGCAAGTTTTTTTCTAGCACTTTAGAAACAGTAATTCAATATTTACTGTAGCTAATGTGCTTATACCTTCTGAATGCTCATCTACTCTTCAAAAAATAGCAAAACCCCATGATTTCATTTCTACAGGCTGACACAAAACATTTAGAATAGATAAAACACATGAAAAAAAGAAAATACTGTGTATTAAAGTAAATTCCTCAACAACAGAATAACATGTAGGTGAATGGCTCCTTACATAAGTAGCATGGCAAATGTCATAAATATTATTGACCAGTGTGAAACTCTGGGCTCTTCATGTTGGGTTGCTGTGAGGTTGCTTCTTGGAGAAAAATCTCTGTTGCATGCTTTTACAAAAAATAAACTGTTTTATTTAGTTTTGCTCTATATGTCACTCATCATGAAGGAAACAATGACAGTAAACATAGTGAGATAGTTAGAACCAAAACGTCAGCTGTTTGTAGCCAAACTATTGTTTAAGAATCAACTCCTGAACTCCTGCTGTTTCAAATCCAATATACCAGTTTAAAACAAGACTAATGTTTGATTCTCACTTGTAAGTTTAGTGTAATAGTTCTCTAAACAGCAGCCATTGCTGAAGCAGCAATGTTCTAGGGCAGCAAAGGGGCCAGCTGAATGTGGTCACCCACTCAGCAATTCCAGCTTCATATACCATGTAGTTCTTTCTCGGAGAAACATAGTTTGTTTTCAGTGTTTGTTCAGCTATTAGCATTAAACTAAAAGGGCTTTTACTTTTAGAAATTATTGCCAGAGTAAGTGTTTTCTTTTCTTTTTGTGTTTTTTTCCCCCTAAATAAACAAGGCGAAAGTTATAATAAAGGCTTTTGCATGTCTTTTTATCAATTAGTAATGAAAACAAAGTAGATACCAAAGTATCTACATGAAGATCATGTAGAAGAAAGAAACTTGTTATATCCTCCTTACTCTGAGAGTTCATAAAGAGATTAGGTGCTGCTCATAAGGGCTCCTTCCCACTGCAGCAGAGATCACCACGTGGCTGAGTGTCTGCTCTGCTTTTCTAGGATTGCACATATGCTGTTGTGCAACAAGCCTGTAAACTCTTTTAATTAGCATTCATGTTGCTGTTTGCCACTGCAATGAAAGTTCATTTACCACAATCTACTATAGTGTCTACGTATAATCTCCATGTGCATAGCTGCATTCTGTGTAAGAAAATTCATCAGTTTTGCATTTGCTACCATGCTTCAATTAGAAAGGGAAAACAACAACTCTAAGATAGGTGTCTTTCTTGCACAAATATGTGTTCCAGTACATTTAATACTTTCATTATTCTGAATGTCTTGCAGAATTAGTAATTTTGCCAAATGGCTTGCATTATAATTTGAATGCTTTTTCTTTTTTTTTAAACATTTTAAAATATAACACTGATTAGAAATAATAGTATAATTAGCCAGTGAAATTATAACTTGCAAGTCAAGAAAAAGAAGTACAGAATAGTTCAGTGCTTCCAAGGTGAAACGGTGAAACTGTACTGGCTTTTTAACCAAAATAGGCATTGGATAAATTAAAATATTCTTTAAGAACAGGAATAAAATCTCAGCATATTTCAAAGTTCTTGGAATACTCAACCATCTGACTAAAAATTACTATTTATTCCTTGTCCTATCAAAAGGTGTGTTCAGAACAGAGACCATTCGTGACCATAGAATCATAGAATTAATGACCAGTTTGAGTTGGAAGGGACATTTAAAGCTCATCTGGTCAACTCCCTGCAATGAGCAGAGATATCCTCAATATATCAGGCTGCCCAGAGCCCTGTCCAATCTGACTTTGAATGCTTTCAGGGATGGTGCATCCTCTGCCTGGGATGGTTACAGGAACTTCCTGACAGATATATATTGAAGATATACGAATCCTTACCTATAAGGATAAGGAGTTTCTTAGGGGAAAAAGTTACCTGCTCTTTGGTCCCAGGTGCAACTTGATAGAGAAACACAAATCCATCGAGTTGAGCGCCTTTAAGATCACTTGGCACCCCAGGAGGTTTCTCAGGTTTGCTCTTTACTGCTTCTGAACCTCAATTCAGATCCCATTTGATGAGAGTAATCCTATTTTTAGATCAGCCCTTACATTTTAGAAGTAACTAAAATTTCAGAGATTTTACTACACAACATCTTTTAGAGAAACTCCAAACTTATCGAATCAAACAAAGCAAAGTCAATCCAAACAGAAAAACATGACAAAAAGTATTGAAATCATAACTGGCAAACCTAATCTGAGACATCCTAAAGATGACCTTTTTTTAGCTTTTGGGTAATTAAACAGATATCAGATTACAAACCAAAATATCCTTAAAAACAGAAACAAACACTCTCTCAGTGTAGTTACTGTTTGCTCTGTAGGTCTGTGCATACAACTTTTTTTAATGATAAGCAACATAAATATTAAAAAGGTAGACTGGCTGTAAATGTAACATACAAGTACAAAAGCTATAAATGCAAAGTGTTTTAAAAATAATTTATTTAACAGAAAAAAATCTGTACAAAAATGTCTTGGAGGTAAAATGTTATATTACAACCTACCAGTGAAATGGAACATTCAGCATTCACTAACACTTCCACATCTTCCTTTCTAAACATATACTTCAGTAGGGAAAGCACTGAAAAATAAACTTAGATATAATATGAAAATATATTTTGATTATACTTTCAGAGCTCAGAGAGTTAGAAGTAACATTCAAAGTTGATGATCAGACTGGGAGCCATTTGCAACAAGTGTGTAGCATCAGTTTAGTACAAAACTAAACATCCTCCTACTCCAAACCAAAATGAAGGCTTTCAAGGCTTAGTATCTTATAATTGTTTGTTAGTACCATTTTTTTCTCCCAGACAAGTAGAATCAAACTTGTTTGGAATAATTCAATGCAGTTACTTTCTAAGCATGTTTAGTGTTTGTACGAAAAAGGAGGACTAGACTTGACTGGCCAGTTGCATTGGCAAAGGTGTATATAGTAAACCCCACTTGTAACCCATAGCACAAGTTCCTTTGTCTGGGATCCAAGGCCAAGTTTGGGAAAAAAAAAGGAAAAAAAAGAAAGACGAAAGAAAGAGTCAAATTAAAATTTCCACTAAAATAAAAATATTAAAAACCTGCAAATTTTGAAAAGTGAAAGCACAGACAGAAAGGTATTTGAAAAAGAATTGTTTTCTATAGAATATAAAATATTTTTCAAGCAGTTTTGATCTTTACTTAGCCATTCAGACTAGAAAAAGGAAAATCATGTTGTTAACATAGACATGCTGTGGACTCTACCATAAATTATCTCATTTCACTAGTATCAGAGCAGCAGTGGAAGGTCTCAGGTGTGAAGCCTCAGGTTGTACAATACAGAAAAAATCTACCTGCTGCAGAAGTAAAATCAGCACCCTTCACTGTTTGTTAGATGACAAAGGCCACGTGATGCCTGAATATTATCTTTGTCAGTAGGAAATTACAGTTCTCTGCAGGATCTTAGATTAACAAGAACCTGCTTTGTCAAGAGAAATTTTTATAATCTCTATTTCAACTTCCCTGGCTCTCCAGAAAAATACCTCAAGATGTTAATACTGTGAACAAAGACATCTGCAGATAGATTACATCTTTGCATTTCTAGCACAAAACATATGTATTGTTAAATATTTGTCAGTCAGTAGCTTTGCTGAAACCAAATCACTGAAGATTGGAAATCCAAATTGTTTCATCACCTTCTCCTCTGCTTCAAATTTTTTTTTAAAAAACTATGCTGGTCCACAGAGATTTCTGAAGCCAAGGACAGATGAAAGCTTGGTGTGGAACAACAGCAGCTCTGTGATTCCATGGCTTAACACAGAGTGTAAAGCTGTGTCCCAGCACATCCCTGGCAGTCAGAAGTCTGTACTGAGAAAGGCTGAAGGGAGCTGGCAGGGAAAACAGGAGAGTGTTGGGATGCAGCCAGGGCTGCACATTCCACCTGAACAAGCTGGTAGTGCTCAGGTGGCTGGCACTCACTGCACTCTGTCCTGCTGGAAGCGTGCTGCCTCTGGGCTGGCCAGCTGCTGTAAAACTGCCTTTGATCTATGGCTTCAGCCTTGGCTACAGTGGGATATGTGCTGAACCTCACAGGCCAGCTAAATGTAGGGCTGTCAGAGTCCCTAATCCTTCTGCTGTTCATTTTCCTTATTGTCTTAGAGGGAAGGTAATTTAACTGAAGATTTCTCCATGTGGATATGACTTCACACATGTAAACTGTGAGACTAAAATGCCCTGAGACAAGCACAGCAGAATGTCATGAATGGGAAGTGACGTTTGGCCGTTCTCTGGATTCTGTGACTCAGTCCCACACAAAACTTCTCTTAACACTAATTTCCATGCATTTGGAGCACAGACAGGTTAGGTTGCTGTGCTGGCACTTCTCAGGTTGCATCATAATCAAGAGAAACCAGCCTAAAAATGTGTGCAGTAAAACCAGTTCACACAAAGAGCCATATAACCGCAGCATTTTAAGCCCTACAGGAAATAATATACAGTATCAGAAAGGCTAAAACCACATATACCACAAAGCAAGGACATCAGGACTGATAGTACTAATGATAAAGTTTCTTGAACATCTGGTAATTAGTCTCAGTTTGGAAGGACTGTAGAATGTTGGCTTATATAATCTATTCCATTTCACTCTAGTTAGTATGTATATGCCAAGATACCTTTGTTTCTATGGCTCCTCAGTAGCTTTTCATGAAGTTTAAGAGAAAAACCTAGTACATCCCACTTAGAAAAAAGTCAAAATGTCAAAAAGCTACATTATGCTGAAAGATACCACAGAAAAATGTTTAGCTTTAAGCAGGACAGAATCAAAACATAAGTTCATTGATAGAGATAAACTATGATTCTGCATTTCAGAGTTTGGAATTTATCTTTTGACTGCTTATACATATCTACCAGGCTGGCATATTAAGAGCCAATCAACCAAATATCTGTAGTGTCGAAATACTGTTTGATTCAATAGCTATTGAAGCCACCATATCGAATGGAAATAATTGGTTGCCTAATAAATCTTATTACTTTCTTGGGGCTAAAAGTGCAAAATCTGCTCTTTGATGTCTCCTACCCTTTTCATCAAAGCAACAGTACCTCTATTGCTCAAGGTTGTTCCCTATTAGTCCATGTAATTCCATTCCAAATACTTTGGTATTTATTCTGATTGAAATGGGAATTATCAGTGCATTTCTACCTGAAACAGTACCTCTATTGCTCAAGGTTGTTCCCTATTAGTCCATGTAATTCCATTCCAAATACTTTATTTATAAATAAATACAGTATTTATTCTGATTGCAATGGGAATTATCAGTGCATTTCTACCTGGTGACTTTATTATCAGAATTTTACAGCAGCTCTTGTATCAGGGTTATTTTAAGCATATATTGGTTGTAGCACTCATTGAAGCTTCTCAGATTAACAATACTGTTGTGAACACACATCTAAGAGCACCAGCCTCATGCACAAGAATGCTGCTAGTAAAAGCAATCCATATGACAACACTTCCAAAAATAGTGTTGCACCAGTGTTACTTCTGAGCAACAAAACTCCCCCGAGAGACTTGTAAACATCATACCCCCATCAGTAGTTTTGTCATGTACAATCACATCACAATGGGCCAGGTCTAGGAAAAACTTTTGAAAAAGTCAGTGTTTTATTTCAGCTTCATAAATATAAATCCAGTCTATTGAAAGATATCTTAGCAAGCAGGCTAGTATAAAAGAAATAATAATTTTTTATAAATCCCTTTCTGTGACATCAGCTGTGCTAAAATAACTAAGTTGAGTAACAGCCAGTTGGGATAACTTAGCTGTTATTTTGATTGATAAACTCCTATAGCAGAGCTCTGAATTGAGGCAGAGACCAGGCAAGCTCTAGTTATTTTAATAATAATGTAAAACAATTATTCTCAACAAAACTCTTCTTATGTATTTTATAAGGATGAACTATTTTGGAATTATTATCATAAATCTTTCAGAGAGAAGGAAAATATTGCCACTATCAATATGCACTCTTATTTATAAACAGTCATCTCATTTACTCATTTATAAGGAGTATTTCAGGCTATTACAGAAGCATGGTTTAAATCGCAATTGTCTTTAAAATGATGAGTCATTTGAGTTTCAGCTCAGGCAGCTCAGTTTGCAGAGCTGCCAGCTGGGGTATATGAGGGGGGATACAGACACAAGCCCCCTTTCCCCATGAGGATTTTTCAGGAATAGTTTCTAAGTGCGCTCATCACATTAGCACAGGTGCAAGAAGAGTAACTCAAATTAGGTCAGGTTCTCTGAGAATTGCCAGATAAGTCACTCTAGAGAGGAGATCAGATTTTCCTACTTTGATTGTTACAGTGCTCTGGGCTTCTATCAAGTATTAACACTGCCATAAGATGAAGTTGGTTTATTGCAGTTCACTAAATTTGCTAAGATTATTGTTCTTCAGAGGATTTACAACACTGAGAGCTATTGCACAGCTGTTTTTTGGACAGCAGCCTGAAAACCAGGTTGGGATACTGAGTGAACATCTCTTTCCTGTATGCCTACAACTCCCCTGAACTGCTGTAGCCGGTGGAAATTTGAAATCTGTGGAAGTGAAGTAGCAGTGCCCTGAGCTGGGCACTCCAGGCAAAGCCACTGCCCTTGTCCTGAGACTTTTGCTCTTCAAGGTGTTGGACCTGCTACTGTTTTAAATAATCAAACCTTTAAAACAGATCTATTCAGGGAGTCAATATTATTTATTTACAAAATATAATACCCTATGCTTCTGAACCTCTACAAGATCTTGGGTAGAAAGCAGGTTCACAGGTTAGTAACCCTAGTAACCTGTTTTCCACAGCAGCTTCCAAATTTTCTCTTCCATTATGCTAAAATCTGATCTTGCTAGGAATTCCCAAATGAGAAGTAAAAATGCATTTAAAAGACAGCAATGCTATAAAATGAGAAGAGATAGATATTACATCAACAGCTTTTGAAGGTTTCAAGCCTTTTTCTCATTTGGTCCTTGCACAGTGCAAAAAACCACAACCAAATGTAAATATTTACTGCAAAGCCTGGTTTTTTATATCCAAAAATTTTAAGGATGACAGCCAAATGTCTTGTCAATCCACTGGGAGAGCCCAAAAAAGGAACAGCCCTTCTTTGTTGTAATATCCTGTGCATAATAGTGGAGTAAATTTTCCTGCCAGAAAAATACCTACTAATTTTCATTTTTGCTATCTTGAATCTGGCCCACATCATAAATAACGGATTAGTATGAATTATAAAGTATTCATAAAAATGCATTTACTATCACTTTCATTACCTCTAGATTTTCTTCAGACCATAAATGTATTCTCAGGGCAAATATATATAATATATGCAATATATCATGCAATATAAAGTATATAAAGTATATAAAGTAGAGGTAGTAACACCACTAGAAGTGTTGGTATTTTCAAATAATTTATTATATTATTTATGATATGAAATGTTATTTTCTGTGATTTTATGAGCAATATATATCTGGAAAAAATATAAAATTTAGAAAAAATATACTATTTTCCCTAGAGCTGCCATATCATCAACCTCTGTTTTATTGTTTACAACTAAAAGATGTCAAGAAACAATATCTAAAAAAAATCCATGGTTGCAAACCAATGAGCTTATTGTATTTTAAACCCACTAACTTGTGTTAGTGAGAAAGATAGGAGTTACACTTCTTAAGGAAATACATTTTAAGAACTTCACATTAAACATTAACATGGGAATAAATACTATTGAAACAGCATTTCTTGGGTGAATAGAAGTAATCCACCATTCCATAGCTGTTTACAGCACAAAAGATTGCCTTTCATTGTACCACAGCAAAGTATGAGTCTTAAGGCAAATAAAAGCTTTCTCTGGAGAAAACAAATTTTGAACATTTTGGAAAAAAGTCAATAGGAACAAATGCTGCTGCAATAAGCCTACTGAATACCCTCTGTTCTATCATGTAGCACTTTTGTGAATGCCAGCTAGCTGTAATTGCCTCAAAAACATTTGACAAAGAATGTGATCAAAGTAGCAAAAGTAAGTGAAACAGCACAAGAGAATGTATTTGTGAACTTCCAAAGATTTAACTTTCATTTTCTATAGAGGAAGTATTGTGCAAGTTTCTACATTTACAACTATAAATACTGATAATTTTTTGATAGCAAGAAATAAGCAATTGAGATTCAGGGTTAACTGCTTCCTATAGTGATTCTTTAAGGGGCTCTGAAAACTGTTTTAATTAAAGGATTTGTGATTTATAATATTTTTTATTTAAATAAATGCACTGAGATCACCTTTGAAATATATTCAGTTTTTTATTTTATTTCACCCACATTTACCTTTAATTTCCTCCTGGTTTCTCCTAAGGCAATCTCTGAAGTGTAAGGGGCTATTGCTTTAACTGAGGACACATTCACTCAGATAAAGAGACATCTTACAAACTTGGCATTTTAAAGCCTGTGTTCCAGACTTATGAACAGCTTTGTAAAGACAAGAAGTTCTATCCAAATAAAAAACTTTATCTGATGGGCACATTTTGGCATTAACAAAAGCATGGAAAGTACAGTCAGATCTGTGCAGTGCAGGAAGCTGAAGGAATTTATTGGTAGCAAGTAAACTGTTAACATATGAATATAAAACATCATTCTTTGAATTTCAGATTTTCAAACAAGCTTATACAATGTTTGGGTACTTCATATATTGACATAGCTTTGGCAGAAATGAAGATGGTAGTAAGTAGAGTTTTAACTTTTTATTTTTATTTTTCAAAAATGCTTAATTGTTTAAACTTTCAACATATAAATCTGTAGCTCTAGTGGGTTTTGTACAGCATAAGTTGTACTAATTTGCAGAGATGTGAACTGGCTAGGAGTGTTAGAATAAAATAACTGCAATATTTATCTCATCTCATTCTTTTCTCATCTCTAGCAGCAGTAGTAGTTTGACAGTGAATATTGTGCACTCTTGGCACTCTGTAAGGCTGGATGGAAAGGACAAAGTCAGGGTTAAGTTGAATAATTTTTAGAGTTACATAAACTTATTAAATAACTCCATTTGGTTCATAAGCTCCTCAAATTCAGCTACTGTTACAGTCTGAGCAGTTCAGAATGTTATCTCTCGAGGATTCAAGACCTATAAATTAAGAATTTTCTAGGGGCCAGCCAAGACATGCTTCAAAATTGCCTAATTTGTGAACTATCCTCTGACAGAAAGATCACTGCCTTTCCAGAGATGGTTGAGGGAAAAACACAGATCCCTATTCTTAGGCAAGATATCTAATGTGTGAAGAACGTTGCTGGGGATATTGTCTTGTTGCTTTTATCAGGAAGAGCTTGAGATCCCTGTTTCCTACCCCCAAAGGACTGTGCTTACATCACACTTACTGGCAGCTCTGAGGCATGACACTCCTCAATGCTCTTTGGAACTCTATAGGAATTAATTTAAGGTGGTAGGTTGGAGAAAAAGAAAAGAAGGAATGTGATCTGCAGGTGGTAAAGAACCAGGGGTTGTGCTGCCCTTTAGAGGGGTCTTGATGGGCTGGAGATATTGGCAAACAGGAATCTCATCAAGTTAAAAAGCCGAAATGCCAAGTCCTGTCCCTGGGGAGGAATAACCCCCATGCACCAGTACAGGCTGGGATCAAGCTGGAAATCAGCTTTGCAAAGGAGACTTTTGCCCTTTTGTGCTGTAAGAACACTTTGCTGGCTTATGTCCAGCCTGTCCATCAGCATGGCCAGAACTGCCTCTCTGCTCAGCCTTGATGAGACTTATGTGGAGTGCTGGGCCCAGTGCTGAACTTCCCAGGATTAGAAACACATGGAAATACAAGGCCAGCAAACTTTTACAAAGATGCTTAAGGGATTGTAGCATTTGCTGCATGAGGAGAAGCTGAGAAGGCTGGAACTGTTCACCCTCAGGAAGAGAAGGCCTGGAGGCATCTTATCCTTGAGCGTGGATACTTGAAGTTAAACTCATGCAGCAGATGGAGGCAGACTCCTCTCAGTGGTATTTAGTGACAGGACAAGAGGTGAAGTGCACAAATTGAATCAGGGTGACTGGGTACTGGCACAGGCTCCCCAGAGACGCTGTGCAGTCTCCATCCTTGGATATTCTCAACACTTAGCTGGACATGACTGCGGGAAACCTTGTCTAGCTGAGCCTGCTCGGAGCTAGGAGGTTGGACTGGAGAATCTCCAGAGGTGTTTGCCCACCTCAGCTCTTCTTTGGCTGTTACTCCTCAGCCTGGCAACCAATTTATCATTTGGGGATTCTAGTCTTTGCTCCAAGGAACAGTAGGCCCTGTAGAAAATGCACAAGCAGTCTCTGGAAATGGGACTAACTAGTTTTGGATTAGTTTTTGAGTATTCTGATCTGCAATTACATTTTATACAACTCTAACAGAGAGGAGTGATCAGATGCAGATCTTTGATAGAAAATGTGTGCACTATGTGGAGAGGATTACATCCAATTCTTTACATCCAGACTGGATTATCTCAAAGGTCTCTAAACTCTAGAGAAAAAAGGAGGATTAATATATTTTGCTACCTTTTGAATTAGCCATACCTAGAAACAGGTGGTTTCTCTGCACATATATGGGGCTTTTCACTGACAATTCTTTTCTGTCCTACTGCCCTTGTGCTCCCTTACAAAGTCTTGTGCAAAGATAAGACCACAGAGCTAAGGAAGTTTCTTTTGCTGTACCTAACTACAAATTGACAAACTTTCCAAGCCCTAGGGGTTACTTGAAGCACCCAAAGATGCTGCTTAAAACTGACTGGAAAACTCCATGTTTTGAGCTTTTTGTTGAACTCCAGTAGAAATTCTTTTAATTTCCTTACCATTCTGCAGAATTCAGCTGATGAGATAATGTGAGAGACAAGACATGGAAAAAACTTCATCTATGAAGGGACTCTCTTCTTCATTTGATTTTCTCTGAGAGAACTTGATTGATTATTCTCTCATTTAAGTAAGTAATATGGAACTCTGTATAAATAGAATGAAAATAGTAGATGTAGCCAACAGACAGAGTTAAAGACAAGCAGACTAGTGCCAAAACCGTTACATTATTATTGATGATTATTATCTGGCATCACAGACATATCAAACACTGTTTCTTCCCTGTAACTGCATGGGAAATTGTTTTGTCTTATTTGTCTTACATTCATAGACCTCAAAACCCCAAGGACGAATTCACACTGTAAGGTGCAGCACCAAGTAATTTAGAAGTTTACTTTCAACCCTTTTTTCTTTTCTTTTTTTTTTTCCCTTGGAGCAGATTAATTATGGTAGAAGTATTTGTAGCAGCCTATCTGTCACCAGAAAATAATAACACAAGGCAGCTAGAACTGTGGTGGTAGACTTACTGGAAGGGTATTACATGTGATCTGGTTAAACTTAACAAATTGAATTTGCTTTTATTTTGTTAAAAATCAGTTTCACAATGGATTAGCTAATGAAGTGTCCTTGTGGTGACTGAAGGATGTAAACCAGATATAGGGTTTTTGAGCTGGTCTGTAGTAGAGTTGTTTATATTTCACATTTTCAATGGACATAGAGGATAAATGAACATGCAATGTGTTTTTCATCAAACATACTGCCTAGGAACTTTCAGTACTTGAGAAACAGTGCTGGTTGCCAGCTGTATTTCAGATGATCTCCTTATCATGTAGATCTCAGTAACAGAGGCGCTGTGCAGACTTAGGAGTTTTGTTATAAAGAATTCAAAAGCCCGTGTTGTCTTTTGATTAAAATAGAATGAAGAAGAAATTACTGCTTTTTAGTAAAATTTTGCCAATATAAAACAAAAAAAACCCTGAGAATTCAGAAGTGGTTTATTCTTTAAGTCTCACTGATTTCAAGAGCATTAGAGAGCAAAGTCTTGAGTCTGACATCTGATGCTGTTTTGTAACCATGAATATAGTGGATATAAATGTCTCTTCTGCCAAAACTTTGTGTGTCTTACCATGTGAACCACCAATTTCCCTGGAGAACAAGCTTGGCAATTCTTTGAAAAAGGTGGCTATTTCTGAAATAAGTAGCAAAGGACAAAATGCAGAAGACAGGAAAGGGACTTTTTACTATTCAAATAGCCATTTTGAACACACAAAAATATAATTCATGAGAAAGCCAGGGACCTGAAGATTTCTTCATAATGTCTGAGATACCCTTTGTGCTGTGAATTTCGAAGGGAAAACTATGGAATATTTCTTACTTGAAATCAATATGAGATACTCAAAAGCAACTCTTGTTATTGCTGTAGTTTACATTCATGCCAGAGCTAGAAACTGCAGGAGTTTATTGCAAGTACATATCTACTTCAAGTCACCAGCAATTTTCAGTTTATATTGCCTAAATCCAATATTTATCCATTATTAGAAACTGTTTTTCTGTTTCTTCATCTGTAATACTAGTAGGCTGTAGAAATGAAAGTGGTTAGCAATTGTTTTACTGAGAATTTTCAAAACATTAGGCACATGGCCAGGGTCAGCTAATATATCTCAGCTGGGAGGCAATAGCTTTAAAAGAGTGATTGCAGATGTGCAGAAGACCTGATCACTTGCAGTCTGATGTAAGCTGGTGAATACCAGAATTGTTATTTACACCTTGACATTTAAATTTTTTGTTGGGGTTTTAGTTTCTTTTTTTTTCTTTTTATTTTAAAGCTGAAGTATACTTTCTAATAAGAAAATAAAACAAACAAGTTGAAAAACCTCAAGCAATCAGCCAACCAACCAAAAAAAAAAGGTAGGAACTTTTTGTTCTATGTATGCTTCCTCAGAATTCAAACCATCCTTTCTGAAGTCTCTCTTGCCCATGATCCAACACACAGTATAGTAATGAAATGTCTCTAAAAAATTCAGATTTTCTCCACCAAAACTGAAATTTAACACACAGCAGCCATTATATTGATGGGAGAAAATAAGTGAGAGAAAGGATAGGAAACAGAAAAAGTCACTTCCCTCAAGTGAAATACATTTTAATTACTTCTAGAAAACACATTTCCATGAGCAGGAATCATAGTCAAGAACAAGGTTTAATTGGTGCAGTCCAACCTAAGAATTTTGATGGTGTATTAAAATATTACATGCTAGGAAGGAATTTACAAATAGTCATGTGATTTCTTAGTCTACTCTCATAATGCCAGAAACATCATATTCAGCTACTCTGTTGTCTAGACAAATGGCATATTCTTGCTAATTGCAAGCACAGAAAGCCAATTTGAAAACTAGGTTTTATGGTAGTAGAAAATGATAGAAAATGGACTATGCTCTCATAAGCTTTTTTCCCTCTCATTACTTGAGATGGAATTTACATCCTGTGCACAAAATTACACTGATTTCATCAACTATGAATATGTAGTTTCCCAACTGCATACCTATGAACATATAGATCATATTTTCAATGCCTGTCTGAAGTTTAAGTTATTGAAAGTCATCTATTTTATAATATGTGAACTATTTCCACTGCTAAAACTTGACTTAGCCACAATATTTTCCAACAACATTTGAGAGAATTATGTGGGATTTGTGCTTGTCAATGAGAAGGTACTGCAATGAGGAGAGAGTAATTTTTTAATGTATTTGTTGTTTGTTTTGCATCTGTGCACCTTACACATCTATAAGAACTTTTTTTCTGGACAGTTCCTTGTTCTGACTTTACTCTTCTGTATCAGTTTAGCCCTGTTTGTCTCAAAGAGAAAAGGGAGATGCTTTGCATGTGTGCAGCATGAGGAACCACTGTGCAATTTACAGTGTGTTGCCACTTGTGTTCAGGTTTTTTCCATACTACAGAAGAGACCTTATTGTCCATTTTATCTTTTTCTCTGAAACCTTGTGCAAAAATATCATCAGTGATGTTCTGGAGTGTAACAGAATGATTTTAACATGTGTGGGACCTTCTCATGTGGTTAGTACCTGGGAAAAGAATTGCATTCATAGCTATAGCACAGTGTGGATGTTTTCTGAATGCTGCTGTGTTGTCCTGGGCATACTGAAGCACCAGATGTATATTGCCCATTTACAACTTTCTAAACTTGCTGATAATTATAACTACTTGCTCCTGAGTCACTGTACTCTACATATAGCTGGCATATATTAGGTTGTATGTTTAAATTCAATACCCATCCCCTTCTGGATTGGGATGACAGACAAAAAGTAGGTGTACTCTTGCTCCAGAGCTCATACTATGCCTTTGCACAGGAATACGTAGACGGCCTTTGAAGTCTTGAAACTAGGGCACTCTACCAATTGTTGGTGATAAAATCACCCAAGAGCACAAAGATAACACCAACACACTTCAGTGTGGAATCAAAATATGACTTTCTTGTGTTTGTGCTCAGTACTCACAGCACAAAAAGGAGGTGCATTACTGGTACCACTGTGTACCAGCATGTCCTTCTGTGTGATTCTCAGTTAATTCTCCAACATTCTGCTTCCCTTTCTGAAGAAGTAAACTGTGGCAACACAAAAACCTGTCCAAAACCATCCACATGGGTGGTGGACAAGAACAGATATCAGCCTATATCATATGGGTTATGGTATTTGGATAGCAGGTGGAAAGACAAACACTAGAAAGACCTTGCCAGAAAAGCTAAAATAGTGCTCCTGAGGCGGTGTGCTGGTGGATACACCAGCAATACAGGGACACCTGGCATGCTCTGAAACACTTGCCAGGCCTGAGCTATGGCTGCTGTTCACCCGTCCTGTGCCCTGATGAGGACAGCCTGGGCAGCTCCCCAAGAGAGCAGTGCAGGCATTGTCTGCTGCCCTTCCTGCAGCATGAGGGTCCATGGAGGACAATTTGGTGTGATCTACAATCAAGACTGGAATATGTCTATTTCCCTATGCATATCTCTTGTAACCTCTTTGGATGTGTCAGATGAGGTCCTTCTGGCCCCTGAGAAGAGGAGGAGGGTTGCCCAGCCAGCTCCAGTGGAACAAAACGATGTCACGTATAGGCACATCTATAGCACTGCATTAGAGCTTCTCAGCATTATCTTGGGTCAATATGTAAATGGTTGCTAAGCAGATTTAGGTTGCCAGGTAATCCTGTGCTTAATGCTCTCTGGCAGTGACAGAGCTGGGACCCTGGAAGAGACAGCCTGCCACGTGGCGCTCCGTTTGGGTGCCCTGCAGCTGCAGGGTGGAGATGGGCCTCGCTGGGAGTCCCTGGGATCACCCTGGCTGGGATCACCCTGGCTGCTGGGCTCCCGCGGACCATTGTCCTTCAGCAACAGCTTCCACTTCCAAAGCAGGCAACGCGCACCAACGTGCCCTGCCGGGAGACAGCTGCAAACCCTTGGATCCTCCCGCTGCAAGTGCCACCCCTCGGGGGTCCCCGGCTGCTCCGTGCCCGTCCCTGCCGGGGGAGCGGCACGGCCCTGCTGGGTCCCCTCCCTGCCCCGGGATGATGCTCTGCGCTGGGAGCCTGGCAGGCGCTTCAACGCGTCTGTGCAGGGGCTCCCGCCGTGCTCGGTCCTGTTATCAGGGACATAAAAGGAAAGAGGCACTTCTTACGCTCCCCTACGTGACCCAGAGCAACAGCTCCATGTGTGGATTTTTTTGTTCTTTTGGGGAGAAGGGAATGTAGGTGGGTGTAGTAAAATAAATTGCAGGACTTTTTGTTTTGATTAAAGCTATTGTGCAACTACTGCTTGTATTTTCTGTAGACACATTCCTAAAGCTACACTCACAATAGAAGGCTGCTTATTTTTAAAATGAGAGGAAAGCTTGACAAAAGGTTACAGTAAAGAAAGAAAACCCAAGGACATTGATAAGGTATCAGCCCTAATCCATACACAAGACAGGTATAAACCTGTTTAAAACTGTTACAATGATAATTTGCTTTCTCAAGTGCAATGGCAGTTGAGAAAACTGCAGAAAATGCCACATTCGTGTTTAAAGCATAAAATACAGTAAAGGAATAGATGGCAGTATTTAAAACATGCAGATGAGCTCCAGAAACTTGAGGGCATTACTATAACTGACTGCAAAGAAGGAACTATTTATCTTAGGAGTCACTGGATAATGTGTAACATATACAGAAAAGAGAGGTACAAGGTCAGCTCTCAGGAGCGCTGGTAGTTTGGAATTGGAAGTATTCTTTGTGAGGCCCTCTGCCATCTAACTTCCAAGAAAAAATACCATAGCAAACAAATTCTTTCAATCCTTCCTTTTCTCTCTAGTTTTCTGTTTAGGAAAGCAAGATAATTTCATCTTAAGAGTGCCTGAAAACTAAGAATAGATGAAAGGGAGAAACGCTAAACAGCTTCTTCCAGAAAAATTTCTTTATCTATAGATTCATGTATTTCAAGTTTCAAAGGAACGTTATGATTATCTAGTTAGAACTGCCTGACTGGCTGCAGAACCTCACCAAGTAATCTCTCCATCAAGCACATAACATCTGTTTGAGTATTTGCACACCTCTTACAGAGAAACCTAGTCCTGATTTAAGGGCTGCAAGTGAAGTTCTGCAGTCCTTACTCAGGATTTGACTCAATGAAAACATTGGCATATAATGCTCTCTGTGGCTCTAAAAACAGATCTGTTTCAAATCTCTATGAACAAACTCTACAGATATAAAACAAACTAAAAGAGAATGTATCATAAGAACACTTGTGCTGAGTCTTCTCTTTTGTAAGGACACAAAAACATCTATTATTTTTCTTGGAATTTTTAGAGAACATTGACTAAAACGATTGATAGTGGTGTAAATCCACTCTGTAATTCAACTCTTTGATGTAAAACTTATTTAGTTTTGTGTTGCAATGATCTATAGGAACAGTTTCCAGCCCCCTGCAAGGCTAGAGGTCTTGATTTACATATGGTAATATTCCAGCTTCAGTATCTTTTTAGACTCTAATGTAAAGAGATTTACATTAGCAGAGGCACTAACCTTAAGTAGTGAGATAAATTCTCTCTAAGTGCCACAGGCATTCAACCTTTCATATGCTGATGAGACTTCGGGTGTTCAGGTTTGACACCAGGGTAAAATGGTCATATAATTATTCACTTGTTGACCAACACCACAAAAGCCAGAGCTCTGTTGCAGAAATAAAGATTAACTGGCTTTCTGATCAATGTATTTGTGCCTGTGGTGGCAGCTGTAAATAAATACATTTGGTTGTTAAATGTGATCAATATGCCTGATAAGCATATATAGCCAAAAGACAGCATTTTCTTAATAGATGTGGATACAATATGTTCACAGAACATATCTGGATGGGAACCTATGCTCATATGCAACTTTAAAGTACACACTGCCACAAATTATTTGCCCTCTTTCAGTCACATTAATAAATAGTAGACAAATATTTCAGAATACAAGAACATTACTAAAACATGATCATATTGGTCATCCTGTTTTCTGTGGAAGCAAACATTAGGCATACATAAGCATTCAAACTATGGTAACACTTCTTTTTGAAATAATGAATGTTTCCAATATTCATTTGCACCATCTGATACAAGAATAGATTTTGCTTACGTCCAGTGATGCCCTGCTATTGCTTGAATTGACTGTCACAGCTGAAGGTCATGAAGTGACTCAGTGCCAACACAAACAGATGAAATACTGAGAAACCCCTTTTAAAAAATATTACCTTAATAAAATCAAGCACAAGCTCAAGGAAAAAATGTAAACTTCTAAAACAGAAACATAAGACATGTCTTCTCAACCCACCTTTTAAAGTTACATCAACATAAAAAGCAATTGTAATATTTGCACACCTAAATAAAAGCAGCTAGGATTGTACTTTGGACCTTAAAAAGAGCTCAGTTCCCCCCCCTTGTCAGATAGAGACTTCCTGTGTTACCTTGGATAAATTGTCTGGGACGACGTTTCTGAAAGCATGTATGTGTCTAAATTTGTCTAGATTTGCACTGGGGTATTTGCTACAGCTTCTCATAACTAACAGGCACTGAAAATGAATGCATGTCTACTTTTAAAATTATCTCTAAGTTTGGTTTTCTTTCCTTGAGTGGTTGACTCACAAGCCCATGAGCCTGGGCTATCACAAACAGTGCCATTCTGTATTTTTTTTGACTTTGTATTTTGATAAGTTAGTATGGTGCCCATGAAGCTTTGGAGAACTAACAGGTCTGACAGTCTGCTGGGGGAGAGTAGACTCTGCTCCCCTCTATAATACGAGAATAATTGTACCTTCACTAGGAGCTATCAAATAAACACAGGGCATGTTGTGAGACAGTCATGTTGTGTCATAATGTAGAGATATTTCAGGAGAGAGTTTAGACAAAGAAAAGAAAACTTCCAGTTGCTTCATAAGGAATATATGTCTATTCTGTAACTTGTTCTCCCTATTTCCACAGCTCACCAGAAGAGAAAGAAAGAACATAATTTAGTTCTCATACAAAAGTATAAATAAGATAGGGGAGAAGTCCTTGCACCAGAAATTGAGATCATGTAAAGAGCTGAAATCACACAGCTGAATGTTACCCAATATCTCCTGGAAGCTGCTCAGGATATCAGAAACGGCAGAATTTGTATATTTGTTTCAGACCTGGTTCTGCAAAACTAAATTAAATTATCATCTCAACTTCTGCAGAATTAACTTGAAATCAAGAGGACGAATTACACAAAAATCACTCAGGATGGGAAGAGTTGCAGTGAGGCTACATGCCCCCTAGACAACTGAAAAAGCTCTTCCACAATGCACATCACGTAACTATGATTAAGCTAATTGCTGACAGGAAGGCAAGTGTTTATTGAATGTGATGTCTCAGAGGCAACAAGAAATCCCTTTATTTGAGGAGCCTGGAAGGAATATCAGGGTAAAGCAATTTAAGCATATTTTTTGGAATGCTTCATAAGCAGTTGCTAAAAGCAACCACCAGAGGTGAGATAATGCAAAAGATGGTTAGTCCATGACTGTCACAGGTTCCATCACACATATGAGAAATTGTATTATAGTCCAAAAAGAGTATTCCCAAATTTCTGTATCATAAACTTCAATATTTACACTTTTCACTTTTTCCTGCCACAGTGGTCCAGTAAGATGTAACTGATGAGAATCTCTATGTTGACAACGTAGAAAGGGCAGATTTTACGAGATTGCTTTATGCCATTTAGCAGTTTAACTTTGCTATACTTTTTAGATTTACAGAAATTATTCTTTGTACTAAAAGGCAAAAAAACCATTCCATATTCAAATTATTCAACTATGGTTAGTCCACTTTAATTATTACATATAAAAGTGTTTTATTCTTTTCTTCAATCAGACTGGCAGAGATCACTTAGAGCATTCAACTAGAACAGCCTCAATAAAAGCTAATCAAAAGCTCCTGTGAGTTTGAGCATGGGATCTGGTAAACTCAGTAACAAATAAAACAGAATTCTAAATATTCGTGTTTACAAAAAAAAATAATTACAAAAATCTGGATAATAAGTTAATAAAGTAAAATAGTTATCTACTGTTCAGATATAAAATCCCAGCAATTTAATTTACATATTACTATGGCAGATATAACAAAATTGTGAATAATGCTATCCACTGTCATAAGTGGTACTTCGAGATTTCCAACAGAAAACTTATATTTTAATTTTCTGTTCAAATACAGCCAAAAGTAAGAGGCAAAGCCAGCCTAATAGTAATCCAAGGTTCTGTAGAAGAAACATCAACCAGGGTCGCCGTGTCTGAATATGAGTCATTTCAGGAAGCTAAAAAAAGAATAAGACAGCAGAATGAGAGCCAGATACATTCATCTGTGGGAAAAAAAAAGTTATGGGAAAACAAGGCAAACTTCATTTAAAAAAAAAAAAAGCAATTTTCAAAATGCTGAGATTCTGACTGTAGTTATTAATGTGTAGCATTTTCTACACATTTTGACAAAGCTGATCTTGACAGTGAAATATGTAAATTAATCAAATTCTACCGACTTTGATTCTTTTACTAGCACTGACAAGAATTATAAATAAGATTCTGAAATTTGTTAACGTGTCAATATTTTGTAGTAATTTTATACAGCTGTCTGCAAGGAAATGCTTATTTAGTGAAATTAGTGATTTCCTTTTGTGGGAATAAACTAGTTGGAGTATTTTTTGCTTCAGTACTATATATAGGGTCAATCATGCTTTTTCTGAAATAACTGGCAACACTCCTATTTACTTGGGCTTTAGGAAATGTACAAGTAGAACACAGAACTTTTAAAATATGCTTGAAAAAAATGGTTAGTATTTTTCTCTGTGACTTTTAAATCATGTAATGGAGCAACACTTGTTTATAATCAAAATAAAAGCTACTTGCATTGACCTTTCACTCTACACAGTGTATTTTATCAAAGGTTTAAACTAAATATGTGTCTAAACAGAGCTTGCAGAAATGATGCCTCAGGCTCAAATTCTCTTAATATTTCTGCTTTATTCAGGGGAAACACTGATGACTGCTAATACTGTCACATCAACTCTGGAAATAAATACAGAGCAATAGTCCAGTGCTGACCTCTGGTTTTGGTTGTGTGTTTTTTTCTGTGCTTGAATAAAACTACTGTTCCTGTGCACTTTGGAGGCTCTTCACAGCAGCTGTAACAGCAGCAGCCACTGGGAGACAGTGGAGTGGTGCTGACCAAGGAGGTTACCAGGAGTGTTTGCTATGCTTGTCCTTCCCTCTGTCAGAGGGGGTTCTCTGGGGCTGTTGCTTCTGCATTCTTCTTTTGTCTTAAAGTTGGCCTGGGCCCAAAACAAAACTGTGCTGAAAAATCTGCCTCTGCTTTAAAGTTTTGCCTGAAAAAAACAGGGAAACCCAAAGGCCCTGTATTTTCACAACTAGGCAGTGGTTTAAATTACAGTACAGAACATATGTAGCCATATTTGATCAGTGTTTAAAGATAACAATAAACTTTTAATCTAAAGGAAGTGTAAACACCTCAAAGTTCTGATGTAAATCAAACTCTGAAGTGACAGTTTTAAGTGCTCAGAGCACACAGAGTTTTTTCTGTATATAAGTAAAAACTGCTAATTAAGACCTAGCCTGAATCCAGGGTTACAGTCTAGATGTTTAGTCTTTCTTATTTATCCTTATAATCAGTCTATTTTTCCTCTTCCCCAGTGCCTGAGTGAAAAGTTCTCCAAACAGGAAAATTTTCTCCTGCCACTGCAAAATTTAATTTTCATTGTTGTCTGTGACAATTTATTTATTGCTGTCAGTGGCAATTTAGGAGCTACACACATGCACAGTAGGTTCCTAAGAGTTTTCAAAGGAATTTTTAGCAAGTTGTACCCTTTCCAGTAGTCCAGTGCTGATGTCTGCTCCCTCCATCTCACCTAAGTGCATGTAACCAACACACCAACCATTTCTACAACCATACCTAGCGTGACATCCCTGCTCATCTGTTAAAATGAAATGGCTGCTGTCACAACATCAGCTATGGTTCCCAGCTCTCTCTGAACACAAAAGCCTGTGGTACAGCAGAGAGAATGTTGTTGTTAAAAAGCATAACTGTTCAGCTGGCAGATGCAAACCACACTTCACGAGTTAAGGGAACGTAGCACCACATCCAAGCTGTTGGAAGCTATCACGCTTGCTAGTGCTTCAAGTCTGCCAGAGGCCAAAGAGGTACAGCTAATCAAGGGACTGCTCTGTTCTACTCCAGCTCATGTTATCATGAGTGCACAAAAGATAAGAATAAATAGGAAGCAGCAGGCTGAAAGAAGGTATGAGAGGCTCTCAGTAATGTAGTGGCTGAAAAAGAGTTCTTACCAATCTGAGCACATGTGGCATGGCTGCTGCACTGCAACAGTCCAGGAAATCACTTTAAAAACTACCTTCTTATCTTCAAAATTGAAAACATTTTTAAAATTAATCAGAGTAAGCTCCAGTTTTTTATGATTTCTTGGTGGAAAATGATGGATATAAGTGATTTTATCTTTTGTTCCTTATTCAGTTTCTGAAATTATTAGTCTACCTAGCTTGCTAATGGAGTTACAATGCCATTTGTAGAAATGAAAAACCTTTAATTAACCACAGAAGTAGATTTGTGCTACTTTGTCTGTGGTGGCAGCCTCACAGTGCTGTTCTGTCGACAAACTTCCACTCACACCCCTCAATGTTCCTCAGTGCACAAACCAATGAGGCTGTTCAGTTTTATTTAACTGCAATTCTGACAATCACATGAATATGTGAAAGCCCATAAAACAAGTATTGAAAATAACAGTCAAACTCTGTGTACTATTAAGTGTTTGTACACCATTGGCAGGAGCACTGATGACTGTTTATATATGAGAGTGCAGTAGAGTATAGAACCTATTGCTGTGCAGAAAGTAGAAAAATACAAAAAGAATATGCACCTCAAGAGAAAATGAGCCAATTTTATGAGCCAACACAAAACTTTTCAGAGTTATAGATGCCTGCAGTGCTACATAAATATTTTTCTAAATAAAATAATTTCTGAGATATTCGACACTGACATACAGGTGAGCCACCCAAGGGCAGTTCTTTTGACAAATTCTAGAAAAAGGCTGATAAGAGTCTTATTAATAAAAGGGATTGAGAGAAATAAGATCCTCCCCTCTCTCTCCCCTCTTTCTTCCCTACACATCAAGATGCGATTATGATGACAAGCTGAGAACAAGGCAAAACATGTTCCTGTCTCTGCCTGGAACTATATTTTCTCTTGGGATTTACAGCTGGCACATTGCTTTGAAGACTCAGGGAAAAACATGGTATTGTTCTAGGAGCTAGGGGAATCTTGATGGATGCCAATCCTGCACTGAAGGAAAAATACGTGTACATCGTTCTCAGCCCCATTAGTAAAACTATGCCTAGACAGTTGGTAGGCAGCCTCACTTCCAAATTTCTCTGCCAGAACAAGCTGCAACTTGGTACAAAGTGTTCTTGTCTGTTATTTACTACCTCAGTCAGGACTGTTGACACATCCACAATCCTCTGGCCGTTCCCTCTTAGGTGAACTTTATGTTCATTTTACTTTAGTTACAATAGCAAAAACAGACTAAAATACTACCAGGGTCTAAGATCAATTACTGTAAGTAAAATTTTAAATAGGTCATAATACTGCAATGGCATATCAGGTTTAAAGTATGATGCCTGAACCTGGTAAAGAGCATCTCAGTCATGAAGTGATAATAAATACAAATAAAGACAGCCTTGGGAAAAAACAAAGCAATAATTTTGGAAGAGACTTCTTTTTTTCTCCCTTGTGATCTACTCACTTAAAACATTCCATCTTTGTAGAGGAGATTGGAAGGAGCTTTACATCAACACATGATGGTTAAAGACCCATGTGACAAAGCTGGGCAGGCATTTAAGTTCTGCATTGCTACGAGTGTAACAGTTATCTATCTCTTGATTATGTGGCCTGAGGCATCTGCATGAGCTATGACTGCTCCACACTTTTGCTCAGACCTTCCTCCTACCTCGTATCTTCACACTATTTTTCTATAGACAGATCATTGCTATTGAACTAGGAGTATGAAAAATATTGGGCAACTATTAAAAAGTTGAGGCAATCTGAAGGTTTTTTTATTACTTAAGATCTAATTGAAACCTCCCTAAGACAAAAAGGAAGTGTTCAGGATAAGCATCTTATATTTTAGTTCTGAAACTGCAAGTTTGCATTGAAACAAAGGGTGAAAAATATATAAAGAAAAGGGCAGAAAAAGAAAAAAAAACACCAGTTTTTACAAGATCTTAAAACTCCTGAAGGTTCAAATAGATGTTTTACTAAAAAACTAAAAATAGATTGTTTCAAAGTCTTTAAAACATTTTTTAAGACTCTAAAATTCCATTATGCCTTTCTCTTATTTCAGTCTCTTAATGGTCTTTATTTCCCCTGTTCATTATAATGACACCTAACATGAGAGTGACACAGAAGAAAAACAGATTACTTTTCTAAGCACTGTACAGACACAGAGCACACAACAGGCTCTTCCCAACAAGCTCTTTTTGTCTCCAAGTTCATCCCCCTGCATTTGCCTGACAATCATCTATGATGTAGCTATGCTATAAAGAAAGCTTTACATCAACACATGATGGTTAAAGACCCATGTGACAAAGCTGGGCAGGCATTTAAGTTCTGCATTGCTACGAGTGTAACAGTTATCTATCTCTTGATTATGTGGCCTGAGGCATCTGCATGAGCTATGACTGCTCCACACTTTTGCTCAGACCTTCCTCCTACCTCGTATCTTCACACTATTTTTCTATAGACAGATCATTGCTATTGAACTAGGAGTATGAAAAATATTGGGCAACTATTAAAAAATTGAGGCAATCTGAAGGTTTTTTTATTACTTAAGATCTAATTGAAACCTCCCTAAGACAAAAAGGAAGTGTTCAGGATAAGCATCTTATATTTTAGTTCTGAAACTGCAAGTTTGCATTGAAACAAAGGGTGAAAAATATATAAAGAAAAGGGCAGAAAAAGAAAAAAAACCACCAGTTTTTTCAAGATCTTAAAACTCCTGAAGGTTCAAATAGATGTTTTACTAAAAAACTAAAAACAGATTGTTTCAAAGTCTTTAAAACATTTTTTAAGACTCTAAAATTCCATTATGCCTTTCTCTTATTTCAGTCTCTTAATGGTCTTTATTTCCCCTGTTCATTATAATGACACCTAACATGAGAGTGACACAGAAGAAAAACAGATTACTTTTCTAAGCACTGTACAGACACAGGGCACACAAGAGGCTCTTCCCAACAAGCTCTTTTTGTCTCCAAGTTCATCCCCCTGCATTTGCCTGACAATCATTTATGATGTGGCTATGCTATAAAGAAAATATAGAAATAGACTGAAGTTCTCACCATTTCTGCTAAAGATAAATACAAGAACATTCCAGCTGTAATAGTAAAGATCCAGTTTTGAATGGATGGGTCAGTCGACAGAGAAAGGCCAATATAAAGTCCTAAGAATGCTGTTAGTGCACTTATAAAATTCATCAAAATTGCAATCTTCGTTGGGAGCCCAGTACTTAGCAGCACAGCAAAATCTCCTGCACAGAGAAGAAGAACATTTATTATTTAGTTGATAAATGTCATTTTCAGACTCTTGGTAATAAAATATGAAGGAAAATAATTAAGATATGCAAAAAGATAGTGAATGATGGATGGATATCTGCCTTTAGAATTTTGTAGAATTAGTTATAAATTTGTCCTATGTGAAAGAAAAATCTCAAAACAAAGAAATCATATTGATTTGTACTTGTTTAGCTGTTCCTAAAGATAGCATACAGTACTGAGGAGTGGCTTTCTGTTAGTTCTCTGTGTTCCATGACATTTCCAACTTGGATACATTCAAAAGTGAAGTCACATGGTTTCCCAGAGTTTCTAAATCTTTCTCCACTGGGAACTTGCCAGTTCAAATTATGTGGGTATATTTGCAGCATGGTCTTTGAGTGTTTTACAGGTGCTGCAAGTCAGAGTAATCTATGCCAGTCTGATCCCAGTCTGAGTGTAATCCCACTGATTTCAGTCCTAATCAGATGGAGTAAATTGTACATCAGAATCCCATCACACATTAGCCTTCTAAAATGACAGATTTCATAACAGGCCAAAACTAGAAGATTTGAAAAGTTTTGCTCCATGACTGTAAAATGTCACTTTGACACTGGGGCAGTACTGCCCCAGAATTAAGAAGGTGTCTTTGGAGGTAATTGTCAAGTATTTGAATTTGTTTTGCTATGCAAACAAGAGTTACCAGATTTACTGCAATCCACCATGACTGTAAAAATGTCACTTTGACACTGGGGCAGTACTGCCCCAGAATTAAGAAGGTGTCTTTGGAGGTAATTGTCAAGTATTTAAATTTGTTTTGCTATGCAAACAAGAGTTTGTTTTTTACAGCAATCCTCCATCCCACCTTTTTGTTTGGAGGAGTTTTCTACATAGCACGTGAAATATTCAGTCATTTAATGATAGAAATGAGAGCCTGCAGTTCTCAAATAAAACTTCCCAATTCATAAACATTCATCAACACAATGTCAGGAGCAGCTTCAGCCATGCTGGAAGTTTTACCAGAAACAATCAATCAAGGGCACTATACAATCCTCCCGTCTTGTCCAGCAGGAATGAGGGTAGTAAGAGGAATACTTGATTAAATAGCTCTGCTGCATATTGAAATTCTTGGATAGCCCATTGTGTCAGGCACAGCCATTACACACACATGGGTCCTGCTAACAGTTTATTATTTTTTGTGTCTGTACACATAAGGATAACAGGTCACTCCTGACCTGATATCATTTGCATCTGGAGAAAGTGAAATGGGAAGGCATCCAGTAATGAGTGCAGAAGCCTCCTCTGATTTTTGTGAAGGGCAAAGAAAGCATCAGTCTCACACTGCAATGCTGTAATTTATGGTGCTATAAGCAAGAATTCCCACAAATGTCATACAGAAAAGAAATTTTTGGGAAACCTGGAAATAAAAAGTCAATCAGGAAAAATACATACATATATTTCTTACCCATTTCATGAGGAATTTCATGGCATAAAATAGCAACAGTCGTTGTCACACCTGTTTCTGTTGAGGATGAGAATGCTGCTCCTATTACCAAGCCATCAGCAAAATTGTGAAGACTGTCACCCACCAGAACCATTATTGCTAACAAGCTGATTTTTTTACCTCAAAAAAGAAAAACAAACAAACAGATAAAACCCGCAGTATTAACCTAAACAGATATTGCCAGCTTTGTTATGTTGCAAAAGATTTGGTGTTTTGGTGACTTTGCATATAACATTACAAAAAGTCATAATAATCAGAGGGAAATAGCGTTTATCTGATTTGTCCTTGTTATTACACGTTCTTCAATAGATTTGAAACAAAAAAGTACATTCCAGAACAATTCAAAATGAGATGCAAATACCAAGAAATAACTTGGCTATAGGTCAACTATATAATAACTTGAATAGGTCAACTATTAGACAAAAATTTAGGTTTGTGTCCTGCCTCATGAAGCATCCTAAGGCTCTTTATTTCATGAAATTCACACAAGTTTTCTAGTTGTTATTTGGAGTTCTTCCACCATTGCTCACAGAATTATATAGCAGAGCTGTAGTGAAGATGAATATTTGGTCTCATGCAGCTGATTGTTTTAATCCTGTAAAGCTTGCTACTACTGAGTAGTATTTGCAGGGTCTGGTTTTTTATGCAATTGTATTACAGTAAAAGATAGAAATGAAAGACAACAAGCCTCAGAATATCACTTACAGTACAGGGTTACAGCATGCTTATAGCCAACATGTGTTCCAATCAATTAATGGCTGTTATGCTCATAGTACTCCTATCTGGAGCACTACTCATGGGTGTAGATGGCTCTTTGTCTTTCCCATGCTGCTCTGTGACCTCGTTTTTGTGTGGAACAGTATACTGGGTGTTCATGGCATCATGTCACCTGGCATGAGTGGAAAGGTGCTACTACCAATGCAAGTACTGAAATCAAGCTAGGGAATTAGGGACAGTCTCTCTGCCCAGCCTGTAACAGAAACAGCTGGGTGGAATGCTGAACAGATTCCCAGGGAGGCAGTTTATCTCTTCAAGAAGCAAGAAGCTCCATATAGGTTCAATGTCTAAACTTAGCAACACACAATTGGCTGCTCTATCCTGTATTTTTTCATTCATTTAATCTACAAGCTTACAGTCAGGGCTGCCTAATGTCTGTCAAGAAACTCATCCAGCTTCCCTCTACACAGAACAGATAGAACACTTTGAAAAGGGTTTGTTTCATGCTTGAAGAAGCAGGGTCATGATTTGGGCCCTAAATATGTATTTTTCTAACTTTTGGTGGCCCCACATAGACATAATATGACCGACTAAGGAGCAAATGTCAAACTGCACCAATCTGTCTGAACACAGTTATTACGAGGTCTCACTCCAGTAATGTTTCTCTGAGATGACCATTTTATAGTGATGGGGGAGATATTTTTTTCACATAAACTGGCTAGAACTGAAGTCTTGGACTACTATAAAAAACACACAGAGCATATAAAAGCCTAACAACCGTATTCAGAAAATCCTCCCTGGTTGTCTGGGAGCTCTGTGGGTTCAGAAAAATTGGCAGGCTTCTTAGATTTTACTGCCAGCTTACAGAGCAGGACGTGGATGTCCCCAGTTTGCACAGTACTTTCTAAACACTATGGGCAGTTTATAATCAATAGTGCAGAGCATGAATTACATAGAAATAAGAGATTGCTGCCTTACATTAAGTTTGTGATTTGTAATAAGCAGGTCAGGATGAATTCATGGCCTGCCCTGAGGTCTTATTAGTCTGTTTTGTTCAAGTATCTGATTGCTGGAGAAGATATACTCCATGATTACTGGAACTCATTCCAGGATGTTTTAGTATAACACAGGGATCGGGTTAACATTGTGGAGCAATTACAGATATAAGCTTTGTGAACTTACTTGACAGAAAGTTAAGAAGATGCATGTATAAACAAATCTGAATGTTTATCTTACTTCACTTTCAGCCTATTTTAAAGCAACTTTGTTACTGGCAATTATCTCATTGCATTATATTCCAACACAAACTATTAACTATTAACTTAGTACCTTAACTTTTTCTACAAAGCCTCTTTTTCTTCAATAATCTTCCTTTTTTTCTTGGCTTAAATAGAGGATCAGAAGTCATAGTAAATTCTATTCTATAATGTCCATAAAACTACATAGGTACCTCAATCATATACATCACTTTTTAAGTTTAGAATAAGAGTTTAAAGCAAACATTTATCCATAAATATTTTCCAATTTTTCCATGACTAACACCGAAAAAATATTTCTAGTCAATGTAAAGTGTCACTAAGTACAACAAATATAAAATGCTACTGCTCTTCTCTGATATTGATAGAACAAGCATGGATAAATGCAGAGAGGGCCAGTCAGACATATTTTTATTTAGAAAGTTTCTTTTTTTCTAAGTTACTCCCTCACTATCTATGGTGATTCACTCTTTTTGCAGTCCTACTTGGCAGGCATTTACAGTGAAGCTTTGCAGATCTGGAGTTGTCAGGCTTCTCTCTTAGACCTGCAGATTCCATTCAATTTTGGGGAAGAAACACCTCACTCAGTATCAAGGTACCCAGGTATGTTATGCTCTTAGTTATTTAAAATAACTATAATGAAACAAACTTTTGTAATTACGTATTCCCACCCCCCCAAAAAAAAACCCCAACAAATTACCTCCCACCCTTCCCTACTAAGGTTTCATTAATGGAAGTAAGACTGAGGTATGAGGAAAAATTAAACTAAACAAAGATTACTGAGAAGCTATCTGAAATTTAGTAACTTGGAACACATAACACTGATATCACTAGAAATTTGTTGGTGCTTAGCAGGTAATGATGATTGAACCAAACAGAAACATCTAGAGATGAACCATGTAGTCATGTTTAAACTGGCACTGGACTGTGTGTACTGGAGAGGTGAAAGAGAAGAAATGAAAATCCAGATTCCTAATGCTTCAGAAATAGAAATGAAATCCACAAGAACAGAAGAGAACATTAAGAACTTAGAAGAAGATAATGATACAATTCAATAAATCAAACTGATGACCTGCAATCACAAAATAAAGGGGGGGCCAATTATAGTAAATAAACTGATTTCAATTAAAGTATTATTCCCTCAGTTAAATGACTGAAACTCTACTGAATTCACCAAGGTCACAAAGTACAGTTAAAGGCAAAATTTGGTTTATACTCTATTTTCGTATTTTTACTAAGCAGCAAAAAGCCACAGAAGACAGGAGTTATCAAAGTTCTCAGAAGCAAACAGATTACTCTAAAACTGAGAGCCATCATGAGGCTACAATTCCATACCTGTGACAAACCATTGCTGCTTTAAAGAGTTTATTGCTTTACTGTTTAAGAGAAGGATGCAGAATTATATTAGCACAGCAAGCCTACAAAAAAATGTTTCACCACTTTCAGAAATAAAAGCCCGAGCTAAGTTTAAAATTATAAAAATATGTCTTTAAGCAAAGACTTTAGGAAAATAGAATGCAACAGTGAGACAGAAAATACTAAAGAAAGGACAGTGTGAGATTAATGAACTTCACAATTACAGGGTTGGCAGCTGAGAAGGTCTTTAAGCAGAGATTAAATTATGTAGCCAGGCACCGTCAAATGTGATGATGTGTCACACAGCAAACACAGAGCTAAGCCAGCTGCACACTTTCAATTCCATCTTAGGTCTGAAGGATTTTCCTGTCTTGTCTAGTCTTTTTATTGATACTAACTTTTTTTGCTGATCACCTTGCTGTCCGGAGGAGCTTCAGCAGGTTCAGAATCTTCCGGGCTTCTCTAGTTAAAAGCAAAGATAATGAGTCAGTGTTAAGGCTGTCTTCCAGCTGCTGCCATAAATACAGGAAAATATCAACAAAGTTCAAGGTATTTGAATTAAAGATAGTCATTGGTTATTTGCACATATGTCATTAGAATAATTTACTGGCCACTGGCAGTATGATTGGTACTGCAGAAACACATGAAAAGGAAATCTACCTCTACCAGGGAGGCTTAAGTCTAATTCAGGCAGGAAGAAATACATTCATAGGCATTGTTGTAACCCAAGAAAACCACACATCTGCTTGAATACACAAGAATCTTAGCCAAAGACTAGAAGGGACATTATAATTAAAATTGCATGTTTTGATTTTGTCATAACTGGATAACTGTATTTTCCTGGAGAATGTGTCCATAGGATTTCCAGGGAAAAAAAGTCTTTTAGTCACTCATGTTCTTCACAATTTCTCTGTGAAAGCACAAGACTAAAAAATATGATCATCAGTAGGTTTCATCCCCTTTCAAAATATAGGGTTTTTTTCTTCAGGGTGGTGCAGCCTCCAGTGTCTTGTGTCTTGGCTTTTAGCAAGGGCTTCATCTCAGCAGCAGGCAGCACTGGCTGGGCATAGCAACACTTGAGTACACTCCGTGGTGAAATTTACCCGTACTTCAAGAGAAGAAAGAGACAGTGACTTCCTCCTTATCCTAGAGAGAGAAATTGATGCACCAGCCCAAACATTTAAGTAATAGATACTGCAACTGTTGGGAAATAAATAGAACATGAGTAATCTCTCACTGCCCCTACCTCGTTGGGGTTTTGCTTTCTGATTGGAGAAATTATTAGAAATTCATGTGAGGGAGAGAGAAGCCTAAAGACTTGTTTGCTTAAAACTAGAAAGACTGAAATTTAGTTTCTGAGGGCTTTGTTCCCAAAAAAGTATGTTAAAACCTATTATGACAGCCAATGGAGTCAACAACAGCACAAGAGCTCTGTGCTAGGGACAGCAGCCACCTCTCCAAAAACTGTAGCAGGGATGTGCACTGGCTACAAAATAGGATATGTTTATTGGTTGGTCTTAGCTTGGTTGCTGATGAAGGACATGTTCTGTAGAAGCATGAGGAGAGAAGGAAAAATAATTGTTTCTCATATTTTACTTTTTAAAGGAAACATAAATGTCTCTAGTTCCCATGACTGCAGCCAGTCATAAGAATTCCAGTAATTGTTCCACTTCTTCTATATTTATTCACATGCCACTTCTATGAACTGTGAGTCAAATCTGCAAGACTAATTACTGATCTGAAGGATTTATAAGTTTTTCTTAGTCAACCAGTGTTTGTCTTAGTATTACTCACATGATTCTGAAAAATTGCCTGCTCTTGTACAAACCAGCTCAGCCAGCCTAATTCTATATAGATATTGTGATCTATATAGAATTTTGGGGGGATCTTGCATCTGAGGGGAACAACATGTTCATTATCATAAACAGGAAGCTTTGACATGTCTCACAAAGAAGTAAACATGCTTCACTCCTCTGTTTGATCTGGTTTTTATTGAGAGTTTTCCAACTGTGTTTTAGAAATTAGAGGTGACTCATGAGGGTTTTGCCCATCACAACTAGATTAGTAATATGGAGTTCACCTGTGCATCAAGATACTGGATATAAACTGAAGACATTTGTTGAAAGAAAGAGAAAACAGGGTAAAATTTATGACTCAATTTAATTTGCAAAGATTTATTTGTCTGGATACTATCCACAGACAAGTATAAAAGTATGTAACTTCTTATAGGTAAGCACCATTCCAGATATCTAAAGTGTTTACATTACTCTTCAAATCTGTGGAAAAATGCCCAGGAACAGTCCAGGATTTATAATCTGTTCACTAATTATGCACTGAACTCCCATTGTAGGAAGTTCCGAAGTTTTTCCTAAGGGAGAGCCTAGTCTGCCTTTACATATGATCAATGTATAAAAAGAAGGGAGAAAGAAATCTTCAATAATTTTATCAACAAAATGTATAACAATACACGAAGTGTATTGATATAGCAATCTGATACACACTTAAGAAAAGTTACTGTAAAATATCTGTTCTTGATATATCTGTGAAAGCTCATTATAAACTTCAAAATTTAGAGATTCTTGACAATCATGTCAAGTAATAAACAACAAATCAACAAAAGCCTGAAAAATAATACTGATTTATTACATTAATTTTGTTCATTTCTTTAGAGGAACAGAGAAAGAAGAATTTAAATTTAGGGAATTATGTCATATTGGTAACCTACCAACTGTATGGTTGAAGTAGATTTGCCTCTGCCTGAATGTTCATTTAATTCAGACTCCACTGGAAGATCATGGGAATGTCCCCAGTGCCCATTAACTAAAGAAAGGCCCTGCTGAATGAAGATGCTTTGCAATTAGTTCTGAAACCCAATAAACACAGGTGCAGCAATTCTCAGTTTTTTGTGAAAATTTATCATTTTAATGATTTTTTTCCCAAACAAAATCTGTTGAAAAAAATCACTGGCATCAACATTTCCTTAAGATTATTTTGTTAAAAACCCTGAAAAGTGAATCAGATATATCAGTGACAATCACAAAGGTTTGATAAAACATAATTTACTTTAAAAATCATATTCAAATTTGAAGCTGTGATAGATATAAAAATTGACTCTGAGGACTCATCTAGTTATCAGTAGGAAAAAATTAAAAATTGGTGGGATGATGATAAAACCCTTCTCTCAAACAAGGAACAAAAAGGACTTCTTTTTACCAAGCAAATAAAATATCACCATCATCAAAATACTCTCATTCTATTAATCTCACATTATATTCTTATGGGTGACTCAAAGATAGTGGGACTAGGGAGTCATTGATGCCTAAATCAGTCTTCACACGCTCTGTACACTGAACAAGCAAAGGTTTAGCCTTCTTAAGTGACATTAGGATTGTCTCTCATGCTGAGAAACTTAATGAGCCATCACATTTTGTGCTACATTCTATCCTTGTGCATAATCATATTTTCAGGCTCCTGCCATACTGAAATAAAGTAATAGAATTACTGTAAGCATGGCTGTGAGCAAGGAGATCTTATTATTAAAAATTGGGTCCTACTGACTGCAACACACATATTAGATTTTCACATCACTGGGATGGGGATCAAAAACAATTTGGAAATTTTAAGATATCGTTTTTGAAAATATTTAATTCTTGCATCTATCTTTCCATTGCATCTTTCTCCTGTTCAAACAGAGCCTAGAGCAAACAACAGTCACTGCTATTTCATATGGATACACACTTTTCACCTGCTTCAGTGTGACTCAGGAATGTAGGCTTGTGGAACATGTTCAATTAACTGTTCCCTTTCTGGAATTATAAATATATGGAACACATTCGTGAAGCAAGCACAATCCACAGAGCAAAGCAAAATAGAAACTGAAGGTCAATCTGGTAGAACCACTTTGGAAAGTAATTATGAATGCTTCATTTAACCCACAGAAATTATAATTAATTTCCACAATCATTTTAACATTCTGTGCAATGCAAAATCTCAAAATACAAGAGTTTTTTTTTTTAAGGGTGAATTGTACAAAGCTTTACCTTTTCACGAGGTGTTACCAAAAGAAAGAAACACTTTTCTATCAGAAAAAATCCATGAATTCCTCCAATTATTCCCAAAAGTTTCCAAATATATTCTTTTCCCTCATAGAAATGCTCAATGTCTTGTGCTTCATGTTTATGCAAACCAAGAGTCTAAAATAAAACAGATAAAGTTAAAAAAATTTAAATGGCAATATTTTAATTTTTGCTACAGCAAGCCATAGTGCATTCATTCATTATAGTCTCAGAATTTTATTTTTCCAGTTCTGTCAAAGTTAAAATGTGTTTTGAAATAATCAGCTGAATAATAGAGAATGAAATGAATCATGAGGAGCACAGCTACGCTTTTTCATCTCTCAGTGGTGAAAGTAACATTATTTTTAGGGACAGCTTTATGAAATCACCCTTTATATATATGAGATATATTTTGTTTGCAATATATTGATGCTAAAATTCTATAAAAAATACTTGTATTATCTTAATATGCAAATTTCATATCGAAAATAGATAAGGAGCTACTGGAGAGAGTCCAGCAGAGGCCACAAAGATGTTTAGGGGACTGGAACATCTCTCTTATGAGGAGAGGCTGCTGGAACTGGGCCTGTTCAGTCTAGAGAAGAGAAGTCTGAGAGGGGATCTCATTAATGCATGCAAATATCTCAAAGGTGGGTGCCAAGAGGGTGGTGCCAGACTCTTTTCAGTGGTTCCCAGCAACAGGATGAGAAGCAGTGGCCATAAACTAAAACACAACTCAACATGAAGTAGAACTTTACACTGAGGGTGGCAGAGCACTGGCATGGGTTGCGCAGGGCAGTTGTGTATTCTCCCTCTCTGAAGACATTCAAAAGCACCTCGATGCATTCCTTGTAACCTGCTCTAGGTTATCCTGCCTTGGCAGTGGGCTGGACTAAATGATCTGCAGGCATCCCTTCCAACTCTAACTATTCTGTAGTTCTGTAACTCTGTGATTCTGTGAAAATAATGCGTAAATTAATTAATGCATAAATAATGCAAAAATGCATTTCTGTTGGTTGCTTCCTTCTTTTCCTTAGTGTCACAGCACAGCAGCCCTCCTTTGCTCTGAAAGTGAGGGCTCTAAAGGCTACATCATTAAAACTGGTGAAGAATACTTTCACACTTAAAAGGTGCTGCTGAAAGAAATGCATTTGTCTCACATTCAGTGAGAATTGCCTTCCTTAAACCACTCTCCCAATTTTGCTTCCAGAGATGATGCACTGAGCACAAAGAAAAATTTAAGCAGAATCTGAAGTAAAACTGTGAAGATTTCTTTCTGTGACCACTAATAATAAGTTTACTAATAACATTTGTGTCATATCAGAGGAGACTGTTAAAAATAAATGAATACACAATGGAAAATTTGGTTCTGTTTTGCATTTTATGTTCTTAAAATTTAGATTATGAATTTAGGAAAAGATCATGCTACCCATTTTATTAGAGTTCTAGGCATCAGGATTAATTTTAGGTTGATAGCGCCTGGTTCCCTGGAACAATCTGTGGAGGGGACTGTGGATGTCTCATACAACCTTAGAGCAATTTTTGTTAAAATGTTACAGAATCTGCCTCGTGAAATAAATTTATACACATCTAGAATGTGCCTTGCAAAGGACTTGTGGAGTTACTGATTTTTTTTTGAAAAATAGGAACCTTTCTTTCTTTGAATTCATAAATAATGGATTTCTACTTATTATTATTTTTAATCTCTCTCTGAGCTACAGAGTGCAAATGTAATTGGAGTGCTGGGGGGATTTCATGGAAAGTTTTCTTTATAACCTGATGAGTATTATCCAGGTTTAAATGAAACCTTTCTCTTCATATATGTCAACATTTTAAAAAGCGCAGAAGTATTTATTACTTACCTGAGGAATAAGATGTAGCAATGCATCCCCAGAAAGGGTTCCAACAGCCAAACCGACAAACAGCTGTAAAATGAGTGTATAGATTTCTTGACAGGAGTTAAACAAAATGAGAGTTGTACCAAACATAGATCCAAGAGTAATAAGTAAAACAGCAACAGTGCTGTAACCATATTCTGTAGGGGAAAACAAATGAAACAAAACAAGGGCACCTTTAATAATCCAATATTTGTATTTGTATTTGAGTATTTTTTTGCATTCATAATTGTTTTTGAGGGCATGTTTACATACCTCTATATACAAGCATGCAGGAGAACTGATTCATTGTGACACTATCTGATTTCAGCAGGGATTCAGTTAATTTTCCTAGTACATGGTACAGTGCAGTGTTTTGGATGCAGGATGAGAATAATGTTGACAACACACTGATGTTTTGGTTGTTGCTAAGCTGTGCTTACACTAAGTCAAGGACTTCAGTATCTCATGCTCTGAAAGTGAGGAGCTGAACAAGAATCTGGGGAGGTGTGGGAGGGACACATCTGGGACAGGTGACCAAACTGGCTAAAGGGATACTCCACACCACAGAACATCATGCCAAGTGTAGAAACTGTGAGGAATTGGCTAGGAGGGGCTGACTGCTGCCCAGGGGTTAGCTGGGCATCAGTCAGCAGGTGGTAAGCAATTGTGTTGTGCATCACTTGTTTATCTTGGGGTTTATTTCCCTCCCCCCCCCCTTTTTTTTTTTTTTGTAATCTTCCTTCCCATTACTAATTGCAGTAGTAGGAGGAGTAGCATGCATTGTAGATTTTACTTTATCTCAATTATTAAACTGATGATAGCTCAACTGATGGGTTTTATCTTTGTCCAGTTCTCCCCAATCCCTGGGGGAGGAGGCAGTGAGGGGTGGAGAAGTGGCTGTTTCATATTTAGGTTCTGTCTGGGGTTAAGTCACAACAGCCACATAGATTTCTCTAGTAATGTGTGAACAGATGACAGAATTAGAAGCCCAGAAAACATTCATTTTTTCAGGCTCTACATGTAAGAATCTAGTACTTCCAAATTTCAGACCTTAAGAGCTAAACAGACTGTGGCTATGCAAATCAGAAGCACTCAAAGCAGCACAGTGAACTCTGCTCTGCATTTGCTTCCTCTGTTGAAAGATTTATGCTTGAGATTCTATGTTCTCACATGTCACACCTGTGCATCTTTATTGTCAACACCACATTTTTAACCAAATCATTTTCTGTAAAGAAACAAAGGCCTAAAACCTCAAATAAATGTAGCGATCTAATTTAGTTTCTAAGCATAAACATTTTGGCTGAAATTATATTTAAAAATCTGCTGTGGAAATACATCCTTTCAATTAATACACCAGGACCACCAGCCTATTTTCCCAGATTACTGGGATGTTTTTGAATGTTAGTCTTATAATTCCTCAGAGTTACACGCTGCTCACATTTCCAACCTTTTACACAACATGAATCCTGATTAATTTCTTCAGAAGTCTTATAATGGGAGGTAAAACACTGATGAGAAACACACATAAGGGAATTAATACCAAAATATTTAAAACTGTCACTTAACATTTCAAACTTCAATAGCACTGCAAGTGCTTAGCACCTCATAAAATCAGACAGCTAATTTCACAGACTGCACATCCATATACAAGAGTATAGTAGATATATATGGAATGTCAGGCCTTGGTGACAGCCAAAACAGCACAGCCCATCAGTAAAATAGAGTTCAGAATAAGACTAATGAGCCTAAGCTCGGGTCACTAGGTCACACATAGGTCAAACATGGAGTCCTTTATATGATCAAGACAGCAGAAGTGTCCCTGTGGTCATGGAAACCTTCCTTTGTCAAAAAGCACAGGGAAAGGGCTGCAGAAAGGGCTCTTATTAATTCCATTCTGCACTTGAATAGCTCAATTTTTCTCATCTCTCACCTTTATGAGATCAGTAAAATGTCATTGATTGGGCTGATGGCTTTAGACTTGGAAGAATCCCACTTAACAGTGAATTTTTTATGAACCTTGTATGTGACCTGGGTAAGTTCCTTTGTTTTCTTTCTTTGTCCCTTGATTCCTGATCTAAAAAATGGTCATATCTGTGTAGCACAGAAAAGATCAAAGCAGTAAAGACTGCAAGGTGTTCAGGTACTGAGCAGAGATATAAGATAAGAAAGAAGGACTGCTGCCTATTGAAGATCGATAATGATTCTTCCTATTCTGTATGTCTGTTTCTCCTATAACAATTCTTTGGATATCCATGAGTATTCTTCAATGCTTTTTACTTCTGGGATATTCACATGTGTCCTTTCAAGCTTTTTAATTCCAGTGCTGTTCCATAAGGATCACTGAGCAGCAGGATGTGGGGAAAACTTACTAGCTCCAAAAGGTGAAGGTGACCATGAAGATATTAGGATAAAGGCATTGAAGACATTGATTTGTAGCCTAAAAAGTGCTCCTGTAGATGCAGGCAGTTATGGTTAGATGTCTATTTCTTTTTGGTGATTCCTGACTCCCAAATTCCCCACCAAAATTAATGTCTTTGTTATTACACCAATACACTTTGATTTGTAACCCAGATATCATTGGCTTAAAGTAAGGAAAAAACCCAGAAAACACATTAGGAAGCCCTTTTTCTGATTCAGCTGACCCTGAATCTGAGTCAGCTCAGATTCTGATTTTTCTTTTATAAGGTGGACTAGGGATTGATTACAGGTGAAGTGGAGTCCATGGAACACATGGAGCAGAAAACACTGGAAGCAGAGGCATGTGAGGGCTACAACTGCAAGTGGAAACAACTCAATTATATACCCTCAGTCAGTTCTTGTTCCAGCTCTATCACACAGGTCCTGCTGCCCTGTTACTGATTTTCTGGATGTTTTTCTAACCCCAATAAAATCCTCAAAGCTTCTCTGCTATAAAATATCACAAGCTGAAAAACCAGTAGTGTTCCTGCACAACTTGTCTGTATCAAGCATTTGCCACATCATGGTATAAAATACCAGCTAATGTAACTTTGAAGCTTTATGTAAGAGCAATGCAATGATTACAACAGAAACCTCGTGCAAATTTCACAATATAAGCCTTTACTGCCCAGCAATCCATAGATGAGAACCTGTTATTGCCTACCTGCTGGCAATATCAAGCAGTACTCTAACAAATGAAGAAAATAAAGCTTAAAACCTTACACATGGAAATAGAATTGCAAATACTATAAAATTTAGACCATTGAATTCCCTCAATTCTCAATATAATAGTATTGTCTGACATGTATGCTATGAAATTATAGAATGCATAAATTACAGATGCTATAAATCCCATGTTCTGGATTATTAATTAACGAAAAGTCTCCAGAAGTCCTTGCACCTTTTTATCTGAGTTTAAATAATAATTTATAAATAAGAACATAACTTACTTTCCACAGTTGTTGGTGGAAGCTTTGTCTGTTTGAAGTCAGGAAGCTGACATGAACAACTTAAAAGTTGTTGAATGATAGCTGGACTGATTTGCTTGAAGTGGTCCTTAGAAATGGAGGAAGAACTGTTTTTCATAAATATCTTCACAAGTTCATTGGCAGAGAAACAAACCTTTGTAGAAAATTATATACAGTTACTAAACTTGTTGCATATACCTGCATTTAATTTTGAGGTTAAATACAGAATCTTAGAAGAAGACAGGACATTCCAGCCCCAGAAGAAAACTGCTATATATCTATACTCTTTCTTGCTTAAATTAGTTAAATTACTTCAATTGCTTCACTTTTTTTCTGTGTAAACTTGATACTACCATATATTCTGAAAGACCAGAATCTTTGGGATAAATGAGCTCAATTTCTATTGAAGTCAATTAATGTCATTAAGCTCTTACAAAATAATATCTCTCAATATTTTATTGTTATATGTGCTAATAAAAATGTTTTAATGCTAATATGAACCATAGTCTTAGCTATTCTTGTGAAAATACATTTGCAGTATTTGTGCTAATAATAATTGTGGTAATTGTGCTATTCATATAAGATACTGCCTACATCAAAGCAATGCTGAGATTCGTCCTTGTACTGGATCTTCAGTAAGATATGGAAATAAGTTAGCTTTTTAAATTCATTAAATGAGTGCATGTCAGCAGACAAGATGTTACATAGTCTAATATTGGTCTAAAGATTGCTTAATAATTGTATTATTACAGGTACTTCAGAATTCCATCTACTTTTTTGTTCTTGCTTGGAGCATCTCTATGTCAAAAGAAACAATTTTTCATGGAAGCATTTATATTTCAAAAATTTTCATGAAGAGTTGTGTTTTTCTGTCTAGGATAAAATTTCTAGTAAAAACATGAGCAGTTAACACAAGAAAAATTCTAGTGGAAATTTCTGAAAACACTTTTAAACAGAAGAACCGCAGATCAAATATGTTATCTTGTTAATAATCTTCATTTCTTAATCTCATCTGATGGGCTGTGATTCAATATTTAAAAACAAAAAAATTTTCATTCATTTAAATTGGTCTGCATCTGAGACTCGAGGCATTCCTATTCTTTCTCTCATTACTGAAGCATAAGCTTCTTCTGAAATTAAGTATAATTACCTTTAAATAACCCAGTTAAAACCCAACACATTCCTGCTATTGCTCATCCATTAATGAAGTAAAATATGCCCTGTGGTTCACTAAGAAACTGAATTAATTGAGCACTGACATATTTTTTCTGAAAACCACATTCAAGCATTCAGGATAAGGGGTGATCTTGTCACCTGGACCTGCCTTCAAGCCAAGGAGAGCATGAAGACAATCAAGACCTACTATATTGGAAGAGACCTTAATTTTGCCTGTTCTAGGCAGTGATATTGACTCTAGAACTAGGGACCACTGACATCTGGTATTAAGTTGGAAGACTGGGATTTTGGCTGGTTATGAGCAGCATTGCTGACCAGTAAGAGCAGGGATAACACCTTCACCAACAACTTGAGTGATGGCACAGAGTGCGCCAGATGGCATTCACAGGTAAAACTCAACTGGCACCACTAGTCAGTATGCTGATGGGTGTGGCTGCTATTTAGAGTGACCTTGACAAGACAAGGAAATGGGAGGACCAGACTTTCATGAAGATCAGCCAAGACAAATTTATTGTGCTTCACACAGAATAGCTCCATGTGTCAATGAAGGCTAGGGAAAACTGGCCAGAAGGAAGGCAGGTTTCCAGAAAAAGCCCTTGGGGTGGCTCCTGACAGGAAACTTGAACATGAGCCACCAGTGTGCCCTTGTGGCAATGACCCCTAACTGCACACGGGCTGCATTAGCAAGAGCAGAGCCAGCGGGTACTGGAGAAAGATTATTGCCCACAACTCAGGACATGGGAGTCCACATCTGGACTATGTCCAGCTTAATAACCAGCAGTGCAAGACACTGGAAAATGGAGGAAAGTTCAGTGGAGGGCCATCAAGACTGCTAGGGAACTGCAGCACATGATGTGCCAGGAGAGGCTGAGGGACCTGGGTGTGCTCAGTTTGGGAACAGAAGGTTGGTGGGTATCTTAAGTCTTCAACTGTCTAAGGTGGCTTAGAGGGAAGAGATAACCAGAATATTTTCAGAGCCACACAGCAAAAGAGAGGCGAAAGGTATTAGTTACAGCAACAAAAAACTCCAATTTGCTATAATAACGAAGGCACTCAAGGTGAAGGCAATAAAGCACTGGTAAAGGTTTCCCAAAGACTGTCTAAAGGCTACATTTGGAGACATTCCGAATTCAACTGAACATAGCTCTGTGAAACCTGATCTGACTTTGAAGGTGGCTCTTTTTTGGAAAGTATAATAGACAAGATGAGGTCCAGGATTATTATGAACCTAAATTTTAATGTGAATTTATTACCACAAATTTTCATTGAAAAGCAAAATATCATCAGTAAAAGAAACTGTCCACCACTACATAAAAATAGCGTTAAGGTCTATTTGGTAAATGTTCTTGCAAAATGTGGGGCATGAGGACCTGCATCTTTTCTAGTTACAAGCCCCAGCCTTTGAAGCTTTTTAACATAAGGAGGCAGAGAACTGAAATATCATCAGTAAAAGAAACTGTCCACCACTACATAAAAATAGCATTAAGGTCTATTTGGTGTAATGTTCTTGCAAGATGTGGGGCATGAGGACCTGCATCTTTTTTAGCTGCAAGCCCCAGACTTTGAAGCTTTTCAACATAAGGAGGCAGAGAACTATCTCCATTAGAAAAGCAATTATGTGTGTATCATCCTGGGGGATGATAACAAAGAAATAAGCACACTGATTTTGTATGTTTTAATGTGAACAACTGGATGGGTGGATGGATGGATGGATGGATGGATGGATGGATGGATGGATGGATGGATGGATGGATGATTTGGGCTTCCAAAGTCCATGTTTGTTTAATGAAGAAGAATAAATGAACACATAGACATTTTGACATAGTTTTATGGAATTTATGATTATTTATCTTATTAGATCATTTGCCACTTTTTTTCATCTACATTTTTAATTGTAGAGAAAATAATGACTTTAAAAGAAAGCAGTGACCCTTTTTTGTGGTAATGTTTTAAATAATTATTCTTATATAAAAATTAAATTACAGATCTTAAACCAGTTAGAAAACACAAGCCATAGGCTAGTCAGTGTCCTGTATGTAGCAGAATCTGCTACTAATGAAACACAATGGCTATCATAGGTGCAAAAAACAGGAGACAAAATGAGCAACACTGCAATGAAACATGGAATGTTCTAATGGAATATGTAAAGAAAAATAGGCATAGCTAAAAAGAACTGAAATAATAAAAAATCCCCTTAGAAACTATTAATATTAATAAAGAAGAGAAATTATCTTCTGTCCAGATGTTTCTTTGTGATTTTTTTTAAGGTATACAGACTATTTGACTTTCAGTTGACTCCTAAGACTCAGATAGTGCCCCTGCAGACTTATCCTTTGAGTTACAGTCAGTTTTAGAAGTTCAAGACTTCAAAAAAGCTGAGCTTTAAAAATACTTCAATTGCTGGAGAATTTTACTGCTTTTACAGATAGAATCACTACTGATTTCTGTCCTCCATAATTTAAAATTCATATGAAACATATTTAAAATGACCTTAATTTAAGACTATTTTGAGACCACATTAAAAGCCTCATCATGCTGATCAGCATGATCCTTTTTTTTGGTCAGCTGCAAAGAAATAAATGTATGATAGAGTATGCATTTCAAATGCAATACAATTACACAGATAAATATCTATCAGAATAGCATTTAACCACATGAAATTTGTCTCAGCTTCCCATCATGGAATGACCACACAGAAAAAGTCAATTGCACATCACTCCATTCTCCTAAATCAAGAAGAAACATTGCCACTGAGTTAATATAAATGGTAAAGGATTGAAAACAATAGAAAAGTGTTCTTTGAAGAATATATTTCAAGTGTATACATCAAAATATATACCAATTATATACTTTAAAGTCTTCTTTTTTGTCTAAGGAATGATACCCAGTCTAAGGATGGAAGTCAATTACCATCTTGTTGATCATTGTCATAAACAAAATTTATTTCTTTTCAAATTCTTAGGATAAGGATAAAATAACCTGCAATAAGTCAGTGTCCTTCAAAGTTCTCAGAGAGGATACTTTGGATACCTAAGGCTCTGTTTTACAGCCTCTATACTTTCTAAAGTAGGCTTCTGGATTCCATAGATGGCTATGAAAAGAGTTTGGAAATGTCCAATCTTCAATTTACAGAAGCCTTTTAAAAGCAACTTACATAGAAACTTTAATTTACTTTGTTTTCCTTAATGCAAAACAATCCCTCTTTCTAATAGGTCACTTAAGGTGTGACCTCTAATCTTAAGGTGTAAATCTCTAAAAACTGTAAGAAAACATCAAAGCCATGTTAATCCACTCCTCAGAGTCTTGAAGAAACACCTGACGCCACGTAACACTAACATTATTAGCCCCTCTCAGTGACCTTAATTGTACATTCAACATCCACAAAGTTTTTTTTCCCAATTAATATTTAAACAAATATAGCTATATAAATATATATTTTCATCTATATCTACATTCCTTTTTGAAACGAATACATTTTACCTCAGACATATTGCATGGTTTGCAAATCAATTTAAATTTCTGTCAGTGAAATTCTGTCACCAACATTATAATAACATAAAAATAAATTAACCTGGTCCCAATCTGTGTTCCTTTCACGATCTTCAAAATAGCCTTTCAGATAGTCTCCTTTTGTATGGTTTCCTTTGACTGGAGTATTTCTTCTTCCAATATCTCTGATTGCCATACTGTAACGTCTTCTTTTGTGACTGTGAAATTGTCCATTTACAGTGCAGGTCTTTTTGGCTCTAAGCACATTGAGCAGTTGTTCTAGTTCTAGTAATTAATTAGAGAACAGATACGTTACCATAGGAAAATGCACACTTAAAAGACAAAACATTTAAAAGACAACATTTTTTCTTTTTGTTTGTTACAACATTGATTCAATTCCTCATTTTAATACTCTTTTCTCATTTTGGTACTGGAGGCAATTTCTGTTTAACAACTCTGGAAGTTCCAGACATCCAGATCCTCAGCCTTTCCATCTTTACCTATCACACTCAGATGTCACTGGAAGGCAATTCATCTTTCATTTAATCAGCATCTCTGACAAAGTTATCTAGTAATTGCTAAATAACTTCACTGTTCTACAAATTTTCCCGTGTAAATGGAACTCCATGCTGAACTGCCACAGACAGCTATTTGGATCAGGAAACACATCCTCCATAGGGTATCCTGAAATCAATCTTCAGGATACTATGCTGTCCTTGCACTTCAGAAGTGCAGCACAGGACAGTGAATTTTTTCTCTCCTTTGGTTAACTGGGAAGCATGCCTGCTCACAGCACTGAAACAGGAAGGAAAGAGACAAGATCCCTAATCCAAATCTGAGATCATGCACAGATGTACCTCATGACACAGCTGGGATGCAATGGGTGCTTCTGCTGATGGAATGCCCAGTTATTTAAGAGGCAGGCCCTATCCTATCTTCCTTATCACCTTCCTTCTCCCCCGCACTGTCAAATAAAGCCATAGTGATAATTCCTGTAAACCTTAACTTGTCCATTAAAAAGGGGTCCACAAATTAATTTTAAAGAAATTTTGATTAATAGGAGTGTTTCCATATGATAATCCTTTATTTTTTAATCTTGTTACTCAGGAAATGCAAATGGTGTAATCTTAATGGTAATTCTCACAAAAAAGTTTCTGATAACATGTTTCACTACTTTCTTTTGGCTACTTAAACAAACAGATCTGAATGGAGCTATATTTGCAGGTATATTTGTTTTCTAAATGTAGTAAAATCTAATTTTCTTTTTCTATGCTTCAGATTCTTACTCTTTCCTGAAGTTACTATTAAGAATGTAAATAAATTTAAAGGGACAGTATAATGATCTTAGACTTAAAATAGACTTACTCTGTAACAAACTGGTTAAGAACATTTTTTTATTTTTCTGAATGACATCCTAACTCCACCAAGCATAAAATCCTGTTGTTACCTTCACTGGGGCCCAGATTCCACCATATATATTTAGTAGCACTGTGCTGAGATGGCTCCATCCATTCTTGTGAAAATTATTTTATAAGATCTGGCTGGGCAATTTTAAAGAAAGGACTTTGCTGCCAAACCAGTGTTTGTAAATACAATCTATAAGCCCCAGTTTAGAGCTAAGGATTATTATTTTTTTAGTGTTTACTTGCTGCCAAACCAGTGTTTGTAAATACAATCTACTGTATTTAGCCCCAGTTTAGGGCTAAGGATTATTATTTTTTTAGTGTTTATTTCTGTGATTCAATGTACCTCTGTGTAACCTAGGAATGTTAAAAACATTTTTACCTATGCTCAAGTCAACTTTTTAACCTGTTTTAACCCATACTTAATGAAACTTTTAAAAAGTGCTCTGAAAAGCTTGTAAACTGCTGCTGTTAGCAGTTGCCACAAAAAAGGAAAAGTTGATGTCTTATAACAATCTTCTAAATCCATACCAGGCCTCTGAATTGATGGTGTAGCTTCTTAAACTGCCAAGCAGGCACAACCTTTTGCAGAACTTAATAGTGCTTCTGCTTAGAGCTTGGCATTTGTTTTGTTTTGTTTCAGGTTTTTTGTTTTGTTATTTTTGGACCAGTTAGAGCACTCCTATACTTCTATTTATTTACGGTTAAGTACCATTTCTGATAAGTCCAGCAATAAATTTTCCTGAAGAAAATTAACTTTGCATACTCCAGCTTACCTGTCACTTGGAGCTCAGTGGTACTATTTAGAGAACTGAAAATATATTTTATAAAGAATTCTGGGGAAGGCAAACTTGCTTTCCCCATACAGACTCCTTGGAGTGCCAGAGTAAGGATTAAAGCAGCCAGGCGTGGAAGAGTGTTTTCATCAGCGCCATCTCTGTCCATTATATCAGCATTTTTCTCCAGAGTGCTCACATCAACACACTGAAATCAGGAGAAAACAGCATGAAGACAGTCCTTTTCACCTCCATTTAAATAATCGAAGTGACAGGAGGAGAAACTGTGGAGAACAATTTCACAGACAGCCAGAGTAGGAAAAACGCTAAGATGTAAGCTGTAATTGCCAGCAGGACAGCTAATCAAAGGACATTTTCAGGAGAACAGGCATAGAATTAAAAATCTTGAACATTTACTCAGCATCTAATGGGGGAAAAGTACAGTCCTTCATTCAGGTTATTTTTGCTTAGTGTTATTTTCCTGCTGTTTCTATTGTTCCAAGTGTCCTCCTCAATTACATCTACTTCTAGAAAGTGGAAGAAAGGGAAGGAATTTTTGTTAAGGCATGAGAAATCGGCTCAAATAATACAGACTGTAACTCTTCATCTCAAACTTCAGAAAGAATTTAAATATTTTTAGTTCCTGACCTATTCAATGGAATCAACAATTTTTTATGGATTAGTTATCTGGGGACAATATGGAAAGATATAATTTTGCTGATAAAGGGTGACTTTCCTGCTGGATGACCAAATAAAAACAGTAGTTAGTGGTACACAACCATGTATGTGGAGGTCTACAAACTCTCTTAGTTGTCTGGAAATTTACCCCCTTTTCATATTTTCTTTATTTTTTCCTATCTTGTTTATTTTCACTGAAAATAGTTGGGTTTTAATGAAATAACAACAAAGATAAAAAATTACTTTAATTATTCTCTAACTCATATTAGCAAAATTAAAAGGTCAGCTAGATGAGCCAATACAATAGCTATTTATTTCATACATACTCATCTCTCCTTATGTAGGCCATAAACACTTCAGAGAGCAGGCTGCCATTTCTTTTCCTGTTCATTCACTATACATTAAAATTTTCACAATCCAAAACTTAAATCTCTCATTTCAAACAAGATAACAGATGCCATGATTAGAGAAGAGAATATTTTCTGTGAAACCAAAACACATAAAGAGCCACTAAAAATGCTTTTCTTCTATGACTACCCTGTGCCATTGGCCCTTTTCCACAATTCAAGTGTTGTGATTCCAAGTATTATGCTATTATGTTTTGTGTACCTTTCATAAAAGAAACCTCTTTTCCCTCAAGTCAGTGAATGGTGAAGTCTCACTTACTGGACAGACTTGACAACTGATTACAGTGCCAGCATAAACAAACAGAACCCTCAGTAAAGCATTTTATGGGTTGTTATTCCATCATGACATTCCAAATACCCTCCAATGCCTCTTTACAGTTGCTCAGATACCATTGGAGTCCTTGGAAATCGGCACGTTCATCAAGACTCAGAATCAAAAGCACTGGTCAATGAATAATTTATGGAGGGAAATGACCACAAAAAGAAGACAGAGAGAGGAACTGGAGGACCTCAACATTCTGGACACAGCCAGGTCTCCTACCCATCTTCTGTTTGTGCAGAAAACCCTACTATAGCATGCTGTAAATGAAAATCTAATGAAATTAAAATTTTGAGCTTTGTATAAACCAAATTTAACTCAATCCTTTGAACAGATGTAAGGAGGTACAGACAGGAGGTCAACCTGTACTTTAGGAGTTATCTAATCTGGCTAAAACCTGTTTTATTGCCCATTACAAGGAAAAGTTTCTTCTTCGACTTTGAACTCCAGAATATTATTCTTTTATAGACCTTATTTGAAATAAGGAATTCTAAACCACAGTGAGAAAACTCACAGCATGTTCCCTGACTTAGAAATGATGATCCGAGCTAAAATTCTTCAATATGCTTTTTTTTTCAACTTTAAATTTAAGCTTCTCTTTAACAATCTTTCTACAAGGCATATCCATGCTGGTAGATAATTAGTCACAAATGTGTTCCTACTGAAGGAAGCCATCATATCTTCGGACAGATTCCTCATTTCGTCCAACTTTGGATAGACATGGAAGTGTAGAACCTGGCAGGGATTTCATCACAGCAAAAGAATTCATTATTTCTCCTATACCAGCCAGTAATGGATCTGTTTTGCTTTATACCATTTAAATACTTCAACTTTGAACTCTATAATATTATTCTATTATTTTATAGATCCTATTTGAGATAAGAATCTTAAATAGATCCTTAGATCTATCTCAAATAGATTTCATAGATCACTGGTAGTATTATCCATGCTAACAAATATCAGATATGAGAAATTATTTTCTGTCCTTGGAGCCAAGTGCAAAATATTGCATCTACACAGCTGTGCTCTTTTTCATCTGCCCTAAGCAGAGCAACTGCATCTAAATTGTCCATTATGAATGGTACCTAAAGTGCAGTATTTCACCAACCACTTCCAGAGACCCTGTGGAAGGGGCACATGCCAGAAACAACTCAAAGAAAAGCATTAAGCAGCATATAAAACAGAATACCAGTATTCAACCTGTGCTAGGACACTTTCACCTACAAGTCTTCTGGAGGACTATGGTACTGGCACAGTCTCTGTACTAGCATAAAGGCATTATACCTGTGATAAAGATGAAGTTCTTTTTACATATGTTTTCTTTACCTGGTTTTCAGAAGTTTTAAAATGTTGCCTTACTGCAGCTAAAATATCTTCAGTTTCATTCCGTGAAAAATAATAACAGTCTTCATCATGTCTTAAACTAAGCATACTCTGTAGATAAAATTTATAATCCTTATCATTCAAGCTGAATTCTGAAGAACACATATCTCTACGATGAAGAATGTAGTAGAGAAGAATAAGAGAAATTCTCTCAAATACTTCTTCACTGAGATGGTCTTCTAAATCTCCTCCAGTTATCAGTAACAAAGCATCTGGTTCAAGGCACTGTGAAGAAATAAAAATAAATGGAAATTCAACTCAAGTGACACTCTGCCAGACATCTGCAAATACAGACAGGAGGGACAACGAGAGAATACAAGTTCTATATTTAAGGGATCGAACCCTAAACTTCGCAAATGCAGGCTGGCAGAATGGCAGGAGGAGGGGGTAGGTAATTCTTCAGAGTTCTATGGCTTCAAGATCACACCATGGGGTTTTTTCCAGAGCCCCTTTTATTTTTAACGACAATCAAGCGTCCTAGAGATGGCACTTTGAGTAGCCTGGTCTATTGGGAGGTGCCCCTGCTCATGGTAGGGGGAATGGAACTACGTGACCTTTATGGTCCCTTCAAAGTCAAACCATTCTATGATTCTATTCTGTAATTCTACAATTTAGTGGTTTGAGACTCCCTACAATTAGGAATCATTCTGATCAATCATTGTAGAGAGTGAAAACCTTCCACTGGCTTCAGCAGATTATACTTCTGGTTACAAATATATTAGATAAGGGCTAGGCGTATTTATATTTTCATCTGTGCATTCTATATGTGTTTACATTATGAGATAGAAACAGTTGCTGAACTGTAGTTAATTGAGGCTATGTAAACAGAAGTTATACCATATTCAACGCACTGCTGAGAGACATAATTGAGCCTGTAATCACACAGCTATTTTTATGTTTCTCAATGAATTCTGTTAACTGCAACAATGAGATCCAGTGCAGAGCTAGCACAAGGTCTCAACCCCATTTAGTCCTTCAAATGCATTTCAAGAGGGACTGAAATTACATATTCACCCTGTGCAGGCTTTACATCTGAGCACAGATTTTTAATATGTTTAAAACTGTAGACACTAATAGCCAAATTAATTATTTATATACATAAATAAGCTAGATTACAGTATGGTTCACTGTGTCCTTTTCTGCCTTCACTGCTTATTAAGGTCTTTAACTTTTCCTAATTCAGTCTCTGAGAATTAGTCTTTCAACTAGGAGGAGTCTATTCTCTTTTCTGTCCCAAAGACCTCAAGTCAGTCAACCAGCCTTCACGAACACTCAGTAGTAATGCAATAAACATATGGTATGAAGTGGAAAATTTTCAAAAATTTCTGTAAGATTTTAAAATCCACTGAGGATAAATTGCAATCAGTGAGTCCATTGTTTGCTCTCGCAAGGAAGATGACTGAAAAGAAAATTGCTAATCAGAAGGAAGCAGATGCATTGTAAAAGATGCAGTTACTCCATAGTATATGGGTAGCCCATGGTGAGTGATCCTTGAAGCGATATTAAGAGAATATAAAGTGATTAGTCATTAGGTTGGGGTTTTTTTGTTTGTTTTTAGTTTGGGGGGTTTTTTGCTGCTACTATTATTTTTACAGGAAAAAACATCTGTCCTTGATTTAGAAAAGCTAAACAAAAAAAGAAGCCCAAAACTTTGGCACTGAAATCTGAGTTTCTTTCCTTTAAGTGGCCAGAAGTTAAAAAAAAATTTTGCTTACCAATACAAATATATGACTTCTGCTTGCTTAGGAGATAAAAAAAATGTCAGATGCCATTCAACAGTTGCCAGGCCCTGCCCAAAGGTCTTAGGGCCACTATATAACAACAAACCAGAAGACGGTATAAAGAAAATGTTAAAGTTCACTGCTTTTAAATGCCCAATAGAGATATCATAAAAACAATAATTTAAAAAATCTGAAAACAAAGTCGTGGTATAAACCAATCCTGGATTTAGAAGGGAAATTGAATCTGAAATCAATTAGTGATTCCTGGCAAGTATGAGAGAGAAAATGCCAATATAAGGTGGGACATTCTGTTTCAAATTTTTATGAACTTGAAGGATAGTGCTTCTTGCACAGTTTTTGCCATCTTGGTTTACCAAATCTTGTTAAATCATCATGGAAGATTTCAGCACAATACCACGTGGGCACCATGTGACTGAAATGCCACATTTCTCTCAAGGATTTCCTACAGAATACCACGTGCCTGTGGTGCTGGCACAGAAACACTGACAGTGGAGGATGTGTGCAGTGTTTCTGACTCAGATTACACTGAGGAATACCGAAAATGGTGAAAGTCCTCAAAGTCTTCCTATAGAAAATTTCCAAGATGAAGCCTGAACAGAGCAGCAATACTGATCAAAGTAAGCCCCAGGTAAGTTTCTCTTAGATTTTGTCCATCCAAGGACACCAGCAAGCTCTCCAGAAATACATCACAAATACAAGAAAAAAACATGCCCCTAGAAAAGAAAAACAAAAAGGGCAAACAAAAACTTAGTCCCCTCTTTTGTGAAATTTGGGAGGATGTTGTTCATTTTTAGTCTGGGCCTGAATCTGACACATATGTGTTGCCCATGTGTGAATAATCTCCTTCATAAAAAATTATCCATTTAGGAAATGAGAAGCACCTACAACATTTATGTATGAAATTTCACATTTGGGTTCGTATGAAAAATGGGAGCATTTTTAGAAAGGGTTAATAAAGTGAGCAGCTGTCTACTGCACAGGATAAAAAGATTCCCACTTCATTGGCTTGGCAGATTGCTGGAAACAGCACCCTGTAAAAACATTCACCTTTAAGACCATCTTCGTAAATGTGGTATAAAGTGACACTGCTGTATGTAGGTCACTGAACAGTGCCAGAGCCAGAGTAATGAAAGCCAAGGCTGACCAAGCTCTTTGTCGTCCCTTTTAGCTAAGTTGCTCAGTAACACTGTCCCTGTCCTTTCTTCATTGAATCAGGACTGAGTTCTCAAAATATTCTCAAGTAGACAACCAATCCCTCTGTGCAACTGTACCCTGGACTACTTCCAGTTTCAATTTGGATTTGTAGATTCATTGTTCTGCCTTTCATTTTCCTTGACCTGAACTGCTTACAAAACCCTCCCCTTAATCTTGAATATTTCAGTGAAGTGGCACATAAATCTGAGACAATCCTGTCTGGGTTTTATTATTATGAAGTAAAATCCAGAACAACAACAAAAAAGTGGAAGAACTGGTCCCCAGTGTTTACCTATGTCTTTCCACAGTGGAAATCCTGTGCCCCAAATTCAAGCTCATGCTTTTATTGTTAGACCAGGTTTCAGCAGAAAAACTTTTGCTGAAAAACGAACACTTGGGAACTTTAAAAGGAATGTCTGTCATGTGTGGAATATCTTTTCATGAGCTCAAACAATAAATAATAATAATAATTCAAAATGAAACAAAACAGGAACAATTTTTTTTCTGCTGCAACAAGAAGATTTTTACATGTTTAGGTGTCGGATTCAGGACAGTATCACTCAAACAAATGTTAGAACTCACTGATGATCCTGTAAAGATATCCCTCATTAATTGAAGCACTAACCAGATTACAATCCTCTTGCATGCCATAAATCCGCTGTGGGCACTCAGCTCTCTCCAGTAACATTTTGACCAGTTCTCGTGAGTGGTTCATGTGGAGCTCAGTGTTTTCAGCTGAGAGAATGCGTAAAACTTCCACCAGAGAGCCTCTGCTGGGAGGATTGCTGCCATCCTGCCCATGCTCTTCCCCAGGCTGTCCTTCAGCAATGAGCACGCTGAATATGAAAGCAGAACATACCACCCCAAGAGCTGGATGCTTGGTCAGAAAACACATCTCCTCTTCCTGTAGTTTGTGATCTGCACTGAATGTTGGATTGTTGTTTGGGCTGCACAGCTTAACCTGGAAACCTGAAGAATCTGAATGGTAAAGGGAAAAAAACCCAACCCTTTAATTAGTGTTAATGCAATATGTTCGAAAGGATTTATTAATTGGTCGGCTAAGCTGATTTGCAGTGACAAGCTGTTTTTGAACAACAGGGAGCCTGTAAGGGCTTTACAGCATGGAACAGCAGGAAACTAAGACAACCATGGCCTCAAAACTTCTTTAGAATTACCAATAAGAGGTTGTCTCAAAGTGCCCTTCCCTCTTCATAAAAATAAAGTCTATGGCTTTCATTTCAGTGTTATGTTATTGCATTCTCTACTAATTCTTTTCAGTAAGAATAGGAAAATACCATAGCTTTCCTTTTCATTTCATCATGAAAACAGGTTTTTAGTAACAAAAATAGCTGTAAATAAATATTGCTAGTCTAATACTATTATGAATGTGCAGCAATTACATTACATAGCAATAATACAAAGAAGGTTATATTGTCAAAACACTTTACCAACATCACTAAACTCCAGCTATACTGTACAAAAAAAAAGAAGGAACAGGATGTACTTAAAAATTAGTGATCGCTACTCAGATGGAAGAATTACAAATCTGAGGTTATAATTTCACTCAAAGAACTCAGTGAATAAACAAGACAAACAAGCTTAACTTGTTAACGTTAGGTGCAAAAGACATTTTGTACTATAAATCTCTCTTGTTCACAATCCTTCCTAATAAACCACTCCTTCTACTTTAACAGTATTCTATAAAATAGTTTCACTTCTGTTTTCCACAGAAGTTTTGATTTTATTGATGGGCAGATGCTGGCAGTGACATACATATTCAGATAGTAAAGCACATGTTAAACGGCCACATATACATTCATCTTTGAACTGCAATATGATACATGTCTTATTTTAAAGGAAACTCTGTTAACAAATTATTTAAAATTGAAAAAGAATTACTGAATCAAATGGGCATTTAGTCCAAAAAAAGTTAGTATGTTTGTAGATATTAGGAAATCTTTTGGTGTTTAGATATATTTTACTGTTAGGAATATGTATCATAGTTACAAGGATATTATGAGCATTTATTTCTAAATGTTATTTTCTTACCTTCTGAAGGGAAAAAGAATGCTTGAGTATCTAGGTTTGTGGCCTTCTGAATCCTCAGAAGTATTTAGCTGCTGGAAGTCCAATGTTTTTAAAATTCCTTGATGGTGCTCTGGAAGCTGGAGAGGATTAGTTTATTGCTGCCTTGAAAAGTTTTCAGTTGCTATGGAGAGAGCTGCCCTTAAGGTAACAATGGAGGTGGATAGGAATTAGTACATGTTCTTCTTGTACTTGCAAGTTCTAAGCATTGCATTATTGAATTTATTTCACATTTTCTAGTAGTTATCTTTTTATGTAAGCAGTCTATTTTAGAAATACAAGATGTATAAAATCTACAAAAGAATGTATGTCATTATGATGGATAATATATGCAAGCACTCATAACTGTTCTCTGTGTCACTAAATTATTTGATCAATTCTACAACAAATCTCAATTTTGTTTTTTCATAAAAATATTACTACTTTTTGAAAATATGAGAACACAATAGAAATCTTTTCAAGCACATTCACAGAAAAATGATATTTTTTCTTTGCAAAACACTGCCCATAGAAAACAGCCTCTTTCATTCCCACTTATCCTGTGTCACATTTGCTCCAACTGAAAAAGCTGAGATAGCTCAGCCTGTGGTGAAAAAAATTGTCGTCCACCCACTCAGATTTTCCAGAGGGACGCTGTTACAAAGTTGACATTTACATCACCACACGATTACAATATTACTGCACTGGAACTTAGTGAAAACTGTCACAACTGACAGATTTCCACAGAGAGCAGCACACCTCTCATATCATTCTCCCACCTTCCAAACCTTCCGTGCTACTTTGGAGGACTATCATCTCTCAGCTGGCTCAAGAAATCCCATGAAGCAGAAAGCCTGTAGTAATATAAACATTATAATTCTCTTTAAAGCTAGATTAACAAAAAATCCAGGGTTCTAAAATGTCTGTAAGGTGATAAGCTTAAAAGGAACAGCCTTGTTTTAGCAAGACAGAGAACTGACAACTGATGTGGACAATAAAAGAATTCAACTGACAACGCCAGCTTAAGGGAAATACAAAATGCAAACAAATGTTCTCAAAAACAAAAAGTACAAGTACATGTAAAGATTCCTGTGTGATGAAGGCTGAGTATTTTAAAAATCAGTCCTACTTTTAAATATTCTTTTATTTTACTTCATAAATTACAAAAGATATTTATCAATCTAACATTTCTAAATATACCACTTTAAAAAAACAGGAATTACAGAATTTTTTCATAAAAATATCTTTATAGGAATGACTGAAAAGCAGAAACACATGATAATATGCATTTCCTCTGGCTTCCATATAATTTGTTCTGTCAAACAAAGCTAACCATGTCCAGATTTGTTCCACTAATAAAAATAATTCCTCAGATAATGGGGCAATAGCTTCCAGAATTTAACTCTGGGGATTGCTTAATCTCCAAACAAACACAGAATAAGTTTATCTGTATATCATTTGATGTTTTGTGTATAATTACAAATTGAAACTAAGAATTCATTCCATTCAATTAAAGTGTACAAACAGAGGGTGAGTTGTTTCAGTTTACTGAGAAAAGCTAACATTTAAAAACACATTTGATGATTCATAACTATTGAAAGCTTCTGGGAGATTTGCATAATAATACTGGCTACAACTTACTTTAATATTTATATTGCAGAGTGATGATAAAAAAAAGAAAATATTCAGTACATTAAAAAATAACAGATAATTGGTACAGGCTACAATGGCTGATCTGAAAGGGGAATTCACTTCCCTTTCTATAACTAAGTGTTGCAAACCTCTCCTGGCTTGGAAATGAGCTTCTCAGTGGTGGCAAAATCACTGACAGTGACTCAAGGCTCACACTCTGCTTTTACCCTTGACACTGTGTTTTCACAGTCATGCCACTGTCCTTAAAGAGCTATTATGTCTACACGGCACTTGGATTACTTCTTCTGAAGTAATTGCTGGCATTAGTTGCTAAGTCTTTTGTTCAAACCCTTGTGTAGCAGCCTTATTCCCCCACCACTCACCCACCCCAAGGCTGTGCCAACTGATCAAATGGGACCACAACAATTACAGAGATGTGTAGTTAGATGCCTATTAGAAATTTACTGATATACAGAAAAAAAATTATACCATTTAATATCTTAAAACCTCCCAAAGCACCTATTGCTAATATTATAACTCACGTGTTATGACACTAACATTTTGACTCAGATTTTATTGCATGCCTTTTGGACAATTTTGATAAAGTGGAAAAAAACTCCATGAACAGTACTCATAAGCCAGAGACTCTCCATTTACTGGAGAATCACAATATGCATGAAAGAAAACTTTGAGAAGAACTGGAAAACTGGGGTAACTCAGAGTGAAGTACATTACCATTCTAACACGACAATAGACATTCTAAGAGACTCTCTATAGCAAAACCAAAGGTAGGATGAATTTTCATATAAAATAAACAATTTTTAAAAATATTATTCCATTTTACAATTATTTACATACCTTGGCCTGCTAAAGCAAGGATCTGAGATTAAGAATTGTCAGGGAAAAAAAAATCAATATTTTAAAATTAGTTTGAACAATTACCATGCTGGGGTACTTGCAAGAAAGCAACTAATTGCTGACAGGCATAGGTGTATGACCTGGAGAAAAAAGTAAAAGAAGAAATAAGATGAAAAGAAGAGTGACAAAAATGTGAACTTCTCAAAACTCTATTTCATTACCAGATTCATGATCCCAGAAAACTGCATATACTTTTTTTTCACCACAAATACAATCTTTTCTGATTTAGAAAGCTCGTACAGCAGCAACTTATGGTCTTAGTGAAAAGGAATGAAGACAATTTAGAAATGGCATAACTAGACATAGAACATACAGCAAGCCTCTCTAGTTGCAGGGGTTTAGTTAGTTACTTTTAATTTTAAGTGAGCCAGTAAGACTAACTGCAGCTTATTTGGCTTCTCCCACCTTCACCCTTGCTGTGGGAACAAAAGCAAGTTGCCCATTCACAAATGCCATGGATAACTGCACTCTGCAATTTACTGGGTTTCAAATGATTGATGAATAAATTGTGTAGGAATAGGAACTCTATTGAGGACTCACTCTGAGATGACAAGGGCATTTTCACGAGCCCTACCAACATGACAAGTGGCTTTATTTTATTTTTACAGTGGAATGGGAGAGGATGTAGGCATAATTTTAGCAAGACCCCTGCTGAACTCCACATCATACTGGGTAATGCAGCTATATAACTCTTATTCCTTCAATGCTGTGTAACTTGTTTTGATGGACTAAGCAAATGCATTTTCTTCCTTTTTACTAATGGCAGCAATTATGGCAAACAGAAGAGAATCTTCTGGCACTGCAGCTTTCCTCCATGTTATTAATGTGATGTGTGCACATTGTATAATTACAGCCATAGGCAGTATATTGACATATGAAAGAACTACATTTTGCATGTAATTTGTAGAATTTCAATACATAAAGTATCTTTGCCAATGTAATGCCAGAGTGCTGTAATAAAAAATGTCAGTACTATAAAATTACCATAGTCAACTAAGCTTTTTTTGGCATCACATGCCAATCTTAGCAGTATCACATATATTAAGGTTGCCAATGAATTAAAATAAATTAATATTACTGAAATTATCTGAATTACATGTATTATCAGATGTATATGTATATATATATATGTCTGGAACAAATCTTGTTTTAGTTCAGGATTACAAAATTCACTTGTTAGCAGAAAGTTTTTCAAGACAACCTGGAAATCTATTTACATTAAAGTAGAGTAGCAAGAAAGAAGTTACAGATTAGTATACACTCTAGGCCAGCAAATCCTTTTACATTTTAAGAAATATAGACCCAGAGGTGCCTTCTCACATATTACAGAATTAAGGTGACATTTATTGTGCTAAAACATTACTGTCATGAAAACTGTTTTGAAATTAAACACAAGTCTTCATTTATATGGAAAGTGTGATTTAAAAATTATTAATTGCCTCCGACTACAGACTTCTCCCCACACAATCTCTATACTGCTCTGCCTTGTTGTGTTTAAAACAAAACAAAGAAAACCAAAATACATTTGGATATAGGTATAACCATCAAGACTATTCAGTGATAGCAATTATTACAATGAACTTTGTCAGAACAGGAGATATTAGTATTTTGGGTATGATAAAAAGGTTTCATAAATATGAATATAATGTTGCTCATTTTTTTGCTTAACACATAGGTAAAAAATTGTACTTGTATTTATTGTTCTTGTACCTTTTGTGAAGGTATCTAAACATTAAAGTAAAGCTACTAGACCACCATGTCAGCTTCAGTTATCTCACCTCCTGTTATACCAACGAGATGCAGAAATCAATTTCTAAACTTTTCACTGCCTATTGTATGGTTTTCTTCTGCAGTATTATCAGACTGTTTATGTATGATGTTTCTTTTTTTTTTGTTCCTTTAGGTTTCCAAAGAAACTGGGCTCAAAAACTGAGTTGATCTTACTAAGAGTGTGTTACCTAATGCAAAGCATTTACAGTCTTATTATGTATGTTGAACTATTAATTTAAATATCCCAAGTGAAATAGTGTGTAGTACTACAGCACAGAACACTGATATTTCAATGAAAAAAATAGAGTTCAAAACTGAAAAACAACCTTTTGAAAATTATACTGTTCACCTTGTAGGAAATTGACATATATTGTATGTTGCATCTTTTTAGTCATTGACTTCTGACCCCAACATACTTATTGTTTTCCTTTCCTACTGATACTTATCACCTTATCCTTGAAAACCACTCAAATGTTCTTTATGTACTTGTGTATTTTTTCTTTACATAAATATTCATAAAATATTTGTTAATAATTTTTACTATCAGAGAAATTGAGATAACAAGTGATTACTCATTTTTTAAACTATGACTCAGTTTTCAGTTCTAAAGAAATTCTCACAATACAGAAGAGTAATTTCAGGCAAAAGTCTGTTGTCTGAGAGATGACTGCTTTTCAAGGTCTTCTAGTCTACCTCCAATAAAAGAAAACTATGTAAGTTTTTTAGGCATGAATACAAGCCAGAATAAGAGGAGAGAGTCTATTTCCATCTCTTTGTCTTAAATTCAGGAAGTGCATAAGTGGTACCAACAGTAAGAAGAGTTTACAGAATATTTGACTGATTAGATGGGCTTCAAGTAACAGATGCTGAAGCACCTTATCCTTGAAAACCACTCAAATGTTCTTTATGTACTTGTGTATTTTTTCTTTACATAAATATTCATAAAATATTTGTTAATAATTTTTACTATCAGAGAAATTGAGATAACAAGTGATTACTTTTTTACATTTTTTAAACTATGACTCAGTTTTCAGTTCTAAAGAAATTCTCACAATACAGAAGAGTAATTTCAGGCAAAAATCTGTTGTCTGAGAGATAACAAGAATACTGAGAAGAAAAAAAAAAAAGGAAAATCATAGAATGGAAGAACAATGAAAGAACCAGTATTGATGGAAAAAGAAGTAGCCAAATGCAAATTTCACTGCATGACAGTGACTTTACTTCTACCTTTATTAAAACTACTGACAAACCACTATTTCTCCTCTGTAACCTGGTATATTCATTGTTCGAAGGCTTGGTAACAAGAATACTGAGAAGGGAGTTCATAATAAGAAATGACTGTACTTTATGAAAGAAATATTTTCACTTTTAAAATAATTGTTTCTCTCTACTGTTTCTAAAATAATTGTTTCTCCATACCATACCAGTATATGAATACCAGTATTCACAATAAATGCACACATGCAACCATTGGATTCTGAAGTAAATGCTTGCTTTTTTCTAACCTATAAGAAAATACAAAATTAACTACTATTCTAATTTTGCAAATACAGTTTGAGTTAAACATACCATATATCCTTGTAGAATTGTTCTATGCAATTTAGGAACAATTATTTTTTTATCACAAGAGGACACAATGTTCATTCTGCTCAGTGTCGGCCATAGAATTCTTTGTATCACTAGCTCCTAGAAAAGAATTGTTGTAGGCATCTGTAGGTATCAAGTGTTAGTTCAGTGGCCAATCCACTTCCATCGGTTACTGTAGCCTTTAGTTTGAATTAAGCTGTATAAATTTTGGTGGGTCTATAGCAACTATAATTTTAGAAAATCCTGAAATGTTATCATCAAAGCACTATGCTAAAGACAAGCTCAGCTTAAAGTTAACAAATGGATTAAAATGAGGTAAAAAGAGCGAGAGCTAGAAATCCACACAAGTGTAAGTTATATCTTAAAAAGCAAAACAGGGAAAATCTGCAGCACAGGGAAAATTTGGTAGCAATACTCTCTCTGTGAAGATTTTTCAAGCCTTTCCTTCTGCTGAACAAATTCTCCCAAAAGTACAGAAATAAGATTTATCTTCTCCTTTGCTCCTCATGTCTCTTCTCTATAGATAAGGACAAGAAAAAAAAATGTTACAAAAAGAAAAAAGATAATTCAGGTAGTCTTGAACTGCAGTCCATGCTAACTCTTTTCTAAGCAAGTGCTTGTATTCTGATTTAGCAGTGAGCAAGCTCTCGTGTGCTACAGATTTATACTGAAGGGCTCAATGTGAGCAGCTTGTGAAAGTAGAAACTTTCCTGGAGCTGAGGGTCTACTACAAGCAACTTACCTGTTTAGTATAACACTAACCAAGCCTCCTGCAGCTCTGATTTTGCTGTGGTTCTTGTTCCCACGCTACCTTCCACATACTTGGAAATAGATTTTAAAGTATTCAAGAATAAAGCTTATTCTAATCGCCCTTTCCCCACTGCCTTTCTTAAATATACACACACATCCAACAGAGGAATTTGAAAAACCATAATTATAAAGTGTAATCTTAATTTTCACATTTTATTTAGATGAATTTAAAGTAAGCAATTATTAACAATTGGATATGCTTTCTTACATTCAACAATATACAATCGGCAACCCAGTGTGAGATTTGAAGTAGCCAAATAGAACAAGTCAATGGCTGGCACTCATAAGCTAGAAAAATAAAGCCTAAGTGGATTAGTATGCAGAGCATTAGGGCATTGAAGTAATTTTCAAAATTAACTCCCTACAAGGAGAGCTGGGGGATTTTTTTTACCAGAATTTTATGTTTTTTTAAAAATCTTTTTTCTGCAGAAGCCTTGAAAAGAACTAAAGAGGAAACAGAGGCAATTTAATGTAAGAGGAAGATAACTGAGTCTCCTCATAAACCAGTGACAAAGTGAAGAAAAAGGGTAGTGTGAGTCTGTATGTACACTCAGATAGATGGATAGATCCAATGTACTGGGTTTCCTCCCCATCTTCTGAGTGATGACTCATTGCACTCTTTCTATGCCTGCTTTTGAGGGACATGCAAATAAACATTGCCAATTAAAGTCAATAAATGACACTGGTATATTGGCTAACTTCACACTTTTCTGTGTATATATTAACTTCAGTTTGCTCTCTTATTGCAGGAAGCAATCTGAGATAGATACACCTGCCAAAGACTACCTTTACTGTCATTGAAAGAGGAATTTACATGCTCGTGAGAGGGGGAAAAATAGACACCTTTCCCTTTGGCATGCTCCTTTATGTAATCTCTTCTTTAACATATTGATAAAGCTGAATTATATCTTTCAGAATGCAAATTTCTAGCTTTATGACAACGAATCAATTATTTAAAAATCTACAAACTTTACTGTAAAGCTGACACCCTTTACCTGCCTACAACTCTCTGGTCTCCAATCTGAACATTTTCTGTAAAAGCAGAGTTCCAAAAAGCCTTTTAAAATATGCATGGAAACCACTAATTCTCTTTCACCATGTTTTTTATAAAAAAAAATACTTTTCAACCATTATTATTCATAATTGAGTATAGTTCTTCATTATTTATCTTCTCTCTTTCTTTTACCTTCATTTTCCACCCTCATTTTAAAAAGGAGGGGGTTTTGCCTTTTTTCAGTGTCATCTCCTGAATAAATGAGGCTAAAGCTGACAAGATTTGTGTGTGTAGTTAAGATGGGTTTTATCTAAATTTGCAGTATATGCAAGTATCTGGACCAGTCATCCTAGGATCCCCGTACAGTCATTACAGAGTGAGGCATTTTGAGAGGCAGTTTGTCAGGCCTATTCCACACCAAACTTTTGGATGAGAGGAATTGCACTGTAGCCTCTGTAATTATAACATCCTTGACAGCTAAAAGAGCCTTGAGAGATTTTTTTTGCTGTAGACATCTGTACTATTAATTACATTTTGCCAGTTAAATCCCTCCCTGTCCCTGTATGAATTCCCTTACTCCTTTCATCTCAGTAAGTTATTAACAATTTTACTACTTCTAAATATATCTGACAGAAGAGCAAAAATATCCAAGATTCCGACAAGTTTTATGCAAAACAAGGACTAGAAAAAGTATTCTACTGGTACCTACATGCAGGAAAGCTGCAGACATAGGTCTTAGCTATAGACAAGAAATAAACAAAAAGAAATGCTATGAAAACCAAAAACCATGCTATTAAAAATGAATCCAAATAAGAGATTCAAAGCCATTGTACACAAACATCTTCATTGCATCTGATACTTGTTTAATTTATAAAGGCTTTCCAATATTTTTATATTCATGAAAAAGAATTCAGTGATTGTGAGGGAGTCTAACAGGATGTTGACCACTAGTATGTAATGAAGCAATCTCTAATAAAATGCATCTGTAGAAGCAGCAATTTATGATCTCAGGGGAAAAAAAAGTCCAATTGCTAGTTGAGAACCAGATCTCATATGATTTTTTCAAAGGAAAATACAAATTCTACAGGGTAGAAAGTTCAGGGAACTTTCTGTGAAGTGAAAACCACAGTAATTCAAGCCCAGAAGTTAGAAACTATGTATGAAAATAATTTTCTCTTATTAATGACAATAAACGCTGACATCATCATTAAGAAGACAGAAATAAAGGATTAACTCTGTTTTCTTTTAGCAGAGTTTTTAATTTTTTTTTACTATTTGAGCTATACTGTATTAGAGATTATAAAAGTAGGCATGCTGCAACCACCTCCTTGCTACTCAGTTTTACTACTGCTGCCCTCTGCTGCATGGAACAGTTTCCATGTGTCTCCATTTCATATTAAGCTGGTGAATGACTAGTTTTAGAGGTAGATGTTTAAGTGCATATGCCAGATTGCTTTTGTTTATTTCTCTAACTTGCAATGAAGTTTATTTGGCAGCAGAGGAATGTGAATTTTACAGTAGGACTCAGAACTGTCAAAGTAAATAAATTATTATCAAAGATGATATATTATACAATGAAGAAATATATTCTCAATTTTGTTTTGCAAAGTAGATTGACTTACTTCAAGAGATATTTTATCTCAAACATGCTTCAATATTCATGACATTAATGTTAATGTCTTTTTAAATGTCATCTCTCAATGAATGTTATAAATGAGGATGCAGTAAGAACAGAAGATGCAACATGAACGGTCTATGAACAGTCTACAGGACAGTTTGTTCCAACATTTCTCTTTCTTTTTTTTTTTTTTTAAATCCATCTATCCGTCTGTACATTTCAGAAGAAAGTGCTACTCTTCTATACCATACTCCCTATTACCTGCAAAGATGTGACTTGCACTGCAAGGTAGCCCAGTCACATTGTGACATAACATAGCTTTGAAAACACATCCTCAAATGGGTACATATCCAACTACACTTGCATTTATCCAATAAAATCCATAAACAATTATGTGATGATTGTCACAGATTCTTAACAATATCCTAAAAATGAAACATTTTTATTTTTACAGCAGAAACTTTATCTTAGGCACATATTCACAAATTAGCCATATTCACAAATTAGCCATATTCACAAATTATGGGACATGTTTTTTTCTTCCTGTGCATTTTCTGAAACATCCATGGTTTTGCTGAAAACTCAGCAAAAGTCCATGGCTTTTGTCCATTTTACTCTGTTCCATAAGTATTTGCAGTATTTTAAATTATTTTTCAACTGGAATAAGCAACAAGTTCCAAGGCATGGTAGAGAAGGATGGAAAGTGAATTTAAAGGAATAAGCCAGAGCAGAAGACTGTAAGGACTAAGAAAAGCTCTACTGGCCTTAAGCATTGCTTTACCTTGCTCAGCATTATATCACAAGAGGAAATGCTATTTAGACAGGGCATGCAAGCCCAACACTGTTTGGGGTACATTCCCCTCACAGGTAGCACATGCAGTCATTAGAATGAGCTGTTAGAGAGCACACCCATGATTGTTGCCTTTCGTAAATGCTCATAAACATTTTCCACACATTTAGCTAATGCATCTTGGCACTGCCTTCATAACATCCTGTGATAAAATATTTTTTAAATTCCCCACGTTGTGTGTAAAATAGGATTTTCTTTTGTCCCTTTAAAATCAATTTCCTCTTAACTTCTCCTTACTAAATTTTTAGGATATTGTAAAATTAAATCAATAACAGTTCTGTACCCATTTTATTCACAACCTTCCTGATTTTGTAATCATTACCCATATCTCTCGTCAGCTCATCAGCTTTTTCCAGTTCAGCTTTAGGTATTTTCCTTACATTTTCTATCACTAAATAATGCTTTCCTCTGTATACATTCAAATCCTGTGTCCTTCCCATTTCAAAAAATAGTCAAGATGTGAGTAGGATACTACACTCCTCATAGCAGAAATTGCGTGTACTTATGTTGGCTTTTTTAGCAGAACTAGCAGAACCTTTTTTTTTCTTGTATTTCTAAGCCAGTACTAATAACAAGTATTTGATTTAGTTTATCACCTTAATACAATACAGCTCCTGGAATCATACTGTTTTGTAGGTCATCTTAACATTGGTATCAATGCATAAAGTCAGTAACCTGCAGCAGTTGTCATTGTTCTCCCACATGTTCTGCAAGGTGCCTGGTTCTAAAAATCAAAAGAAAAATTGGAGCACATGTGAGGACGAGGTAGATAAGTATAGCATGATGGCACTAAAGTTTACGGCTAGCGAAGGTGAGGGGAGGAAAACACCTACTTTTCTTTCCAAGAGTCCTGTCTTACAGCATTGTGCATTGCAATCAGAAGTTACAAGGAGATGCATCTTGCTGCTGACATGGGAGTAAGCTCTATGGAGTCACCTGGTGACTAGTTAAGCATTTTACAGGAATTTACTCCAACTACACATAAACATTGCATGGATTTACCAGATTTGCACATAAACTGCATCCTGTATTCCTCAAGAAATCTTGTTTCTAAGCATTTTCTTTGTGTCTAGGGGCACATTCTCTGTGAGCTACTCCCAATGCCGTGCCTAATGTACCCCAGGACACAGCTGGCCCTCCTGGCTGCCAGGGCACTGCTGACTCATGTTTAACTTGTCATTGTTAAATTGCAAGCTAAATGGTATCCGTGTTGCACTTAAGAAAATACCATGTCCCCATATTGAAACTATTAAGTTAAACTGCTTACTTTGAAGCTGTTTGCATAAATATAATTTTCCTTTTATGTTACAGTCTTTCAGATTTCAGCTAGTTCTGTATAAAGTTCTGTATAGTTCCGCTTTTGTTTTCTTCTGGCTTTTTTAGCAATAGAGGCCATTTTCAACAGACAAGTTAATTGAAAACACCATTAGTCTAAAATAAAAAGAAATTAAACAGTCTAAGTAGTGATGCCGATAAAGGCTTGAGGAATGCTCCACAAATAAGGGAGTTAGAGCACCCAAGGGTGTTTAGAGCTATTACCCATTGCACCAAGCACCCAACAAAGCTTCTTTGATTAAGATTAGTCTAATACTCTCCAAGATCTCTAAGCCTGTACCTAAACAGAAACTGCCTAAACTAGGAAACGCTGGACATATATACAGACACACCCTACCTTGTCAATCCTGGCTGATTCTGTTGGTTAGGACTGCTAGGATGCACTATACTACTTCCAGTAATCAGATAATTCAGCAAAGAGCTGCTGTGGAGGGACTCAGTGTGAGGAAAGACTAAATAAATATACTAACTTCCCTTGGAGACTCAGGTATTATTCTCTTTTTCATCAGCCTGGTTTCAGGTGGTGTTTATGAGAGGTGGGACAGTTGAACTGACTGTGCTGACACTGGCAGCTGCAGGAGCAGCGCTGCACACGAGAGCAGACGTGCCTTGTCACAGGGATTTGCAGAGGTGTGGCAGTGAGGGTAGTGCCACACGCTAGTACAGTGAGCATGCTACCACTGCGAGGTAAGGCTGCTTGAAGGTGCTAACTTTGAGCGTACACACCAAGGCAGCCTTTGTCCTGTCAGCCTGCCTAAAACACAGTCCTTACCCATATAAAGGCATTAGCTGGTAGTTTCCTTACAGTCCTGCTGCTCTCAATTATCTGTATGAGAAAATACTGTTCATTTGGCTATTGACTGAGAAAATCCTTTTCTGTTTGGGATGCATGGGGGTCATCACTGATGAAATTTTTAAGGTTCCATTCATCAAGAAAATGGCCTCTAGTGCTTTTAAGTCTGATGTCTTCTTACAGTGGCTACAACATAGACTGCTCTGTAACAGCACACAATTCCAGCAGCTCAAAGAGGAATCCGACCTTATTCAACTGCAGGAAACTGAACAGAAGATTTGTACACTTTGACTCATTCCATGATGTGTTATTTAAATATTCCTATCAAGTAAGAGTTTTTGCATTTCAATTTCTAGCCTTAGCTATAACTCAAACTGGGAACTCATCCAGGATACTGCCCAAGGCTGAGATCTTAAACTGATGTGTAAAACACCTCCGTAAGTGGTTAGTTTAGTTAAGAATCCATTTAATTTGATAAGAATGGAGCTCTTAAATCATGCATCACAAAGGACCATACATGAAACATTAAGGATCACAACAGCATAATAAAAAATATTATCAAGACAAAGAATTCATTATCTTGATTATATATTATTGTACAAATATGCAAGACAGCTGCAACACTAGCACTAAAACCTACCAAGCTTTCATTCTTGATATGGTAAGTGAGCTTATGAATATTCATTAATTCTAACTTGCAGTGATTCCACAGTTCATTTGCCAGCTATGTGATTTGCAACATTGCCATAAAAATACAGATTATAGAAAACATCAAAGAAAACTTCCCTTCTTCCCTTCAAATTTCTCTTCTTTCTACATTTTCTCTTACTCCCTATGCAGCAGTTAAGTACTATACTGAAGATCCTGCTCAGATTTAAATTCATGTCCTTTTGAACAGGGAAAGAACCAGACCACAAGGGAAGTTTATCCTTTAGAGCTCTTTGTTATTTGTATATATACTTTTTTTCTGATTCATCACAGTTTAGAGAACTGGATTTAAATTTTTTGCTTAAAAATATGACACTTTCAATTGTCCATAACTTATCTACTACAAACATAAACAAAAGATGAAACAGTAAAATTACTGAACATTCCAAGTGCTGTACCTATAACTTTTCATAATGATTGTTTAATCTTGGCAATAATTCTTGATCACTTTCTTAATAGTTTAATATAAAGTTCTGGATTAATGTTTAATATAGGAAAAAAGTCCTTATAATAAAAATTAAAATGTACAACTAGATAATAAGTGACTTCTACTATATAATTTGAAAATATTTCCATCCAGAAGTTATTCATTGGTGAAATAAGTCATCATAGTTTGTTACCACAGTCTTCAACAATGTTTGTTTTAATAATAAATTGTGGGATATGCACACAAGATAAAATCACTGAAACCTTTGCTGAATTTATAAGACCATAATGGATTTCCCTGATAAAATTTGCGTAAGTGCAATATATGCCATTCCAAAACCAATTTAAAAACAGAAAATAACTCACTGGTTGGGACTGACATTTGCTATGAAAAATCCATCACAAAAGATGTATCAAATTCCCCTGACACACTTTCTCAAGGAAAGAAAGATAAAAGTACATCAGCTAGATGGTTGATTATTGGTGGACTTGAATCCACCAATTCACCTCCTCTATCATATTTCTGTAGGGCTCCAGTCCTGCCAGTTACTGCATGATGTGCAGCATAGAGCATTTTCCTAGAGTGAGCAGAGCCTACATATGAGCACAAATAAATACAGTTTGCATCAGGCATAATAAATCCAGCTTACATTTTCAGCAGCAGTGACATTCAAAAAATTTCTCAGGAAGCAGCTGCACATGACTACAGGCTCGTTTACATGTAGCACTCTTATGTCAGTTTTGAAAGTGATATTTAAACTGGTTTCACTAAAGCTGAAGAAAAAATGTTGAAGTATAATTTGTTGGAAACTTCATATTTTGATTTTAAACTGACTAAAAGTCAAGTTACATTTTAATGACTATGAGTGTATCCACAAGGCACACATCTCTGAACAATTGATATGGTGGCTGAATGGATGGTGGTTGGAAGGCTGCTATCTTGAAAAGCATTATTAGTTGCCCTGTCCTAGCTCTTTGTAGGTTAAGCATCCAGCATTCCGGGCATCCTAAGATTTGAGGGACAAAGTATTTCCAGCATGCTGCACAGATAAACACAGTGCTGGAAGTTCATTACTTAGTCACAAAGCAAGATTAAAGGATATTTTTAATCTAAGTGAGAAGGAACAACAGGCCCATGAAGGAAATCCTGCAGGAAATAAGAGCATATTTCTGAAAAAAAGCGGATGTTACAAGAACAAAGCAGGAAGACAGTTTAATGTGTTTCTGTTATTGATGGTAGTGGAAAAATATGTAATCTCTGTAAAATAATCAAAAGATATAGTAGAAGAATAGCTTGACATGAATTGACTCAGATCTAAGTCATACAATCTGGTCTCTGATTAAAGAAGGCAATTATCACGCTGTTTTCTGACCTTGGAATCTTCTAATCACTTGTGTTATATAAATGTGTATTTGAATACAAGCAAGTTGGCATAGCCCTACATACTGGCTAAGCATCTGGACCAATGGAAAAGTATCAGCGGAATCACAGAACCACAGAAGAGTTTGGGCTTGAAAGGACCTTGAAGATCCTCTAGTTCCAACTGCCCCATCATGAGCACTACATCAAGTTAAACACTCAACATCTTCAGAATACCAAACATATGGATTTCTGCTCATGTTGTGAGCTCCTACTAAAGCACTGGTATGAAATTCCTCAAGATAGTCTCTTAGTAAACAGAGCTGGAAGTCATCCCAGATGAAGTACATATGTGGTTTTTAGTGTTACAGAAAGTGTCTTTTTGCTAGTCAGTAAAATCTATCTCTGTGAATGATTCCATACAAATAAACAGTTCATATTTCAGGCTTGTTTTCAAATGCTGGAAAACCATTACATAAGCAAGCATGGAACTTCAACGAGTATTTTCTGCAGCAGAATACATTTAGCAATGTCTTATGAAAACATAAAATTTTCTTTTCCAAGACAAAATAAAACATTTCTATTAACTGTCAGAATTCCTGACAAAGGAAAGTTAGCTGAGTATTTCAGACAGTAAAGAAACACTTCAAAGGAATCACCCCAGTGGATACGTGTGTGAGAGAGAGAAATACATTTCATAGCTAATGTTGCTAATTTTAGCTGTCACTGAACTTACAGTTTAGTTTGACTTTCGTAGCACTAAATTTAGTTTCCATTTTATTATGTCATAGCTCAGCAGTGGAAAAATCTTCTGCAGGTATCCATACTCAAGCTCTAGTTCTGGCGACCACGAATACATGTGAATCATCAGTAAGCACAATCACTACCTCTTTCTTCCAGGTGATTTAGGACTCTGAATAGGGTATGATCTACAGTCTCCCCATTTACTCGATCTTTCCAGTATTTTTTAGGCCTCATCTTCCAATACAAACCCCATATTTACTGTTCTATAAGTTATTATAGGTATCTCCTAATTCTTTCTTTATTACTGTTTCTATCAGTCTACCTTACAAAAAATTAGATTAGCCATCTTAAAGTACTCAGGAAACACAGAGCTTGTTTTAGAGACTGATTTGTGTCTTGCTATTCCCTATTCTTCTGGCATTGGTAATGTTTTCAATAAGAGATTATGCAATAGAGCAAACAGTAATTTCTAGTTCTTTCAGAACAACTTTTAGGATACTTCTTGAATTTTTTTTTTCTTAACATATGTAAAATTTGAGGAGAATGTAATTAATGTCAGAATGACCTTCACCCAGCACAACGCTTACATGGCCTTGTGTTCTTAGGATGGATTAGCCTTCTGTTGTGAGCTTTTGATACAAAAAGCAGATATGGACATGCACATATGCTGTCTACATGACTACCCACCCATACAATAAACATTGTGCAGATAACTGAATATTCTTGCTTCATTTGAAGTCTCTCAATCTGTTGTAGGCAATACCATCTTAGCAAACAGTTTAAAGAGTCAACAAAACCAGAAGTACTGTTTGCAATTACACTGATGCTCTCTGATGTGTCAAAGCCATATTGCTTCTAATTGCAACTCCATTTCACTTCCTCAGAAATCTGTAAAGAAATAAATGTACCTCATTAGAGTCTGAAAAAAAACCCATAAAAACAACACAATGGACATTTACTGAAAGACAATAAATGGACATTTACAGAAAGACAAGTGATGCAGTCAGCAAAATATCTTCATCCTGACATTATGACAAAAATGTTGGAAATAAAAGTGACCATATTTATATCCCCAAGAGGGGCAACTCTGGTGTGTAAACAAATTTCTGAAATTGAGCCAGGAGAATTCCTGTCAGTTCTGTATCTGTAATGATAATAAGCTAATGTTCTTTGTATTTCTGCAGACTTTTCAATTTTAAGACTTAAAAGCAATTACCTGATCTTGATAATGCTTCTATGAGACAAACACACATTATCCCTTTATTAGCAAGGGAGATGGAGGCACACAGTTTTTCATTTGCCATGTAATGAGCTGCTAACTAGAACCACCAGTGAATCACTCACACATCCTCTCTGCCTGTTGCTAATATTGTTTAAACTCACCCTAATGTCATGTATGATGACAAATGCCTACCTGGAACACTGCTGTGATGGTCCTACAAGAATTGTGAAAAGGGGGGAAAAAAGCTAGAAACAAAAGAGAAACTGAAGAAAATTACCATTATTTTACTAGTTCTACTTCACTTACAGGCCAAACATAAGAAAAAAAAATACATATAACCTTGAGCTAGCAAAACAGACAGTTTTAGCTGGAGAGATAACACCAGGTCATTATCTCATTTGTCATCTGAACAATTAATGATGGTCTGAAGCCGTTCCCTCTCATTCCCAGGGCAGCCCATTCCCTGGGGCCCAGGCCGTGCCTCCCAGGGCCTCACACGTCCTGCTGCCATCGGCCCGCGGGGCAGCACAGCGCGCCCGTGCTGGGGCACATTCCGGGCACCTCGAGCTGGGGATCCGCGTCTGCCGAGCGAAAATGGCCCCGCCGAGGCTCAGGTGCCGCTCTTAGCCCCGGGCAGCGGCAACAACCGCGGCGGAGCCCAGCGCGCCGGGGCCCGGCCAGCGCCGCCGCTCCGCGCGGGCGCGCCCGCTAGATGGCGCCATCGGCTGCTGCGGCCCCTGCCCTCCTTTACCATGTCCTGTGCCCTGCCCTGCCCTGCCCTCCTTTACCATGTCCTGTGCCCTGCCCTGCCCTCCTTTACCATGCTGTCCTGTGCCCTGCCCTCCTTTACCACGCTGTCCTGTGCCCTGCCCTGCCCTGCCCTCCTTTACCACGCTGTCCTGTGCCCTGCCCTCCTTTACCATGCTCTCCTCTGCTCAGCACTGCCCAGCCCTACCCTCCTTTACCATGCTCTCCTCTGCTCTGCCCTATCCTGCCCTCCTCTACCATGCTCTGTCCTCCTCTGCCCTGCCCTCTTCTACTCTGCCCTCCTCTACCCTGCCCTCCTCTGCCCTTCCTGCCGCTCCCCTGCCCTGCCCTCTCCTCTGTACCTGCCTCACCGCCATTCCCGGCTCCCCGACAGCCTGCGAGCCCTACGCAGCCCCAGTGGCTCCCGCGCTCCCGCAGAGGCGGCAGGGCAGGCTCGCAGTGCGTGAGGGCAGCGGGGCCGCTGCAGGCGGTGCGGCCCAAGGCGGGGTGTGAGGTGCAGGGATGATCCCCCGCGTCGGGAAAGGCTGCGGGACTTGGAGCCCGGGGCTTAATGGAAAGGATAGGAGAGGGTTCAGTCTCCCCTGGCTTTGGGGGGCTGTTCCTTTGTGAGGCTTGGCCGCATCGGACGCCAGCGTGGCTACCCTGGCAGAGGGAAAGGATGGCCAAGCCACCCCAGGGTGGGGTTGGAAGAGAAATCACACAGTCCAGCCCCTGGCTCCGAGAGGGGCTGTGAGTATCTCCCAGCCGCCCCTGAGCCAGTGTCAGACTTGGAGGCACACTGGGTTCTTCCATTGTTTGCGAGGTACCCTCTCCAATGGTCATTCCTCAGCCCAATAACCAGAGTCATGAGAGACATCTAGAAGTACTCCAGGATGGGGAGTATATTCTTCACTTGCTTTGCAGTTATGTGAGGAAGCAATAAAAGCTTATTTGTCAGCTGATCTTTGATGAAGCCCTGTCCTCAGTGTGTGGGTCATGGAATACTGGGATGCCAATGCCAACTTGTCATCTGAATGTCAGTGGAAAAAAAATTCTCCATTTCGCAGCTTCTGTCGAAATACCTGGAACCTGACTCAGACAAAATCCAGAATAATGTAAACCATTCCGTTTCTATTAAAAAGGGGATCAAGTAATGAAGTTGGACAATTTCCTCTGAATATGTAGCAAAGTTATAAACAAGAAATTATGGACTTAGGAGCAGCTAGAAATTGCAGAAACCCACTAGTGAATGGATGAAATGAATGTTCAGTTAGGAAAAAAAAGTCTTGTTTGGTTGTGCTTGAGTGCTAAATGAACATAAACTGTATCATATGTCAAATTTCAAATACTCTTTCTCAGCCATAAAATTTGCAAAATATTCTTAAGTCTTTAATGAAACTACTGAGATTATTGCATTAAGACTTTACATTTAAGTAACTTTCTAAATGAAACTTCTAAACTTGTATGTGGTAGGTGTAAAGTTTGGGAAATTAAGTGAGTTTTCTCTTAGAGAATCCTACAGCTATTTGACAAATTAGGTAACAGCAGTCACCAGTCCACTTCCCTTGATGTAAAAAGAGGTACTGAAAAGCTGTGGTGTAATGCTTTGATCTCCTTCTGACATTTCAGTTTTGAACTTAATACTAAAATCACAGCAGGGAAAGAAAATTAGGGGGAGAAGAGAGGTGCTTGTTAAGAGAATGGTTCAAAGCTGCACCAGGAAAAGTTCAGACTGGACATGAAAGAAAATAACGTAGATATTGGTGGTAATCATCGCTGCCAGTAACTGGAAGTAGTTGACTGCTAAAAGATATCTTGGATGTATTTTGGAGGGTGAAAACTGAGAAACCAGTGTTCCTTTGAAAATATTTTAAAAAATAATTGTTGAGACAAAATTTATGAAAATGGCAAGGTTTGGTAAAGAGAATAAATTGGAGAAAAGGAGAAGAATGTAGCAATAAGTTAATTTCATAGAGTCCTAGAAAGGGATGGGATATGACTTTCTGGGCAACCTGTTTCAGTGTCTCAGTACACTCACAGTCAAGTATTTCTTCTTAACATCTAATTTAAACCTGTCCTTTTAAAGTTTAAAGTCATTCTTCATTGTTCTATCACTACATGATCTTGTAAAAAGTCCTTCTCCAGCTCTCTTGTAGCCTCCTGTAGCTGAGGTGCTCTGAGTCTCCCTGGAGCCTTCTCTTCTGCAGGCTGAGCAACCCCATCTCTCTTGGCCTGTCTTCATAGCAGAGGTGTTCCTCATCATCTTGGTGGCCTCCTCTGGACTTGGTTCAGCAGGTCCATGTCCTTTCTGTGCCAGTGACCCCAGGGCTGGATGCAGCACTCCAGGTGGGTCCCACCAGAGAGGAGAATCACCTCCCTCGCTCTGCTGCTTGCACCACTTCTGCTACAGCCCAGGACATGTTTGGCTTTCTGGATTACAAAGGCAAATGGCTGGCTCATGTCCAGCTTCTTATCCACTGTCTCCAAGTCTCTCTCAGTAGGGCTGCTCTCAGCCCATTCTCTACCCACCTGTATCTGTGTATTTGTGCCAAAAAATTGAAAATTATTTGTTAATACAGTTCAAGCAATGAGCCATTTCTGATCACTTTTTGCCAGTGGAACATGGCATCATTTGAAACCATTAGGAGAATAATTTTGTATAATTCAGGAATGTTTCCTACATGAGGACAGCGTTGGGTGGAGTGGCTGAGATATACAGATATTAATAAGTAATGATGTTTAAATAGTAGTTAAGATTTATCTATGACATTATGTATCTATGCCATAAGATTTATCTATGGTATTGTGAACAGAAATTAAAAATAGATTCTGTCCAGATTTAGCTGAAATAAAATTTGAACATTTCTTGGTAAACAGCCATTATCAGTTTAGCATCAAGATCATGGATACAGAAGGAAATAGACAGGAGAAATATAAACAGAATGTAGCCAAAGCAGGTGCAGTGGTTTTATGGCAGTCTGTGCAGAATAGGAGAGGGAACTTTTAGCAGCAGCAGCACTCTGTATGGGACTGAACACTACTTTTATGCTCATTTTTTCTACTCCCTGTATCAGTGATGGAGACAGAAGTGGCAGAGCCCTCATTTCTGATGCTTAGCACACTTAACCTTCCCAAGGATTCATTGGTGTGAACACATCAGTAGCTGCTTGGGGAAACAGTTTGGTGTGCATTAAACACAGAGATTGTATCAAGATTATGAGCAGACACACTTCACTGATTTTTCACCTGTCCAGGCACTAGGTTAGGAAGTGTTTATGGAGGTACCAAGGCAGATGTTTGCCTTGGAAGTTTGTTTGTAATTTTGTAGGAGCTTCTGTCTGTGTTCTTAACATTTGCTTTTAAGAAGTGCTACGAGCTCAGTCTACATTCTGAATTAGTATGGAAAACAAAATCAACAGAATTTTTTTAGTTTGACAGATGCTTTTTTTCCCAAAAGTAATGATTTTCAAGCCAGGGGGGGAATCTACAAGGAATTGTTTTGATAGCAGTTTTCTGAATAGCCTGCAGCTATTGATGATGAATATAATAAACTAAAAGCTATTAGTGTGCTTTGTACAAAATTACATAACATCAGTTAAGAACTGGATTCTGCAGAGCTCATTTACTGTGAGATAATTGTTTTAGGCTTTGTGTCAGAGAGAGTCTAGAATTCTCTTCAGTCTCTAGACCAGATCAAGTAATTGCACCCTAATGTATCCATCCTTCTGTGCTGACCACAGTGATGACCTTGGGTGAGTAGTTTAGCTAGATATGGCTGCATTTTTGATATCTACATTATGTGAGATGAATTCCATCGCCTTCAGGCGCCTTAGGTAGCTGAGCCTACACATGAAATCGATTATGTTGTCATTGCAAGTAGTAATGACTAAAACCGAGGAAAATTGGGCACTATTTATTTATGAAAATGAGAAGAAAAATCCCACATCACACATTAGTATGAAACACATCAGTGCTGAGATGTCTTCTCCACTCTGAATCTAATTTAAACAGCAGCAATAGGAAATTTTTTTCCTATTCCAAGCTCTGAACTGACAGGACAGTGATTTTAAGTATACAGGACTTTTTGGAAAGAAAAGAGAAACACGCAAACAACTTACTTGAGCAGAAACATTGGGATTTGGGATTAAGCGTGGAAAGGAGTAAGGGCCTTTTTTGTTTTGTGGAGTTTAACCAAGTGCAACCCAACCCTCTTCTGTGTCTGAGCAATGTGTGAGGTGTGTGGGCAATGTCTTACTCATATCCACTGTCAGGTCCAAATGACAAATGCAGAAAAGTCTGTGCTCATATGCATTGATCCCCAGTGGCTGTTCAGTTGTTTGAGAGACCATAGGCTGAGTGATGTGTCCTTGCTCTGGCACTGCTGTCCCACACTGCAAACAGCAGCTAATGATGACAGTGAGCAGATCTTGTTGGGGCTATGGCTCTCAGCTCCTGTCCCCAGGCCTGAGCACCGCTGCATTGGCTCACTCAGTAGTCAGCTTCACTGCTGTTCTCACTACACTGCTCTCTGTCTTTCTGTAGGAGGCATTTTGGATCAGGCTCTGGTCTCTCAGTACCTTGCAGGGGGATCAGCAACATACTTCATGTCTAGCCTGTGATCCTGTCCAGTTTTTGTTCAGTCATGATGTTCAGTCCAACATTAGAGTAGCTGGACATGAAAATATACACATAGCAAAATATTTTCATGAGCTAACACATAGAGCTGGTATGCAGAGCAGCCTGACTGTTAAGCTCTCCATGCTTCCTGTGTGGTGGTGATACCAGCCAGGCTTCTTCTCTGAAGGTCCCAGGCTGTGTTGAATTTGGTCACCAGAATATTCTGTCACAAACTCCCAATTTTTATAGTTAACTTAAAAATACCTTTTAAAAAACCAGTCTTTTCTATTGTATGTTTCCTTTTTTTCTTTTGGGAAAGATAACTTTAATTTATAAGATTCACTCAGCTGGGCATAAATACAATATTTATGCCCAGCTGAGTTTTGCAAACATAGACCAGGAAAAGTGCTTGCCTTACTAACTCCTCCAAAGGGCAAGCAGCACTGTGTATCCCCAGATATCTGTAGTACATACCAGGAAACAATTTTATCTGTGGTCACCTCCGTGGGAAGCAGGTGTTGTTTTTCCCACTTGCACAGTTTTGTGCAGAGCTCTCACAGCTATTTCCTATTTCCTCCTGAAAATGGCTATGACTTTCTTTATTGCAACAAGTACTACAGGACTTATTATAGTAACAAGGAACTGTTATCTGAAGGCTGTTATCTCTGGGCTTTACAAAGTATTCAAATTACATAAATTGTAAAATAGACTTTTGGTTTACTTAATTTTTAATTTTCTTTTAAATAACCTGTGGATGGGAGTTTTTTTGGTGGTTTGGTTTGGTTTGTTTTTAACTGGGTCTTTTATGTACAACATTACTTGGTTAAGTAAGAAAAGGAAAGCCACATATTCTTCAGATATCATTCTGCTTCTGTGTTTGGTGAGAGCTCTTTACCGGCTTAACCAAAGGTGTAGAATAATGTGTGGATTACTGTGTGTCCATCCAGCAAAGGAGTGCTGAGGAAAATTGAACTTTCAGAAGGAAATGTTACCAGAGGTGACCCATGTTTCAAGATAGCCCTTGTTAAAATACCTGAAATAGGTATTCCTAGAGGGAGGAGGTACTTCCATTATAATTAACTATCAATAACATTTTTAATTAGGAGCCTTTATTGGTTGATGGATATCTAGAATAAAAGTAAATAATAGAGGTAATTCAAGCATGTTCTCAAGCTGCTGAGGCATAGACACAGAAGTCCTGGTGCAGAAACCTATTCCACTTAATCCAGGTATTTTCTTCCCTTGCAGAGATTTTTAGTGTGGCCACATCTTTTTGTCAGTCAGACTGTAAGCATGTGGAGTGAGTGAGAAGTTCTGACAGAAGTGCAAAAGAAGGAACCTGTTGCCCAACACATACATTTGGTAGAAGCCCCTCTGCTCTAGTCCTGCTCCTCCATATGGCCTTCAGTGAGCTCGGTTAGTGCCACATGTCCTCCTGTGGCTTGGGGAAAAGTGTTTCCATTTCTCAGGAGGGGTGATGCATGTCTTAAAATATGCAGAATGATAAACTGCTCTCTGAGGCAAACCCTGCTACAATGAAAAAAAAGCTGAGAAGGGTCTAGGCAGCACCTTGTCAAACAAAATCACAGCATAAAAGAAGAAATGTATTTTCAAAAAGTACATCAGTGATTTTATATCTCTGCACCGAAGAATTACAGAAAGCACTACAAGACAGCCATTTATTATACATGCTTGGATTTAGAAAGGGGCAGCTCTGCATACTAAAATAAAACCCAGTGGACAGGTAATCTCCTGTTCCATCATTATTATTAATCTGAACTGCAGAAAAATAGAGGTATTTGCAGAATACTAAAATAGTGCAAAACTGCGGAAATGGCATAATTAAAAAATTCACACTGGAGGTAAAATTAAATGAGCCTCTTCAATTATTTTACAATTTTCTATCTATTTTTTGTAAACAAATAGTACTTAGTGCACAGATGCAGGTATCATAACAGTTTTTACATCAATAAAAACATAGTATCATAAACTATGAAGCTGAAAACCTGATATGAGCAGTGTTTCATAGGTTGGACTTGATGATCTCAAAGGTCTTTTCCAGCCTAGTTAATTCTGTGATTCCCATCGTAATCTAGATACCACTGAAATAACACACAGAGAAAAATAATTTGAAATAATGAGTAATGATTTCCTCTGTTTTTAAAAAGGGAGAATTTCTACACTAAGCTAAATAAAGTAATTTTCAGATCATAAATATCTGTCAGACTTTCCCCATAACACCTCTGGAGCCATCTTTTCAGCCATGCCCATTTATATGAAAAACACATATACAGTCCCTAGACTAAACTACTCTGTAACACTTTGGAAGGAATTTTAAAAGATGTATGTGTATTTGAGAAGAAAGGAGCCTATTGTCTGGGCAGGAGAACACAAAGGTGGGGTAAGATTTCCCTGATTTATAGCCTGGTTTTTGATAGTTGGATCACATGGGCGTTTGGTCAGACTGCATGTCTGAATGTGTGTCTTTTACTTGAATATCCACAGTTGCTTCTGATCCACTCATTCTGGTTGAAATATGTGGCAGGTTTTGTCTTTTCCTCCTCAAGCAGAAATAAATTATACTTCCAGCTCCAGCTATAGAAAGGGCTAGAAGAACGAACAGCCAAATGATGCCAGCAGAAAGTACTTTCTCCATTTTCTCTTCTGTAAGGATATACAATGGAATAAAGTTTAAAAGATTTCAGAATTTAGTAATAAATGAGACTTCTATAACAAGAAAGCAAAAAAAAATTCAGCGTGCACATGGATTTTTAGTTCAACATGTGCTTTGTTTTTTGTTTTTTTTTTATGAATACCAAACAAAATATAATTAAATCTGATCAAAGGCCAGTATTAAAAATATAAGCATAAAAGTAAATCAATATTTACTTCAGGATAACCTCAATATCCTATATTGAGATACAGAGTAAAACTTTATGGACTTTTTATTTTTAAACATTCTCAAAACAAATACTGTGAAACTATGTAATTATATTCCCGTTTTATTTTAGCATCCTCTTATTATTCTACTTAAAAAGAAGTATGCTTACCTGTATTTTCTGTTGACATTTCTTTGTTTTCAGGAGCTTTTGAAAGAAAAAAAATGTTTATTCTGAATGCTTAAAAAAAAAAGGCATTTCAAAGTTCCTAAGTATCAGTGTTTCTGATAATTCCCCCTGAATTCATGTGTTGGTGACAGTCACTCTTCCAGAGGGATGGAACTAAGCATGTGTAAAAATCTAGTAGGATAATTGGGTCTTTCATCCTAAGAGCATCTGACTTCCTCAGTCATGATACCCAAAACAACATGTAGAGACAGATTTCTGTTATTTCAAAAAGTGTTTTCAAATACGTTTATTTCTGAGATCTCCCCACAGTATCCTTAGTCATTTTAAGGTGTTTCCTGAAAGGATGTCTTGAGTGTTAGCAGTGCATCATGAGCATTTTACCTGAGCTGAAAAGACTTTTATGTTGTTGTAGCCCCTTCTGTGAGAGACAACCATTCCATGTGGATGTGGTTCCTATGGTAATTGCTCTTCCTGAACTTAGCAGGTAATACAAAGGTGAACAGAAATATGAAGCTTAACCAAGCAAAATGTCCATGTTCTGTACTACTTTGATTTAATCTCAGTTGGTAAACTAATCTATGCATTTCCTTACAGATGATAATTTTCCTATCAGGGTAATATCAATATTTTATTAAACATGATTCTATCATACTGTACATAAAGAATGCCACAAGGATGTTTCCCATTCTATTCCTGTAATCCATCAGACCAGTGTTCAGTAAGGAAAGGAATCACCAATTCCAGCATTTTTACAAGACAGTTTGATTATACTCATCAGAACAAGATTTTGTTTGAGAATACATTCAGCTGAAATTAGACAAAGTGTTGCTTTTGAGCTTAGCTTTCATCTGCACTCAGGGGCCTGAAAGTATTCATGATGGCTGCACAGGGCTGATGGTGGTTCTAGAGGACACAGGGGAGATGCAGCCTTCTGAGAAGGCACTCGGAAGCCATGTGGGGCTTGTCAGTATTTAGGCAGCCATTAGAGTCACTTGGTTTTGCACACAGAGTATTTTACATTTCTGTTTTGTACAATGAAAATACATTATTAGACATTATTAACCGTAAAATATTAGAAATACTACTTACTTTTAATTTTTTTACAGATGTATCCTTTTTTGAAGGAACAGAGGTTGGTGTTCCAGAAGCCAGACAATGCACATAGTTCTCCACAGTTTTTAAGCCGCTGGTTTGATGGTTCTCCCAATTGCCAGTTGACAAAATCCATTGCAGATTTATCTGTCCATATCCACTGTCCTAATATTAAAAAATTATAATGTATGTGTGAAATACATGGGTCTAGACAAATAGAATGAGTTGTAATGGACAAAAATATTTATAACATGAATAGCTAGTTAAATGTTTTAAATATAATTTTAAGTACATTTAGGCATAATTTGAAATAAACTTTGTGTAATTTTTACATATATAGATGTAGTTTCAAGTGTACAAAGTTGATTTCTTTTTACCACATAATTTCATTTGATAGGGTAATGTGATGAGAAATATTACCTCTGTCACTTTTCTTTAGCCCTACCCAAAAGTTCAGTGACTTTCCATGGAGTATCTTAATGGTTTCTGACAGAAAGTTTGTTTCACTATAGTCTCCTACTGATACCAAATCAGCACCTGAAAAAATATTAAGGAACACATCACAGTGAGTAATTTTCTTAGAGCTCAAGTCAATAAACACATAAAAGAGATGCAAAAGTATATAAAAGACACCAACTATTCTGTATTATTCACTAGTCTTGTTGTGGGTATTATATCACCGTATGGTATTTTTTTGAGCATGACTGTGTATTGCATGGATACAAATCTGCACAAAGATATGGGTTTTCTGAAATATTCTGGATTTTTTTAGTCTTTGCTATTTTAGAGAAGAACAATTGCTCTCTAGCAATACTTTTTGGACAGGCCTGACCATATCCCAGATTGTGGTGCTAGTAAGCTGAAACAGGTACATGTGATGTGGTCACCACCATGCCTCTTGCCACTACAGCTCTGTCCCTCATTGGTGGCTGGGCAGCAGTTTTGGCAGTGCCTGATGATAACAGATTCGGTAGGATGTGTCAGCAGATGGAGGTGCAGTCCAGAAGATGTCCAGAAGCTGATTTATAATTGTCATATGCCCTGACATTGGAAATACACAAAGCTGTGTTGGGAACACAAGGAAATGACCACCTTCCTGGCCTGGCCAGTGGGTAACAGGCAGGCAAAAGTAGCAATTTAGAGCACAGAGCAGCGTCCAATTGTAACCTTTCATTCTGGTTATTAGTGCAATGTTTATTTTTTGTAGTAATTATGTGATTTATCTTTCTACAAAACCACTCCAGGAATTCTGTTGTGGTACAGCTGTAGAGCAAAATGGCTTTACAAAGCTATTTTTTCTGTTTACTCAGTTATAGGTCAGTGTTTTCAGATATATGAGGAAATGCCTTTGGAAATGTATAGGATGTTTCTTATTCTTACTCACACTGAAATATGTGTTGCATTGCACCAGTTCTCAGAAATGTGGATCAAAGTGTCTTTTCCCTTCTCTGATGAACGTACTGCTCTTCTTTCCATGGGGGCAGCATGGGGCTGTTCCAGAGCAGGTGAGCACACCCAGCTGGTGTGTTTTACTGGTTCATTAAATATAAGCAGCTCCTCCATCTCATTTCTTGTCCAGCCACTAAGATCCACTTAATGAACTGTGCCCTATAACTAACAAACACCACTATCCTATGACTTTGTGTCTCCCGGGTTGCACTGCATGTGGAGTCCCTTTTGCTTGGGGAAAGGAAAGCCAGTCCTGCAGCCTGTGCCTTAGTGGGTCTGTAAAAGTGTTTATTTCCCTATTTTTTTTTTTTTTTTGCCATAAAAATAGTAGGAATTTAATATTTTTGTGGTTCTTGTATTTAACCGGATATTTGAGATATGAGATGCTGCTGTCTCTGACAAAAGTTATGTTTATTGTGCAAAAGCATGCTCAGAAAAGCAATGGAAAAAAGTATTAAATGTGAAGTTTTAAAGTAATTTGAGGTTTGCTTAGCAATATTATCCATTATTTTATGTGTTTAATTACATCATCAATCTTTCTAAGACTAAACACTCACCTAGTCGGGCACATTCCTCGTGAGCTTGAGACCAACTTCTTTTCTTGGAGGCCTCAAAGTAATAGCAGTGACCAGAGAAAGGTATCCAAGATTTGTGTCCTCTTGATTCAGGGCATTTTCCAGGAAGTTGTGGGGGTTCAGTAGGGGCCATTACTGATAAGAGATCAGGTAGTTGGAGTCCAGCTATTTTATATAACTTGTTTTTCCCATTATACTAGTATGACAAAACTAAATAACTATGTTAGGTTTGTAATCTTTGAAATAAAGCCTGTTCTAAGAAGAGCTTGAATATGGTTCTGACTTTCTGTTTGAGACAACATTTTCCTTCATATTTATTTACCAATGTGATTTGACCATATCAAAACCTTATAAAACCTTACAGTACAAACTCTGATTGTGAATGAAAGTGTTGGTATAACTAAACATAGCTTGCAGGACTTTTTATTAAACTGCATCCTGAATACATTCCATGGTGACTGATATAATAGAAAGATTTTGGATGGATAGATAAATACAGATGGAATGTAAATTATATATTCTGCCAAATTACCTTTTCTTCCTGTAAGTCTTCTACAGTCTGTTGCTTTTCCCTAAGGAATACTTAGCTCTCAAATGAAATTTCCAGAATCATAAAGTGAAAAGAGACATTCTATATGAATTTTTGAAGTTTTTTGTCATATTAAAACAACTTAGAACATAATTTGTCATGTGACTTAAATTTGCTAATGATTCAAGATCTTCCATAAAGTTGAAAAATCCAAGAATATAGCTAAATTTTTAAATAATATTTTTTACTTATTTCCATATAAATAATACAAGATTGTGCTTCCCAAGGGGTTTCTTACTTCATCTTTGTGCTCACAGGTGACATGAAGCTGATATATTGTTTTTGACAGGTATTAGTCCTGTCTGTTCTTTGCAAACTGTAGTGATGGAGATTTGCTGATCTGTCCAGAATATTTATTAAAGACTTCTGTACTGATAAAATCAGAAGGTTTTTCTTGCTGTATTTAAGTCTGTTACCCCTTTCCAACAGATACCAGACACATAGAAAAAATAAGTTCCATCCTGTAAGGCTAATTTTTTAATATTTAATATTAATAATACGGTTTCTCGTAGTCTTTGGTTTCTTAGTCTTTTGTCCAACTCCAGTCTTTTCTTTAAATTATTGTTACTGGTGATCTGAAAACCCTAGTTGACTGAGAAGCTTTTCAAACTTTGGTACCCCAAACTGGATACAAAGTTTCCTACAATGCCTAATAAAACCAGATCTTATAGCAAGTGAATTACTTTTCCTAATAGGATGAATAGTTTAAAAAAGTGAATATTCAAGCCTTTGGTTGTTAGGCTTTTGGTAATTACTATGAATCTATTAACTTTTGGAAAGAATTCATGTCAATATCCAGTTAGGTAATCCTGTCTTCCTGTATACTGGTGTATTAACAAAGTATTTTTCCAGTGGCTTATTGCACTATACAGCCTTGAGCCAAGATGCATGTATGGAGTTACTCACCATCTGATTTTTTACAGACAGAAAAGAATTTTTCCTCACAAGAAGCTGTCTTCCAGGTGCCATCAGTGTCTAGGTAGACACAGGCTAATGTCTGCTTTGGTTCTCCACTGGCCCACTTGCTGTAAACTAAACTCCACCTGTCAATCCATTGATACTTGCCATTGGTCTGGAAGTGAAATGGAGGTAATTTCACATTTGCTTACAGTGACATAGCTGCTATACAGGATCCTCAAGAGGACTGTCACATAACCAGTGTAGAATCATCTGCTTACTAGTGCCTTCTCTTAGCTGGTAAATGCTAACTGACTAAAATGTACAGTGTCTGTCATCCGCAAATGTGAACGTCTCCAAAAAATATCTAACATTAATTCAAAGCATTTTTTTCAAGCATTGGGAAATGGAAAGGAAAAAAAAGGGGGGCATGAGAGAAGGCATAAAACTGGGAGTCAGATGAGATATCCTGTTGGTATGACCACCCAAACATCTGCATGGCGAATGGGAGTGTGTGGGAGTGCTCTTAAGCAGCTCCAATCACCAATGCTTTTGTTGTAGTTGTCGTGACTGTGATTCAGGATGAAGAGTGTAGCATGTCAAAACACACCTACCATCCAAATGTTCACCCTCTCCTGTGATACAACTGATGTAGACATCTCACAAATAGAAAGGATTATTTTTCCACAGTACTCTAATTTCTAATGGGAGCAGTTATGCCAGTTGTATTTTCAAATTTAAAAAAATACAGCTACAGTCAATATGTACCATATGATATAGCCTCAATATTCCTTTTACTAGTATTTACCCCAGTTTCTGTTCACAGCTGTAGTTTGCTATTGCTACCATAAATAAATAAGACCACTCTAGTAAAATGTGTGAGCACAAACGCACACATAAAAATCGTTCCTCGTCAGGTGACAGGAGTGTGCCCTCTGATACCTTGTCACTGATCACTGAGGTACATAAACACATGGCAGGAGGGCAGGATGTATGATGTGCCTGGAATCACTTTTAGATTAAAATCAACTCAAAACATAGGAAATCTTGCAATTTATATCCAAGATACTTTAAACTACTCCAAACAATACACTATGCTGTTGTATACTGGTTTTACAGGAACATTTCCTTGTGCTAAAGGAAATCTCAACTGTATGAGTCTTATTTGAAGATTTCCATTGCAAGTGGCTGTTACATTGATGTAACATGCTGTTTTCAGCACTACACTGGCAGAAATCCCAATGGCAACAAGATGAGAGCATGAAGTAAAATCAGGTTCTGTGTCAGCCTGACTGTGTGTATGCAATGCCTTGGTTCTTACCCTGTTGCTGTTAAGACCAATCCACAGAGGCTCTCCATATTCCTCTGCAAGTAGGAACAGCAGTGCCTGGCTATGTGGGTCTAAAATGCTGGCAAGTTCTGAGTCATTGTTATTGCAGTTTTGGTGTGCTTCCTCCCAGTTCATTTTGGAACGGGTGACAGAATAGCTAATCCCTCTAGAGGGGTCAAAAGCAAAGTCCAGCACTGTTGCTGGTGATTTAAAAAGTTCAGGATCTGTAGGAAAAAAGGGAAAAAAAGCCCCAGGAGTAGTTAAATCTATAGTCACATACTTGACTTGAGCAACAAAAGTTCAGGATCTGTAGGAAAAAAGGGAAAAAAAAGCCCCAGGAGTAGTTAAATCTGGAGTCACATACTTGACTTGAGCAATTGAGTAACATCTTTGTTATTTACAAACCTAATATGAAATTACTAATTGAATGGAACATCTTCTTAGCTTTTTATAATTAAATATAACATCAAAACAACACTTCTGATAAAAGAAATGTATTTTCAACCTCTGATAATTTTGAATCAGTAAGTGCACAGTATTTTACATTGCAGAGGTAAATTACCCCATCATTCAAAAATACACATCTGTCCTGCCTGCTTTTCAAATACTCTTTGCAGCTTAATGACTATAAGATTTATATGGATAAGTGTTAAACTTACTAGTTTTGATACCCTATAGATTGTTATGAACATATGTAATTAAAATGGTTTTGGGCTTCATCTATCTAATTGCACTTTTAAAAATAAAATAATTTTCTTTTCCTATATTCTGCTATGTTTTCTCAAAAACATTGCTAAGTAACGCTGGGAAGTGGGATGGGCCCTTAGGTTTTACTGATCCTTTACCTAAAAACCAAAACAAAATTAAACAAAACCAAAAATAAACTGAAATAAAGTATATTAAACAAGAAAATTTGTTTTTATCCTTATGTTATAATTTTCAAGATTAATAATACAGAGCTCACCACTATTCTTCTGGCATATATACCCTCTGTGCTTATAACACTCCTCATTATTCCATTTTCCTGTGTCATCAGCAGGACCTCTCTTCAGAGAAACACAGTCAAACTGTTGGAAGTAAGGAAATTAATATACATGCATATTAGAAGTTATAAAACAGAGTATTATAACTGAGTAGTTTCAGGTTTGGGGGTTTTTTTTGTTTTTTTGGGGGTTTTTTTTGTTTTTTGGGGTTTTTTTGTGTTTTTGTTTGTTTGGGTTTTTTTTTTTTTGTTTTTGTTTTTTTTTTTTTTTTTTATGATGTTGTAGGGTGTGTTACAACTCTAGAAATATCTTTCATTCATCCTTCTCTGTCCTTTCTGACCCCCTGTGTTGTGGCCAGTTCCCCTGTTGTACACTGTTCAGCTCAGCCTGCTTGTTCATTTAGTTATTTTCAGGAGAAATACTTGAAAGACATTCTTATTTTCAAGAACTTTCTTCCACATTATCTATCCCAACTAAGGGGTGACTATCACTAAGTTTTTGAATAAGAATGAAATAGAGGTTGTACTTTTTATTTCACTTACAAAGACAGCTATAAATAGTGCTGATTCTTGACAAAATCGCCTAGATTACAGTCCTTGGCAGAGCTCTCATCAGCTCTAGTTCTTAGAATTTCTCTTTCAGCTACACAAGATCAGCTTAAGAAGCTGAAATTTATTACAAGTTTATTACAAGCTTCAATCTCCTCTGCTAAGCTGCCATGGGGTAATTGTTGGGCCTTTGAAAAGGATCCTTTAAAGGAGAGAGCTGTTAGTGTCTTGAAGTGAAGGAGAAAAGCAGGATGTACTTTTGCACTTTTTTTTTTCCTGCTTGGTATTTCCTAGTGTTATTAGAGCTGCAGTGGAGCTATGGTTTGTGCAGTGTCATTTATGTCTTCCTGCATGCCTTGACCAATGGCTACATGGGGAAGAGCAAGATGAATTGGCTCAGGTGTAGATTAAGTTGGTTACCCAGATCCCTGACTTCTGTAAAGGTATGGATACAAAAATGGTGGGAGAATGGACAGTGAGTGGAATGACATATTGTGAAGGGCAAGTTTGGAAAGCAAGATATATAAATAAATAGAAGATAGGCAATGTGAGTATGTAAAGTCTGTATTGGTATGGTTATGTAGAATGCTATTTTATTTACAGCATTATGAGATTTAAGTGCTAGAAGTGGAGAGGGTTTGATGGGCTTAGAAAGTAGTTGACATCTACTGGCCCTTAGTAATTCAAGAATTTTAAAAAGGCGAAAAGTTAAAATGCTGAACTCTTTCCTCTTGCATCCTCTTCTCCTTCCTTCATAGACATGAAAATTACTGTGTGTTGACTTCTAAAATTCTAATGTTGCATTTATATTCTCTGAAAAATTAACACTTTACTATGAAAAAGAAAATAACTTTGCTAACTTTATTCAATATATCCAATCTTTTATTCAATCTGTCCATTGCTGCAATTTTGCCAAATACTTTGACAAAATTAGCAATGCCATTTTATGCTCTGAAATAGCTAGAATACTCAAACATTGGAAGGTTTTATGTCTAGTCCCAGTGTAAAGATAGATGACCAACCAGTGGGGCAAGGTCTGTAGTGAAGTGAGCTGTTTGCTGGGAGTGGTATTGCTCCTCAGATTTAGACTTGATGGTAAACACTAAGCCGTATTTACCTGTTGCCGATTTAGGCCATCTTCTGGATGCAGACTGTCATACAAAACAGGTTCTACAAGTTTTGGGGAATCTTTAGCCCAGTTTGTATATGAGACAGCACTTCCATCAGACCAAACAAAATTGAGTTCACTGAGCAAATCATTCAAGCCAATCCAAAGATCATTTGAAACATCCTTCAAATGGTACGTGAGAAAAGCTAGAATAAAAAACCAACAGGGGAGAAAATTAATGTGTTACATGATCAGTCAAAACATCAACTCATAAACAACTACTTAACTTTTTTTTCATTAAAGTCTTATAAAAACATTTTAATTGTATTTGATCAGAATTTTACCTGATTTCATTATTTCAAGGTTACGCCAAGCTCTTGCCCTTGAAAAATCTCAAAGATTCAAAGTATTTGAGAACAATGGAGCAAGATTGGAAAGAGGAAAGAAAAAAAAAAGAAAAGCCTGTCTGACCACCATGATATCTAAAGAGTTCACTTATTTCAGCAGTCAGGATGAGCCACATAACTGATGGAAATATGTACAGCTGCAAATGAAAGCCAGGGATCACAGACAAGACGAAAATATGCCTTTCTCTGACATTCTGCTAAATTAAGTTGCAGAATTTAGGCAGAGGTATAAAAGCATATCCCATTCTATTTCTGGCAAAAACAGACCATGCATTCTAAACAGACCATGCCTAAAGCTACAAATGCCAGATCTGGATTTTTAATTTTATCCTAATTCGTGCCTGTAAGTAATGTAAGACACTTTGCATGTAACATGAAGAAGCAATCCTTAGCATCACTAGCATGCCCCAAACAGATTGTTCAGTTCTAAAAACATTTCATGCCATGGCCGTATAAGCATAATTTGAATACACAAATTATAAAAAGCATATATTTACACACTGACACTTGCCTTCTTTGCAGGAAATGTCCACTGTATACAGAATAAAGGCTCCCTATTACCTAAGGGGCTGTTGCACTATACCTTGAACTTGTTCATTATGTATGCTTGCCAAATTTCCTCCAAGGCTCACACAAACTCTTCTTCCAGTACTCCAGTTATCATAGCCAGAGCCAAAAAATTTGTAACACTAGGGAAAAATAAGTATAGACTGTTAGAGTGACAGGAGAAAGAATTTAGGTATGAATTACACTAGTTTAAGTAAAAATCAGCCTAATCCAGACCCCCAAAATATTTTTTCAGTTAACTTGGATCTGGAGCCAAGTCAAAACATTTACAAGTTTTAAATTTGCTCTTTGTCTTTCTGCAAAGGATTGAGAAAGTCACAACAAAACTCAAATAGCTATTTACAAACCAGAGTAGGAGTCTGATGAGAATCTAATGTTTTAATTAACTCAGAGGTTTTGAGAAGCCATACACCACCACAAGTAAAAGACAAAGTGCTAACTGGGTAAAAGCCCAGCCCAGGTGTGGGATTGCTGGAACTTTCTGAAAACCCTTTCTGACCTAGTGTCTGTGGTCAGAGTACTCTTGTGTCTATTCAGCCTTCTTCACTATACAGCTCCCTTATTAATGGAAGTATGTAACTCATTTCTTAAAAACTGTGTAGCCATCACGTTGCCAATATACATTCACCCTCAAAGTTCTGATAATTACCAGTGTGCCCTCCATGTTTGCAGCTCACCCTCTGCTCTGTGTCATGCCAGTAGCACAGTCAGAGAATTATCTTGCACGGTTTGTGGGAAATAATAACTTTGATGACTGTAACCTGGCATAAACTCACCTGGTGTAATATCAGTGGGTGCCTCCATAACAATGTGGTGTGTATGGAAAGAGAACCCTCACTTACTAAGCACGTCAAGTTTGTCCCTTTTGGGAAGAGGCATTGAAGCCTGTTTAGCAAAGATTTGTCTTATTTCTGATTTGTTCCATCTCAAATGAATGATTTTGTGCTATGCCCAGTGCTTTCAGATTAATTCAGTTCTCCAGTTTTTTGAAACATATATACAATGTAACAGTTTTCCCAATGTGCCTCAGGTGACCAATTCTCAAGAAAACAATTAAACGTCTGTAAAACCACAATTTTGCAGTAATTAGCCAATGGGTTCATTTTTTAATGCAACTGACAAAACATTTCTGAGAGACAAAAGGCCTCTAGTACATCTTTAAGTGTGTTCCCAAGCAGTAATATCATTGTGCTTACATGAAAGTATCATACCTGATTTTTAAATAAAATCCAATCTGCAGGACATCCTCCAGGAGCTGAAGGTACTGCTGAAGGAAGGGTTGCATTTATAAAACTTCTGTGCCTCTCACAGATATAGCCATTGGAAAAACCACAGTTGACATCATTCCACAAGCCTGAAATCAATTAAAGTTTAGGTACTAAGACACTGAATAAGATTGAAATTTGTGGAAAAGTGAACTGGTTTCTGGAGTTCAGAAGCAGTCTGCCTGGGAATGTGGGATAACCTGCATTAGCTCAGCTCTACCTCCCATTGTCCCTGTATAGAGGGGCACTTTGGTCCTGCTGTGACTGGGGGAGAAGTGGCCAGATGAGTTGGCCTCTCAATGAAACCCTCCCAAACAGCTTTGTTGCACTCAAAGATGCAAGTGCCAAGTAATGCTTAATCAGTGAAAGCACTATAGAATGAGAAAATCTATATATGTTCTATTCCTTTGTTAACAATTCTCTTATTACTAAAAATATTATCTAATTATTAAAAAAAATTATAAAACTATTATTATAAGGTCAAATACTTTCTATTATTCAGAAATATTTTCAATTCACTATTATCTAATGATAATGATTTTAAAAAATGATTGCTCTTGATTTGAATTGAACATTTTCTTTGTGCAGCTGAAACATCAGTGATTAAATTGCAACTGCATTCCCCATTAAAATCAATTTCTTAGACTCCACTTTTATGGATAATATTGCCTCTGAAGAAATCTCAGATGTAACAACTATTCTTTATAGTGCATATTTCTCAAAATTTCTGGTAAAGAAGGGATGAAAATTGACAAGAGATTTCAAACAAACATTGGAAGAGCAGCACCCATAAAATGGCTTTACAAACAATAGTTGTGTAACTCACCATCTTTTTTATTTAAAACCACACAATTTTCTTGAGCTTGTGCAAAGTTGGGCTCATCCTGTGCCCAAGCTGCATAGTGCACTGGGCTTCCACTCATCCAACTGAAAAACAGTAGTTGTTGCTGAGACAATGTCCATTAAACACTTGAGAAAAATCTTCCTTAACATACTAAAAATATTTTTTAAACATTAGAGCTGAGTCTCTCTGTAAATTGAGTTTTCATTAGAATTAAAAGACCTTATATAATCAAATCCCTGCATATCAAGTCAAAGACAAAAATACCTTTATTTTTAACAGATACTATTATCGACATATTCATAGCATACAAAAGTTCCATTTTGAAATGTGTTTGTACAGTGTAGTTTAACCAAGGGAGAGCACACATTTCAACAAGCATTATCACTCTGAATCTGCATTTAATTCCTTTGCAGTGGTTCCTCCAGAAGGAACTTTGGCAGTACAATACTACTACAACTGCCCTTTATGGATCTTGATGTAGCTTATTTACCTACCTGAACTGTCGATCAGCATCCTGGATTAATCCTATGAGATATGAGTTCAGTTTGCCATTTTTTAAGATCTAAACATAAAAATATATTTTTAATTAGTGTTTTATAATATTTATTAGTAATCTAATAAAAAAAGTGTAAATATTGTGCTGTGGAAGCAAAGTGAATACATATTCTTTAAATGATTGTGCACAGTCACCTGAGATACTATACAACTTATAGTTTTGCTTTATTATTATTATTTTTGTTGATACATTCCCATTTTTGGCTGAATTACTGGTATGATCAAAGCTTTCAGAGTTCTGTTCTCAATTTAAGAAGAAAAAGTCATAGAAGACTTGAGAAAAACAAGAAGTGTAAAATTGTTGATACTTTCCTGGTTGTAAGCAGCTATGTAATTCTTGTATCTCAACCTGGCTGAGCTCTCCTCCCATCATATCCTTTCCCACACAATAAAAGCAAACATCTAATAGTGTGCCTCAGAAAGGTGATTGTGTGGCTATGTTGGTATTAGCAAACCAAGCAGGATTATGGCAGAGGTTTGAGGTACCAACCATGTTATTAAGTTGTCAGCATTCCCCTGCTGTGCTTCGGTCATGGTGCAGGAAAACTGATCCATGAAGGGTTGTTGGAGTGATCAGTCCAACCTGGACCAGCCTTTCATTGAAAAGCTGTTTTGGAGAGCAACGTGACCATCAGGTAGGACCATCAAAGCTACACTGGCAGTTGCCTACCTGATCTATGTGCAATGCTGTATTCTAGTATGTGATATTCAGAGTAGAGGCAACCACCCTGTCAGCAGGAGAGTTTTCTGAGAATATACCAACTCTTCCTGTTCATTGCTCCTTAAGTATTTGCTCAGAACTCCATTCAGACTCAAATAGACAAGAATATACACATCCTAGTAAACAGTAAATTCTTTTACAAGTTTTTTTTTCCTAAAGTGAAGATTCATTTAGTACCACAAATATTTTTTCATAGAATATTTAAACCTAATCCTAATAAAATTTTAGTAGCAGTAATATTTGATAAAAGTGGTCATATTATGCAAAAAGCACATTCTTCTGTACTGCACAGACAGAGGATATGTACAAAGGGTATATAAGCCACGTAGCATATAACATAACAAAATCTCCCCTTACATATTTCCACAAAAATTTTCTTTCACTATTATTTCCAATAGTAACAAGATTTCCGTGGTTGTTTTTGCAGAATGTTCTGGCTTTCTCCATAGAGGTCTTTTCTGGGCTGAAAAAATATTGTTTGTCTCCTTTTATAATCCAGCCATCTTCTGTGACTTCATATGCTGTAACACAGAAGAGAAATCTCTGCATTCTTCTCAGTTCTTATACAAAGCTGGTGGTGTTACATTGCACCACCCTTTAGGTAAGTGAAAATAAACAGAAACTTACTGGTAGAAGGGCCCAGAGGTTCTGGTTTCAAGGGTGTCCCTGTAATGAAATGGGATAAAAGAAAGATGATGTAAAATAATTCCCAAATGTTAAACCAGTATAAGTGTTCAATTAATAGAAATTATTTTAATTTCTATTAACTTTTCACATTTTACATACTCAAAGCAGAATATAATTATATGACATCTTTGGTGCAAAGTTAAAAATGGATGCTTGGTGAATGAAAGATGTATTTCAGGCCTACATTTCTGTCTTGGCAGATTTTTGATAAGTGCATCTTGAATATTTCCTAAATTGGATGGCTGAAGTTAGTCTGATTGAATATTTGTTTATGAAAGAACACAAAATAGGGAAAATACTCCAATGTTGGTAGACTTTGAACAATTCTCCATGGAAATTGTGTTGTATTTGAACAAGAAATTAAAATACTAAACAAATTTTTGCTTTTTTACACATGCTTGGGTTAAAAAAAAAAGGTCAGCTTTTAAAAACAATGTATTGTATGATTGGTTACAATCTTAAAAAGAAAATGGTCACAAGATTTAAAAGGAAAAAACCCTAATATACTTCTGTTCCTCTAGTATGAAGTAATATGTCTATTTCAGCATGCCATTATGCGCTGCTGACTAATGATGGCAATTTCTTCAGGCCCTAATTTCTGCCATTCATATGCTACTACTGATTAACAGTGAACAGCCACTATTGACACTTTGCTAATGATTTTTAGCTGTGGTGATTATGCAGGTGAGAACTCACAAAGGAACAAACAGGAAAAACATCTTCACATCTCTCTGAGATAGAGGTCTATGATTATTGCTTTATAAGTATGAGAAGCTGAGACTATGTGCTTTGGTTAGGAAATTCTTTTGAATAATTCAGCAGCATAGAAATTACATTTTTAGAGAAGTAGTAAATGAAACTAGTGTGAAGGAGCCCAGGGGCTAGTGTGGGAGCCACCAAAGGAACATTGCTGTTACTGTGGGAAGTAAATTATATAGCCCAACACATAGCTATTCCTCTTGAAAAATATTCACGGAATATTTTTCCCAGCAATAGCTGAGAAAAAAAACAGAGAAGTAGAGATTTTTCTACTAGTATGCGATGAAGATGTGAAACAGTCTTAAATTTTGAAGCATTCATTACCATCTTCTTGTTACAGCAGGCCTGTTGTTACAAGCTTGTCTTTACATGTCATCTTACAAAAAGACCAATTCTATAATGTTGGTAGTGTTGTTTAATTTAGAGTAGGTGATTACTGTGTTGTGTACCAACATTTGAGCAGAGGAGTGAAGTTTCACTTCACAGAGGATATGGAAATTCAAAATAGTATTTTTCTTCTTCTTTTTATCTTTTTTTTTTTTCTTTGAATTATAGTCCTCTCTTCCTCCCTCAGTCAGAATTTTGGTTTTGACAAAAATCTGCTTTTGTGCAGAGCAGTGAATATTGCAAGGTAAGCTCTTAAGATTGCTTTCATCATATTTTCTATTATTACACAATTACATAAAGAAGTGTAATTTTAGTAAAGCTTTTCATGGAATATACTTTTTATAATGAACAAAAAAGTTTACTGTTAACACCTGAAATCTTGTATTCCAAAGGTCTTGACCTTTTCTGTGTGCAAAATTCCTGTGAAATAAACAAAAGTTTCTACCGGTATGTAACTTGTAGAGTCTCCTGTTATGATAGAATGGATTCAACTTGAATTTCTTCCTAAGGTGAGTTTAGAGTAAAAAGTAACCTACCTTTCTTTATTTCACAAATCCAGTTGTGACTGTATTCACAGTGCTCCTTAATCCATAACAAGGAAGGGTTTTCACTGATTGCTCCACAATCTTGAAAAGTAGGATCGTAAAAATAGTTTCTTGCTTGATAATTCACCTACAGAGAAAACACACCTGTGGTTTTTATTTTAAAATAAACTGTACTCTATAAGGAATGAGAAGTAGACCAAAAGTTTCCAATCACTCCTTTTCCCCCTCCTCTGGCTGTGAAGAAAATGTGACCTATTAAAGTAATTGCAAAACACTGCAAGAGGAAACAAAGGCTCTGAGTTTATGCAGCATCTAACAGTCTGTAGCTGTCCCACAAAAACTGGACTCAAATGACATTATAAATAAAAAACAGGAAAAAGTCACTGGCAATTTATCACCACAGACTAACAAAAATCAGGAGAGACCTTTCTCATTTGTGCCTTTGGATAATCTTTTTTTGTAGCTGAAAATAGTCCTTTGTTGTTTATCACTTTTGTAATGGCATAACCTCAGGATTTATTGGCCTCTTTTGTTTTTTTTCCAATCTAGTATGAGGAATAATGATTCAGAGTTACCCTGTTGCAAAATAGGCATTTTTGGAAATTCTTATACACCTTTTAAACACACCAGTCATGGAAACTTCTCCAACAGAAAAAATGTCAGAACAGAAGGAAACTGGCATGGTGAAACACTCACCGGAGAACCATCACTCCAGGAAAGTCCACCATCAGGATCCAAACACTGCAAACCTATCCAGAAAGGCTGAAATGATGAGGATTTCTTTCTAGAGTGTGAAAAAAATGTACAGTGGAAGAAGATATATGTTGTTAGCTCTACTCAATTTTAAAAGTTACGTGGGACAATAACTCTGACACTTAATGAACATTTCAATGCAGGAATTTTAAACTTGATGCTGACTGTTGGTCAGCAAACTCCCACTGGCAAGTACATGAAGTTCACACCTTAAAATTTCCTGCTTTGCAAATGGTTGTATTGAAAACAGAGCATGTTGTTTTTCTTCATTGATGTTGTGATTATAGTGTTATTTTTTCTCAGAAATAAAATGTTCAGGCTACTAGAAGACAAAATTTGGTTTCAAAATTATTTACTAAACAAGCTTAGAATAGGGTCTGTGGAGAAGCATTCAACAAATTCTGGTGTTTGGTTGGTTTTTATCTGAGTTTAAAATGTTTGCAGGTTATGACACATTTTAGAAGCTCCAAAAATTCTTTGAAAACATTACTCATATGAGACACTCTCTCAGTTAGTTTTCTTATTGCTATGATGAAAACCAGATAGATTTTAAAATAATTATCTCAGGAGCAAAACAACAGTACCATTATTTATTACTGTATAAATTACTAATATAAATTATTAGACAGTTTGCTTGCTTACCTTATTAAGTTTTCTATCACCGTTTGCTCTTCTTCATTTCTAATGGCAGCCAGGTCTCCTCCTATTTCTCTGCAGAAATCTCGGGCTTCAAACCATGTTTTCTTTTGGTCTTCTTCTCTCAAAAAACCCTAGATGCAGGTGGAACACTGTGTTTTCAGTGTGCTAAACAGAAATCTGCTGGCTGCCTTGCATAAGAAAAATAAGTAAACCTTCCATTACAATTATCCATTACAATATGGATTCAAAAGTAATTGGATAACCTTACTTATCACTGATAGAGTGAAAACTGCAGTGATATTTGAATAGTTGTGTAAAAGCTCGCTACATTGTGCCATTCGGTGATGTTTCAATTACTATTTGGTGCTCTCCTGTTTCCCAGGTAGGACTATGGCAAAAAACAATACTTACTCTGAAGCATGAATTAGTGCTGTTGCTTGTATCCCAACCCAAAGGACATTTGAAATCAGAAACTGTTTCAGAACCAGCAGGAACAGTGACTTTTTCAGCTAATTTTTTGCAGATAAATTTTGCCTTTACTTCACAGTTTTGAACGTCCCATAGTCCAGCTGCATTTCCAGTCCTAAGGGCAACACAACCAGCTTCCTTCCCTTTACAAGATAAAAAAGAAAGTTGAAACGTTTTTTAAAGAGGCTCTTTCGACATTTTTATGGCTCATGTAATTAATTTACAAAAGACTATTTGAAATATTAAGTGTAGTGTCCAATCAGAGGAGAAGCTTCATGAAAAGAGGAAACCAGCAAGTCCTTCATCATTGTCCCTTCACTTTGAATGCATAAACAACTCCTTGCTTGCCTCTTTCCCCTGCCATTCATGGCAAGGCTTTGGCATAATTTAGGTTGGAAAAGATCTGTAAGATTGTGGAGTCCAACCAATTAACACAGCACCATCAGCCCCACCACTAAACCATCAGTGCCACATCCAGACATCTTCATATCTTGTAAATACCTCCAGGGATGGTAACTCAACCACTTCCCTGGGCAGCCCATTCCAAGGCCTGAGCATCCCTTCTGTGAAGAAACATTTTCTGGTATCCAATCTAAAGCTCTCCTGATGCACTTTGAGGCCATTTCCTCTTCCCCTATTACTTGTTGCTTGGGAGAAGAGCCTGATATCCACCTCCTTACAACATCCTTTCAGGCTAAACAACTGCAGCTCCCTCAGCCACTCATTGTTAGACTCATGCTCCAGACCCTTCACCAGCTGTGTTGACCTTCTCTGGACATGCTGCAGCATCTCCATATTTTTCTTGTAGTGAGGGACTCAAAACTGAACCCAGGATTTGATTTTCAGCCTCACTTCTGCCAGGTACATGTGTCAAAGACACTTCCATTTCAAAGGCAGAATGTTCATATGTGTCATCATGGATTTATTTTGATAAAGTTGGAAAACAGTTTAGAACTAGGGAACATAGTTCCTTAGTAGCATAGATTTAATCCAGTGGTAGTGATGCCTTAAAGAACCTAGAAATGAAACAACACACTTTTGAGATAACATTAGTATAGGAGGAAATATAAAGGTTGGTCTTTATTGGAGGCCTCCAGGGGCAGATATGGAAAATGTCCACAAAATTCCCAGCCCACCACAGGGTGAATACAATTGTGTAAGTTTATAAAATTAGCATAATTGACAAAAATCATCAGTATGAGATATAAGAGATGTAAGAGGTGAGGTAATTTCCCTCAACCCTCTCTAATCACAGAATCAATAGGTTGGAAGAGACCTTTAAGACCATTGAGTCCAACCCATCCTGTAAGCGCCGTGCGATGACACTCAGTATAAACTGCTCCATTGCCTTACTGGGTACTGAGGTCAGGCTAACTGCCCTATAATTACCAAGATCCTCCTTCCCACCCTTTTTTGTGAATGGGCATCACATTGGTCAGCTTCCAGTCACCTGGAACCTCACCAGTAAGCCAAGATTGTTGGTAAATGATGGAGAGCAGCTTCACAAGCTCATCTGCCAGCTCTCTTACCACCCTGGGATGGATCCCAACTGGGCCCATAGATTTATGAACATCCTCCCCTCTCAGATGGAAACTAAGCTTAGTTTATGTAAATATATCTTGAAGTGCTATTTTTTGGCCTTGGTTCCCAGAAAAAAAAACAAGATAGGATGGGGGCCTTGTACCCCCTGGGGCTTGGAGGTCTGGAATATGTTTTGTCCTTCTGGATAGGGGAAAGATAGGGAAAAGCATTGGGACTAGCTTCTAATACCATAATAAGCTACAAATATATGTGTAAAGAATACAGAGAATATAAAGAAAGAAAAAGGCAAAAATCATTTTGCATCAGTAGAGTACCAGGCATTGCTGCATTCCAGTTTGTGTACAGAACACCTTCACCAGTCACCCACTTGAAAATCCCTTGTTCTTCCATGTCTGAAAGACCAATCCAAAAATACTTCTCAGAGCTCAGACCAATGAGGCTGGTCAGGTAGGCTTGTTCATATCTGAAATGACAGGAGTCAGATGGGATTAAGCCTAGCATCCAAACTTCACACAGCTAGAATTAATAGATTCTCCATTAAATTTCCTCTTAGGGGAAATATGTTGTTTAACTGGGCCCCAGCTGCAATAGGGGGTGAAGTTGTGCTATTCTGAAAAATTACTCCTTACAGAGCCAAAGTTGCTGTTGTCTGTTCTTTCAAAGTAAAGTACTAGAAAGCATCGATGTGTAAATTATTTTTAGTCAGAAAAGCCATACTATGTTTATTCATTTTTTTTATTGTGGGGATGTTGGGTTTGGTTTGTTTTTTTTTCAAAAAGTTCTCAACTATTTTTTAAAATTCCAATATTATTGCATCAGATATACAATTTTTAAAATCTTTTCATACCTGTCTGCTATACTTGTTAAATAACCACTGCTCCTTTCACAGGTTTTCTTTGCTTCTGAAAATGTTACAGAGGTATGTCCAACCAGGTAGCAGTAAAAACCATATCTTTTCCAACCCTGTCAAGAACGCATGAAATAAACTTGCAATTAAAAACAACATATGTTCTAGCACTTGAATTTCAATGAATATACATAAGCCAAAATCTTTTTAATATAACTTAAGATGATTATTTATAAATCTGAATTCCAGTGTACCTATGGAAATTCAGCTTAGCAAATGCTAAGAAGAGATTACCGATGCAGAAAGAATTGATTTAATGCCTATGAGTCTCATTTTTTGACAATAATGGAAAAATGTTTACTGGTAAAAATGTCAGAGGGACACAGAGATGAAAAAAAATATTTTTTGCTTGGAACAAAAAAAAAGTGTAGTCTGTATTATAGTAGAGATGCTGGCTCAAGTTTCCTATGTTTCTGAGGCTAAAGGAACAGTAAATTGACTAATTAATTGATTTAATACATCAGATCACCTAAAAAGTCTGACTGAAGAGGTAACGTAGAAACCTCTGAAGAGCAAAATCCCCAAAATTACAGCTGAATTCCAAGTCACTTTTCCCTTTTGTGGCATCTCAAGATTTGCATTCTGTACCCAAGAAAGGGGAATGAACTCTATGTTTAGTATTTGGCTGCTGCTTAACTCCATTGAGCACAATGAGTCTCAGCTCTGCTCCCCATATGGGCTTGTGGGAAAGGTTACTAAATATAGAATAGGAGTAAATAGGAAAGTAAAAAGAGGGAAAAGGAAAAAACTGGTAGGATACAATGACTTGATCAAAACAAATTCACTTGCATCGTACTGCATAGTCCAGAATTGTTACCAGTCCCTACTATGTATTCAATAACCACAGATGGTTGCAGAACAATATAACAAATATGCTGACAACATAGAATTGGCTTTAGCTCCTTTCACAGAAAGTTCTGAGAAGTAAGAGGCCTGGCTTATTATTATTCCTTATATGGGAATGTAGTGAAAATTATCACCCTGATTTTGTTCTGGAATAACACTTGCTAGAAAAGGAAAAAAAAAAAAAAGGTTATTTCACTGTCAAGAGGAGCTTGTGAAATTTTGCTAACCAGATTCTTGGTTATGCTTTCTTCTTACCTTCGGGCAGGCAGGATCAGTCTTTGCTGTTCCAGAAACTCCTTGTAGTGGGTCTCTTCTGCAGATGTAGCCTAACTTCCTGTCACAGGCACTGTCTGCCCAGTACCCATCCTAGTTGCGGTTTGGGAAGAGGTGAAAAGCAGTGAGGCCGAAACGTTTTACTTTAGAAACATTATCATTCTTTTCAAAATACTGTTTCAATGTGAATAGCTGTATTTTTTAGTGGATTCAAGGTATTTGAGCTTGGAGGTAAGGTTATGTTAAGCTAAGTGGCACAGCCAGACTGTTAAGGTTTACTTGGCATATAATGTACGCTTACAATCAGATATGAATATTTTATACATTTATGAAATTTCATTCTAAATTTAATTTAGAACAACCATATGTCTGAGTGAATAAAGGTAACATTCTTTGATTTTATACAGCTTAGCAACTATGCTAAGTTGCATTAAAAATCTCCCTGGAAATGTAGCTAAAAGTCAAATAGTGCAGTGCTACACTGCATGATTAATGTGGAATGCTTCACCTTTCCTGCCATAATGACACAATCTTCTTGGCCAGTGACTTCTTGTGTTGGTTCTCCAGGCAACCACTTGGTATATGTGACAGGAGTCCCATCACTCCACTCAAAGTACATTTGAATTTTGAGGTCATTCAGGCCAATCCACAGCTCATCAACAGCTCCTAAGGACAGGAATTCATTTGTGTTATTACCCAAGTTGAAACAGTCCATAGGAGTGAGATTTTATGGAGATGAGCTGAAATTGCAATGCTGCAATATTGCAATGCAAATTCATCTGTATTAAAAGACAGGAGTTTATTTTAAAATGTAACTCTCATTCTTCTTTCAATAAGTTAAAAATGAGATACCAGCAGGAAATTATATTGGTCAGATTTATCAGTAAAGTACATTACTGTATCTACAGCTACAAGGAGTCTGATGCAGATAATCCACTTAAATGCTGTAGTGACTAGAGCTGTTATTTCCTTCAAGTGATTTCATGCAGTGAAAAACAAATGAAAATCAAAATTAAAAGAATGAAAATGAAAATGAAAATTCAGTAATGACTCCTCTTGAGGGTTTTTTAGCTTTCGCATTTTTCTAACCTATATATCTGTGGCCTTCCCTACTAATATTCATAAAAAGGAAGAAATAATTATTTTATTTAAATCCTGTACGATTTCTAGTAGTACAGGTCTGTATTTGCACCAAACACTGCCCTGCAGAAATACTCACTGTAGCCAAGCTGAGACAGTATGAAGCCATGCTCCTCAGGGCTGTGGATACTGGCCAGGTCACCATTGCTCTCATTGCAGGAAATTAGAGCTTCTCTCCATTCCTTGGGGTCTCTATGAACCATGAAACAGTGACCTCCATAGGGCAACCATTCTTCTGGGCATTTAACAGACTCTACATCCCCTCAAAATCAACAGATATTTCAAGTTTTTAAATGGTGCAAATTGAAGCATAGAATAACTGAAATTACATTTGAAATTTAGCTAATCAACAAATTAGAGTGAAAAGGATGTGGCAACAAACAAGCAGTACTTCAGTATTTTAATCTGTATGTTGTTGCTCATGGTGCCTTTAGAGAAAGCAAACTGCATTGAACAAAAGAGGAAAAGACTGGAGCCAGTTGTTACTGGGCTTCACTAGTGTGAAGTATTCACTGTCCACAGGAATATTTTGGAATTTCATATGCAGCATTTCCACGCAATATATCCCACCCAATTGCGATTTTTATATTTCATAAAGGAAAGACATTATTACTGCAGCACAAGTGATTCTCTGCACACATGGCTTTTCATGCCAGCTCTCACTAAATAAACCAGAGAGAAGTATAGTAGAAAAGTGGTCCAAAGGAAGCTCCTTTCTGCCATCTTTCTAGATCAAAATTTTAGAAATATTTATAGCAATCTAGAAAGATTGCCATCTTTTTGCCATCAAGAATTTGCTCTGAGCCTGCTGATGACATTTTCCCAACCCTTCTGTGACAAACCTCAGTGTTTCTGTTAGAATGCACTGCAGGAAGGGTGAAGCATCTCTAACTTTATTTTCATGTCCATGCAGACCATGATACTTTCATGAAACTCTATGGCTTAACCCAGTGCCTCTGGAATTGTGAATAATAACATAAAGTAAAAAACGCTTGTGTGGTTAGTGGGCTCCAGGAACATTTTCAGTATTTAAATATATTTTGCTAAAGAAATAACAATAAGCTATGTTCTGTACCTGTCATCATAGCAGTTAACCAAATTTCAATGCTTGCACTTTCTTTTTAATTTAAATAGCCATTAGATTTAACTTTATTGAAACAACTTATGCCTTTATCAAGAGGTTTTTTATTTGGTTGACATACCTGATGGAAGAATTAAAGGATCCTTTGTAGATTTTTCCTTTTTACAGATATAGCCAAGTTTCAGCTCACATGGCTGGTTTTCCCATTTAGTATCTCTTCTGGGGTTCAGTACTGCACAGAGTTTTTCAGACTCAGGCTCAGGGCTTCCTTCATGGGATAAAAACCAATTATTTTTATGTAGCACAGGGTTTATATCAGCAGCTAAAAGAGCAATTTACTGATCACCTTTTCATGTGTCAATTACAGGCTCATTATTTCACTCCTACAATTATTTTTCTACCAGGGATAATGAAATGTAATTTAGAAGCACTCATCAAAATATTTCTTTTGATTCTTATTGCATAATTCACACATTTGATTACAGAATAGTGGTCCTTTCTGCATGTCCCATTGCAATTTGAATGCAGATTTGCTCCTTGCTGCAAGCAGAACCTCCTGACGTTCCCTCACAATTACTGTCTCTCCTGTGCCTGCCTCTTCCACCAACACCCTCAGAGTTTTTCCAGAGGACCACTCTCCCTGGGGTATGGTCAGTGTTTCCTTCTCAGAGAGGCCCACAGTGTGATTAATTACTTTTTTCCCCCTCCCCCCACAGAAGTTACAGCTTAATTCTGCACTGAACTGGAAGCGTGTAGATCAGCTCATGACCACAGCCACTGCGTGAGAAGCCCTGGGGCTGTGGGTGAGTGACCTCAGAGCCGACCTCTCAGCCCTGCAAAGCTTGAGGAATTTGATCAGCTCAACAGAAGGTAGAAAATCTTCCACCAGCCTCGGCAGCTCTGGGCTTTCCCTTCATCTTCTGTGCCAGGTAAAAGCGGGTGCCACCTCTGAGTCTTGGGAAGGCAGAAAGTTGGACTATGCCTGCATTTATTCAGAATTGCTGCAACCAGCTGTTGCCATGGCAATAATTGACTCTCAAAGATAAACTGTCAATGCCATGAACTCTTGAATGAGAGGAGAAGAGTAAAAAAGCATAAGAAGTGAAGAGGAAGGCTTTGCAAGAGCAATGCTCACTGGCAGCTGAGTCCTTGCAGGATGCAGGGTCTGATAACCCTGTGACAGTTGTAGAGACACAGAGAATTTCTGACTTGAAGGCATCCCAGTATCATCCCAGTATGACACAGCTCAACTAGGGTGTTTTACTTTATCTGCCTCTGATAGGAGATGAGGTTATTTAGGTCTTCTGCTTGAAATTCCATGAGTTATATCTAGTGAAGAAAAGCGTAATTCTCAAATTATAATTCCAAAAATTGTTTAAAAAGATTACTACCTGGTGCCCAGTTAAAGTATCTGAAGGGAAAGCCACCACTCCACTGCCAGCCACTGTTGAGATTCAGACTGTTAAGCCCAATCCAGAGAGAGGATCTCGTGCTGTCAATCAAATCTAGATAACCAAAATAATTTAATTTTAATGAGATTTGCTAGGAAAACTTAGCATTTCTAAAGTTTAGAAGAAGATAGTAGAAGTCTTAGTGATTTCTAAGTTCAGTACAGAATTCATGTTTACTGTAATAAACTCAGAGGTTTTTTTCTGTAGATAAAGGGTAGAGAATTGAAAAAGGTTATTTTACATATTAGTTTATCTGAACTTAATGCTATTCTGCAGTTATATATAAGCAATAAGCTTTGAAAATGGAAAGATTGAATTTCTATTATTAATATTGTTATGTTTTCTTGCTTGTGGTGCAACTGATAGGTTCAACCTTCCTTCTACATTGTGCATAAATCTATAAAGTCTGTATAAAATTTGTATCATATTTCAAAACAACTATTTAATTAGCTATACATGAAGAATACTGATTTATTAACACAAAATATAATCATAGAACGTGTCAAATAATGTAATTGCCATGTAATTGCCATGTGACTCTTTCTAGAATCTTCCTAGTGTTTTCTGAGCTTGAGCTAACTTTTGCTTAATTAGCTGAAAATCCTTAGATTAAAAAAACAAAACAAAACAAAACAAAACAAACCCCAAAAACAAAACAACAACCCCCCAAAACAACCCAATAATAATAATAATAATAATAATAATAGTAAATAACAACAACAACAACAATAATAATAATAATTTGCAATAGAAATTTCACAATTTACTAAAGTTCCACAGATAAAAAACTTAATGTACTGTAATTGTATTATTTCTGATTAGTATAGATACCGCTTTCTTACATCAATTATTCACTGTAATGTGATAAAAGCATTGAAACATTTGTTATCAGTCAAAAAAAACTTTTCAAAAGAGCTTTTACTGAATCTTGCTTATTAGTTCACCTCTTAGATATATTTGTTCATGTATCTCTGTGACACTTAATAATTCAGCATTCTGCTGCTGACAGCTCCTCCTTGCTTGGTGCCATGTGAGAGCTGACTGGTGGTTTATCTGGTAGTAGGTTCCTGTCAAAGGATCTGTGCTCCAAAATCGGTCAATGTCTGTGAGAGAGAAAGGTGATTTAGTACCCGAGGCGGTAATAAACGTTACACAAAGTGTTATGGCAAAATTTAACTGCAAGCTTATTTGTGAAATAACAGTTTGGGGCAATTAAGGCTCAGACCCACAAGTTATGCTGATCTTTGTTAAGAAAAGAGGGTGTGTCATTGACACATTGTCATTATCAGTGATTAGCCTTTCATCCTTTATTTGCACTTTCCTCTTCAAATTTATTATCTCCAGGAGAAAAAGAATATTGTAAAGAGGCCACTAAGTCAAAACTGTATCATGATCATTTTCTACCCTGAAAACCTGTTCAGAAGCTTATTCATAGGCTATGCCCAAGTTTATTCTTGGCTGGAACACAACTGAAATACAAACATTTGCAGTAATGAAACCTTTCTTGTGAAAGTGCCATGACTGATTACATGTACAATGCTATAGGCCTGGGGAAGAGCAGCTGGAAAGTTGTCCAGTGGAAATGGACATGGGGGTGCTGGTTGATAACTGGCCAAACGTGAGCCATATAGTGCCCAGGTGGCCAAGAAGGCCAACAGCAGCTTGGCCTGTATCAGCAATGGTGTGGCCAGCAGGAGCAGGGCAGTGATTGCCCCTCTGGCTCTGCACTGGTGGGGCCACACCTCAAATACTCAGCTCAGTCTTGAGCCTGACTGCAGTAAAGAGCTTGAGGTGCTGGAGCCCCTCCAGAGGAGGGCAAGAGAGCTGGTGAAGGGTCCTGTCAGGAGCAGATGAGGGAATTGAGGTTGTACTTGTGGTCTGCGTGTGTTTTAGATAACCAGAATGTTGAAATTGTCTTCTGAGAGCTCACTGTTAGCAAAACTGTTCACTGGGCAAATAATAAAATGAGCTGTGATTACAACATATCCTAAATTTCTCTTTTGTTGAGAAAAAAACCATTAAATTTCTTAAATGGTTTGTTAGAGGAAAAGTTTTCTATTTCTTATTGTGTTTCTTTACTGCTGATTCAGACATTTTTAACATTCTTTTTTAACTGTAGACTCAAGTATTAGTGATAATGTCCCAACAATTTTATAATGCCAAATACTTCACATATTCTGGTTTATATAATGAGGATGTAATGAGATTTTTTGAAGCTACTGCTGCAATATTGCACCAGAGAATAATTTTCACCAAAGCAGTCAGTGGTGGTTGGTGGTGATTGAGAGCGAGCTGAACTTGGTTTACCAGTGCAGTGCTCCCATCAAAATGACAAATTGTGATTCTGGTTCTGTCGTATTGAACTGAAAACTTAGGTTAGAGGCAGCATTTTTAATATCTTCATGAACATTTGGGGTTCTTTATCCTGCACTCCCATGACATTACTTTTATCTGTTTAAAATAGCATTATTTTGTCATACATTCTGAAACACTAAAAGAGAAATTCTGATGATGCTAACATTTCAGTAAAACCTCTGAGCCAACCTTTTAATTTTATATCTTTCAGAAAATAAACTACATCCTTCCATGAGCTGTAGACCAATCTTGTTATACAGAACAGGGCTTTGCTTGGGTACAAAAGGTTAGACTACTGCTATCACAAATATCAGTGAGTATTAGACTGTGAATTGCACTCAATTTTCAGGTGATTCTATGCTGAAGAGAGTCCTATTTAAAGCACACTGTTCTTTCCTCAGTCTTAACTATTGATGGACACACACATACAACTTTCAGCCTGACTGTAGGTTATTAGAAAGTAGATTTGTTACTTCTGTCAGGAAGTCATTGCATGAAAGAGACATTTTGAGTAAAATTTAGGCCACTACACGGTTTTTCCCTTGTACTTTAGCAGCATCTCAAAATTGATATATTTATGTAGCAGGGTTGTGTTACGGGGTCTGTGTCAGCATGTGGGACTTACTGGCAGCTGGGCAGAACCCAAACAAATGGTCCTCATCGAAGCTGGGCGTTGTTGCACACCAGAACAAACCATCTGACCTGCCAGCAGCTGTGCACTCAGCGTACCATCTTCCACTCAGCAGGAAGGGGAAGGCACACGGAGCTCCATTGGAATTTCCTAACAGTGTAAACACGTCTGAGGGAGCAAAAGAGAAGTTTTAATATAGCTTTGTGAATATATGTGTGTCTGTACTCTCCATAAGACAACGTGGAGAAAGCATGACAAGTGTTTCACCAGTGTAATTGGGGAACTGCTGTTACCAGAAATGTCTTCCGTGGAAGTTCTTGGCAGGTTTTGCAATTTACCCTTTGCTTCTGGGGTACATCATCAGATGTGCCAGCTAGAAATTGAGCAGTTTCATGGTATAGACAACCATGAAAGAGCTGCAGTGATTTTTATCTCTAATATAATATAATATAATATAATATAATATAATATAATATAATATAATATAATATAATATAATATAATATAATATAATGTATATTATATAATATGTATTATTATACGTATATAAAATACGTACATATGTATATATGTATACATAATATGTATTATATGTATTATATATGTACATATGTATTATACATATGTATTGTATGTATTATATATGTATTATATATATACATATATATAAAATATTATATATTTTTATCTCATATCTAATTTTCTAAAATTCATGCTATCTTTTTATCATGTGGCTTAAATTCCACTTCATGTGGTTCAATATTGTGGGATATTTTGGCACCTGAAATCTCCTAGAGCAACTGAAGCTCTTATGCATGGAATTATTTCCTTACATTTAATATTGATAGATTTTCCCTTTCATACAATAATACTAATACAAGCTCTGTAGTAATAGTATGCAGTTAAATAAAGTGCTTTGATTACAAAGTCCCAGAATCACAGAATGGCTCAGGTTGGAAGGGATCACAGAGGGTTATCTGGTCCAAGCTCCCAGCTCACGCAAGGCCATCCCAGAGCACATGGTCCAGGAGGGTGTGCAGATGGCTGTTGAATATCTCCAGTGAGGGAAACTCCACAACATCTCTGGACAATCTGTTCCAGTGCATGGTAAAAGAACTTCTTCCTCTTGTTCAAGCAGAACTTTGTGTTATTCGGTTTCTGCCCATTGTGTTATTGCTAGGCACCACTGGGAAGAGTGATTAACACTAACAATTAAAAAAAAACCTACATCTACATTTGCTTTAAAAGTAAAGAACAAAAAATATTCACATTTCTCACATACTGCACTGTGTCTGAACCTAAGCAGCTGTTTTTCTCTAGGATGGAGTGACACAGGCCTGAATATGTGAGCTAATCATTCTCTAGTAGTCCACAATAGCCTCAGGGGGAAAAGCTGGTTTTAGGCTAAGGCGGGCAGAAACCAAAAGATCCTATCTCTGATGGCAAACAAGTCGATTCAATAAACCACCAAAAATAACCTTAAACCTTACCTTCGTAGCTTTGAGAGCACAGATTATCCATGGTTCCATAGATCTTCCATTTATCCATTGCCTCTGATCCTGTTTTCAGCAAAATATTTTCTCTTTTTTTGCCAGCACTGAGAAATAAATCTTCCCCTTGGATTGCCAAGGCTGCATTTCTGCATTCCCATTTCTGGAACTCACTTTTCTTGTTGCATGGGTACAGAGAAATTTTAGCCTGGTTTCTCTTGTTGGGCACTCCCAAGCATTGTGCAAATGCCACGCTCATTAACTGATGATCAGAGACCCACCTGAATTTTTGTAAATCATTGTTTTCCTTGCAAGCAGCTGTTGTGACTACCTCAGAACTCTGAGCAATTAAACAGAACTTAGTATCTTCATTAAATATTAAGAATATTTCCTTGTCTGTAAAACAAAACATTCAGAATAACTGGTTAGGGTGAGCACATTGTAAGGGGAGGTTGTGAGGAGAAATATGTGCTGTTTATTCTATGCTGATCTATGCTATGATTCTATCCTGACTCATGTCAGGAGGCTGCAAATTTTACAAGGATCAAATGGCATTTTCAAGACACATTTCATTCATTCTGGGAAGGAAAAGTAAGTACAGCTCAGTAAATTCATGGGAACACAATACAGGGGAATAAGAACACATAAACTACATTAAGACAGCTTCAGATATGTGATCATAATAATGGAATTTTATCTTCTTCTGAAAAGCACATTTCATTCAAGAATTCCAAAAGAGACCTTTACTGAAAATTTGCAAGTTGGCCATCACTTTCATGCATTATAGATTTAGCTCCTGTGACATACATCTCCATGGGGTCCCATTTGTGCTTAATAGAGTTAGTGAGTACTCCTTCTGGAATTTACATGTTCTGTTATGGTTTGGGAATTTTTTTAGAATTAGAAACCATGTAATGGTGGCTTGTTACCTTGCCTCGATCCAGTATCATTTCCTTAGTACATTTGTCATAAGTCAACACAATTTGCGCAATAAATCACAAACATTGTCACAAGAACAAACAGTGATATAAATATAGATTCTGTATAGGTACTATAGGTGTGGGCCTGCATGCCTGTGCATTGTGAGTGCCACACAAGACAGTTAACACTCCCAAAGGATTACAGGCAGCCTGCTGTTGTAATCCATTGAGATTAGTAAACCCTGCTGGGAAGGGCTGTCCAGAACTGCAGCTCTGCTGTGACCCACAAAGCAAGTCCTCCTGGGCAAACAGCTGCATGCTCTTAAAAATGTCAGGTAGCATGCAGCTCTCACTGGCTTTGGGTCATGAGGGATTGAAATTTGGACTACAAGGAATATTCTAGGACCTATAGAAAAGGAGGGCAAGGTTTTGCCCTTCAGCCCTCTGTGCCTCAAATTCACACCTGGAAACAGAGATGCAGCTTCACTGCCATGTCCCTCTGAGACAATAGCTCAGAAGAGGCAGTGAGATTCCCCTCCACATACTAAAGTAAATTTTTAGGAAAAGTGTAGGATGTTAGGGCAAACCAGTGTTGGGTAGTGAACAGAGGAGAAAGTCTCTGGGAAATTCTGAGAGGGTATGACAGAAAGAAGAGTTCTTGTGCTCTTCCAGAAGGTCCCTGTATTACTTTGATCAGCTCAGTAATGTATAGGAATTTCACTTCTGTGAATCTAAATTTGAAGCTGAGACTTAGTTTCTTCTTTCCTTGTCCATTTAGGCAAAAAGTTTTAAATATTATAAAGTCTTTAATTTCTTACTGCTGAGTAAATAAGTGCTTAGTGTAGTCCCCTAAGTACCAGCTGTTGTCCCTCATTAAAATTTTTGGATCTAATAATAGGAGTTCTGGCTGGAAACTGTGAAGTTTCTGCTTTTGGGTCAGGTTTCCAGCTCACAGAGCAGGTGAGAGACCCTCTTTTTTTGTACAGGGTCACATGGAACAGTGTCTGCTTTTGGAAGCTGTGATAGGTACCCCACTCCACAAGTCTAATGAACTGAAGACTAAAGTAAACACATCTTTGAAAATTATCATATACTTACTTAAAAAGGAGCTGTGATCTGTCTTTGGCCAACTTCACTTAAGTATCCCTCTCATCTTTACTCTCACTGCTGTAGTGGTTATTCCACAGCTGTTATTGATTCTCAAATATTTCTAATTTTTTTTTCCACTGGCTTGTTCTCAGCCACATTGCTGCACCTTACATCAATCCACATGTTCCACCTCATCCCACACGATCTCATGTTAAGGCTAGGAGATACACATGCAACACCCTATTTAATTACTTTATCCTTCTCACTTTTTTGTGAGTCAGTCACACATACAGACAAAGACTATGGAGCACACTGTAAAGTTCATCTACTTTACAGTAGCAAACATAACCAAAAAATAAGTTGTACCCAAAAGGCAATCTTTATTCACATATGTGACTCAGTCCTGACTTTTGATTCCCAGCTTTATCCCATTTTGGGTATTCCCCTCTCTTTAAAAGTAAATCAACATCTCTGTATCTGTTTTGTGGAAACTTCTGTGGACCACTCCCATTAACAGAAATATGAAATGTACAGTAGTAAATCTATATGGAAGTCTTAAATCCAGAGAAACCAGCAAGACAACAAAGATGTCCACTTTCACATCCACTTTTGCAGGAGATAGTAAAAAATAAACTCACCGAGTGTCTGAAAAGCAGTATGAACAAATGACAGGAAAACTAAAACTGTAGAAAAGGTCAAGTTTTTCATTCTGTCTTCTTATTCACAAGGAGATGAGATGAAATGAAATTAATTGCTGCAGTAGAAGTCCTTAAAGAATCAGTTGGTGCTGGCTTCTTCTCTGTTTTGGAGATATTTAGTTGAAAGAGAAAACTCTGGGCTCTAAATAAGGAAATATCCTGTCACATGTGGTATTTTGAAATCTATAAATAATTACAAAATTTAAACTTTGCATCTGAAAGTGAAGTTTCCATCCATTCAAATGCAAGTGGCAAAGTTTGAACAGTTCAAGATCATTCCACTGAATTGTTTTTAACTTTCTTAATTCTGTGCTGGAATTGTAACATTCTGATCCTCAAAGACAAAGAAGCAGGGAGTACTCTTTAAATGAATGTATCTTAAATGTCAAACATATGTACCTGAGAAACTCAGAGAAAAATACATGCAAATTTCTTAGCCAGAAAGGTCTTCACTGCTGCAAAAGATATATTGATTTAATTTACTGCAGTGAGCAATATTGACTATTTCAGTATAAAAAATTAACCCCCACAGGACAATTTAATTTTGCGTGGTGACTTGACAAAATGCATGCACCTGACTTTATCTATCTGGTGCATCAGCTAGTAGAACTAGTGGGTTGTTATTTCATGTGAATTTATCTTAGAAGAGCCAACACAAATTAACAAAATCTTTACAAATCATTCTGTGATTTTGAAAAAAAAAACTGCTGCCTTTCAAAATTATTTCATTCATGAAGTAGAAATGAACTTAAGTACTTTACTCTTTCTTTATACCAAGCATAAATGAGACAAGAATAGAGGAATAGTTTCAAATTTTACAAGTGAGCTTCAGTAATTTATTAAGTGGAAATGAACTACAGCCATGATGTACAATCCCATAGTAATTTTGAAAAAAAAGGGAGGAAAGAAATTCAGCTGAAATTGCCCTTCAAATTTTTTCTCATTTTTCTTGGCTTTATTATGAAAATAAATCTCACAGTATTTTCTGCAAGAACAAAGCATCACTTAATGAGATAGAAGAAACTCATTCACACAATACAGTCTTTGGAGTTGTGTTATCAACATAAAATATAGAACATTTAAATAATGATATTATGTTGGATTTTTTTATCTGTTTATTCTTTGCGTTTACTTTGCCTTAATCAGTAACCATCAAACAGCACAGACACCATTTCCGTATTTACCAAAAAAAAAAACAAAAAACAAAAGTATTCTTTGTAACTTACATGAAGGACAGAAAAGAAGATCAAGAAGATTGTCATTAAAAGTAGTTTGAGTAAAAAAATGGCCTTTATTCCTTATCCTCTTCAAAATGTTTTGTTTAATTGACATATCTATAAACTGTCAATCCAATGTAACATTTCCTCTGCAGTTCTTAAGCACTTTCTAAAGGTTTGTAATTCACAGAGGTCCTTGAGATCTTTTTCTCTTCAGAATCTCATAGACCACAGAGAATTCCTAGAAAAACTTAAGCATCTCAGTAAGTCTCTAAAACATTTCAGTAGCAAGGTACTGCTTTATGCCCCACTCTTTTACTGGCCTGAATCATGGACACAGAGCCCAGTTATCAGTCCATTTATCAGAGAGGTGGAGTGTAGTACGCAAAGCTATCCTAAAAGGAGTGATGAAGTGGAATAAAACCAGGAATGCATTCTTCAAAATTTATTTGGCACCTATTTTATTTTATGGTTTATTTATGGCTTTTTTAGTCATATGCCTTGTTCACGTTTCTGTGTCTCCTGCTGTCAGCCTCTTTTTTAAGGAAGAAGACTCATTAGATCAACAAACCATGTATCATCTCCACATGCTAATTAAACACAGAAATGTTATTGTGTAATATATAGATTGTTTATTGATATAGTCTCATGTTCATAATCGATAAAAAACATTCAAAGTCATAGAATAAGACTGTATGTAAAGATTTATTTATTTTGCAAAATTCAAGTTGAAGCCATGAATGAAGGACAAGTATTTGCATTTCACTTACAATACTATCACAAGCAAGATATTTGTGTAAAGGATATAAGACAAGGGCAGCAATGGGGAAAAACAATTCATGTAAATCTCTGTTTATTCCACATATCACTTAAGTAACAGTGTGGAGGCTTCAGAACAGTATGGTGAGGTACTCTCAAAGTGCAGGAACTAGGGCTGACAGCTCTGCAGAATGCTCAGTGTTAGTCTTGACTCTGTAAGTGATGCTATCACAAATTCCTGAATAAGTAACCCACAACTTTTAAATCTAAATTCCCACTAGCTCTGTTATTTTCCTTGCTTGCTGAATTAGCCATTTGGTACAGTACTAAGTCAATAAATACCTGAGAGTATTTATTGAGAAGCATACAGCAGTACTTCCTAATCTTTCCCAAAGGAATAACTGCCAATTTTACTTCATAGTAAAAGTTACATGAACCTGAGAGACTAAGGTTTCCTTTAGTTCAGCTATATTTTTTTCAGCTTAATAATTTATTTTGGCTGTGTTATCCCATCAGACAGCACTATGTTCATTTTTTTCTTTGTTGTTGGTAACATCACTTCCATTGTCTCCTGCAGTTAGGACATGGCTGTATTCCAGCTGCCTGCTGCTTCGCCTCACCTCTCTTCCAGTTCCACTTCCAGTTTTGATCTTGAACAAGAAATAAATCATGAAGCCCACCCCTAATAAAATTATGAGGACCAGAGTAAGTAGTATCCACATATTCAGGTGACCACTGGCTTTGTCCTTTTTGGCATCTGTAAATAAATAAAAAGTAAATAGAAATGAATGAACTGTAGCCACAAACACATATAAGACTATTGAAAACTGTCATTTCTTCCTGAATTACCACGTGGAAAATCTATTGTAATGTCTCTGTGTCAGTCTTTCTCATAGATATTACCAAAAGAGGAGAATCTTACAAAAGGAGGATCAGAGAGGGGGTGATCAATTTACCAAAACATTTCATTATCTTGGGGTTTCCTAAGAGTCTTACTGATAAATTAAGCTGGGAAAGAATCAATAGCAATCAAGTAAATTAAGCTCATACATATATATATATATATACACACAAAATAAATAATATTAAATTTAAGCACGTATCTTTGAAATTAATTGGAAGGGAGAAAACCCTACCTTTCACGTTTCCAGCTGCTTCAAGAATAGCTGTCAAAGATAAAGAGAAATGTTTAGTCAAAATCTAGAAAGGTCACATTTTCTTCCTGACAGTTTCATATTAGCAAAAGGTCTGGTAACCTGCACATCATCATCACTTCTGCAAACACATCTGCTAAATTAGGAGAGCTGAAAAGGCATGAAAGAGTTTTAACTCCATATACCCTTCAATATGCAGTGTTTTGCATATTAAATCCCCCTTCTTGCCTCTTTTGTAATAACCAGAATATCTCCAACCTAAGCAGTACTGGTGCCTGACTGTTTTAAGAGGACTCTTCCTGATTAATTAACCTTGCCCTTTCCACCGACTCTGTTTCTTGTGGAGCCTAGGAAAACTTGATGGACTGCTGAGGACAGCTAAGCTTTCCTGTATCACACACAATCCTTTGGTAGACCCAGCAGGTCTTAATTTACCATTATTTATTTGCATCTATAACCACACGTATAAACCCAAGCTTTCTTGTGCAGCTTTTCCCGGCTGTGCACAGAGGGCGCAGTCTGCAAGGCTTTTCCCGGCCGGCTGCCTGGGAGATGATGGGAGATGCTGGGAGATGATGGGAGATGCTGGGAGATGCTGGAGATGCTGGGAGCTGTCCCCGGCGAGGACGGCTCTCCCTGTGGACAGCGGGAGCCCAGGGATGCGCAGGAGCCGGGCTGCTGCAGCAGAGCCAGGGCAATGCGTGGGGCTCTGGTGTGTTTGCGAGCACGAAGGAGAAGCAGCTGTTAAATTTGTCTCTTGAAAGGGTGCAGAGATGGCTGTAATGGGATAAACACCTGGTTGTGCTGAAACACCGTTCTGCTGGAATTAAATACCCTCTGTACTTTGGCATTGCGCATCAGGGCCACTCACAGTCAAACCCATCACATAAAGAGTGTGGTGAGAGTGAGTTTCTGCTTTCTGACATCTGCTAGCAGAGAGTTATCATTCAGTAGTGTCTGTTGCCTGCAAAGAAAACTAGGCGTTATCCTGAAAGCCGAATTTTTCTTTCAAGAGCATGCCCTGAACAATGCTGTGATTGCTGCTTCCCCCACCAGCTGCAGGTTGGCTTTGGTGGGGGAAAGGACTGAACCTCAGAAACATCCTGAACCTTGGGGTTGTGAAACAGGGCAGGAAATTGGACTTTTTTTTTTGCAGAATTAACAGTTAAACTCCAAAATACCACATGCTTGCTTGGCTTACACTATTCTGATATTTCTACTTCCTGACTAAAGCAGATGGTACTCAGTTATGCAAAAATACAATATTTAAAAAAAAAAAAAAAAAAAAAAAAGCTAACCAAAACACTTCTACTTTTTTCAAAGGTCACTATATGCTCTCTGGATTGCACTTCCGCTCCTGTTTAAATAGGATTGCTTCATCCATCTCTTGCTGGAACAGCATGTATCATAGTACAGCAAGAGGAAGAATAGCAAATTATTGATGTCACTCTTGTTCCATAGAAAGAAAATAGGAATGTCAGGAGAAAAAAAAATGTTTATATTGAAAAAAAAAAAAAAGAAAAGAAAAGAAATTTGGGGTTTTTTTTCAGGAAATATTTGTGTAAGAAAATACAGTGTTAGAAAATCTGAGGTTATGAAGCAAGAAATCATAGACAGGGCAAAAAAAAATACACTTGTATTATTTTTGTCTGAACATTGAAATACTTGTGTCAGTCCTTTGCAACACTCATATGGTGCTATTACTACTGAAATAAAACCACAAATGGAAAGAGTGAATATTAAAGAAGTCACTTACTCTTTGGTTTCTTACAAATAAAGCCCTTTTGGGAAGAGCAGGGCAGGACACTCCAGTGGCCCGTGGCCGCAGACAGCTCCACGCAGAAAGCCAGCTCGTCCCCCGAGGGCTGCCCCTCAGCCCAGTTGACAAAGTCTAAGACACTGTTGTCTTGCCAAAGCAGCTGCAAAAAAAAAAAAAAAAAAAAAGAAAATAAATTTGGGGTTTTTTGTCAGGAAATATTTGTGTAAGAAAATACAGTGTTAGAAAATCTGAGGTTATGAAGCAAGAAATCATAGACAGGGCAAAAAAAAATACACTTGTATTATTTTTGTCTGAACATTGAAATACTTGTGTCAGTCCTTTGCAACACTCATATGGTGCTATTACTACTGAAATAAAACCACAAATGGAAAGAGTGAATATTAAAGAAGTCACTTACTCTTTGGTTTCTTACAAATAAAGCCCTTTTGGGAAGAGCAGGGCAGGACACTCCAGTGGCCCGTGGCCGCAGACAGCTCCACGCAGAAAGCCAGCTCGTCCCCCGAGGGCTGCCCCTCAGCCCAGTTGACAAAGTCTAAGACACTGTTGTCTTGCCAAAGCAGCTGCCCTGATGTGGCAAATGTTAGTATCAATACTAATAATCAGTACAGGAAAGGTCTTCACCTTAATGAATATTGACATATTACTTTCTTCAGCCTATAAAACAATACTGTTTTCATCAGAAATTCCATCTGTGGTTGTTTTTTTTGATGCATTTTATCTCATTTGAGTTTTGTCGTGTCTTGCCAAAGCAGCTGCCCTGATGTGGCAAATGTTAGTATCAATACCAATAGACCCACAGGAAAGGTCTTCACCTTAATGAATCTTGACATATTACTTTCTTCAGCCTATAAAGCAATACTGCTTTCGTCAGAAATTCCATCTGTGGTTGTTTTTTTGTTGCATTTTATCTCATTTGAGTCTTGTCTCAAAAACAAGAGAATTGCTTTCCTAAATTATGATTTGCAGATTTATCAGTTATAATAATATCACAGTTTTAATTTATATTTCTCCGTTTAAATTTTTTTAAATTTATATTTGTCTAGGATATTAAAATTTCAAATTGAAAAAAATTAAATTCAGAATTTTTATAAAAAAATCTCATTATTTCATCAGCACTCAATGAAAATAATGAAGCTTTTACTGTAATGCTAAATTTAAAATTAGCATTAATTTAAATTTAAATTTAAAATGCATTTGAAATGCATTTATTTAAAATTAAAACTTTTTTTTTATAAACTCTAAAAAAAGTTTTGATGTTTCATTGGACTGAAAATAATCTAAAACAAAACCCTTTCTGAATGCTTGTAGTCTGATAATAGTATTTTCCTTCAGATGCATATTTTCTACTGCATGCTTTAGCAAGCAGCCTAATTTTCTCCATACAGACTCACAGAGGAGCATGATGCTGTGGGCTGTGGCTGGACTCCCACACGTCTTCCCCAGCCAAGAGAAGATGACAGCCAGTCAGGACTTTTCCCCAACAGGAAAAGCTTTCTCAGAGACCAGGAATGGGGGACAACCTCTGAGAGGACTCAGGTCTGAACTACAACTCTACTTCAATTGGTTGCTTAAAACCTATTAATTTTATTAATATTTTTTCCATTTAATAAAGTCTGTTTATTATTATTTTAGGATTATATTATTTATATTTATATTATTTATATTTATTTTAAAATAGTTACCATTTACATTTCTGTATATTCCTATCCAGAAGCCGCTTGTCTTGCTTGCATATAAATCTGCATGCTCTGTTAAAAAGTTTGATTCATATATATCTTCTACAGAAGCCAACATACCACCTATTAAAAAAAAATAAAAATGGAATATGATTGGAGATATCTCCGACATAGTTACAGCTTTTGAGACAGGTTAAGGTTAATTAAAAAACCTCTCCCACTGATAGGGAGTAAAGAAGAATTTAAATAGAGAGCACAAGGAAGTGTCCAGCTGTAGGGGAATAGCACAGACAGTGAGAGATCTCATCTCAAGTGAAAGACACAAAGGCACAGAGAAGATGATGACTTTTAAACAGCAGGCAAGGTGCACTATGTTTTCAAGTGGTTAGATGATATTGTTCAGAAGAAATTATGAGTGATTATTTATTTGTTCCTCATGGTTTGACAGAATAATATGTAGCATGAAATACTGCTCAACAAAATCTGTGCAACAAACAAACCTGCAGTTCACACCTCTGTATTAATTTTTGTAGCAGTGGTGGTAGCATAAGAGGGCTAAGAGGATGTAAAAAGGTATGAAACAAAGGATCCATTTATTTTCTCTTTCCTGGCCTCCTGAGACATGGATGAGATAGCTGATGACTCAGCAGCAGAGGTGAATGAGTGCCAAGGTGCTGCTCTGGTCTTGGCCAGGAACAGATGTCTCCAAGGATAAGGAGGGAAGCATTTTCCCTCCCCGGACTCTGCACTCTGCCACGGAGCCTTGATGATAGAGTAAGGGCTACCAGGCAGCACAAGCAATCCCTTTTGGATCAACCTCTTTCACACAGCCCATGTTAAAAGTGAGTGATTGTTATTATGATATTTACTTTGCCTATTGTGTAGGGAAATATATGGAAAAGAAGGGATAAGGCCAGGAACAAATGGACTTTTTCAAGTCACATAAAATTTAAGATCTTATTAAAAGGAGAAATTTTTTGAATGAAGAAATGTAACAAGAAACAAGCACAGCTGGAAAAATAGAACAAGGAAATCACCTTAAACTCAACATAACTTAAAAGCACATAACAGTAAAAAATAAATGAGACATTTATTCCTTATTTTTAATATTTGTAGATTTTGCATTATTACTTTTCAAGATTTTTTCAAGACTTCTTTTTAATGTCAAGATTGAAGTTCTATATTTGGGTGAAAGTAATAATTACCTGATTGAATGCACTGAGTCACAGCCTGAGCCCAGCTCATTTCATTGGCATTGAAATAATAACAGTGGCTTCGGAAAGGAATCCAAGATATGTGATCAGATTCAGGACATTGTCCAATATCCTGGGGGGGATCAGAAGGAAGTACATCTAGAAGAAATGAGATATTATAAATGCTTTCATTCAGTAAGGATTGCAGTTCTTCATATATGAAATCAAACCTTAAAACCACCTTTTCTTAAAAGTGTTTAAAGTATTCTTTGGCACACAGTGCTAGAATTATGAGTGGCTAGGTCAAGAGTGACAGTGAGGATCAGGTCAGCTGTGAGAGGATGACTCAGTGTGAATCTGTGCTCTTCTGTGTTACTAAATAAATCAAACTTGGACTGCTTCAAGGATGTTTGAATGTTCAAGAATTTTGGTTCTAGTTTGTTTTGTTATAATCAACAAATTTATATAAATAAAAGAAGCATTAGAAAGCAGAAAAAAACACCCCTAGAAAACTCCCAAACTCTCCAAGAGTGCACATACGTTTTATTTTAAATATCATAGTAGAATTATGAGTGGCTAGGTCAAGAGTGACAGTGAGGATCAGGTCAGCTGTGAGAGGATGACTCAGTGTGAATCTGTGCTCTTCTGTGTTACTAAATAAATCAAACTTGGACTGCTTCAAGGATGTTTGAATGTTCAAGAATTTTGGTTCTAGTTTGTTTTGTTATAATCAACAAATTTATATAAATAAAAGAAGCATTAAAAAGCAGAAAAAAACACCCTTAGAAAACTCCCAAACTCTCCAAGAGTGCACATACGTTTTATTTTAAATTAAATATCATATCATAGAAATTTCCCATTTAATATTTTCCTCAAGATAACAGTCCTTACATAAAATATCTGAACATCTTTATATCTGACAAAGCATAGAGTAATCTGAGGCTCATTGATAATTTATGTAGTAACCCCTCATTTTCCTATAAGCATATATAACCATGATGTTACATAGTCAGCCTTATTATTCTTCAATATATACTTAAAAATTTTGAATTCAGGCAAAGCAGATCAAGCAAGGTGTCTGCCATAAACCCAAAGTCATTGCCATTGCTTACCTTCAGATTTTTTGCAGACAGAAAGATGTTTCTCATTACAATGTGCTGTTTTCCACCTCCCGGAGAGTGCTAGATAGACACAGGCTATTTTCTGTTTTGGTTCTTCATAGTCCCACTTAGAAAAACTTACTTTCATTTTAGTGGTCCATCTATAATATCCATAATTCTGAAATTGAAATAGACATTAGACATTACTTTTGTAAACTCTCATCTGCTATTTCACCTAAATGCAGTCATACAGAAGCACATTTTCAAATTTATATAGGCAGCTCAGTTTGTGTATCTGTGCTAGTACTGTTAAAATACTGGCTGAATCAGGACTCAGCAACATAAAAGCTGGACACAGCAGCATGGCTCCCGTTCTGGAACATCCCATGGAAGTGTTTTAAGGGTAAATAATGCTCCCTGGGGACTCAGTCCCTTGTCAAACAGTGTTGTAAGGTGGAATCACCACCCCAGAAGAGTCAGATCTCCAGGAAAAGCAGGAAGACCAAAAGAACATGAAACCAGTGGAAAGCTCAGGTGGAAATGGGTCTCAGAGTTGGCTATCAGACAAGGGCTCTAAGCTCCAGCAGTTTTGAGGAGAAACATTCAGGAGTAAACTGCAGCCATCACTATGAGGAACCAGAGAAAATTATTACTTTGTGAGAAGCAAAAGAGAAATATGTTGAGCAGGAATTATCGAGTCTTTGTTTAGACTTTCCTCCTCCCCTTTTTTCCTTTTCTGGGAAGCATCAGAAGAATTACAAGGAAAAGTGAAAAGACACAGGCAATATATTGCTGCCTTTAAGAAGAGGGGAATTAGATGTGATCTCACTGCAGTGTCTAGCTTTGTCAAGAGAGATGCCAAGTGCACCAGGTCATACTGAGCTTGGCATCATCAGGGCAAGATCACTCACTGCCTGGGGAATAGGAGAAACCACAAAGCTTGGCTCTGCAAGTTCAATGATGGCTTATTTATAAGTATCAAGGAATGTCTGGGGATTCAAGCTTGATCAAAAGGGAATTTTAGCTGCTTTCTAAATCATATTGTTATGACTAAAAAACAACCAACTTTGGTGCCAAGTGGACTTAAACACTATTATTTTCGTTTGGGTAGAGATGCCCTGTGTGCTTGTGCAAGTGGAAGGATTTATTTTAAGGTTGGTGACTACCCATCACTTATGTGAGCATTTTTTCTGTTGGGTGTGAGTACAACACTGTTAGAATAGTGGAAATATGTATTGTTCAGCAACAAGTTCATTTTATCAGACAATTTTTCAGCCTTCTGAGGGGTTTTATCAGAGTGTTGCTGTATCATATAACTGGAAATGCTATTTTTGAACAATATTCATTTTAACTATCCCTAGGGATACTGAATTTCAGACATGTTTTGCTATGTTATATATAAGTGTGGAATCACAATTAGTAAAAACAATGAATAGTTAAGATGATTATTACTGATGAAAAAGCTCATTTTTATTATCAAAGTGGTTTAGTCAGCTCAAAGAACAATGAAATAGAAACATGATAATTAAGTACACTTAGCAATTGCATATTCAGTGGGGAAGCTGAAGCTCAATTTGTCACTCAGTCACAGAGCTAACAAGACTGATTGTCACTTGAGTGTTCCCTTACAAAGTGATGGACCTGGATCTCAGTATTCACTATTTCTGCTACAGTATAGCTTTTACAGATTTTAACCTTTGGGACCCTGCAGGCACAACAAAGAGTGTGTGTTCAAAGCTGTGTGGCTTGGCCTATGAACCCTTCTGAACCAAAACGTGCTGGAAAAGCTACAGCTGCCAATGATCATGAGGCACTAGCCCAACTGACCATCTTGCACTCTTTGGGTAGGGGTCAGCTCTCCTAAAAATGGCCATCTGAAAGTTTACTAGGTGTTTTTGCCTAAGTTTCCAAGATTCATACAGAGCTAGTAAAGAGAGACCAGCACCGCCAAAGATTCTCATCCTTCTCCATTGCCTAAAACAGAGTTTAATGATTTAAGATCTGTAAAGTCAAAAGATGTGAGACTGTCCACCTGTCCTAGGTTTCTAAATGTTCATGCCGCAAATCTCCTGCTGATAGTAGCAGCATTTAACTTTATCAACTATTCATTTTTTGATCTTACCACATTGCTGTTGAGCCCAATCCATAAGGGCTCTCCATACTGCACTGCCTGGAGCAGCAAGAATATATTACTGTTATAATCAAAAATGCTGGCAAGCTCTGAAGATTTCTCCTTGCATGCTTTCCTTGCTTCTTCCCAATTCATTTTAGAAGGTATGATCAAATAGCTGCTGTTGCCATAATGGACAAAATCAAAATCTGGAGCACTTCTGGGGTGAAAGAGTTCAGGGTCTGTAGGAAAGAGGTACAAATTTGAAAGGAAGAGGAGAAAACAGAAAATTTACTAGCTGCTGGATAGCAGTATTACTTTTGATTAACAGATGAATATAACATGGCAGCACCAGTATCAAGTAACAGCATTTCTTACTTAAAACCAAAGAAATTTATTTTAATGGCAATTTGGAATTATTTTAAACTACAATGTAAAAACACATTCAAGAACTAGAGAGAGGTAGAGCTTGTGCTGTGAGTATCTATAGGCATAGACTGTCCAGATGAAATTATGTCAATACTGGTTCCACCATGATCCTCCCCCCAAAGTTCTCTATGTCCTGTGACCACAGTGCAGGTGAAGGTTTTCCCAGGCATGAGGACAGGACAAGATCTTCACACCACTTCAGTCTCAAAATAATGTCTTTCTAAGCAAATTTTATGACCATGCAAATTTTGTGACCATGCTGCTACATCTTTCTCTCACAGGATGAAGTGAAAAAGGAAAATTTATTTGTACCTATAATTATGAATGCAGAAGTAGAAGGCAAGGGCCTAGAGGTGGTGATGGGGGCAGAAAAAAAGACATAAACTTTGTATTCAGTGATTGTTGAGGGTGCCCTGGCAATTGTTTTTGCTGGTGCCATCTTCATGCAGCTTTCTGCACTTGCATGGGACAGAGCTGTGAATCATCTGACCCAGCTGTGGCTTCTTCCTCTATTTTGACTTGCTGCTCAGCAGTTCCGTGTTTTTGTTCCTGCAGACTCTGCAGTGTAGCTGTGCTCCGGATGTGTCTCCCACCCTAAGGCTCCATGAAGAAAACTGGAACTTTTGCCCCTCTGAGTATTGCTGTTCTTGTGCTATGAAGGCCTTGCTAGAGACTGATGAGCAAACCAATCAGTTTAATTGGCCTCGGTTGACCCCCAGCTGGAGGTCGCTGAGGGATTTGACTTTTTGTATTGTATTTGCAAAATAACTGCATTCAGCCACCTATATCTGTGATAGCTGGGTAAAGCACAGATTGCTACACATTACACACAATAGAGAAAACAGACATTTTGAAGGCAGAGACCTTCTAGGAACCTTGTTTGGGCATTTTTCTTATGATTAAGAACATGAATCCTGTCTTCAATGTGTCTACATGCCAGGCACTCGATTTAAGTGTAGATGTCTGCAGGGTAGGCAAAGTCAGTTTCTCTGAGTTGTAATGGTTGGGTTGTTCAGTAAATATTTTGCAATCAAAGAAGAAGTGAAAAAAAAACTTACCGCTGTCCATCTGGCAAATATAGCTTTTTTTATGCTGGCAATCAGTGTTTTCCCATAAACCTGCATCATCTACAGACCCTTTTGTCATTTTAATACAATCAGTCTAGGGAAAAAAAAAGTAGAATTGTTGCTGATAAAATGCAAGATTTCCAGCAAAATAATAGAAACTGGCATAAGGATAAAAATTTAATAGCTTTCTTTTCTAATTTTCTGGCTCTTTTCATGTATTGCTTGTTGGAAATTAAATGTATTTTATTAGATATCTTAAGAAAATGTACTTTCATTGGCAGATTGCTGCAAGGTCTTTTGTCAATTTATTAAAATTCCTTGAAATGTATTAAAGTTATTTTTACTATGGAGTTAATGGTAATCTGTACTGAATTTGTTGGTGTTTCATTTGGGTTTTCATTATACAAGGAAAAGCAATAAACCAGAATAAAAATCACAACTAGTAACACTGAATATTTTCACTAAAATATAATAATTATAAAAAGTGTAATTAGTTCTAGCAGTAAAGATTCTTTTTACGCATTTCTAACTTTGACAAAGGAAAGTAAGCTTAGATTCTAAACGGGCCTATTAATTTCTGATTAATGATTTTAAAATTTTATCTTTGAAATTTCAGTTCACTTCTTTAAGCTATTAAAGTTCAGATCTTTGCTGAGACGGAAGTGAGGCTGGTTACTCAAACACTGAGTATGTCATTTATGTTATACATTTTCTGATTTATTTCTGTTTACCTCTATTGTAATATACTTCCAGTCAACCACGTTGAATTTATCTCTGAATGGGAATCCTGGGGCCCAATTTGAATAGTCAAAAACGCTTCCATCTGTCCAAAGATATGTATCCTCACTGTTAATGTCATTCAGCCCAATCCATGTTTCATTGGCAACATCCTTTAGGTGGAAGGTAAGGAAAGCTGATAGAAAATAGATTAAAAAATAAAACAAAAGTACCTGAGGAGTTTCCTTTTTTCAGATTACATGTAAATCAAATTACGAATAAAACAACAACCAATCATCTTCTAAATATATTGGCAATACCAACCTCAGTATTATTATGCTATGAGTGAATGGTAAAAGAAAAATTTACAATGGGTAATCAAGCTGAAGCAGTTTGATTTCATGGAAAAAAAGAGGGGGGAAAAGGAAAACATTTTTTGATAAAAAATTATTTAGACTTCTTGGAAATGTTATAGAAATCAGGGTCAGAAGTTACTTCAAAAAGATTGGCTTTCCCAAGGTAGCATCAACTGCAGATATATAATTTCTGATGGATATCTGTTTAATGTCTATAAACTATTACAATTTATCCCCCTTCCAAGACCAGGGGAAACAGATTATTCTATTCCTTCCACAGATGACATTTGCCAAAACTTGGGAAGTGTAATAATATCTCACTCCAGTCTTCCCTCTGGATCAAACACCTCCAGGTCTTTCTTCATAGGTTATTTAGGTCTGGAGGTAGGTTCAGGCTCATCATTAGATGGTGAAATATGTGGCTTCATACACAGTGCTGTAAGGCCCAGGTGTCATACCTTGCACTTGGTCATTGTGTATAGAGGCCAAATTTCCTCCTAATTCTCTACAAACACTTCTTGCTGAGTGCCAAGTTAGGTGCTCTTCTTCTCTGGATCCAAATATTTTATAACACTGTGGAGAGAATAAAGGATTAGACAGACTTTCGGGTGTCAAAGAATATTAAGATTGATTTGGATTAATTCTGTGCTAGTCCCTGCATGCAAAGAGCTGCAGATGGGGATCTGCTGGAACACAAATACTGTCAGCCAGCAGGAAGGAGACCCAGCCAATCCCAGTGACATGTGCACAGCACTGACAATTGTGTGGGAACTGCTGGGGAAGAGCAGACAACCACCAAAAGCTTTTGAGGAATTACATTACTGAAAAGTAGAATTTTTGAGGGACTGGAACTATTTCCTGATTGTGAACCTAATTTGGAGCAGGTAGTAATTTCTCAGGTCAAGTTTTTTCAATCATATACCACAGATGGAGTGCCAAAACCTCAGCTCATGTGAGAACTCACAGGAGTGGAGCAGTGTCAGGAAGAAGTGCCCTTCTGAATGGGTGTTTTCCCTGAGTACCAGTGTAAAATGTTTTTTGAGTTTCTTCTGAGGGACAGAAGACACAGCTCCTCCCTCTTTATGCCCTTTGAATGCATAAAAACTTTTCCTATTGATTGCATTGTGGAATTGACTTTTGGGTTTCCTCTGCTGTTTGTTTTTTGCGAGTTTTTAGAAGTTCATGTGTCCAGGTTTTTTTGCTTAACTTAGCAGAAACCAATGCTTGCTTGTCTTTTATATTTGATTTGACGTTTATTGCTGTTTGTGTTACTCAGCTTAGGATGAGTTGCTGTGATGGCCAATTACTTATGAAAAGTGTGACCTTTCATTTTTTTCATCTTTGTTACTCAGAAAAATAGGGTTACATTTACAGATAAGGATAATGGATCAGGATTTCTATGCAGTAAATATGCCTGAAATAAGCAGAAGTATCTAGAAACTGGAAAAGTAACTATGGCTAAAGGCACACAGTCTTTTTATTTGAAATTATCATTTCAAACATTCAAGTCACCTTTTTTTTCATATTTAGTTACAAATTTGCCAACCTGAAAATGCAGTGCACTGCTAACTAGCATACTTCTTAGTAAATTGGTGTTTAAAGAGAGAGAATTTATTTAATGAGATAAAAGGGATAGTTGCTTTCTTCACCTAGAGCAAATCTCCTAAATATGTCTGAGATTTATTGTTGTACCTTATTGTTAAACAAAAGCCAAGTTTCAGGACATCCTCCCAGAGGTGGAAGTACAGTAGGAGCAAATCCTGAGTAAGTTGAATTGTGCCTTTCACAGATAAAGGCATTTTTCACAGCGCAACTTATGTCATTCCATAAGCCTGTAAAAAAATGGAATACAGATAATTCTTGTAAAGATTGCAGAATACAGAGAAACTCTTGTATAACCACTAGAGCAGTCAGGTTCACATGGCATTATAAAGCACAAGTCAAACACATTTACCCAAATGCGCTCCTCCTTCCTCTGCAATGTTTCTTTTCTAAGTGATGACACAGTTTCAAACTTGAGCGGGTTACGAAAAGATGTCAGTGTTGTTGAACTACCTCTCTGTAGGGGTAGCCTCAAATTTAAGTATGTAACAAACATTTTGGATTTTGATGGTAATTTTTACCCAAATATTTCTTGTTGCTATTTTACTCACCAAAATCTTCTGACATTATCACACAGTTTTCATCATTATTTGCAAAATTGGGTTCATTTGGAGCCCAGGCAACATAATTCACGGGGCTGTCATCCAGCCATCTGGAAGAAAGAAGGGGACAGTGGCTGCCAGCAGACATCTCAGCAGTCAGTTACTCACAAGATCTGTTTGGGCAGAGGGCTAAGCAAAGTATTAGCAGTGACCACAGGGCAAAAGCTCCACATATCCTGGAGAGGACACAGCCACAGCACTACTGCAGCCTCTCATCTGTTTAGTACTGCCACGTTCAAGGCATGGATGGACATCCTTCACATGCCAGAAAGGTGTCCTCCTGAAAGTCTTCAACAAATGGATTGCTAAAACAAGTTTCCTGCCAGAAATTTCAGAAAGTTTTGGAGTAGATGCTACTTACGCTTCTTGCTTCCAGCTCATGTTAACTTGAACTGCTTGGGATAAATTTGATTTTACCCTTACATATATATTATATCAAAACTTCCCAGGCTTTCTCTGTAGCCACTGGATTCTGGTCAGGGTAAGTTTCACCCTTAGGTTTCACCAAGGGCAGATCAGGTAAATAACATCTTAAAATTAGCTGCTTCTCCTCACTACTTATGCAGGGTTGCAGTTTTCACAGTGTAAGGCATTAAGTGAGCTGAATCTTAGCCATGAATTTTTATTGGGTTTGCTCTCCCAAGTTTGGAAGGAAAATGCATTTCTCTGCTTAAATATAGAGGAATGCAATACTTTGGATCTGAGACTTCTCGTTAAAACTGTCCAGAAGTCAAGTTGTACAACAGTTTTTAACTTGCAAGATGAAAGCACACAGAAATGCTCACTGAGATGAAATTACCATCATTTGTTGTCCATTACCAGTTTTTCTTTACTCACCTGAATCTCTGATCAAAGCTGACAACTAAGCCAATGAAATATGATTTTCCTCTGCGTTTTGTGTAAATCTAAAATAGAAGTAATTAACAGTTAAGCACTAAATTGCTCCTCAATGTCAAACAAAAATCTGAAAGCAAATTAATCATGCCTGTGATTTATTTTTCCTTTTTTTTTTTTAATTTAAGCTTCACTTAAGAATATGATAGGTTCAGACTCAGGTTTTGAGCAGGCAACAGAGATATGTGGAACATCCTGGAGTGAGGCCCACTGGACAGGAAAGCAATTTTTACTGTGCTGAACTCTACATATATTAGAAAAGATAAGAAACCTGGGCCTGAACTATCCTTTGCTGCACCTTTAATATTTGCAAACCTCTTTAATATCTGCATTTTCCTCTACCTATTAGAAACAATAGTAATTTTACAAGTCCCAAAAAAATCTATTGCTCTATAAATAAGTAATGTAGGACAATAGCTCAGGACTCCAGACTTGCTAAATATGTAGTATGTTCCCTGTATTTTATCACCTGCTGTGCTTCAAAATTCAACTATACTGAATTAATAGGCTTTCTGCTTACATAGTGCCACAGAAATCGTCTTTTGCTTTCTTTCTCAATGACAACAAGATCAGCAAAGTTTTTTTGACAAATTCTCCGTGCTTCCTCCATATGGACTTGTTCTTTGCTGAAATAGTACTGCTTATTTTCATATATAATCCATCCATCATTGGTGAGCTGATAGTCTGAAAGATAAAGAACCATATATAATGCTTTTCCTATCTGGTCTGTACAGTCTGAAAATTATACAGTAATCTTTGTGAAAGAGGAAAAAAACCTACCAAGCTTGTAGTTTGCTTCAGGCTTTATCAATGTACCTGTAAAATAGAAGATTTTCATAAGCAACATCCCAAATTAAAAGAAAATATCAGAGACGTTTGGTTTAAGGAGTTTCACATGCTTTGTAAAATAGAGGGGAAAAAAACCAAACCCACCAAGCAAACTGAATCAGATAATGCATTTTCAAGATTTAGAGCACATTCTGCTATTTTAAAGTGTATAATTTAGAAATATTTAGCTACTGAAAAATATGTACTTTACAGTAATGTATATCCAAAAGCACTGTGTCAAAAAAATCCATGTTTCACAGTAAATTTGTGGTAGATTAAACAAAAATTACTTTGAAAATGTGTTTTAGCATTTTCAGTTGACACTCAATGTTTGGGTTTTTTAATATTCTTGGGACTAGAGCCAAACAACATAATCCAATATAGTAAATTCTAAAGCTTACCTAGATGGTAATAGACTATCCACAAGTACTGAAAATTTAATATTGGTTTATTGCTAATGTCAGATGTAACTTGCAGTGTGCCAATGAATTCTTCCTTTCCTGATGACTTGGCTTTTACCAGGACAGTCTGTTTATAAGAGTCCTGGAGAGCCAATAGATATCAAACTCAAGTTTGTGATTACAAGCTGAATCAGGAGGAAGCAAATTTGCTGTATTCCCAGAGCCAGCTATAGTCTCTCAAAGGGAACTCTGCTTTCATATGAATGCCTGTTGTTTTGTACTTCTGGACTACTAATTTTCACATTTCTACTCTTGTTTGATGGACAGAAACACAGTATTGTAGAAATGACAGAAATAGTTTAATGAGAAATAAACAACAACAAAAAAAGAAAAATCAAGTAAAATTATTTTGGGATCATTTAAACACTTTCTTCTTAAGTATTTAGTAAACTATAGAACTAAAATTACTTCAATGTCTCATTATTCATTTATGTACTTCTGCTCATTTTGATTTTATTGTTTAATCCTAACATAACTGTAACATTCATTGTTCTCAGAAATCTGGAATATCTTTTGTAAATAGGTGTCTTAAATGCACATGAGGGAATCCATATCTGAGCACATCTTCTCTTATGTTGCTCATCACATAATCTAGATTCACAATTACAAGATGAATTTCTTGATTTTGTTCTTGCTTTTGAAATGTCATCTAGGATCAAGATAAACTGATCAGAGTCTTTGTGCCGTGGTTTCTGAGCTCCTTCTGGGTAATCTCACCAAGAGCAGAGAGACACATCCATACAAAGCAGCATGCTCAGTGTGCCAGAAGGGGCTACACAGGATGTGCTGCTTTGAGCTGCTATGCAGAAATCAGGGCTTGGATGGTGCACTTGTGTGACTAATTTACCAAAGGGGAACAGTGATTCTTCCTTTTTGGTTAAGCAATTTTTCAATGTTACCATGGGGCCTTATTCACCCTTCAAGAGTTTTGTTGGCAGAGTCATCAAATGTTAGAAACACTCAGTGTTTCTATGTAATTGCTTATCCCTTCCCCTTCCTATTGTGCCTCCTAGTAGTTCCCTGTATGCATCCAACTTTCTTTTTGTTTCAAGAAGGTTTTAAAAATCTCCTTCTCCATGGAGATGCATACAAATACTCAATTTACAACCAGGAAGCAGGGATGTAGAAGTAGGACTGAGCAAGCAAAACAAGTTCTTTCATTGTCAGCTGTCACTTGATGTCTTCAGCCCATGCAGACCCTGTTTCCATCTCCTGCTGGGGGGCACCCCAATATCTGTCAGGTCCATTTTGTGAGCCTGGCGGAGTTTTGGCACCAGGGCTCTGCTTTCCAGGAAAAGCTGGTGGATGCAGGAGTCCATCAAGGTTACACCAGCCTCAGCTTTTGATCAGATTGAGTTTTCAGAGTTGCTAGTTCTTATAGCACTGATCCTCCTCTTGGTTCCCATTAGTTGTTTCCCAGTGGGAAGCAAAGCTTTTTTCACTTCCATAGAGAGAACTCTAGCATCCTGCATCTACAGCTATCCTGGGTAAGCTTGAAGCAGATAGAAATAGAGGGAATAATAAAAGGAGAGGGGATAAGTACCTTTCCTCCACAAACTTATTGAACCCATGCCAGAAAGAGATAAAACTAGAGATGAAGTAACAGGGTCACTCTAACTTCCTGCACCCAAGGACAAGAGAAATATTTCAATTCATTCTGCATGTTTTATGTGTTGCCTTTACTGCTGGTTTTAAAATGAACAATTCCCACTGTCTTTCTTCCTTTCAATTTGTTTAAATCCATAAAATTTGCTTTTTAAGCTTGTGTTTATTGCTCCAATTAAATGGGGAAGTAATAATACCTTTTTTTGTTTCACAAATCCAATTAAGTAAATGTTCACAGCGCAACTCGTTCCAGCGCATTTGGGGTGATCTATTGAGCATAACACAATGTTCAAGTTCTCCATAGTTGTTAGGTTCATTTTCCTCCCAGTTCTCATAAATTACCTGTGTTGGAAATACATATCAATTACCGTGTGATTCAAGCTGAATAGAAGTAATTGAGTTTGCCATTGTGACACAATTGCAGTATCTCATCATCTCAAGTACCATTTTTATGGGATCAGTAGGAGTTCAAACAGACCTGAGAGGGCTGTGAAGGTCATGCTGGTCAGGTTATTTTCCCCACCACCCCCTGAAGAAGGTGCAGAGACTACATGGTATAGAAAACCATGTGTTTGATAAAAGAGAAACTGATGGACAGAGTCACGTTTATCTTGTTTTGTGATTGTTGGCAGCTGGACTTCCCTGTGCTGCCACACAGCAGTGCCCATTTTGGGAGGCTGGGAAGGTCTAAGGGCACAGACTGTTGAAGGTGTGATATAACGTGATATAACTTCATCACAGTTGAAGGTGTGATATAACGTGGTACCAGGGATGAAACACAAGCAATGCTGTGTTAAGACAGTGCACTGCATCTATTCAGTATATATTCTAAAGTATATATTTTCTAAAAGACAGAAAGTCAGGTAATATGCAGCAAATAAATACTCACAGGGGAGCCATCAATCCATGCAAATCCTTCATCAGGATTTAAGAGAAACAAACCAATCCAGAAAGCCTGAGTGTTCAGTCCTTTGTCCCTAAAATAATTCATACAATATAGATATAAAGGCATGGAAAGAGAGCTGGGATATAAACCCTGAAAAGCACAGAAATATCCTGAACTGGGAGCTGTGGCCCAAAGCCAAGCTAACTCCCTGCACTCTGTCAGGTTGTAGATAGTGCTCTGTGTTGGGCTAAATCTTCTCATACTTAAAAATGAGTTAAAGTGATGTGCCCCAGAGCCAGCTCAGGTTTCCATCCCTGTGGATCTAGCACACATCTTGGTTGTAGTACGAGCTCAATAACAGAGGCTTTAGCAAAAGTAAAGCATAGATGTTTATTTAACTAATAAAAATAGTGAGGATTGATTTTCAACAGTTTTCATTTGCTTCTTAGCTCTTCCTAGGTAGTTTAGTTACTATTTCATGCTCTTTATCTTGTCATGCCTATGGACCAAATAAAATTACTGTTTCAGCCACTTCATAACACAAAGATTTCCTTCCACAAATATTTTATACTCTAAAGCAAAGAGACTTAACAGACAAATAAAACCACGTTCAGGTGATCACAATACTGAAATATATTTAAAATTAAGAAGGGTAAAATCACAAAAACTTCCCAATAGCAAAGTTTTAAATCTGTGTCAGAAAGTAAGCCTCAATTCTCCACTATGTGGAAGAGTTTTGGTTAAAAAGCTGTGTATTATGTGTCATTGACCTGTCTTGATATTATGGAATACAACCAGAATATTGATCTAATTTGAAGGGAAAATAATGTCACAGTTTATATGTCACAAGCAAGACGTAGCATCTACAATGCTACCAAAGGTTAATTAAAATTAATTACTCTTTGATTTCAGGATTCTTCAGTTTATAGTTGGAAAAAAAAAAAATCACATTAAGTCCTTGAATATTGGTTTACATTACACAGTAACTCAATGGATTTTTTTGTATGAGTTGGTTAAAGTAGAATTGCAGACAGTTACAAAATGCCAGTTAGAGTTGAATATTTTATTTTCTCCCTTTAGGAAAAGAGACTTATCTTTGATAAAATTTGGAAGACAGCCTTGCTGAAACCTTTGATGAAAACTACCAAAATATTAAGCCACTTTGAAACACCCAAGATTTTTTTCTCAAAAGTAATGTTGCAGGGTGCTAAAATCTTGTATCAATGTAATTTAAATGTGGTTGTTTTCATTCACTCATTTGTTCAGCTCCAGATATGTTTTAAGTAATTTTTATTTAACATAGCAGGAATATGAAAAAGAATCCTTAGGCAAATACTCACGAAGCTAATTGCCATAATAAAATTTGATCTTCTCTTGTATTGATAGTGACCAGATTTCCACCTATTTCTCTACAGAATTCTTCAGCCTCAAACCAAGACTTCTTTTGGTTTCCCTCTCTCACATAAAACTGTTGACAACACAAAGTAAAAATAAATTAGTAAATTTGTGAAATTTATAGAATATGTGTAACTAAAATCAGCATCATTTTAGCACACCTTTATTCTTGAGTGAGACATGACACCTGTCCAAGCCTCTAATATTAAACATTAAAAATGGGAAGTGTAAATATTTTTTTCTTAGCATCATCTATTTTAAAATAAGGCAAAAGTATTATAGGCATCTGAGGAGAACAAAAAGTATCAGAATGTACAGAAGAGAAATCTGTAATTTACTTGAAACTTTGTCCACTGAAAGGTTCAAAAAAAGAGGGAAAAACCCAACCATGGCATTTTGCTGTAGAAAGCAGATTTTTGAGAAAGGGAAGGGGAAGGGTAAGTCAGCAAGTTGGATTAGAAAAGATAAAATGGATACAGAAAGTTGTTTGGCCAAGTGTAGACCGCAGATAAGGAAGAGGTTTTTGTATTGATATGCAAGCATACAAATACAAAATACACTTTCTGCCATGAGGAACTTACATTCTTGGACTAAGGATATGTTTAACAGGACTAAGTGCTTGACATTTTATAGAAATTATAATTAACAATTTGGTAAATGGCAGAATCAATTTAATCATAATTGCATATGACATAGAAGCTCAGACCCTTGCAAATACAGGAATAAAATCAGCTGTGATCTCCCAACAGGCACAGAGTCTCAGGAAACAAAGAGAGAGCAAACTTATGTAAAGACACAGAAGAGCAATGCTGCATGCTTATTTACTTGGTCAGTATTACTTTTCTTTCATTTTCTCCTTTGCAAAAAAGGAGAGCTTTTAAAGGCATTTTAGCTAAATCAAGAAAATGCTCAAAAGTTTTACTTGCTGTAAAGGGTTACCAACTAAACCTAGATCCAAAATATTGCTACAGGTATCACATGCTGCATGGGAACGGGTTGTCAGAGTGGCACAATTTCTCTCAGAAACATTTTTTTATGTAAATGAAACTGCCAGCTCTTGAGATAATACCATGGGGTTTTTTTGAAGTTCCAAACTCCTGGAAGCAAATAAATTAGGTGAGGTTCTCACCTGGCATTTAGATAAAAGAAAGCACATTTCTAGCACTCTGTGTTCATCATTTTCCTTTGTTGACTTTTGTTACATGCGTTGGATTTTTTCCCATGTTTTCTTGCTTTGAATACCAAAGCGATCATTCCCAAATAATGCCCCAGCATCCTGGTGACCAGGGCACTGTCCCCTGGCCCGGGGCCATGCTGAGGCTCCCAGTGAAGGTGCACACACACTTACTTTGAGGCATGAGTCTGCCCGGGAGGCTCTGTCCCAGCCTTTGGCACACGTGGCCACAGGGACCTGTTCTGGAGGAGCAGGAGGTGGCACTCCTGCTGCCCACTGCTTGCAAAGGTAATTTGATGTCTTCTCACAGCTAACAACATCCCATAATCCAGCTGCAATTCCAGTTCTCATGACAACACAGCCTTGCTCTTTCCCTTTGTGATGTGGAAAAGAAATGAGTAAAACCAAAGCCTTAACTGCTGTCTAAGGAATGAGACCATTGCTTTTATTAATTGAAAATTATGAAAAGAAAGATTCAGATTATATTCTGCATATATTCTGATATTTTTAATATCAACTGTCAGAGGCCAGATAGCGACCAGTGAGTCCACAGACACAGCTTTACCAAACCAGAGATTTACAGCTTCAGAAAACAAATCTTCCTTATCTTGCCAACCTCGGGGAAATCACAGGGAAAATGGCCCTTGATTAAATTTGCATACATAATAGATGACCTGACAAGTACTTTGGAGTTCTCAGTATCCTGTAACTCAATTTCAAGAAGGGTGATGTCAAGTACAGCAGGTTTCTTTTAAGGCATAACTAGCTGTGTGAAGGCAAAAGCTCACAGGTAGCTGCTAAGTTGTATTGCTGAAATGCCAAACTGCTTCTTGTTCACTGCTCATTTCTCACATCTGCACATTTTGAGTCAAAAATATGTCCAGAATAATTTTTCTAAAGCTGATGAGTTGTTGTTAACTGGTGTTAAAAATGGCAAAAATAATTATACCATGGACCTTGTTAACTCCTACACACTGCCTTCAGTCTAACCTGCCAAAATCTGTCTCTGCAGAGCTTGGCAGGAGGTTGACTTACACCATCACCTGTAGGTCAGCTGTGACAGTGCTGGTGTCAGGCACAGGTCTGATGGTGTTGGCCACCTACAGCTGCAGGCACAAAACATAGTGCCCACTCTAATTTCTAACCAGGGGAATGAAAGCACAAACCTGTGTGAGCTGCAGCTGCACTCCGGTCGCAGGGGTGGAGCCCATGCAGAGCTTACCTGGCATGGCTGTGTTCCAGTGTGTGAAATGAGCAGTTTCTCCATTGGTCCACCTGAAACTCCCTCTTTCTTCTGTGTCAGAGAGACCAATCCAGAAATATTCTTCAGACCTCAGCCCCGTCAGACTAATCAGAAAGGTTTGCTCGTTTCTGCAGTGGGAAACAGTGTTCATTCACATCCTGTTAGTGTGCAATATTCATCTAAGAGATACAAACAGAGGAGTGTTAACATGACCCCAAAACAACAGCTCCTCAGTGAAGTCCAGGCAAAACCCTGGCAGCCTTTAAATTGCAGTCAAAAGAATTTAATGAGGGACAACTTTCTCCTTACAACTGAATGCATCTGAAACATCAGAAATTGCTGCTCCCATGGGCTTCTAGTTATATTCTACTCTTATCACTGTCTTTCCAAATATCTGAGGTGCCTTAAACAGACCACCAAGACAGGACCAAGCAGTCAGCTTTGCTACCCATCACCTCTGAAGGCAGTCATGTTCCTCAGGGGCCATGTAGCCTCTGAAGCCTGACAGGGATGTAGGTAGATTAGAGATGATACATCCTGGCTGTGGGAGAGGGCAGGCTCTGGGGAAGATTTCTTACATTTGTTCAGAATTTGCCTTAGAAGGTAGTTTAGGAAAATATTTTTATTAAAACTTTCCTGTCATAATGAGAAATCTCCTGTCAATAAGTGAATTCAATAAGATGAAAATTGTAGTACCTACTTTCCAACAGAAAAAAATCCCAGCAAAGGAAAAAACCCCAAAGAACCCAACCAAACAACCAAAAAAGAAAACCAAAAACCCCACCAATGCCAGAAATTGCTTTAAATATGAATTGAAAGATAAGAGGAAACAGTTTTAACTCAAGAAGCCCTGACATTTGAAAGTTGTTGTAATGGATTAAGTGATAGCTGTACAACATTGAAGTGTTTTGTTCGGGTTTAGGTTTCCTGCATGGATTATCTTTGCATGCTTTGCTACAATAATATTTTTTGAAAATGCTGATAAAACACTTTGATGGGATCAAAAAGTGGAAAATTCTTGCAAGTTTCTCCATTAAAAACATTGATTTTTAGAGAAGTTATTTTCCCACCTGCTTTCCACTGTAGCCAGATAAGCTTTGCTCTGTTCACATGTCTTATTTGCTTCTGAGAATGTCAGAAGTGCAGAACCCACAAAGTAACAATGAAAACCGTATCTTTTCCAACCCTGTGACAAACATAAGATTTTTAATGTGCAATGGAAAGAGACTTTAATGTAGAAATTTCTATGTTCTTGTGTACATAAATATTAAATGCTCAATTTGTTGCAGTTGAGTTTAAAACTAAGATGAGACTGGGCTGATCTGTTAGTAAATAAAATCTTTTTTTTTTGATAATGTTCACTCCTACGAATGCTCAATTTGTTGCAGTTGAGTTTAAAACTAAGATGAGACTGGGCTGATCTGTTAGTAAATAAAAGCTTTTTTTTGATAATGTTCACTCCTACAGATGCCTTTTTGTTTAAGGGATGACATTAAGATCTCAGTTTTCATCTCTTTTTAGCATATATGACTTCTCAAACAAAATGGTGACTGCTGTTTGCTGTGGCTTTCCAGTGCTCTGTAAGGTTGAGGTTATGCAAACCAAGTCTATAAGGAGCCTGTGATTTATTCAGGGGGACCTACAGCTCCAGCTTTCCAGAGCTGCACAATCAGACATAATGAAACACCAAAACAGTGCAATGCAGAAATGAATTTATTTAGCATATATGACTTCTCAAACAAAATGGTGACTGCTGTTTGCTGTGGCTTTCCAGTGCTCTGTAAGGTTGAGGTTATGCAAACCAAGTCTATAAGGAGCCTGTGATTTATTCAGGGGGACCTACAGCTCCAGCTTTCCAGAGCTGCACAATCAGACATAATGAAATGTGTCTGCAAATATCCAAAATACTGCAATACAGAAATGAATTTTTGTATTGCAGTATTCAAGCACAGCCCCCCAAGCTGTCTCTGTCATTCTCAAGTACAAGAAATGAGATTTTCCAAGCCAAGAGGAATCCAGAAATGCTTGTTTTCAGGGAGAGCAGAAAGGAGGAATATCAGCAAAACAGCCCCACTTCTTCCTGCTCTTACAGAGATCTCTGCTGACCAATACAGACACAATGCTTTTCTGAATCACAGGGTGGCTCATCTGGGAATGGAGGGCAAGGCAATATTCACTTACATGTACATGAATCTCAACTTGAAAATTTTCACAACAGAAATGAAAAATTGTATTAGTAAACTGCTACCAGGAAGAGACAGGTTGTCTCAGCAGTAGATTTTCTATAAGATACAATGACAGTATCCAAAAAAAGTGAGAACAAGTAAATTAATTCCTGCACATTTTTTCAAAGATTATTATTTATGAGAGAGCATTTACTTTCTGGCAGCCTGGGTCCTCAATTGTCTCTTTTTCAGAGGATTGTGATGAAGGCTTCTTTTTACAGATGTAACCAAGTTGCTTATTACAAACATCAGTTGCCCAGTATCCATCCTAGAATAGCAGGGAGAAGGAGCAAATGTCAGGAAAGGGCACACAAAAGCACAACTAGTCATTTTTCTCTTTCTTCACAAGGCCAGCTGGAGATTTATTAAAAAAGTAGGCACATCTATAAGTACTAGTTTAAGATCCATTTAATGCTGTTTTGAGGTGAAAGAAGGAAATTAACATTTTGAAGTCTCAACATTACTTCTTATCATTACTTTGAAATTAAAGAGTTTGTAAAGATCCGTCTCATCTGCAACTGATATGATCTGCCTTTGGAGCAAGATCATTTCACTACACTGCTGGAAAAAAGATTAATTAAACCTAACTAATGCATATCTGCTAGTGTTGTAGTAAGTATAAATGTTTTATCCAGCAAGGAATCTGAATGTGACTGATTAATTTAAAAAATATAGCCTATTTAAGAAGAGCTTTCCCCTCATCCCCCTCCATAAAATCTGGTTTAGGTTCAATTCTTTTCATGTCTAATACTGGCAAATATTAACATTATTGTATGACATAAAAGTTCTCTCAATAACAGTATGCATATCATACCAGCATTTTAATTTTTTTTCTTTCAAAATTCATGACACACTTTTTGTGTGTGCATACATGTGCATGCACATGCAGGTAATTGTATCAAACAATCATGTGTTGCAATAAAAATAAAGTTTGTGAGTCAAGCAGTCAGAAATACTATAGAATTTTACATTAGTTTTTTTGGCAGGTAGATGACAGCTGAAGAAACATGTCCTAGTGCCAGGTCTCTGTGCCTCAATGCCATGTCTCAGTGATGTGACACTGAGGGACAAAATTGTCTATCTGATTGGAACATGAGGTATGCAATTAGCACCAGTGGTACCCACACAGAGTATTAACTAGTTCATCCCTATCCCTCTCCCAGAGCTTAAACTTCTTCTTTGCTGAAACCAAGGGAAACAATTTAATGGAAAATTTCTGAATCAGAATTTTCACCAGACAAGGAATTTCAGAAGGTGGTACTAGGAAAACATTTCCTCTCCTTCTGATGTTTCCTGACCTCTGAACTTGTCTTCTGGTTGATTCCAAATTTTGGAACAAAACTATTTCAAGATAAGGTAAGGAATGATGCCTGATTAAGCAGATAAGGTCAGTAATTTGCATTGCTGTAGGATGAGTGCATGCTAACCTGCCCCTTCATAGCCACGCAGTCCTCCAGCCCGCTGGTGTAGAGGGGGTGCCGGCGCTGCCATTTGGTGAATGTCACAGGGCTCCCGTCACTCCACTCAAAGTGGAAGTGAGCCTTCAGGTCGTTCAGACCCAGCCACAGCTCTTCTGTTGGCTCTGAAGCATGACAAGAAATAGGTTTGTTATTCTCCACCGTGCAGTGAATGCTTCCACATGGACAAGCAAGGAGTGATAAATTTGGCATGCGGTACACAAGAGCTGGTCTCTGTGCTTTTATAAAAATGCTGTTTCCTTTCAGATCTCTATAAGAGATACATTGTGGAAAAACCATCAGATTCCATTCAGAAATGCTGATTTTAATGAACATAAGGCTCTTTACAGCTGGCAGAAGATTTTTTGCAGACTTTCTGTGATTTATAACAACAAAATGGTCCTGAGCATGAAGACATTTAATGGCTGTGGGTGTCCGACCTGTCAGGAGATCATACTGAGTCCAAGCCATGAAGACACCTGCCAAGACATTAGAGGAGTTGTGTTGGCCCATCAGGTGTGCTCACCAAGGCCAGCAGCTGCAGTGTCAGGAATGGTCACTACAGATCCAAGAAATATCAGAAGTGAAAAATATTGTTTTCTTAGAAGGATATATAGCAAGAGGTTAGTGTCAGCAAGAGGTTTGAATCTCAGCAAGAAGCTTATCTTCTACGTTTGTAGCTCAGCTCTAAAGCCTTGTACGTAGAATTTAGGTACCAAAAGTGCAATAATTAGAGATCTTTATGTGCCTCTGAAAAGAATTCCTTTTCTTTTGTTTTTCTTCTCCTCCTTTATAAAGTTTTATAACTTGGCTTGTTTCTTGATAAACATAGATATAGTTCTGTATTTATGGAACAGCAACAACATAAAAGAGCATGGCAAGTTGGATTCAGTCTTTCACTTGTGATATTTCAAAGAAACATTAAACTTTAATATGAAGTTCAGCTTTTATGTCACAGACAGAGCAAATGCAATGCAGGCATACATATATACTCACTGTAACCAAGCTGTGACACTAGAAAGCTGTATTCAGCAATGTTGTGGATGCTTGCCAAATCTCCATCTTGCTTTTTACATGAGGACAGAGCATCTTGCCATGTTTTGGGGTCCTGGTGAATGCTGTAGCAGTGACCTGCGTATGGCCACCAGCCATCTGTGCACTGAACAGGCCTCAATTCCCCTAAAATCAGAACAGAATTTTTCAGAACAAGAGGAAAATAGAGGACATTAGAATGAGGTCTCTTGAGAACTCTTTACAAAAATGGAACTATATGAATAAATATAAAGCTGTAGTTGGCAATGCTAAATACATTCAAATTTAAAGCAAATATCATTAAGGCACAGGATGCTAAATATGTAAATAAAATGAATTCTCCTTAAACAGAGAACCACTGAAAAATACCCACATTGTTTCAGAAATGCAATTTGAAATAATGATCTGTGAGAAAAGAGAGAACAAAGCAGACAGCAGTCTCCTCTCTTTGTCCCCCAGAGCTACTCAGTCTTGTGCTGCCTGTGGTGACTCACATTGGCTCTGCCTGCAGGTCTGTGGTTTCTCACAAACAAACTTATCTTTCAGGTATGTAAAAGCATGAAGCAGTTCTTTGGCAACTGCAAGTCAGTAAACCTTGTAAATTAGTGGGGACTTTGCATAACCTCTCAGTGGCATTTTTATAACTTTTATTCTTAAAAACATACCTTGGTCTTGCTTTTTAAAACGTACCTTGTTCTTGCTTTAAAAATAGAATTCTGCATTTGTTTTTAATGTTAATACTGGAATAAAGGTTCTCTGAATTTATTTTTCTACTTTGTTTAGTGTAACTCATTTTTTAAGAGTAGATTTTACAACATTCCCAGATGGCAGTCTCCAGTGGACCCCTCTCACCTGGGCCATGTCCACAGCCATGCTGGTGTGCTGGGGTGGCCCACGGATGCACCAAGGTCTGTGTCAGTGTTGTTGCTGCTCCTGCTCTGCTCAAATGAAACCAAAGCACTGCAAACTGCAGACATCAGACAGAGGAGGACTTTCTTCATGAATGTACGAGTAACTGCAGGTATTCATTTGGAGCAAAGGAGAATAATATTTCCTACCATATTTATGCAAATTTGCGTTTTGGGTCTGGTTACCATGATAAAGCATCTGCAATCTGTCTTGCAAGAATGAAAGACAGAGTGAAGGAACAAAATAATAATATTCTCCTATGAATGTTTAATACACAAAGGAAGAAAAAGGGCAGCTTATAAGTCTGTGTGTCATGTATAGCTGTGTATTTTGAAAGTTTCTAACATCCTTGTTAAAAAATAATGTTGCATACAAGTTTCTCTTTCTTTAAGTCATAAAAACCTTTCTTTTTATTTGACTAACCTACCTTTGGGCATAATGTCAGGCTTTGAGCCAAAAGATCCTTTTTTACAAATGTAGCCTAGTCTCTGGTTGCATGCTTGGTTTTCCCATTTACCATTCTTTCTGGGATTCAACAGTCCACAGATTTTCCCAGGGAGCAGGAAAGGACTTCCTTTAAGTAAAAGAGCAAATAGAATCTCACAGCAAGAAATTAATAAAAAATATTAATAGAAACATCATATTACCAGTGGACACATCTGCTTTTTATGTTTCCTTGAATCACTAATAGGAAGAAGCTCTTCCCTACAGGATAATTGCCTTGATGTTTATACAATGCTACCTTTAGTCAATACACTGAGAATGAAATAATGACCCTCCACTGACTTTTTTATCAGGACAGTACAGGGAAATGTCTAATTCTTTTCCTGACACTGGTTCTTACAGGAAGAACTGGTGAAACTGGACAAAAACTTCCAAATTTTCATATATTGAGTTTTAAGTTATATTATCTTTCCAGTATATTGCAAGAGTTTCACAATTCTACTTTCCTACAAAATAGCTATTTTCTGTTGCAGTGTGTACAAACCAGCAGAGGAAATTTCCTGATATAGCTCTTGAAAACTTAGAGGAGAGTTTAATTTTTCATTTGACACTTTGAAAGTTTTCCATATCAGGAGACAGTTTGGAATACTGATGGCACAAAGCAAACACAGAACCAAAAAACCCCAAAAAGCAAAAAGAAGAGCTCACCCTGTATGAGGAACACCATAAACCTACCCCATTTCCCTTCCTGGAGTGGCCCAGTGCAATTTTGCATAAATTGTTGGAAATTATAAGATGGCTCTCTAGGCCTCTCAATAGTGTTTAGGATTTCTCCAAACAACATAGAGCCATTATCTGCTGAATATTTTGCTACCTTTGGAAGATTTTACTTTTATTCACAGTCGTGAACAACATGTTATGGAAAAGTCTGATCTTTGATATGTAGGGTTATGTATCACTCCAAATGACTCTCTGCTTTCATAAATAAGCTCTCTGTTTAGATAAGAGAATAGAATAATATGCTATAACTGATATTCACAATAAACTTTGTAATTTAAAAGTGTTAGTCTTAAAACAGGGATCTAGATCTCGAGCTGTTGTAAATCAGAATGGGTTTTCCTAAAATAAAGCTAACTAGGGCAGTTTTTATTAGATGGTGTTTTATTTGAATTAATTCAAAGATTACAAAATAGATACATCTCTTACCTGGAGCCCAGTTTAAATATCTGAAAGGGCTGCCCCCAGCCCATTGCCATCCACTGTTGAAATCCAAAGCATTCAATCCAATCCAGAAGGCAAAACCAAATTCTTTAGTTAGCTCTAAATTAGAAAAAAAAATCCATCAGTTTTGTCTCTCTATTCTTATTCACGGTAAGGTCATCTAAAAGAAATTAAGTGTAAAGTAAGAAATTCATGTTTCTTATTTTAAACCAGCCCAAAACCAGTACTTTCTGCATTACTGAGATGCACTGATTACAAAAATTAAAATTTGAAAATTAATCTATATTGATTTACCAGAGATCTTAGTAGGGCAAATCAACACCTTATTTCACTATTTAAATAAGGCTTTCTTTTTCTCACTTGCTTTTATTAGAACACAAGACATATAAAAAAGCCCTGATATTCATAAGGGAATTTTGCCAAAAGTCTTCTGTAACAGATTTCATGGAATAAAAGAAAAAGTCAATAAGTTTTTTTCCAGCCTTTTTTTCTATGGGAGCCTCCTTTACACTATCTATAACCAAACAGATGCCATGACACCTGTACCTAAAATCCACTAGAGTTATTTTGATTTTGGGTATGCAAATGTATCCATATTAAGTCCAATCTAACCATAAGCATATATTCTCCTGAAAATATCAATAATCCTTGAAGCACATAGGAAAAAGGTAAATTAGAGGCCCAGCCATAGCCCTGGTCAAGTTTGAGTGCCCTTGCACAAAGGTGAGCAGAGGAAACCCTTCCCCTGGGGCCGACTGCAGGAGCTGCAGGAGCTCCCATCTGGAGCACAGTGCTGGCATGGGGACATTTCACTGCCAAAGAGGTTTGTGGCCAATGCTTTATAAAAAAACCCAGGCAGTGCAAGGGCAGTTCAGACCATCTCCCTCTGGTGGCTGCCCAACCAGCCCTGACACCCTGCCCTCTTTCTTCCCTGAGGCACACAACAAGGCAGCCCACTTCATCACAGACATTTTAAGGTCTAATTTTCTATCCTTTTACCTCCTACATATGCTTGCTCCTGAGTCTCGGTAATGCTTAGTAGTTCTGCATTTTGCTGCTGACAGCTTTTCCTTGCTTGGTGCCATGTTAGAGCTGATTCTGAGTTTATCTGGTAGTGAATGCTGGTTGAAACATCTTCTGTCCAAAATCTTTCTGTGTCGTCTGGAAGAAGTGACATAGAGCACTGTTCTAGTGGACTCACATATACCAACTAAAAGAAAATAAAGTGTGTAATAGTGCAAAATCTCTACAGATGCATGCTAAGCATCAGAAAAAAAATAATAAGTTTAGGCATCAAATTAGAAAAATATATCTTTTTTAAAATAAAAATATTATTTAACATTGCTATATTTTTAGAAAGGAGTTAAATTTTTCCCAATATTTGCTTTTGAATTTTCTAATACTGCACATGCAATTCTAGGTAAACCAGACATATCTATTGATTGAAATAAAGAGATTCCAGGGTGAAGTTAGAGGAGAAAAGCAAGTGTGTCAGTGAACTTTGACCCCGGAGGCTCTTCATGCCTGATGGGTAGGAATTCCCTCTTAACTTGCCATCAAGAGAAGCAGTTTTTCCAAAAATAACAGAAAGTGGCCTTTGACAGTTTGAGAAACAACAGAATAACTCTGTGTAGCACCAATTTACAGTTCAGCTGCTGACTTTGCAGAGCAACTCACTAAACCTGGTGAAACTGCTGTGTAATTGGGAAGGGCATTGGTCACTCCAGTGCTTGTGTCCTGAACTGGAAAGATCCAAAGCTAAGTTCAGTGCAGAAGACAGAACAAAACTGGCAGAGGAAGATAATTCACACAGCAGCATTTCTGTGTAAGAAACAAGAATAAGGTAGAAAATTAAAGGGAAAAAAATAGAAAATAGCAGTTTAAGTGAGAATTGACCTATAGGGAATGCCAGAGGAAGGAAGAGAAATAGGAATTTTTTGAAAGGAAGATGAATGTCTAAATTCATGCTGTTCATGCTTTGCACTTAAGTCCTATAAAAGAGTCCCTTCACCCCTCTGGTTCACAAAGAGAAAGTCACCTGCAGCATCCAAGTCAGGACCTTTCTGGCTGAGCCACTCTTTGTTGGCACCTCTTGCTCTCCATTCACTACAGAGAGAGCTCTTGGACATTGGGACTAGTGTCCTGTTGGGTGATTTTCATTTGGGCTACTCTAACAAGATCAGGCAGGTGTGCAGCTGGTGGCAAATAAAAAACCTGGTAGCTCAAGAGATGGTGTGCTCAACAACATTTCATGACAAGTTAATTAATAAAATGCAAGACTTACTTATAAGTGGGCAAAATCCATAGAGTTTATCAGCATCAAAATCTGCAGTTGTTGCACACCAGAGCAGCCCATCTGACCTGCCAGCATCTGTGCACTCATGGTACTGCTTGTCTTTGTATTTGAAAGGGAATACACAAGGCTGTCCATTGGCATTTCCTTGTAATGTAAAAGTAACTAGGAGGGGAAAAAAGCATTAAAGGACATGAAAATAATAATAAAATCATATATCTAAATTTCTAGTAATGGATCTATTATATATTTGTCTCTCTAAATTGAGAAGTTATGCAATCTTTTAAAATTTATTTTTATTATAATTTCCTCCCTAGTGTGGCTACAGATTTTAAATAAAATGTTTTAGCAAAATGAGAAGTTTAAATACTGTGGTTGGAGTTTGATATATATACACTGTAGGCAAGTCACATTCTGGGATGAAAAGTTGGTGATACATTTTGGTTCCTGAAGAGACAAAAACTGCAAGAACAGAAACAACAGTACATTCACTGTGTTTTTGTTTTCTGCACTGCTCAATAAGTTTGCTTTATTTGCTTGATTACTCTATCCATAACCGCTTTTTCACCCCATCTATTCCTTAACTGTTAAAAGAAAAAGGATGACTGATCAGAGAAAATACAGACCAGATTGTCATGAGCATATTTACACAGTGAAAATATTAGGTTTCACTTGCACATTTCTCCACTTGGAGAACTCTTTCAGATTAATCCTGAACTCAGTCTCTTTAGGATTAGCAATGCTTCATATTTTTAAACTATTACAGTATAATGGGAATGTTATTTTATGGTCACATTTCTGATGTAAACTCTCAGTCTCACATTCATGCAAACTCGTTCCTCCACTCAGTTCTCCACAAATTACTGCGTTACCATTTCTCTCTATAGCTATAGCCAATGACTGATAAACATCTTCAAAGTAGAAGTGTCTGTCTAATTTGTTGAAGCTGGAGGGGAGGAGCCAGTTCTTCCTTCTCATATCTCATGTTGTGGGGCAGAAAGAGAAACACACAGCTATCGTGTAAATATGCAAATTCCTCAACTGATCACTGCACCATGGCTGTAATGAGGAAGGTAAATGGAAAGAGGTCCATGCTCCCTCATCTTTCATTTCCCTCCCACACAATGCCATCTGATTTAATATTTCCACAGAAAGAAATTCCAGTTTAAAATCTTTCTCTTATTACCTCAATTTTTCCATCATCCTTACACTCCCAGTCCTTTTATTCTGTGAATCAAGAACTGCCAGGGTACATAACATACTCTTTAGATATGTATCAAATCTGATAAAACATACAAAATCATCAATCTTTGCATTAAAACTGTAAAGCTGCCCAAGGTAAAGCATTTTCATGTCTAGTTTAATACTAGCAGGAAACTTACCTGATGACTGCAGTGAACATTGCAGGAGGGAAAGGAAAACTATAAACCTGGAGAAACTCATTGCAAACGTAACTTGCTTCACATTCTTCTGCCAAAAGTTGGATTAGAAGATTGACGATACATAAAAATCCTTCTCTCTGCAGATAGTGATGGGTCCTTCTCTGTGTCAACGGGTTGATGGATAAAGCTCTGCACTCTAAATAAGGAAATGTTCTGTCATGTGGTATTTTGAAATAACTGGAGTGCACACTGTAAACACTGCTCTTTTGAAGAGCAAGTCCCTTCCAAAACTGAAGTCTACATCCTTGTAACTAGAGGTGGAGACATTTGTCATATTCTGTGACCTTGCTAACGTTAATTCAGATTATTTGTTGGGGTGATACACAGGACAGACCTGGAAAAGCAACTTGAGAATTTGGAGCAAGAAACCAGGAGTGAAATATCATCACTTGAAGCCCTCTGTTTTAACCCTTACATCTCAGAAACAGGCAGATTCGAAATCCCAGTGGTAAAATACATTGCAATAATGTCACAGCACTATATATTTAGAAAAAAGAGAGCAAACTTTGCAGAAACTGCATCTTTTGGTGCATTATGAGCTTTTCTCACTTTGAGGAAAAAGTTAGCATTATTATGTTGGTTTATTTGATCTCGGTTTAGGGGTGAGGTGTTCATAATTGCTTGTTAAACACCTGAAAAAAGTGATGTTCAGCAGTGTAGTCTAGTGGTAAGCTTCCCTGTAACAGAAAGGAAACTTTTTGCCTGGAATACATGAATATTTTACCAAGTAAAAATATGTGTTTATCTATCTGAGAAATTCCCAGTGAGGCTGTTTCAGAACAAAGCCAAAGACAAGCTAAATTGCAAAAGCTCCTTTTAACCCATGAGCAAAGTGCTCATCTGAAGACTTGTATTGGCATGGCAGCTTTTGTACAAACATTCTGCTAAGTCCTACTTCAAATGTTCACAAGTCCTGCTATTCCTTCTGTTTATTTACATCAGTGAAATTAAAAGTTGTGATAACAAAATTGAAAAGATCAAGAAGTGAAAAAGCCAGTATTGAGATAAATATAGCAGCTGAACAGTAGATGTCATAGGAGGAGCAACTATCATTGCTTTTGTTTTTAAAAGAGCTTTGGGAAAAATTATTGCAAGAACCAGACAAACATGTTGATTTGGCTGTAGAGAGTAGTGAGAGAAAAACATTTTTTGAAAAAAAGTGTCTGGATTACGGCAAAGTTAGGAATTGAATGAATTGTTTAATAATAACTATTTTATTTGCAGGTCACATTAAGAGAGGGCTTAGCCTGAGCAAGGCTTGCACGAGTAGCTCTAAGTTGTACAGCTGAATGGTGCCACAGGCCCCAATGTGGTGGGGCATAAATAAAAGCTGACTTTCCTGACTGAAACCATATTTCAGATACATCTAAAATAACAAAATTTAATTGCTCTAGCAAAGGAAATCCCAAGGCAAAACACCTGCAGGTAGCAATTCCTGCCCAGTTTTCTCATTTTCCTCACAAAGTACCAGCCTGGGTCTAGTTCAAACTGAGCTTTCTTCTCCCTCTGGTGTAAATGGCTGCTTGTGAGGATTTGTCCAGGGCTACAGTGGTGGGGAAAGATTAATGCAGACACTGGGGTAGGCTAAAAGAGGAACTGAGAACTTCAGAGCTCTCCTTTGGCATGACCAATCAGCCTTATGCCAGTTGCAAACTTTTTGGGGTCAGCATCTTGTGTGCTGCATAATGCATTGTGCAATAACCTGTTCTAAGCAGTGTCTTACATTCTTGCTTGTATTTACACAAAAAAAAAAAAAAAAAAAGGAGTTCAGTGCTTTAGGAAAGCAACTATATAAGTTTGGTGGGGTTATTTTGTATCTTTCTTTCTTTTTCCTAACTCTCTATCTTGCTCAATAGACTCTGTGCAGTCTGGGGAAGGCAGGTTGTTTCCTGGGGATATCTGCTAAGCACTCTTTCTCATAAAGCATTTAGTTTGTATTTATAACTCATGTAAAAGCTATCTTGTAGTGCGTTCTACTGTTTTTCTGACATCTAAAATTTAGTCTCTTGTAGATTTCTAGTACAGAACCATCTGCTGCATTCCTTAGTTTTCAGTTCCTTTTTCTTGCATTTAAAAATGGGAAGTTGGTGCTTATTCAAGCTGAATTCAAAGTGGTGAGGAGACAAGCCCTTCTTGTTATTGACAAAAGAGTTATTGTGCTGAATGGAGCACCCCCCTTTCCTTTTCTCCTCACTTGATTCACAGGGAATGCCGAAGACAAAAATTATACTAATAGAAAAATTATTTATTTATTTATTTATTTCAAAGCATTAACAAAAAGAAGCAAGAATGTCAGGGTAAGAATATTTTAATTCATGTAAGCGAGAATAATACAGTCAAAAATCACATCACTGAATTGAAAAATTATTACAATTATACCTGGTCTTAATGTTCTTTGCTGACATGAACTGTGTTTTCCACAGCAGAAAATGAACATGACAAGGTTTCCTATCCCAAAGTTTTCGAGAAAATAATATGAAGCAGTTTTATATGTGTAATAGGATTTAGCCATAAAGAACAGTAAAAGTACTGGTCTAATGCAATGAAGTTTGTGGGATTAAATGAGTTCAAGTTTCAAAAGAGCTAGACAGGTTCTAATTTTTGAGATTTTTTTAGTGTCCACAATATCACAGCAACGAAGTTCGAAATGGCATTCACAATTTATTGGGCATTCATTCTTATTAGTTGATTTTCATAGTCCTTTTTCAGTATGTGTAATTGTTTTTGACAAGTTTTTTTGCACAACCATCCTTGTTAAGGCACTTGAGAACATCTTGACCATTGCAAAATTGTAACATCAAACTCTAATTCTGATTTTGTAAAATATTCATGATAAAAAAAATCAGCTAGTGCTTATTGTATTTGGAGGGACGCTCGTGGCAGGGAGGAATGATGCATCTGACTCTAATCTCAGAAGGCTAATTTATTACTTTATAATACTATATTATATTAAAGAATACTATACTAAATTATACTAAAGAATACAGAAAGGATACTTACTAAATGCTAAAAAGATAACAATGAAAACTCGTGACTCTTTCCAGAGTCTCGACACAGCTTGGCCATAGTTGGCCACTGAGTTAAAACAATTCACACCAGAATCGAATCACCTTTAGGTAAACAGTCTCCAAACACATTCCACATGTGAGCACAACACAGGAGAAGCAAATGAGGTAAGAATTGTTTTCCTTTTCTCTGAGACTTCTTAGCTTCCCAGGAGAAAAATCCTGGGCAAAGGGACTTTTTCAGAGAATGTGAATGCCATAAGTGCTAAAATAGGAAAGTGATTTAATTTAAGGTTACATCAGATCTCACTTCAGATCTCACTACAGACACATCCTCTAATTTCAGTGAGTAACTTGCTGCTCCAAGTAACATACCACAGGACCCATTCTCACCAATTCTTCTGTCACCAAGACATCATATTAATAGTGCTTCATTGCCAGAATCTGTTGAGAGCTGGTTTTGTCTTTTTCTTTTGTAGAAGTAGGCTGCCATGCCAGCTCCAAAGACAGTTAAAACAACCAAGAAAATGAGCGGCCAAACAGAGACATGAACAGGTGGGTGAGTCTTCTCATTTTTTTCCTTCCCTGAAATGAATCCATGTAACTGTGAGAAACCATGGTAGTTTTTATTTCTACATACAACATGAAAAACATGAAGGAGATGCCCTCTCCTGCCTGAACTTGAAAGCTGTAAAGCTGAGCCCTGTATTGTTGCTGATCAGTAGTCAGGTCCCTGTTCCTGAAGCTGATGTTTTTTAGTGGATCTGGGGTACAGTAATGTACAATGGATGCAAGGGATGCTTTAAGAATGTAATGAAAATGCATGCCTTAGATGGATATGGGGTGCTCATTATTGGAAATTAATTCTACAATATTTTGTGATGTGATTTACAGTAATATCTTTGTAAGAAACTTTCACATACATCTACATAGTTTCTAACAGCCTATTAAAGCACTCTGTAGCTGCTCTCAAAGTTCTTCTCAAGCGTGGTCACTGCTGAGCTTGCCAGCTCAGGGTTAGCCCTGCAGCAGTCCCACAAGAACAGGGGAGTGCTCCTGTGCCTGTGAAAGACACCATGGGGTCACCCCGAGTGATTGATAACCCTCAAGGGCTTGTGCTCTTAAAGAGAGTGGTTTGGGCAAGCTCATTTTAAGTTCTTCCTCTATTTAGATTTTTCTTAATTTTCTTATGAAAACCCTTACCTTTTTGCTTTGTAGGACTCCCATTCAGTTCAACTGCAATGAATTTCAGAGAGAAATCACATTACACTTTATTAGAATCCGTATGTTCGACTGTTTGCAAAAAGAGTACAGGAACAAAACCCCCTGAAGTTCTACTATTGCATTAGTAACATATATGTCTGCTATAAAAGGCAACAACTTGAGACAAAAAATACATTGCTAAGCTTTCATCTTCCTACTTAACATTATCCACTTTTGAAACTTTATGTTGTTTTTATATTACCAACATTAAAATACTGATTCTTTTCTATGTTCATTCAAAATATCTTTTCACATTTTTCCTGAAATACTAATTTTAATGTACTAAGAACATGATGTATCCCTCTGGAGATTAGTTTTACATGGCATATTTTGGGAAGATCTGCATGTCTAGCTGCTGCAAAGTTTTTGATTCCTAAATGTCTTCCCAAGAAAACGCCTACTGAATCACATGAGTAATCTTCCTATTAACTCTGTGTAAGACAAAGAAAAATGAAAGACCTTTATAACATTGTTTTGTTGCTGTTGAAGAAGAGCAAAAAAACTCAGTTTGGCATTCAGAAATGAAGAATTTTACACATAGAATTAAAGAGTTCTAAATTATCCTAAAATATTTCTCCTCTTGGCTCTTCTACATTAGTTTGCAAGCACACTTGATACACAGAGGAGAATTTATAAAGACAAAATGTAAAGTGAAAGCAATACAGAATGCAAAATTAATAGATAAAAAACCCAGTAATCCCTATAAAGGCAGGAAATAGTACATATGGGAGCTCTGTATGATTCAATGGATGAACTTTAGAGATTCCTTATTATTTTAGTACTATGTAGGATGGGATGTAATTTGGATGTTTTTATTAAGTATTTAATAAGGATTAATTGACTTACTGCCATGGACATGTGCTGATTTAAGCACAGAAGTTAACAGTGCATGGAAGATGACTATTTCTTGGTTACAGTTCAGCATCTTTTTCTAATTAAAGACTACTTGTAAAATGAGTAAATGCTAACCCCAAATTTTCAGTTATTTTTTCACCACCTACCATGTCTTGAGATGTCTTTAGTATTGAAATAAATTTTTTTCAACTTTTCATCTGAAAAATAGAATCTTAAAACTGACTTTACAGCCAATCTTTTTTTTTTTTTAGGTTCTCAACACAGGACAGAGATGCTACCCACGATTTACTGAGAACAATGCACAATGCAAAAGCTGGAAAATTAAGCCTGATTCCACAGCTACTACAAATGAAAGTGCAAAGGTTTAATGATGGCTACCTACCACTTTTTTACGTTAGATAGATTGATTTTTAACATCCAGGTTAGAAGAATAAAATGATACTGCTTTCTTGCAGGCAATTTCCTTTGTATCTCCACTTGGGATTAATTCATGTAGTGTTTTATTTCTGAAGCATTAGTCTGATATATACAGTATTGAGTGAAAGTTTCCAGAAATGCTGATGAGACAACTTCTCTAATGACTTGAAGTTTTCATTTAGAATGGAAATATTCCTCATATCATTCATTATTGCAATACAAACAGGTGACCTTTTAGAATCCCTGAGGCATTACTGAATCAGGGCCAATATGAAGCCAGTTTGGTATGTTGGGACTAAATATATTTTTTGATAATAACAAACTGGAAGAGGAAGATTGATTATTCACACTGATTCCTCCTTGCAAGGGTATAATAACTGTTACAATAATCAATTCTTGGAACAGTCATACCCTTGCACAGGTGTTTGACAGGTGCCATATCAACACCTGTGTTAGGTGCTCAAATGTTCCTGAAAGTTTCATTCTCAACCTAGGGTGTGCAGGATGTTACTGCATGTCCATGTAGACAGTGATTTGAAGAGCTTGCAGTCTGCAAAAACAGGCAGCTACAAATGATAAGAGAAGTATGATATGCCAAACCAAAGGGCCAGGGATTACTTCCAGAGCTCTGGTGAAGGGCTGTAACAATTACTAGTGAACAGTTCTGTCCTGTCGCTAGGGACTGACACAATGAGGACTTACCTTTGGGTTTTTTGCAGATGAATCCTTTTTCAGCAGAGCAGTCACTTTTGTCCCAGTAGCCAGATGGTGCAGTTATTTCCACACACGGATGCTCCGTATCCAATTCTTTCTCCTCCCAGTTAACAAAGTCCAGGACAGCATTATCTAGCCACAACCACTGGCCTACAGAGCAATTCACAGAGTAAAAAACTAAAACATATCTATTTCATTAATATTTTTACTCCTTAGCTCAGCAATTTCCTTTTAATATCTATAGTAAGCCACTGTTCAGCAGAAACCCATGGGTTTTTTGTAAAGTACTGTAATCTTCAATTTTCTCATATTAGCAATGCACTTTTCCATTAGAAACGGAAATTTACACATACCTTCCACATTCTGGTAAAGTCCTATCCAAAAGCCTCCTACTTTATTCCCAAGTGGTTGAATTTTATGAGTCAGAAAGTGAGATTCATCCATGTTTTCTACTGAAACCAAAGTAGCTCCTGAAAGGCATTAATAAGCAAATAACCATAACCCACATCACCAACCACTGTAATGACCTCCTTTTTAGTCTGTACAAGCAATAGCTCCAGTATTAATGCTGCTCTGTGGGTGTCTCCACTGCTTCTTGCAGAAGACAATGACCTGAAGGTACTTAGAGGCTGTGGTCCCCACTGCTGCTGCTCCCAGGATGGTATCCCGCAAGCCAGGACATAACGGGGAGCTCACACACAGGGAAGCTGTAGACCTGAGAGGACAGAAGGCTGCACAAAGTGACTCATGTCAGCTTATTTTCATTGTGCCAGCCTTAGAACAGCTTAGTAGGTAAAAAAAAAAAAAAATTCTAACTTTTTTAAAAATCAATATCTATATTTTTGTGATAGTTTTGTAAAAACATCGGTACAAATCTTTTTAGTTGATAATGAAGGCCCTCACCTAAGCGAGCACACTCAAGGGAGGCCAGTGCCCAGGTTCTCCCAGCTGATGCTTCAAGGTAGTAGCAGTGATCATGGTAAGGGATCCAAGCTTGGAGTTCATCTGCTTCAGGGCAGTCTCCAGGCAGCTCAGCAGAGTCAGTAGGAGCTATCTCTAAAGAAGCCATATGGTATAAAATTCGTATTGCATTGTGAGTCATCTCTGATTCTATGACATGTGTGTAAATATTGTGGGATTTCTCTCACCCAGGTTGATTTGTCTCAACATCTACTCATGACTATTCCCACATTCCCTCAACCCAGACAACAGGGAGAGCTAAGCAGTCAAAAGTGTTAAACATCTTATTTCTCAAATCACATTTTTCAGGACAAGGAATCAAATTGCATCCTGCAATATCTAACTAACTGCCTTGACAGTACTGTGAGGAGAGCAAACCCTGAGGGATGATACAAATCTCAAATTTGCATTTTCACAACACAGAAAGCTGTTGCAGGCTAATGAATCATTAATGCCACAGTCCCATGATGTCTGGCTCCTTGGTCTCTTAATGTTGTCACTTTATAGAAAAAAAAAAAAAGCCATCAGTGGAGCATGCCTCTGCCAAATCAGGTTCTGTTTCTGATCATGGCTGCAACTCCAATTCACTTTGATGGATCTTGCACTGCATAAGCAGACCAAATGTATGCAGCCTTAAAACATAAAGGAGGGAAAAGAGCACGATTCTACAAAATCTAGATGCAAATGTGCCTCTGCATATATCTGCAGAGTTAAAGTGACATTCACATTGCCAAGGTTTTTACAGGTTTAGCTGTAGCAATTGTGAATGCAAACAAAACTCTTGGCTGTGTTTCAGCTCAGTGACACTCATGTGTGACCTTCCCCAGTTGAGGTGCATACAGTCAGGGCACAAACCCAGCACATACTTATATTACACACAGACTCGTGTGATTTATGGTCATGTCTTGTAAAGAGCAAGATATACCTTGAAGATAGAGCTTCATTTTATGGGAACTGTTTTACCATGATAGCAGTGCTGCCATCCGGATTTGCACAAGAGCCTTTCCTGTGCCTAAATTCATTCATTGTCCAATAGCAAGTGTCCACATTCTGCTGAGATGTACATGCTACCCTGAAGCAAAGTCCTCTGCAGGGGTAGCCCAGGGTAGAGCAAAGTCTCTAGGATTAGGCAGGCTCATGGCATTAGGAATGTATCTTTAAAATTGTTACATGCCTTTGCTTACCATCTGATATCATGCAAACTGAAAAGTAGCTCTCATTGCAAGGTGCTGTTTTCCAAGTACCATCAAGATCAAGGTAAACACAAGCATTGTTATCCTTTGGTTCCCCTGCTGCCCATTTTGTGTATCTGGTTTTCCAGTTATTGGTCCATTTGTAATAGCCACCAGTCTGAAAACAAATGAATACTGGTAATAGATTTTTTTTTTTTTTACATAAAAAGTTCTGTCACATAAATATAGTGTAAATATAATCATATGCCTATTTGATTTTTTTGGGGAAAAAAGGGGCCATTTTTAAACACCCCATTCACTGTTCTAAATAATGTCACTGGGCAATTTGAGTTACACAAGAACTACATATGAACAGTGATCAACACTGCATTGCTTTTGGGAGGGTTTTTCTGAAGTAACAAACTTCTACAATATGGCAATAAAATCAGATGAGGCCATCTTGGGTCATTTAGTAAATCCTACATCAAGAGAAGCAATTACAGAGAATTTGTCCTCTCTGCTCTGCTTTATTTAAATTAAAATTTGGAATTATTTGTGCATAGAGATTACTTGACATTAAACATTAAACAGTCAGCTTAAATCTTAAAATATCTCTCTAATACTCACAGTAACTTCTATTAATAGATCAATAGCTCTAAGTGCCCCCCTGTATAGCAGGGCATTTGACTTTCAGGGTGGCCAACAGTCACTTCATGACAGCTGCACTTTCTGACTCTCAGTCTGCAGCTTACTTCTGTTACTGTTTCTAGAACTTTCTGCTTCCACCTTTTGCTTCTTGCTAACATTTTCTGTGATTCTTCACTCTGTTTGGTGGATGAAAATCCTTGACTAGTTCTAACAGTACCACTAGATTTTTGTGCATTTACACAGTGAAGCCATTCAGAATACAATTGCTCCAATGTTCAAAACTGGCCATCCAGAGGGCTATTAGAGCAGAAAAGTTCCCTGGGCACCTGCCCCTCCCATCTATCCAGCACTTACCATATTGCTGTTAAGACCAATCCATACAGGTTTTCCATATTTCAGCATCTGGATCCACAAGAATGAATGGATGTAGGCATCCAAGATGCTGGCAAGTTCTGCAGATCTGTCCTGGCAATTTCTTCTGGCCTCTTCCCATTGCATTTCAGAGGAAATTATTGAATAGCTACTGTCACCATAATGAGTGAAGCCAGAGGCTGGATTTGTTGTTGGTAATTCAGGCTGTGAGGGAACTATGGAGGAAAAACTGAATGGATGAATTGACAACATATTGCTCTTCTGTAGCATGCAAGCTATAAAAAAATGGTCAAAAAGTACTAGTCAATAAGTCAAAACCTTTTTTAAGCTCATGAACAAAACAAGAACAGAAACCTAAATAAAAACAAAAAAAAACAAATAAAATTCCCCCAAACCCAAAAAAAGCACCAAACATAACTTTCAAGACATGGATCAAATTTGTTAATGCAATAAGATGAGTGAAATCCTCAATGCCCTGAAGTAGAGTATATTTGCTACAGACTTAACTGGTTCAGACTAAGACTCCTAAATTGCATATTTCAGATTCTGTGCTTTAAGTTATTTTACTAAATCTGAATATCTGAGTATACATTTATTTCTGATCGCTGGTGGATAGAACTTAGGACAAGGCATTTAAGGCATTAACTGTTGTAATCTCTAGACTCAGCCTTAGTCTTGAGACCTGATGTTATTTGATCACCACCCAGTGATCACTTCAACTTCTTGGCCTGTCTGTAAGGGCTGCAAGAATGCATGTTTGAGTCAGGCAGTGTATATTTTCACCCTTGTGATTGTAGATGTATTCAGAAGAGCAGGAACTGGGATCAAGAAAATTAAAAATGCCTCCATAAAACTATATATTTGTTGTGCGGGGAGGGGATCTTCTAACAAGCATGTTAGCTGTGCTGAGAGTGAACAGGCTGCAGGAACTGATTGAAGTGAGGGGCCAGAGAACAATTTTTATTTTAATAAAGCTGAGGCAAAATTGTTTTGTTATCAGTGCTTTGCCTCCTCTACTCCCATTATATGCTTGGGCAGCTGTGATTTGTATAATTAAAATTCTACAGGAGTAGAGTCAACATTCATTACTCATTTTGGTGTAAAAAAAATAACAGTATTCTTCTACAATAAAGACACATCCAAGAAGAGCATTTTGATTGACGTTATATGGCATTCAGTAGAAATTGTGAGAGAGGATTAAATGCTCTGCTCAGATTCATCTAAGAGAATGGGAAGATCACTACAAGAACATGATTTATACTGCACTCAGACAGGATAGCTAAAGCTCTTATACTTCACTGAGAAAAAAAGACATTTTTATTTGTTATTCTTTAGTATTATTCATTATTAGGTACAAAATCCCAATTAAGATAGTAGTTCCTCTCCAGCAATTTCTGTGAAACAATTTGTACTTTAAACATAGCACTGGCTTAACACTGATGGAGCTCTGAAAGCCTGAGATTCAGAATGAGACTCAAAGCTGAAAGGAATCACATCAGGTTATATATTCATCTTATTTAACCAAGGTATTCTTTCTTTTTAGGAGACTGCATCAACAGAACTCACGTGAATTCATCTGGCACACGTAGCCTCTTTCATTGTCACAGCTATCATCTCTCCACTTCCCATCTGACTTCCTGATGAAGACACAATCTGTCTGAAGGGGATGGGAAAAGGCACAGCCATTACAAGAGGCAGTGGGGAGGGGGTGAACTAAAGCTCCTGTACTGCTGGTGCAGGCCTATGGTAGAGAGGAGGGGTGCTTATTGAACACCTGTGTAATTAGTTCAAATTTCCTTCATGACTCCTCTGATTTCAAGATTGGCCATGGCAGTCTTTCAGCATGTCATCCAAGCTTTTCCTTTATGCTGATTTAAATAAATTTTAGTCATCAGCTAAAGTTGACTGATGGCAGATGTTAAAAATCTTGGGTGAATGACTGCCAATCATTTCCTCAGAAATTACCACCTTTGGAAAAGAGTCTGAGTTTCTGCAGAGAAAGAGTCATTTCACTGAAGATATCAATTTGTAGCATCAGAAATGAGTAAAGCAGCGTGGGAGCACATTGGCCAGAAGTGGGACATACACACAGCAAAATTATTGTTGCATCAAAAATCTTAATTTTGTCTTGTCTTTGTTTGGTGTTGCAGCTTTAGTATTTGCATTAATGCAGTGTGGGGAGGAACTGATATAAGCTTCTCCAAGCCTCTTTTACAGAGCTGGTTTTTTGCAATAGTTCAGAAGGAAGTCTTAAAATCCCTCTTCTGCAGAACCTTTGCCAAACATTTTGGTGTATTTGGAATTATTATCAGATGATTTACTAAATCCCATTGTGCTTACAAAAGGACTTGTTTCATCATCCTATTTCAGCTGCCATAACTTTTCTTTTAGGAAAATCAACTAGCTGACTAAGTATAGAAATTACTTAAATTTCCTGTACCTCTAGAGCATCGTCTGTCAATGTTTCGTACTCATAGAAGTCAAAGTAGCTTTGCTGCTTTTCTGGTGCACCATTAACCCAGTTGGTGTAGGAAACAGTGCTTCCATCTGTCCAAAGAAATGTGGACTCTCTGGTGATATCATTCATCCCAATCCAAACATTGGTTGTGGCATACTTCAAATGATAGAAAAGGAAAGCTGGAGAAAAGCAAAGTTTTCTCATTAAGGAAAGCTCATCATGACTTGCCCAAAAGAGAGAAAATATACAGAGGCCTAGAGTAGGGGACATAATAAAAGGATAACATTTTCCGCTACACAGCCCATCTGCCCTTAATTAAATATTCAGATAAGCATCCCTTCCCCACTTTGTATGCACACATATGGTTTCAGAAAGTCCTACTGCCAGTAAGAGAGACAGCAAATACAGATTCCTGTTGGTATAGAGATCCGTGCAATCACCCCCAGAACACACTGGAAGTTTCATGAAAACAAAGAAGCTGAAAGAACTAGAAATAAACTTTTATTTCTTATATGTAATAATTTTAGCTATTGCCTTGCAGTTTGAAGTTAAAATAAACTATAGAGTGACCTGGCTAATAAGCAATTTTCATCAGGTAATCCCATATTTTATATTGAAGAGTATAGTAGTTTGTTTAGTGAGAGATTGAGATTTTTTTCTTTCAATAGAGCCCATACATACCTTGCACTTGTTCATTTGGTATAGTAGCCAGGTTTCCTCCCAAACTGAAGCAATCATCTCGAGCAGCACGCCATGTGAGATTTCTTGTTATATTGGAAGCAAATACTTTGAAACACTGGAAACAAATCAAGCACTTTTTTCAAACTAGCAAAGACTGGAACTACTATATGTGAATATTATCAATTAGCTCTAAGATGTACTTCTCTGCAGAAAAAGAAATCAGGCCAAGAATGAGCTCAGGAGTAGAAAGTCTGGATGTCTACCCAGGCATACACTCATCACCTCATTGTACAAAGTGTAATCTGGGAGTCTGGTATCAAATGAACTGAATGTAACGAGGTCAAGTACATGATCACTTCTCACATTTTCATCTCCCTTCTTCCTGCAGTAATAGAGGCATCATTTGAAACCAAAAAAATGTGGCTTTGGGTGACACAACTGCAGGGAATTATCTCTACTGTGCTTTGTCCTCCTTCTGATGACTGTGATTACAGCTATTCATCCTGCCAAAGGGTGTGAAATATCCTTTGGCACATTGACCTAGCATTCTGAGGATGCAGTAACAGTACAGGGTACATAAAATAGACAAAATAGGCTTTGGTAGATGGAGCTTCAACACAGATTGATACAAACTCTTGTCTTACAGCAATGAGGACTTCCTGACTCTGTCTGAATGTAAAGCCGTACTCAAAATAATTGTAGTTTGGCATCATCTTTCTGAATTCAAAGCTTTGTGAACTCCTAAAGGCAGAAGGGATTGCTCAATTACATTCTTTCTAAACCTTTCTACCTTTTTTACAAGATTGACCATTACAAACTTGCATTTCTAAACAAAATAATGTACATGAAGAGAGAAGGAGAGGTTTTCTTAAACAGTAACAGTGTATTTTAAGCCTGCACAAACTATGCTCTCTGAAATACACTCAGTGTACATCTACTTTTGCTGTATTTCTCTGCAAAGTTAGATGTCTAAGTCACCTCAAAAAAAGCCCAGCCATCCAGTCTGCACATTTTGACTAAGTAATTACTCTCAAGATTTACTTTGTTTTCATTAAAAAAATGTGAGGTTTTTGGTATTTTCTCTTCAGTTCTACTGCTTTACACAATTTACTGAAGATGTTTGTTGACATACCTTGTTGTTAAAAAAAATCCAACTTTCTGGACATCCTCCAGGAGGTGATGGAGAAGGTAATGTTGCATTAATAGAACTGTTATGCTTTTCACATACAAATTTATTGGCAGAACCACAGTTAATGTCATTCCACAAGCCTGGAAAAAAAAAAAAGAAAAAAATTCAACATTATAGTATTTAATATTTAGTGATAATTTATCACTTTTTTAAAATAAACACAATTTTCTCTATTTTGTATTTCAGGCTACAGCTTGATCTGAAAGCAAAGTAACCTGGTACATTCAAGTAAACTCTAATAGTAACAGTACTGTAGCCCCTTGTAGTTAATTTGAGCTCCCTGACCCATCTGTTCCTTGTTCAGGAATGTCTGTACCTGTTCATAGGTTTTTGGGTTTTTTTGAGCTCTGGCATCATCACATTGCAGGCAACAGGGGAAATACACCAGTAATTTGAAAAAAAGAAAAGGATCAGAATGGATGAGATAAGAAATACCAGATCAATCTAATGGCACAATAGATGTTCAAACATACTGCATGGATTCTTTGTAAAACATAAGTTAAGAGATCAACACATATATACTAAATTCCCATTAGCCTTATTAAAGTTACAGAAATAGAGCCAAGAGAAAGTAAAGCTCCAAGATTTGAAAGAAATTTGCATTTCAGTGTACTTATAAACATATCTTTGGACATTAAATGTATTTATTTATTTCCTCATTGACTTGTACCTTTAACTCTCATTTCCTGTACCTGCTATTAATGTTTTCTTAAGTTCATGGCAGAGAAGATAGATTGTTCAAATTTTTACTGAAAGAAGTAGTGAAAAGCCCTGTAAAAAGGACAAAACCCCGAAGGAAACCTCTGTTTTAAATTACTCATTGTACTGAAATCTCCCCATTCTAAGGGCATAGACTCTTCCATGGCTGCCGGTCCCATGACTGGGAGTTACTGCATTGTGTTGGCTTGTCACTGGAAAGAAATTGCAGAAAGCAGCTACCAAAGATTGTGTGACAGTTGGCAGCAGATGTTTGACAGCATCAGTTATAATCCAAGCAGAGATAAATAAAATCTAATAGTTTTGTGTTGTTACTTACCATGCTCTGACAGCATAACCACACAATTTTCCTCATTATTTACAAAGTTGGGTTCATTAGGAGCCCAGGCCACATAGGTTACTGGAGTTCCATCCACCCAGCTTAAAGAAAAAACATACAAGTAGTTATTAATTAATACTTTCATTTGTGACGTGGTAGTCATAATGAACACCTCATTAGTGAGAAGGTCTATGAGTATTCATGGAAACTGACTACAATGTGAGGGACTACTAGAGATTTCCCTTTGTTTACTTGATTATTCCAATTTAAAGAAATTTCTGTAAAATATTTCTGGTTGCAAATTAGAAAAAGAATACACCAAGCATATTTTCTGTTAATGGCCACAATTGTTTTGATAAATTTAATAAGAGAAATCAAAACCAGTTATTCATAATACATACTACAGAAAGGATATTAAAATTTTATCTTAATAGTTATTTTTATCTTAATAATTATTGCAATAACTATTTTATTCATGGGTAATACTATGCTTTTCAATCTGAGCATTTGTGGTGTTTTCATAGGTGAAAACAAGAAATATTTCCAGAGAAATATTTTTCTCTGGATTTACTCTGCTCTTTGGAGGAGTAGAGGGGAGTGTCCTATTTTTTCATAAACTAAAGGACATTCTGTCAACTTTAAAACCATACTTTCTAAAGTACCAAAGTTGAAACTTTTTCCTCAATCTTTACTTGATTTTTACTTTATTATATTGCTATTGAAAGAAGAGGAGGTTTTCACCACATTTTAATCAGTATTTCAGTATTTGGATCAATAAGCCTGAAGTGGGAAAAAATTCAGCTGTATCATCTCTGTCTTGCTGCTGCTGATAAAATTGATCTAAATAAAGGAGATTCTCATTGGATCCATGGAATGCTCTGTGTCCCTAATTTGACTCCTAAATCAGGAGGTTAAAGTCATCCACCGACTCGGTCACTGTCAGCTTCTCTCCCCACTCCTCTTCTGCCTTTCTCAAGGTAGGTGATTTACATACATTCAACAGTAGCATTAAAATAGAAAGGTTAAAGTCAAATCTCCTCTAATGTTTTCCAGGTCAACCTCAGAAGCACATTTTTTCATCTCCCAGGCACATCCTAACTAGCAGGAAGGTAAGCAGTGTACCATGCTCTTTGGTACCTCTTAGTTTTGAGTTGATTTGTGTGTTGGTCTTTTCAGAATACTTTTTACTGTTTCTGTACTGTAAATTTTTGCTGACTTTTCTCCTGGAATAGGAGTTTGCAGAGACTACCTTTGTAGTCATTGCCTGTGTCTTCCTAACTCTGGAGAACCCTCTGATACATAGATAAAAAAAGCTTAAGAAAGCCAAACCCTATGATATAGGGCATGTTTTTAGTGTATGTGTGTATGTTCATAGGTATAATATTCAGTATAGGGAAGTATCATTCCAATTTATACGACAAATCTCTGGAAGAAACTTGAGAAAGTGTGTATGGAGGGTAGAGCTGCCAAGATTTTCTTTGGCTAAGTGCTTACTCAAGTTAAAAAAAGTTATTTTACTATTTCTTTTTGGGGGAAACTATTGGACTTTAGAATATTCTAGGAGTATTCCATTTTGCTTTGTATACAGTATGTGGAACAGCCTTCAGACCTTCAAGAGAACATATTGAGTCCCTCCAGCTTCATAAAATATTCTATTTTTTTTTTCTATGTGCTAGAATCTGCACTGGTCATCTTAACTTACCTGAACTTTTTATCAAGGCTCACTCTCAGACCAATGAAGTATCCTACTGGCTCTCTCCCATACCTCTCCTAAATCAGAAAGACACTGCTTCAATTAAGAAAGAAATCTTTGAAACAAAACAAACAGAAATTGATACACCATTGAATAGGTCCACAGAGCAGCCACTGAAGTCCACAGCAGTAAAGCACCTGCTTGCAGTTACCCACTGCAACGTGTTTATATGCCCAGGCATAGAAGTCAGGTTTTCATCTGGGACATCAGAGCCAAGACCTGCAGCACTGAAGGGCCTCAGGATGGAGTAGAAAAGCAGATTTTGAGCCAAAAATTGGTACTCCTTTTTTATTCTCCCTCAAAGACCAGCTACTGCGCCAGACAGTTTGTACCTTTCCACATCACTCTTCCTGTCAACTGCATCAGTGCAGTTGGCATGGAGCAGGAGAAGCCAAATCCCATGGGATCAAAGGGTGCCTTTGGGGGTATTTCATTCGTGAAAATGCTAATGGCTCTGCTTCTGAGACAACTCAAGATTTACAAGCTGATTGTCAAAAGTGTTTCTAATTTAGGCTGTATGTTTATAATGATTCTTACATTTTCTCGTAGTGCTCTCTTTAGGAACCTTCTCTCACTGTTACTATTAACAACAACTAGGTCTGCAGAATTCTTCCTGCAAAACTCTCGGGCTCTTTCCATGGAGACTTGTTCTTTGCTGATATAGTAGAGCTTATCTTCATATATGACCCATCCATCTGCAGTGGTTTTATATTCTGGAAGATAAATAAGGTACCCTTACATTTTACGTGTGTAAATTTTTTTTAGAATAGCAATTTCAGGAAAAAAATTATTCATAACAAGAAGATGGAACTAATGAATAGATACAAAGACCCACCATATGTGTCAATTGGTTCAGGTTTTAATGACACTCCTGCAAAAGAAAAAAATAGAAGGCATCATGCATCTCTTTAGAGTATGTTATGATGTAGCTTGTGACTGACTGCAAGAAGAGTGAGGAACAGAGCAGGATTCTTCACCCCTTTGCCATTGACTAGCAAGCAGGCTTAGCCACCCAGTTCATCTTCACATTGCTCAATATGCAAGGTCATCTACTTTAATTTTGTATCATAAGCAGTGCTTCACTTCAGCAAAGCCATAGCTTTAGCTGAATCACGTTCCTGCACAGAGCAAGGCAAGGGAAAATTGCTCTTCCAAGCCTGTAAGTCACAGCAGACTTATCTGAAACACTTTAAACTGTGGCATACAGCTCCTTTATTGATCCATAAGTAGATATTCTGTAATTCACCTGGGGGTATTTTCAACATGAAGGAGAAAGTTTCCACTAGATTTATTTTAGCTCTACCAAAAAAACTCTCTGAGTAATATTCATAAACAAAAGGAAATATGATTTTATTCTATTACACGCGCACACACACACACACACACACATATATATATATATATAAATAAATATAGGTATAGATATAGATGATATAGGTATAGATATATGAAATAACTGAGTTGTTTCTGGTTGGGATAGAAAAATGAATAGCACTGCTATGAACCATTGCTTTTCCAAAACCAGTTGAATCCTGAATAATTCTACGGGAGAACCTGAAGTACCAACAAATCTGACAAATATATCATACTTGATTTTTAGCTTCACCTGTGTTAGTATAAATACCAGTATTGTAAGGAATACAATACTTGCCCTTGCAACTCCTTAACTCTAACATTACAAAAATAACATCAGAAGTTACTTAATATAAAAAATTTTGTAATTTTGAAAATATATGGATTATTTATACACCTTGTTTTATGTAAAAAACCCTTCAATTCATTCATATAATTCATTACTGAAAAATCTCAGCCCATAATATGTTACTTAATGTTCTTGACCTCCATTTGGAAAACGTAGTTCTCCAAAATTTTGTCTCTTTCTTCAGTAACTTAACTTAGAAAGCAACTACTTATGGAAGCTTTTTAATCTTCCTGCCAATAAAGAAGAAATCTACCTTGTTTTATTTGGCAAACCCAGTTATGCTGTACTTGACAGACCGAAAGAGACCATGGTTCAGAATATCCCCCATGATGCAATGAGCCACAAAACTGGAGTCGTCCTGAGCTCCTTGGACTATGATCCCAGTTGGTGTACCTAACCTATAGAAGAAATCAACTTTGTTACTCTTTTCATCTCTTTTGGTAGCCATACTTTCCACTGGAAAATGGAAACAAATTGCCTCTGTCTCAAATATTCTGGTTTTAGCTAAAAAGAGCTGGAAATGCAAAGAAAGCTATAGGTACAAGGATTTTACAGTGGGCCAATGGTGTCAGTGGCTGTCTTGCCACGGAGGGCTTTTTTCTTTGTGCCCTGAGCCATAGACACAGTCAGAAGGGAAACAGGCAAAGGAACTGTTTCTAATGAACTTTGCCTGGCTGTGAACTTTACCCACATATCACTCATGCTAATCATGTGCAGACAGGGTACTTTTCACTCCACATCTGGGCTGGTTCAAAATTGCATTGTCCAGCATCTCTCTGGTGGCAGTGATCATGTTGTGCACCAATTCAGCATTACTTTTTCCCTTCCCTGTGGTTAATGAGGATGGGTGTGTCACTTTGGGCAGGGAAGTCATATCCTACAAATCTAGAGGAGGTACCTCTGAAGAAACTGACATCCAAATGGTAAGGGAGACACATGTGATACAACCTACCTATTATTGCCAAGAATTCTTGATAAAATCCCTTTGTTAAACTTTCGTGGAAAGTAATGTGAACAGGATAAAATAAAAGATCCTTGCTTGTGTTAAAGAAAACTAAATAGGGAGTAGTAGTAAATGGAAGTTAATAAGGAGTAGAATCCTGCAGGAATGTTTTTCACAGCTGTTGATATTTGCATGGGTTCAAGAGATGACTGGTTAAATTCCCAGAAATAAATAAATTTAAATTACTGATATGAGCTCCAGTTCTAAAAGACCCTGAGCCATCACTTACTGGGGGAAGTCAGGAGTATACTGGGAAACATGCTTGCTGTTTGATCAGCTTTTTAGATGTTTGTGTTTTTACGTTTTGACCTTAGGTGTAAATATTATCATCTTGGAAGAGAAAATAAATTTAAGTGTTATACAGAAACCTACAGAATCTGATGAGATGCAGATAATCTCCATGTATTCAAATGTTTAGCTGTGATATTAGTCATGACAATACAGATTAGCAGCTACATGAATTTTTGTAGGATTGGTGGTTTCTTTAATGAGAATAACAACAAAATGTATGTACAAATATGTACAAATCCCAAAGTATCTGAAGCAAACAAATATGATGAAAAATTAAGATACTCACTGGAGAGCCATCACTCCAGGCAAATCCTTCATCTGGATTCAAGGAAAATATACCAAGCCAAACTATTTCAAATGAACAGCGAGCATCTCTAAAAGAAAGTACAGGATGGAGCAGTGAGTAAACATCAGCACAAAAATATCTAGAAATACATAGCTGAACTTTCTAGAGCACATTGTAAAAGCAGTGAAGTTGCAAATTTCCCTATTACATTTGGTGAAGTGCATACACGTGTTCTTCATAGAAATGTGCAATATTTCTGTGGTTCAGTGTCAGTACCTTAGTTATCAGACTTATTAGTAGTATTGCTCATATATTTCCCAAATGTACTATTCATTCAGGGAAAACCTTCACAGATTCAAGTGTGGTTTCAGCACTGACCACTGAAAGGTTGATACAAACCTACTTCAACAGTAGATACATTGGTCATATTTTCTACCCTTTTAGAAATACTGCTAATTTCATGTGTTTCTAAACTATACCTAGTAATCATGATACCGGTGGAGGTTTTTAAAAGCTTTTCTTTTTAAAAACTCTTCTTTCTCTTTTTTCCATGAAAAGGTTAAAATAGTACTGAACAGATAAATTTCGAAATATCACAGGTCTTTTGGCTTTTGAGGAAACCATACATTTCAGAAATCATCTAGGATCATTCATAATAGTTCATATGAAAATTTTTTGAATCAGGTAAGATAAACACACATCAAATACCAACCGCATTGCTTGGATTAGAAATGGCATTTCCTCCTTAGTGTTAATCGTGACCAGATCCCCTCCTATTTCTCTGCAAAAATCTCGAGCTTCAAACCATGATTTCTTTCTAATTTTTGATCTGCAAAAACACTATGGAGAAATTAATTTAAAACATATTATATACATGTTACTATAATAAAAAAATATCGCCTTGCTTAAACATAAATGAAGTTTCATATGAGCCGAGTGAAAGTCCATAAGAGAAATAGCATTTCCCACTCTGTTCCTCGAATTTTTACACTAGGGTTGCCCACCTACTTAGCATAGTGGAAAAACAAAATAAAAAGGAATTCCTAGAAGGGGAAAGGGAATACAGCTGCCCAACTCCCTTTAATTTGTTTTAACTGAAGAAATGCACAAGCCAACTTCCATATGAAGGGAAAGAACAGTAGCTGTGGTTGAGAGGCAAAATGGTCTGGAATGAGTCTGAAGATTCAGGTAAAAGAACAACCTCCTGGTAATTTACATCTCTCTATATGATGTCTAACTGGTTTAACAAGTACAGATTTTACCAAAATTAAATTATGATCTGAGGATAAAGGAGCCCAAATAAATAGCAATCCAAATGAATTTGAAAGAAATGGGGGGAAAAAAACAAGAAAGAAGGATTCATTAATTCAATAAAGTGATAAAAAATATTAACACCTTACACTTAGCACATATCAACTTTGCATGATCTCAAATTACTGTTTGCACATTACACTCATTTCTTGTTCAAACTCCTTTTTTATGCCTTCTCAGATACAGCTGGCTGTACTTCAAACACAAGTTTTCTGTAGCTTTGCATGAGAAACTCTCAAGTGAATGTCCTTCATAAACACTGGTTTAATTAACCTTTCACACAATTTTTTATCTTTTTTTTTTTGTGGGGTAATGTGCTGATTTTAGCAAGGTCCAGCCTTAGGCATCGTGCTGCTGGAGGTTACACTTCACTGTTTCTGTTTGTTCCCTGAACTGCCACAAGTCTCAGGCAAACACCACATCATTGCACAAGAGACAAAAAGAGCAGCACCGAGAAACCAGCTTTGCTTCTTCTGCTGTTCAACACAGAATATTGACATTTTCCCTTTAATAATTTTAATATGGAGTGGTTTCCTCTCTTTCTTTTCTTTTCTTTTCTTTTCTTTTCTTTTCTTTTCTTTTCTTTTCTTTTCTTTTCTTTTCTCTTCTCTTCTCTTCTCTTCTCTTCTCTTCTCTTCTCTTCTCTTCTCTTCTCTTCTCTTCTCTTCTCTTCTCTTCTCTCTTTCTTTTTTCTTTTCTTTCTGGGGCCTTGATGTTTATGTTCCTCTTCTTCCATTTCCTGTTCCAGTTCCTTCAACCCCGAAGCACAAACTTCCTCATTTTCTTTCCTGTTCCCTTCTCCCCTCCCTTCCCTTCCCTTCCCTTCCCTTCCCTTCCCTTCCCTTCCCTTCCCTTCCCTCCCTTCAACCTTATCTTTCTTCAGAATTTTGGTGTGTTTTTTTTTTTTATCTGTTGCAATCTTTCCAATCTCAGATATTGCAAAATGAAGATGTCAGTTCCTTTTTTTTCCTTGTTTATTTTTTTCCCCACCCAAGCTGCTTCTTTTAACTATTCAGGCACTTACGGCACTTACTTTAAAACAGGAACTTCTGTGGTTGTTTGACACCCAGCCTTCGGGGCATGTGGGGACCAGAGCCGTAGTTGGAACAGGTGGAACTGTTGCACCCTTTGCCCACTGCTTGCAAATATATTTTTGCTTTGTCTCACAGTCAAGAACATCCCATAATCCAGCTGCAGTCTCTGTTTTCATGGCTACACATCCTGGATTATTTCCTTTATGAGAAAAACAAAACCAAAACAAACATGCTGGATATTTCCTAAAGTGTGAATTATTTAATTCTGTCAAAATCTTTGAGTAGCAGCTATTCACTTTTTGCTCTGCAATAACATTTGAAAAGAAAATTTGTATTTTAGTGGTTTTCATACAAACAGAGTAGCATTTTTTGTTTGAGGAAGTTTTGATCCTACTTTTTTTTTTTTTTTGCATTTTGAATATCACACATAATTAATTATTTGGGTAGAAAGTAGAGTGAGAGTTTTTACAGTGAAATCTTGTGTTTTCAAGTGAGAATCTCATTTCTATTTATGTTAAGCCTGTTTTACATTACCTTGGCCATGAGTGGTTTTCACATAGATGGCAGCAGCCCCGTTGGTGCATACAGAGGGCAGGCATGCAAACCTAGAGAGCTTCAGGGTGAAATTTATCCCATGATGTTTGCTGTAATTTTAGATTGTTCTCACAGAGGGAAACAGAGCTGCCTATATCACACAAGGTGCAGTCAAATGCCCAAAATGGGCTTATTTGTGCTCTTTCTTAATTTCTTATGTATTTTTAACATTTTATTTGGAGATTTTTGGTTGTTTGGTTTTTTTTGTTTTTTTTTTTTAATTTCTGTTGAGCACAGACCTGATGTCTTAATGCACTCATCTACTGTGGTGCCATGAGCTGAAATGAAATTCAGGTATAAATCTATCATCTTATGGCAATTCAATACATGTATTTGTTCCTAAGAGCATTCTTTTCCTGCATCAAATGCACCTACTGTTTTACTGATCATACTCAGTCACTTATCCTCCTGATACCATCCTGAGTTTTTTCACAGGCACATCTTTGGATCAGAAATAATTTACTCTCATCAGCAAATCTTGTCACTTCACTATTGCACATTTTCCATATGGTCTGCAAATATATTGAACAGCATGGGCTTTGGCACAGGTCATTATGGGCTTCTGTTCATGAACACATTTCCCTGTGAAAAATAGCCCTCATCAAAAAATCCACCTTCAACTTCCAGTCAGTGCCTTTTTATCAATATTTTTATTAATGTAAGAGCTTTTCTGTGTTATGTTAGATTAGCTGAAAGGCTTTTGGTAATTGAGATAGACCACACTTACTAGATTTCCCTCATTCATATGCTTTGACCTACTGCGTGGAGCTCTGAGAGATCTATAAGTGTGACCTCCCTTTCCAGAAGTGATTTTATGTATCTTTCCCACTACATCTTCTCTGTTACAGATTTAGTTAATTTATTAATGACTTATTCATCTGTATTTCCCCATATCTTTCTGTAACCATTTTAAATGTTGGCACCAAATTTGTCTTTTAGCAAAGCTTAGATGTCAAGACAGCTTTAGCAAGAAAGCTAAGGCTAAAGCTCTCTTCACACATTAAAGAGAAGCTTTTATATCATGTAATCTTAACAATCCCTGGATACTTCTGCAGCCATGCTTAGTCCTGACTTCATGCCATCAATTTCCTCCATAATCTATTTTCTTGATATTTCAACTTGAAATAGACTCTCCAAAGATACCCTCGCGAAGAAACTTTCCAGCACAAAGTCCATTTTCTTCTCAGTGAACATAGATGAAAGGAAACAGATTTTTCTTTACTGTTCCAGCCTGATTGTTGAGGAATGCATTTGCTGTGGGTAGTTTGGTTTGCCAGCTGCAGTGCCAACCCAAGCTCTGGCTGGTGAGATCCAAGGCAAAGGGCTGACTAAACTCAGCTGCTGACCCTTTGCATAGCAAAGGGCACAGGTACCCGTGGTCCAGCCTGGTGACTGCACACCCAAAGGCTCAGCAGGGGCCAAGGACCCCAGACATTACTGCATTTAGACTGTAAAACAGCCCAGGGTCTCCTTTGTTCATGGCTTCTCCTTGGAGGCACCCAACTCAAGATGTTATTTTATTATTGCACCATGATTGAATTATTTTAGGGATCAAAAAATCTGGGGAAATCTGGGTTCAAGCTGTTAAGGAAACCTTGTCTGACTGTGTGAGTGTGGGGTGCAGCTGGGGAGGGACTTTGGTCCCAGCTCAGATGGTGTGAGTGTGACTCCAGAGGGGCACTTGGATGGTCAGAGATGGAAAATTCCTTAACATGACCTCCGAGTGCTCTCTTCATGCTCTGATCATATTCTGAGAGCACAGACTCCTTGGCAAGCTTTCTTCTTATGGCATTTGCTAAGATTTTATTAGTCTTTGTCTTTCATAATTATTTATTATTTTTATTTTATATTTTATAACCTCACTGAAGGTTTTCACGAGTCTTCAGACAAATAATCACTAAGAGGAACATAGTATATCCCACAAAAAGCAGATTTCCTCATGGCATAATGAAATCCTAATTTATGTACTTCTTCACAGTATGAACCCATTAATGCTGTTTTCTTAGTATCACACATAAAAATAATAATGGCACAATGATTTTTGATACTTTGAGTTCAGAATTCTAACTTAAAATTCATATTCCAGTTGCACTGTTTCAACCTCTTCTCCCAGGCTAACTTTTTCACTAGAGGGACAAGTGTGGAATAGTCTTAGGAGCTGTTTGTAACTCCTTTTATCTCCCTGTGAAGATGGCCCAAAAGTTAATGTTTTGGGTAAATATATCAGCTGCCCTAATATAAAAAAGTGCAGTTTAAAATTTTCCCTTTGAAATTAGAATATGGGATATGAAACGTACCAGTACTTATAAAATATACCAAAAGCTTAAAACATAACATTCAGAGGATATTACCCACGCAACCTAACCCCTATTACCCGCATTGTGAGAAAGCACCCACCATCCCTCATCACAGCACCTACCAGGCATTCCTGCATCCCAGTGTGTGAAGGAGACAGCTTCACCATTGGCCCAGCTGAAAGTGCCTGGATCCTGAACATCAGAGAGGCCAAGCCAGAAATATTTCTCAGGCCTCAGCCCAACAAGGCTAGTCAGATAGGCTTGTTCATACCTGGAAAAGACATCATCAAGATGCAAGTGAAAACAAAGGTGTTTACCCAAATCCTGTCAGTGTAATGTGATGATGGATTTTTTTTTCTCTTATTCCTTGCCTCAGGCTGGGGAGAAGACCATACATAGGATTCAGATTCCATATGAATGACAAAAAAAGCAAGACTTTTTGTTATTAATCTAGAGACCTCATCTGTCTCTTAAACATTTTGCTGCTTGGTGTTGTGTTAGCTTTTCTAGGAATATTTAATAAGATACAATCTTTAGATATTTAAAAGCAAAGAAAAGTCATTATCGTACCTACTTTCAACTGTGGCTAAGTAACCTTCTTCTCCTTCACAAGTGGTGTTTGCTTCTGAAAATGTTGCTGGAACATGTCCAATAAAATAGCAGTAGGTCCCATATCTTCTCCAGCCCTGTAACATTATTTTAGGATTTTCATACAAATTTTAAATAATTGTAGTATCATGTATTAAGTGAAATATGACATTTAAAAAATAATGATGTATAATGGCCATGAATATTATCTATTAGAAACTTTTTGCAGTGAAATTACAGATTCTTCCTAAGTGGTTTCTGTAAATAGTTTTTTAAAATTTAGAGTACCTGAGAGAGGGAAAAGCTTCATAATAAATAAAACAAAAAACCCCTTCACATAAATAATACAAATACTTCAAATAATTCTAATGGATTCTCAATGTACCTATTTCATCTCAGAACTTGACGTTCCATTCTCACATACTTACTTTTTTGCAGCCTGCAAGGCTACTTTCTTTTTCTCCAGCTGTTTGTGATGTAGCTTTTCTTTTACAAATGTAGCCAGCCTTCTTCTCACAGACTTGGTCTGCCCAATAGCCATTCTGTGCCAGGAGAAAGTTTGAAATAAAAAAAAAGATAAAGACGAATAATCTAAAGGAGATAAATAATGTCTTTCTTTATAATGAAAATTATCTGTTTTCTTTCTCCTTTATTTTTAAACTGAGTATTTTTCATCATCCAATTTTCCTACATGATCTTAAAACCAAATCTGCTCAGATTCTGTGAAATAGTAGAGTGGGCAATAGCAGCACAGCCTCAGCTGGCTGTGATAAGAAGGGAGGAGGGTGCATCGAGCTGCTCCCTGACCTGTTGTGCTGGGTCCTGCACAAGCAGTTGTGCTATGGGATGGCAAATAAGCAGGCAAAGAGAAGTCAGCAAGAATCAGAGATCCCCATATACCATCATTACCACCAGAGGAAAAGGAGAGAATGCACTGAAAATGCCTTCAGATACCTGTTTTGTAGCCCTTATAATTTCATTTGTGATTTTCAGATGTACTTAAAGTGAAAATTTTACCAGCGATGCAGTAATGCTTTTGGTTTTTTTAATGGTCACATTCAATCTCATTCCCAATCTCATGCAATTCAATCCCTACATCTCTTTTTTTTCTGGTCTTAACCATTTGCTGAAATAACAGAGCATGTTATTCTTTTATTAAGTAGTTATTTTTAGTATGGAAGTACAATATGTATTGGGTAATGTCACCTGGCCCTTGATCAGGACACAGTCTTCTGGCCTGTTGTTTGTAGTGGATGGCTCTCCCAGGTGCCATTTTGTATAGGTCACTGGGGTACCATCACTCCACTCAAAGTACATTTGAACCTTACGGTCATTCAGCCCAATCCACAGCTTGTCTGTTGGCTCTGAAGATGGAAACAGAGATAAGACCTCTTCTGGCATGCCACTCTTTTCACAGCACCAGCCATTGGGCTTTGGACATAACAATTCCTTTCACAAAAGATCGCAGCATGTTCTATGATAATTTTGTAAATTAATATTTTCATATAGATATAAAAATAAACACTGTATGCTTTGGAAAATTAGGCTGTAAGGAAATTCTTGCATTGGGTGAAAAAATTTTGCTCTTCTTCCTCATGACAGTGGGTGTGAATTACCAGCCTAATGCTGATACACCACGGTGGCAGAAATCTGAATAATTACTTTCCAGTTCCATTGCACTGGTCAAACGTTAGAATACTACTTTTATGTAACTTGGAGCATGAATGTTTTAAGTTTCTTTCAACAAAATGAAAAATAAACATAGAAAGACCCTAAGCCCAGCCTCCCAGACCTACATAAATTAGCTTGGCAATAAATAAAATAATAGTTTTGACAACATCTGCAATTCAGCAGGAACTATCAATATCTTGTTTTCCATACAGATAAAGACAAGAGAGCCCCTGATAATACTCACTGTACCCAAGCTGAGACACCATAAAGCTGTGCTCCTCAAGGCTTTGGATGCTGGCCAGGTGACTCCCTTCCTTCTGACAAGAAGTCAAAGCTCCTTCCCATCCTTTGCTGTCCCTGAAGATCTTATAGCAGTGATCTACGTAGGGCACCCATCCATCTGGGCAGGTGACAGGCCCGGGGTCACCTAGGAACACATCCCAAGGCTTTACAGCTCCAATTACCAGGCAAGAGACATAACACTGAAAATATTTCCACTTCATCTGCGCAGAAGTTCTAAACTAAGAATTTCTTTTGAAGTTCTCTTCATAAGGAAATGCAGTAGACATAAATGTGATTCTCTAAACCAGGCAATTTTTAGCTTGGAGAAGGAAAGCTTTTTAATGCAAGTAATATCTAATACAAATTCTTAGTTTAGTCAAATGTCTGCAACAAATATATTAGTTCTGTAATGTATTAATCAAATGTATTCATTTTGTAACTCATTCATTTTATTAGCTTCTGTATCACCTAGTACTTATTTGTCAGATAGTAGAAATCAGACATTATCTGCAGCTAACATAGAGGGTTTATGAATTTTTAAAGGATCAAGTATATTGATAGAGTAATAGCCATCAAGACAAAGTTACAGCCAGATGAACACATAGGGTCACGCCAACAGGGAAATCTTCATACACTTCGAATATCTTTTCTCACTTCACTGTGTTGATCTTCCACCACTTCTGCAGTGAACTTTGAACTTGCTTGTGTGGATGCTGATTGACCACAAGTCATGGAGAATGACTTAGAACAATACTAAGTTATGCATCTCTCTTTCTTGGGATTATATTTACTAATGTCCTGCTTCTGACAAATAATTTTTGAGTTGTTCTCCCTTTTGATGGTCGGCAGTGTGTGTACTTAAAGGGGAGACCTGGCCCCTGAAACAAAGACAGGAGGGACTAGCTGGACGTTCTTTGCTTTTATCTGTTTCAGTCTGTGTGTTGTGGAACTGGAGATCAGACTACAAAGTTTGCAATCATTGTACAAAGTAAACCAGAGAATCAAGAAATAGTTCTATTTCTAATAAAATTCTTCTGTTCATCGTTGTCAATATGTTGAGTGTTCAGGTAACAGCTTCTACTTTAATTACCAATCTGTATCAACATACCTGAAGGAACCAAAGTAAAGTTCCTTTTCTTACAAATATAACCAAGTTTCTGATCACATTCCCAGTTTTGCCATTTAGCTTTTGTTTCAGGATTCAAAACTGCACAGAGCTTTCCAGATTCTGGAGACGGGCTTCCTTTGGGAAAAGTAAAGAGAAAAAAAATGAACTTTTCTGAATGAAAAACAGAGCTCTAAGGTCTAAAATGCACATGAGAGACCACTCCTGGATAAAGTGATGGAGGTCATGTCTTTCCCAGCTTTGATAAGAGCTAAGGTATGTTTCCAGCAGTGGAAATGTCTGTATGAAATGCAGTGTGTAAGTTAGGTAAGAGGATACAGACCTGTAAACTCATACTTTAGTTGCTAGTCAAGAAATGGAAGACTGAATATTTTAGGGACAGGCAGTGTTGCTTTCACAGCTAAAATATTTTTGCAATACGTTGAAGGTTTCTGTCTTATATTGTTATAGAAAAAGAGATTTTGCTAAAGCTAAAGTAAAAAAAGCTAAAATACTTATCTCATGGCATAACTATCTGATAATAAAGTTTACAGCAGTATTTGGGGTATGTATCTTTTCTCTTTGGAAATACAACATCAAACAAAGTCCCATCTACCTGGAGCCCAGTTTAAGTACTGGAAAGGGCTGCCTCCAATCCATTCCCATCCACTACTCAAGTCCAGTCTGTTGAGTCCAATCCACAGTGCAGAATCTGTACCTTCTGTTAATTCTAAGTTTAAAAAATAAGAGGAATAATTTTATAAACCTCTTTTGTATTAACAATGGTCATTAACTGTCTCTAGGAAGACTTGTATTCCAAAATAGCTACTTGCAAATATCTATAGATACAATGGTACCTAATAAACTGAAATATGCCAAAGTTTGAATACTGTAAGAAAGAAGTCAAACAGAAACTCTGTGTTTTATTCTGTCAACTAATGCAAAATGAACACAGATTATATCCAGAGTATATCCAAATATCCAAAACAAAATTGCTTCTGCAGAATAGGCTAAATTCTGTACATTTAAGTAGAATTATTGATAGAGTATAAATACAAAAATTAATAAAAAATTTGTTAGACGTTAAATTAATCCTTAAAACCAACAATAAATATTTCTTCCATATAATTTCTTCATCTATATGTGGATACATAAGGCTGCAATTTGATATGTGTAAATAACTGATATTTTTCAGTTTGCTGAGTGAAGGAAAAAAACAGCTGTCTAAACTGCAATTGAAACAAAGCAAGTCCTTCTTTTATCATAAAGATTAATCTTTTTTTCTTTCTTTTCTTTTTTTTAATTTCCTTTCCAAAACTGAGTCTTTAATTTACTTTTCAAGATTTTTTTTTCCTACATTTAAAAAAAATATTTATATAAAAATAAGATTTGTAAATATGAAGCCAATCTGTTACACTTGCATGATGCTGGAAGACTTTGAATTCTATGCAAATTTGGCAGCAATTTTGATATGAACTTGTAAATTCTAAAATATTTTGTTTTCTTGCCCACACATATTTAGCTCCAAAGGCAATGGCCTAATCATACTAAATAATCCTTAGCTATTATGATGGCCTGAACAGATCCTGAATGTAACCCAGGGTTTGCTTTACTGCCTTACCTTTAAGGTATATTTGTTCATGAATGTCTGTGATACTCAGTAATTCTGCGTTTTGCTGCTGACAGCTCCTCCTAGCTTGGTGCCATGTGAGAGCCGAGTCAGAATTTATTTGGTAGTGAACATTTGTTGACGGATCTGTAGTCCATGTGCTGTCTTTATCTGTGGAAAGAATAATAACAACAGAGATCATAGTAACTGGCCACAGAAAACTGAGTTGCAGGTTCTCATTCTGTGCAGCAGGTTCTCATTCTCTCCTTAAATTTCACCTGGGCTGCTCTCTCAAGCCCACTGAAAACGTTGTGAGCAGATGGGGAAGGACAAAATGAAGGCCAGAAAGCTGACTAGTAAAGCTGACTTGTACTGCCCCCTGTTCTATGAAGAGAACAGAGTCAGGAGTTACCACAAGGAAAGTGATTTCATGGAGTCCGTGGCAGAAGTTGCAGGAGAACATTTTGTAATATTTGTGCAACATCTCCTTCTCTCTCTGGATAGCAGCTCCCACTGAGAGCTGTAAGAACTAGCTATAGACCTGAATTTAGCATCAAAATACTTCATAGATAACATCCTCATTCAAAGTGCCTCTGGATGTGCCTGTCACACAGCAATGGTGCTGAGCAGCACCACGCTCCTCCTCTGATTACCTTTGCATCTTTGATTTGTTGACAATCTCTACACAAAATCAAGTACTTGTTCAATCAAGTACAACACAAAATTTTATCAGGTATTTGATCACTCCCAAAAGTCAGTATGAAGATGACTTTTGAAAAAAGAACTGAAAGCTGGGACTACCTTTCAAAAACTCTGAAAATTACTCAATGACTCTATGTCACACCTTCAGGGCTCAGTGTGTGAGATATCCATGCAGGAACCTGGAAAGCACAGTTGACTAGGGATGTGTGCCACACTGAAAGTCCACTTTAAATCAAGTGGAGTAAAGGGACATTCTAATAACAAAAGACAATGTTGAACAGGAGCCATGGGGAGAAATATAGAGGAAAGATGAGATGTGTCAGGTGGAAACTTCAACATTATGAATGCAAAACTCTCCAGGCCATAAAGGGAGATAGAGGGGTAAGTGACCACAGATATAAAAGAAAGTGATTGAAATTGCAGAGAAATGCCACGGGATGGAAAGGCTGCTTCCTGGACAACATGAACAGGGCTTAAAAGCATGGATAAAAAGACACATTCCACTTTAGCAAAAAAATATGTTCACATGAGAATCATGCAAATTGAAACATTAACTTGAACATCAATCTTCCTACAGTGCTCTTTTTTGTGCCCACAACTTTCACAACGGGAGTCCTCAGAAGAGGGTTGTACAAAAGTGACAGCACACATCCTGGCTGGGAAGCAGTAAGGAGCTCGGAATTATTGTGCTGCTCAGCAACACCCCCACAGCAAGTGGGAACTGAATGCTGATTTACTCTTGAATCACTCTCTTCACAACTTTGTGCAACATGTCATTTCTTTGCATAGTGAGCTGCAGCCTGTGGCAATGCATCGTATACTAAAATGCATTCTTGTAAGTTATGCACTGTTATTATAAAGATAATCATATTCTGCTCGTGCTGGTTTGCCAAAGGCATGCTGAGGGGACCTGGGAGGGAGAAGGTTTACCTCCAAATGGGCAAAAGCCATACCGCTGGTCCGTGTTGTAGTCGGCAGTGGTCGCGCACCAGAGCCAGCCGTCGGCGCGGCCCGCGGCCGTGCACTCCGCCCACCACTGCTGCTTGTACATGAAAGGGAAAACACACGGCGCCCCAAAAGCATTTCCTAGCAGCGTGAAGGTCTCTGAGAAGACAAAATGATAACACGAATATGAAAAGTAGCAAATTAATGTAAACTAGAGAAAAAGTAAGGTCTGGGGCAGAATTGCATCACAAAGTGCTTTCCATGGTTCCTGTCCCACAATCATAACAAAAATTGCTTCAGCACTTTTTCCAACTTCAGCTGCTAACATATTTTAGAGCGGCACTGTTCTGATGCAAAATAACACACCATAGATGGGGTCTATAATTAAATTTCTGACCAAGACACTTTTACAATCTTAATAAAGATCCAGAGGTCTACCCTAAAATACTTCTATTTCAAACAATGTTAAGATTTATATAATATGTGCAAGAGCAAGAACTAATATTTATAATCTTGATTCCCGGGGAAAAAAGGAAACATATTATACTATCTCTCTGTGTTTTTATTCCAGTGACTATTCTAAATATCTTGTACAGTGAAGCAGCTTCCCACATGCAAAGCTGAGTTCATTGCTCAAATATCCTGTGATGTGGCTTTGGGAGCATTCATTCTGGATGTGGGAAAGCCAGTCAGAACAATTAGACTTCAGTTAATCAAAAAGGTAATTGCACTGGTGACTGTAATAATTCCATGAGAATCCTCATCTCCTGAGTCATAAAAGCCACGCTTCCTCTGCTTAAATCAGTACTTTTACTCAGGTCACCGATATTGTGCTTCATTCTTGGGGATGTAAATTTCATATCCCAGTGACTGTATAAGAAATTTATTCGTCTTTATGTGCTCTGTTAATAATGTGGTGACACAGTATGGTGAGCAATAGTGACTTTAGAGAATACCTATACATAGTATAGAATGCTATATGTGGTATGAGAGTAAGTATGTATATACATATTCACTAAAAATATGTATTTATAGAATATATAGAGAGTACATGTAATACTTATATTACTTGAAATGCTAATGTACTATAATGCATAGACTAAAAAAGTGTGTGTATATGATACAGGCTTGGACATAAATATAACATTAAATTCAAGGTTAAGTACCTCAGTGTATGGATTTTCTAAATCTGGTGGTCACTGAAGGAGTCAGAGTAGTCAGAGCCAAAGATCCTAAACACTGTAATACTCACAAAGTAATTAATGCAAAGGAGGAAACAATCAAATTTTTGTACCTTCATATCCTTGGGAACATAACACATCCATGGCCCCATAGATATTCCATTTATTCTTTGCACTCAGCTCCTTCTTTAACAAAACGTTATCATGCTCTTCATTGCCAGGACTGAAAAATAAATCTTCTCCTTGGATTGCAAGGAGGCTTTCATTTCTGCATTCCCACCACTGGAGCTCACTTTTCTGATTACAGGGATACAGGGTGACCATGGCCTGATCCTTCTTCAGTGGCACCCCCAGGCATAGTTTCAGTTTCACACTCATAAGTTGATGATCTGTGATCCACCTGAATTTTTGTGATTCATTGTCTTGATTGCAAGTGGCAGTTCTAACTGACTGTGCAATAGATGCCTCAAGACAGAGCCTGTTGACTTTATTATACAGTAAAAATGTTTTAATGTCTGTAAAACAAAACAACACATAGCAAATAGTTATTGTAGGATATATGTGTAGTGGATACACTATATGATTCTACTTCTCATTCACATGAACAAGAAGTCATTGCATTCATGTCAGATAAAAACATTCTATTTTTCAAGAGGATCCAGACCAACATCAATTTTTCTGATTAAAAATAAAGTAGACAATAGAAAATGTATGTCATGATTATACATCACCATGCTGTGGATAAACGGCGGGCAGCAGAAGCTGAGCTGAGCACAGCTTGTTGGATGGTTTTACATCAGTGAATTCCCTCAGCCACACTGCCATTACCATTACCTTGTTCCATCCAACCTATGCTCAGATGCATGGCCTGGTAGATCTCTGACCTCTATGAACTTTTCCCACTCTTCCAGATCTTACAGGTCTCCCAGTGGGCACACTGCCATCTTTGCTGAGACATTTGTCTCCCCTCTCCCAAATCCACCTTTCCTTTCCTTTCCTTTCCTTTCCTTTCCTTTCCTTTCCTTTCCTTTCCTTTCCTTTCCTTTCCTTTCCTCATATAAATGTGAGTGAACTGGTTTGGGCTTCTCAGGGGTCATTCTGGGATCCTCAGCCTTGCTGACTACAAGATCTGCCATCCCCTACTATGAGCACTGACTATAAAACTAGGAATGACTTTGGGAAGCCAGTCGCAGTCTGAGAAAGTAGCAAGGACCAGGGAATTAGTAGCATCTGACACGGACACAGTGTGTAAAGGCTGGTGGAAGTTAGAAGGTACACCTGCACCAGAAATTGAGTCCCTAGCTCTTCAGGCAGTTTATCTGATCATGCCTGGAGTGTTGGCTTCAAGGGAAGGTAGAAGCAGGGGAGCTAATTTCAGTCCTTACCAGCAGCAGTTGTGAACCATGCCTATGAATTTGCTCTGCTGCCTTGTCTTGTGCTTTGTGACCCATCTGGTTGTATTTCCTGCCAAAGTTTGTGGGATTCATAACCAGTTTTTGTCCCTGATACATATCTTGAGCATTGGGTGTGATATTCAATAAAAATGTATTTAAGAGGTCAAAGACATTTCCTTAAAAATCTTGCAAAGAAATTGAAATCTATGTAATTGAGACTAGCCAGTACACTGAAAATAATTCTTCTGGCCTGCAGGGAGACCGTGGTGATTAAAAAAATACCAATACTCTGATACAATCTGTGCCAAAACTCAGGAGTTAGGTGAAAGGATTTAACCTTAAACATTCAGGTCCGCAGAATACCTACAAGAGAGAAGTGCAGCTAAAGGGAGAGCAGTAATGTTGTACACTGCAATTCCACAAGAGCTTTCCTAAACTTAATCCAATTGTGTTAAAAAAAAAATCCATCCACTTTATCAATGCCAGTGAAATCAATGAGTCTGTTTAAAACAATGAATAAAACCCCCTTTACAGTCTGTGAATATCTTAATGTCCTACCAATATTTCTGCATTTCGCCACTTCTAGAGATTTTCCCTGCCTGATTTTGCAAAGCATTACCCAGACACCAACAGCTCAAAAATCAGTATTAAAGAATTAAATAGTTATTTAAAATGGCATTTAAACATGTATTTTCTTAGGTCTGATCTTCTGGGGTAATTGAAATGATAGTGCCACTATATATATATTAACAAAACCATTAAGGATTGAGTCTCTGGTTCTTTCTCTAACCATTTCTTTTTTTCTGTGTGATTGTTCCCCTGCCTCTTGCCTGCCATTAAGAGGTTCCCCATCCCCAAACTAATAATGTACCTATTGGCAATACCACAGAGCCACAATCACCCAGAAAAGCCAGAGGAGTGGAAGCATTTCATTGACAACCTTCACAGGAAGCAAGCAGGAGGCACTTACCCGCCAGTTGCAAAGAGCTGTGAACAAGAGAAAGAAGAAGCAAGAGCCCAGAGAACATAATTGTAAATGCTGTTTCCTTTCCTTCCCTTCAGCAAAACCTGGATGGTGAGAGTTGCTGGTGGTAAAGTCCTGCTGAGGAGAGGACAGCGGCCGCTCCTCCCGGCTTTGCAGGCTGGGTGGTTGGGTAAAAACTCCCAGTGCTAAATAAGGAAACATTCTGTCACATGCCACATTTCTACAAAACAAGACCACGTGGCACAAATTTTACCCTCAAAAAAGAATGACATCTCACTGAGGGCAGACCATGCTTCCTTGGGAAAGAAAGTGGTCCCAAGTTTATATCTCACTACATTCCCACTGTCTCTGCTGAGGAGACATGTGGAGCTCGTTGGATCAAATCAGCAACTAAATACTAAAGACAGAAATTCAGCCTTAGCTTTTAAATCTTACATCTTACCTACAAAAAAATCTATCAGGAAAACACAGAAGCCTCATATTTTTATCTGTGAGATGAGACAAAAGTGAATTTTATTCACTTTTTTCTCATCTAAATTTATTCTGCAGGACATTAGAAAAAATTCTGCTCTTCTACAGGAGTTTGCCATTATCCCACATTTCTACATAAATGTAACTAGAAAACTACATGAAAAATGGCTTATTGGAAAATCAATGCTTCCTTTTCTTATGAAGTAGGTAATTCTTGTTGGAGAGCCATACCAAAAGCCAGTCACAATTTCAGGAAATGCCACATATTGCTTTTTACCCAGATCAAGATCCTACCTAGGGCCAGCACTCAGCATTTTAGCTTCCAAATTTAAAGACCGAAACTTGAGAAAAACAGCGCTCTCAATATTCTGTTCCTGACCACTGCAAGACTGTCCCTATACCTGTCTAAAGGCCTGATTTTATCACAGCAGGTTTTTTAAATGGAAATATTTTGTTTTGTTTAGAAAAACCTCTAATGGAGGAAATGGAAAAAGCAATCTGTGATATAAAATTATCATTTGAAGCATAGTAACATACTGATTGGCACCTGTAGCAAAAGTATGATATCAAGAAAATTTGTCATCCTCTTCTGTTTTTAGCCAAGGTGACTGCGTTTCCCAAATACAGGATTTGATCCTGCTTGTCTGCTCAGCAGAAAGACAATGCAAGAAAGGGGGTTTATTCCCTGAGAAAATATACAGGATTAAAATAAAAGAAAGAAATTGAACAGTGAAATAAGAAATTACAAGGAAATGCTAGATGTTAGGACAAGTTAACTGAATTTTCTGTTTCAGATTATGACAAAATGTACTAACAACAAGGATAAAGTCAACCACTTCTTTTGTAAAATACATTTTTTTTCTAAAAACTTCTATTTTTTAATCTGCTGCTAAAGATCTTGTCTAGAAAGAGCAAGTGTTCTTTGGCTTTAAGTGATATCCTTCATGATGACAATATTTCCTTACACAGTGTGACCTATTTATATACAAGATACATTGTCATTTATATTGTCAGGGATTTTAACAGCCTTGTTTTATCCTGGAGCCTGTACAACATGAGGCCAGGAGGAATTACATTTTCTTCTCAGTTGGACGTTTTGTAATAACTAAGAAATTAAAGGAAATTATCCATTTTCTTCAGCTCCTCTGCACCTCAAGCCACATCAGAGCCAGTTGCAGCCTGGTAGTAAAGGAAACACTGTTTTCCCATCAGCCTGGGTTCAGATGGCTCTTAGGGCAAAAAATCTGAACAATTTTACTGCATCCTTTATACCCCAAACACACCTGGTGTGCTTGCACCTCTCCTCCTACAGCTAGGACTGTGAATGATGGGGTGCTGTGCTGATTCCTGCAAAGGGGTACCTGCTCAAAGCTGCTGAAATCCTTGAGGACAGACTGCAAGGAAGAGCAAAGCTAGAACAGCCAACCTTACAATGTCCCTTGCACCTGACACATACCTCAGGGAGCACCAGGCAGGAGGTGGCACTGCCTTCTTGTTCCTTTGCACTTGTGGAATCTGGCAGTGTCAGGCACCTGCCCCAAGCCACTGCTCACAGGTGAAGCTCAGCACAAGATGCATCCAGCCATGGGGTGCAGGTGGGCCAGTCCCAATCTGAAAGGTCAGAAATTGGGCTAACAACAAAGAGCTACTCCCTGGCATGAGTATACACAATTCTCTGATACTTCAAATTCAATTGTTATGCTAATATCCCCAACACTAGTTTCTTTTTGAGAGTACTGATAGCATAAAAGTTGAGCTGTTAAGGATTCTCTGGAATCCCACCAAGTCCATTAAACTTCTACTATCTCTAAGGTTAAGGGGAAAAGCTCAACATCAACACTACATTATACCCACCTCTCTAATGGGTCTGAATGCATAGGAGGTGGGAGGTAACATGCCATGGTGGCTTTGCAGGTGATAATTTGCCAGTTACTGATGTTAGGTGTTCACAGACTGCTGCAGTGACATAGGAAGACCCATACAGTGCTTTGGGATCCCTTCCAAGCAAAGATCTGCTCTGATGAAAAAGCAGCTATGGGCAGGGTAAGTGTGCCCATTCAGCAGCTGCAGGGGCTGAGAGCAGCCCCCCAGCCATGTGGGCTCATTGCAGGCTCCTTGTTCTCATGGGTTATGGCATTCATTGGTCTTCCATTGCCACATTTTATTGAATATTTTGATGAGCCTGCTATTTTTTTGGTCAGGTTCTACAAGGATGTAGAGGTACTAAAAGGATGCAACAAGGATGATAGGTACTCTTTGCCATAATCCTTCACAATCTTTTTCATTCAGGATGATAAAGGTAACAGTTTAAAGTTTTTCTGACAAGGTCAGACAAATGAAATCCACACAGATCAAAATAAGAGCTAATTTAGGGAAATAAACCATGAGATTGAAAGTACTAAGTGGTTATTGTATTAATTTGCTTGATTTCTGTACCTACCTAGTGAAAGCAACCACAAAGCATGTAGTAATTAAGCAGAAATATTTTTATTTTTCACCATCCTACTCTGATTTGATTGGTAATAGACTAAACAAGTTTCCCCAAGCAGAATCCATTTTGCCCATGACAGTGATTGGTGAGTAATCTCTCCCTGTTCTCATCTCAACCTATGAGTCTTTTGTGGTGCAAGTGTCAATTATGTCAGCTTGGGGAAGAACAGCCAGGAAAGGATGTGTACTGAAATTAAATCAGTTTTGCCTTATGGGCTTATATTCAGACTTAACTTTTGAAAAATGTAATGTAGCAATGTTAAATCATTAATGTAATCTCCTGGGAAGTGTGCAAGTTGCGTAACATCTAAGAACGTTACACATGCTTAAATAATATTTAACAATAAATATAATTTTCTTTAATGTTTGGAAGGCTGTGAATTACATAATGCAATTAAAAGATCATTAAAAATTCCATTGACAAGAGGGACCACATTTAAGGGAGGGAGGAGTCCCCCATCTAGGACACTGCACCCAAGGGTGCACATCACAGCTGCAGAGGCTGCAAAGGCCTGCCTGGTGACACAAGCACCTGAACCTCAATAGTTTGGCTGAGGCACAGCAGACAAACATATCTCCATGAGTTCTGGCTTGCAGATACACTCATCAACCTTTTGTACTACCTTTAACTGCTTCTTGTTAACTGAGCTCAGCAATCATTGGAAATAATCAACATGCATTTTTGGACTATTGTTTAAATAGTGGATAGTGGAAGAAAAAATAATTAGTCCAGTCATACTTCCTGGATACCAGTATATAGTTTTAAAAATAACTGGAAAAATGCCTGTTCTTTATATTATCTCTATTAACCTTTGTTTTCTTCCTTTGCTTTATCACTGTTTCCTTTCTTATTTAAAAAAAAGTGTATAACATTTTCCCATGGGCAAACACTTCAACGAGCATCTGAGCAATGCTTTTAGTCATATAGTTTAGTGTTAGGGTGTCCTGTGACAAGCAGGGAATTGTCCTTGATGATCCTTATGAGTTCTTTCCAACTGAAGGTATTCTTTGATTCTGTGATTTTTTTTCCAAGATTTTAAATCCTTTTCTTTTTTGTAGAATTGCCTACCAAATTTAAACACCAAATTTGGCTTGAATACCTCAGAGAAATATGCTGAAACAGGAAAGTTGGCAAGAAAATATATTTAAAACATTTTCTTCCCCCACTGCCTGTGGATTGGTGAGATCCAGAACATTATTTTAAAGATGGGCAGCAAGGGTGTGTGAAAAATACCATATCTGAAAAATGTCTTGATGCCTAACACAGATTCATGGTCTGACCTATGTGTCAGTCTCTGTTGGGGAGGAGTGACTGAAGTTTCTTTGCATCCACTGGCAAAGAAGACGCTGGACTTCCTCCCCTCCTCACAAACCTTCCAAATACAATTGTATCAAGCCTATTTTCTGAAAGAGGAAGGAAATTTCATAATTAACAGCACAGAAGGAGATAGCAGAGAGGCAGCAGACATTCAGATGGACTGTTACCAAAGGAATCTCTTAACTGCAAAACTATTAAGAGATATGTAGGGCTTAGGTTTTGTGGGTTTTTTTTTGTTGTTGTTTTGGTTTGGTTTTTTTTGTTGTTGTTGTTTGTTTGTTTGTTTGTTTTTTCCTGGTAAGTTGCACACACTTGTTCAAATAAAAGAGCAAAACGAGTTCTGTAAATAGCTGTAAGGGCTGGCTTTAATCTGAAATAGTTTCCAGATTTCCTTGTTATAAAGGGCATCTAAATCTCTCACAGCTCTTCCAGGCATAGTCTAAGCATTGTGATATCACTGCAGTGCATTTTCTTCTTTTTTACTTCCTTTTGTCATTGGAATGTCACTTCCTGCTCTGTAGGAGCAGACAGTGATTTGCCTATGGCTCAGTCATCAACTGAACAACATCAGTTCAGTTTACATACTTCTCAGTACTGTCTAATGCTGAGAAATCACCTTACTTAGTCTGAATGTGCCCTGGGCACTTTATGTTGGTCACACCATTTGTGCAGAATTGCCTCTTTTGGAGAGAAAGACACCTATCCTTTCCCTAAATTAATCCAGATTTAGTAAGACAGTCAATTGAGTGGCAAAGAGCTACGAGGGCGATGGTCATGGATGGGATTTACAGTTCAGATCCCCTTTTCAGGACCAGTTTTGTTTGCCTTCTTAGTGCTGACAACGCAAACTCCTCGTGCTGCAGGGAGTCGAGGGCAGGCATGTGCTAGCCCAGCCACCCGCCACGGGCATCCAGGGAGACCAGCCACTCCCTAACCCTTCTCTCTCTCTTCCGTCACCTACTCCTTGCTGTATGGACACAAAAAAAGGTGTGGGGAATGATCTTACCTGAGATAAACCAGGCACCACATTTAGGAATTTTGAGAAAATTAGATTCATCTTCCTTTATCCATTGCTGGTACTCCATAACTCCTTGACTGTTGTGAACAGGACAGTCAGTGAACTGCAGCCAGTGAACTGCTAGCACCTTAAAACCTCCATGTGTAACGACCTTACAAAATAATTCATCAGGCCAGAGCTCTACCCAAAGCTGCCCCGATTTTGAACTCATGCAGGAACTAAAAAATAATTTAAAGATTAGTGTATTTGTTCCTAGCTCTGCCCTTGTGCCACCTGTCAGGTGCTCCTCCCTTCCATAATCAAATCATAAGTCCTCTAATTTTTGCATCTGCACAAAATTATCTTGTTTTGAAGCCTATATGACATCTAGAAAAATGTTTTTAGTTCTTCAGACACAAGATCTTGTGTCGTGGTACACTGCATTAAAAACTGCTAGGATGATCTGAATTGCCTCTAGAAAGCTGATGAACCTTGCTCAAAGGTTCAAACTCAAGTCAGAGCCAGTTTCCAACTAAAGGATATCCAAGGCTACATTCTCTGCTGCCAATGTCATGATTTTTTCTGTCGCCACTTTTCTCTAAATATTTGTTGAAGCAGGCACATCATCCATCAAAGTACTTTTTTTTGGATGCCGTTCAGATCACTGCATGTACAGAGTACTCTTAATTTAGCTGATTTTCCATATTATGAAGCCAATGTGCATTTAAAATGAGTTGGAGCTACTGCCCACATTTTCAATAATCTCACACTTTTACTTGGCAGCTTCATAGTCTATCACACTTAAATCTGCTCTGGAAAGCTTCAGTGCAGAATACATTTTTCTTCTCATTTTACATGAGGCAGTGATGCTGCACTCATGAGCTTAATACTTTCTACCAAAACATAGCATGCAATGTTTAAAGCCTGCTCTTCAATTCCACAGAATTTTGTCAGACACTTCATTAGGAGGCCTGTAAACAATGGAAGACAAGGAAATATTTGCAAGAACATTTCCTACATGAGGAGATTTGTTTAGTTTACACAAATCGTGCCCAACTCTGAGTAAAACAAAAGGATAGATTAAGGGTGAAAACCTAATATGATGTTTGGGCTGCAAGGCAACTCCATTTTTTTTAAAATTTGATTCTTTTTAACTTGTACAGACAAGCTGTAATACTTGGAGAAATTTGCAATTCTCAATAAATGCTGGGAGAAGCTAGGCAAGGTTTAAATGTATCAAAATACCAAGGAATTATAAGACAGGCAGACTAAATTTAATTCCTGAAAAAGTAATAGAAAAAGCAGTACTATTTGCTAATCATGAGATGATGACTAGATAATAAGGAAGCATTGTCCTAAAAAAAGAACAGTAATTAGTAGCTTATGTTGGGCTGGTAGGTGTACTGACAAGGATTTTAGAAAGATTTGGTGCCATTCTGTATGTTAACAGCTCAAATAATGGGAAAGTGTACTTAATAAATTATTTCAGCTTTGTTTTATGGTTTAAGCCCAGCTGGTAATTAGCCACTCTTAATTAATTTAAATAGTACTCAGGAAAAGGAAATATCGCAGAGCTGTCTATTCTGTAAATGAGTGCAGGCATGTGTCCTTCACCCCTGACAGTGAACACATCCCCAAAGGGGTTTCGAGGTCCAGTTTGGCATGACCAGCATTCCAGGGGCCATTCCCATGAAGCAGTTGAACACAGCTGGTGCCAGCCTGTTCTGGAGGAACCAAGAGGTTACTTGGGCCACTGCAGCCCAGCTGTGCTGAGGAGCCAGAGACACAGCAAAGCACTCCAACACTGTCAGGACAGAAACGTTGCCAAGGCTGCCCAGGAAAGAGCTGAAATCACAGTTTCTGTTGGAAATTTTAAAACAGGTGCTGGATCTTTCAGCAGTTGATCAGTTTTAGCTGACCCTGCTTTTGGGCAGGACCTTTTCAGTTCCCTATTTCTATTATGTATATGATTATAGGTTTGTATTCACAGGATATATCAAATTCTAAGACCTTAAAGCTTTAAATATATCATGCCTTGCATTGTGTGCTTTAGTATTTGGAAAAAGAAATGGCATTCACACTTCTCTTTCAGTGGCATTCAGAACCATAGAAATCATGCTTATCCAAACATCTTTAAACTGCTTCCTAAATTGAAAATAAGGTATTTTGAAGCTTAAAGATATGAAGTGACACATTGTTTTACAATATAATTAGTGTGACATGGAAGTAACACATTCCAGTAAAATATCACAATGTGTCTGTGTACTGAAGATTTATGTAATGTTTGTTTTTATAATAATATGAAGTAAAGTGCAAGGTAAGAACTTGATAGCTGCAGCACGACAACAGATTGGCCCAATGCTGTTTGTTAGGAATTACAATTGTTATTTTTGCAATTGCCTTGATGAACTTCACATTTCGAGTTTCTCTGAGAAAGGATGCTCCCATGTGAGGAATCATCACCAACTTTTCTGCACACACCAGGTGAAGCACCTTCTGTGCTCTGCTCTGCTTCCTCTGTCTATTCACGCAGACAGGAGTGATATGAAGGAAGAGACTGGATCCATGCATGCTTCTCCATGGTAATTTGATTTTGCAGAGGCCAGTAGGTAGTGGGCACTCATTGGGGGACCCTGCACATCATGAAGAGATGGAGGAAAACAGGCAATTGTAGGGGTTAAGGTCCTAACGGGAAGCAGAGTACTGAGAGGCAAATAGAAGTCTTGGAAGAGAATCTGATACTGGGAGACAATATAAGTGACTGCAGAATGACAAACAGGTACCCACAGCCACTCAGAAATATGAGGATGAGGAAAATAGCCGCTTTTAGCTCCTATTTCCTTACTTTCTTTTCACAATTGAATTCTTTAGATTGTTTGATTGCTATGGTTTCATTTCACACTTGCAATATAATTAATTTCTTGAAGAATTAGGATCCCAATTTCTTGAAAGCTCACATCTGGTTTGGACCTTGATTTGGAATGCAACTTTTACAACCTACTGGAAGCACTCATCTACTTGGCCATGGGATTTTAATATATGGGAGCATCAAGCCAGCTTTGCAAGTGGGTTTATGTAGTAAATGCAGCTACAGGAAGAGACTCAAGGTGAGTATCTGATATAAGAAATTGTCCAAAGAAAGGGCCAGTGAACTATAATGAGTAAAGATACACAAATTTTGAAAATAATATTGTTTTATAAGCATCTCTCTCAGTTGTTAAACAAACAAAACAAAAAACTGTATTTAATAGAAACTTGATAGAAACTGTATTTGACAGTGGTGGAAAAGATAACCCTCTGTTTGTAGTACCCCGATGACAAGCCTAGCACTCACCTATGCCCTGAGCAACCTGGCTGTGATGCCAGGCACAGCTTCACTGCCAAGCTGCTCTGAGCAAAATGTCACACAGCAAGTGGAGAATGCTGACTTGCACATCTGTAGTCTTGTCAAGGACTCCACTCAGTGGTAAATAAAAGATGCTGCATCTCTAAAGTGCAGCAGCATGTCAGGGAAGCTTCTTGGGGTCCACATGCCAGAGCCATTGACCCAAGCTGGCCTGGGATCACCTCACTCCTGTCTGCAACCAAAGCCTTGTGCCCAGGCTGACCTGCCTCAAAGGGCAAGAAAGCTGCCAGAGATCCTCGTGTGCTGTCCTTGCACCTGCTCTGCCTCTGGAGAGGCTGGGAATGTCCATGGCTGATCTCATGAGCATCTCAGAGCTACAGCAAAATCACTCACTCACTGATGAAGAGCAGACAGACAGCTTTCCCTGAACGTAGTAAAAATCATGAGAATATTTCAAAGCATAAGGTAAGGAATGCCTTTCTTTCACTACCATCTCCATCCCTATTTCAGCAATTGCAGGACTTTTTCTAAAGCATTACCAGTGATACAGGACCTTTAGGTCATGCTGTCTACAGACTAATTCACAAAATAGGATGGTTCTTTCAAATTTCTTTCATTCTTACTCTTTATCAGTAACTGTACTGAATAGTCATACCAGCTTGAATATGGTTTTTCATTTCAGGCATTTTTACATATGAAAATACATGTGGACTATTTTCACCACTGTTTAGAAGACATCCAGTCCTGCCGTTTCTGGGCATGTACACTTCCTGATAAAGTCTGAATAGTGGGGCACAGAGGGGTGGCAGGAAGCATCCAAAGACTAAAATACAGAATGAACTTGATAAAGAATATACAGTAACTGGCTTGAGGAATTAAATGCAAAATTGAAGATTCCGAAGTAAAGAAAGACTGATCAGAGAAAATTTCTTTTAATGAAAATAATAGTAGTAAATACACATACAGAGCTACCATTGCTCTTCATGGGAAGAAGTGCATCTACATTTTATTCCTCTGAACTAAATCATAATAGTATGCCACTGGGCTATTTACAGAAAAAAAGTGTATTGTTCTTCAGATATGTTTCTTTTAGAAGTCATCAGTTGAAAAACTATGAGTCAAGCTGTGTTGGCATGAGAACAAGAGTAGAATGTCATGTTATGTTGAACACACTAAATGTGAGAACAGGCAGAAACCATTTATGAAATTCACTCTGAATGACACTTTAGTTGTCTGAACTATCAAACATCATAAGAATAATTGAGGAAAAAAACAACTTAGGAGGTACAAGAAAACATTAAACTTCTGGAATTGATATTATTATAGTAGCCAATGCAGTTTTTCTCAAATTATAAAAGCACACAAGAAGTAATGGAAAATTGTTAAAGGAAGAAAATTCATAGACAGTGGTTTTCTCTTGTGATTCTTTAAGTGAAGGCAAATGGCTTTCAAGCAAAATGTTAGGATTTCCTTCCTTTTTATCTTGCTTCCTTACTTGTTTAAAAGCCCTTCCCAAATTGTGTCACTATGCTAAGTTTCTATATCATTGAATTTCACATATTCAGTGAAGTAATTATAATGTAGCCATTTCTTTGTGGCATAATCAATTCCTTTTTATTTGAATTCCAACTAAGAATAACAGTTTCACAATTACATGAACTAAATGAACCTGCTTTGGCAAATAAACAGTCAAGAAGATAAATGGCCTCTTCTTTTCCAGGCTTTTGTTATCTTTGCAACATATGGAAATTGCACATTTCTAATTTCCTACTTCCTGTTAAAACTTGGTTGCAAACAGATTTAACTCTGAATACACCCTAAATTTTATGCACTTTTAAATGTATGATTAAGCCAATATACAAAGCAAACGGTGCCTTTGACAGAAGTTTACTTTCATAAGCAGCCTGACAAGCATGACCATCTCGTGTGGTAGTTCTGAAATGAAAAGCACTGAAAAGTTCTGTTCTGTACTATTCCCACGGCCCAGAATTAAAAAAAAAAAAATATTTTCTTGAAATATGGAGTGGAGGAGAAATCTTTGGGCAGATGGGAGATGTGTAATCAAGCCTCATTTTTACTATTCCTTTTGCACTTTGACGGATTATTCACCCCCTTACTCCCATCACTAATTAGAGGTCAATATACCTTTTATTTTGCCTTTTGTTCTTGTTTCTCAACACCCTCTGAACCCCAAGGGGGGCAGATCCAGGAGGTTGAAAAATCCGCACCTTTTCTTCAAACTGAGCGTGTTGCAGCAGAGGCAACGAACACCAGGGGGTGTTTGTTCTCTAACAAGATGTTTAAAAACAAATGTCTCCACTTTTCACAGTAACTTTGCAGAGAAAGTGCTAGCTGTTAGCTTTCTCTCAGTGGCTTCTTGGGTTGCAAAACAACCCACACAGTTCCTCTGTAGCACTCTAGCAAAAACCTCTTCCTTTCCAATGCCCCAGAGGCTTCCCCACAGGTCCACTTTCTGTTCCTCTTGGGAAAACCCCGGGTTCCCTCCCATCCTCTGCACTCTAGCATGATGCTCTGAAGCATCAGCCACATCCTTTGCACACTCTCCACTCTCAAGAAAGAAACCATCTCCTCATTTTTCTAGATGGCTCTGCCCTGTGAAAGACATCAGGAGCCAGGGCAAGGGGAGAGGCATCCTGCCTTCATCCCTGACCCCCAGCTGTGGCCTTTCCAGAGAACACAAGAACACTCAAGAAAATAGGAACAAGCACACAAAGATCTTACACTCTCCAGCCTTTCCCCATCCTCACACACACTCTCTTTCCTCATCTGAACAGTGTTCCTGAGGCAACAGTTCACTGTAGGTGCATCAGCTTTTTTTCCTCAATTCTCATATGCAAAGTATATTTAACCCTCTATTCCTTCCCCACAACCAGAAGTCTTAGCCTCCTGCACTTTTCCCTGCAGCATCTGCATTTCCCAGACCTCTGCTTTGCCATACTCAGCCTTGCCTGTCTCTCCTTGGAATGGTCAACACTTCTGGCTCAATTCAAACTCCTTCATTTCTACTTCAACCTTTCCCTTCAGTCTCCTTTGTTTGGACACTTTGCATTGAATTTTTGTTTGCCATCCTCTTACCAACCTCAGTTGATGTTTTTCACTGCACAAATCCTTTTTCCTCCAATTACTGAATATTATTCCCTCCTATGTCTAGAACCTCTTTGTCATCATTTGCCTCTTCTGGTGGGCAATGAAACACCTGCAAGTCCTCCACATATATTCCTAATTATCAACTATAAAGCAAAATTATGTCAGTCAGTTATAAAAGTTGGTGAGATGGATTTCATCTAGGTGTCTAGATCTACAGTCTGGGTAAAAAGCCAGTGTAATGATTGTACTGAATGCATTCTCCAGAAATGAGAGTAAATATTTCCTCAGAGGAACCAGAACCACTAACCACATCCTTAAAACACTTACTAAATCATTCAAAAGATTATATAACAGATAGTGAATAGTTGTGCACAGCAAAAACTTGTGCCCAGAAAGCTGGATAAGTTAGATAAGGACACAGCTGAGAAGAGACAAAATGAACACTAACTCTTCCTCTGTCCGGATGCAGTGACATCGGGCCAACGTTCTGCTTATGGAGCAGTTTACACCTTTCCTATTGACCCCGGAAAATCTGGCTCTTGCCCATTGGAATCTGGCCTGAAGGTACTAGCTCATTTCACAACTACCTATCTATTCCCTTTGTATTTATAGAATTTCCTTACATTTTGCTCCAAATTACTCTTCACTTCCTTTTTCAGTCCCCTAGTTTCAGAAAATTAAATGACAAAAATAAAGACTCATAGTTCAACAGTTTCTTTTTAGACTCATGTTTAGCCAGGGTCCTGAAACGAATTGGTACTGATACTGATATTAGCAAATTTTCTCTGTAAACTGGTATTCTTTTGGAGGAGAAGGATGCACTATTCTTTGTATATGTGTTGCCATGGTTCTATCACTGTCTGACCTTAGAGAAAGTAACAATGGTGAATTTATCCACAGCTTTTCCTTCCTTAAAGCAGTTACTACTTCTTACATTATAATAAATACAGAATCAATTACTTTTTCATCCATTATATAGGCTAGGGATATAATGAAAATAGGTGAGAAAAGGCAGGACATTCTCTCTAAAATACCATCCTAATATTGAGAAAGCAACTGAGAAAGTAAGTGTCAAAATCTTTGGAGAGGCATTTTACAAATGCTATTTTGTTGCATGTAAGACCAAATCCAGAATCTACGTGGAAGCAGGACAAGTTGACAAATTGTGTTTCCCACATTTCTGTTTGCAGCAGTGTAATGCCAAAGGTTCCTAGGCCTGGTAGAAAGATTGTTTTTACCACTAAATTCTGTGTCCAAGCATTTGATGAGCATCTCTTTCCTACGTCCACACAAGTAGTCTGTAAACTAGGTATTGGACCTGTCTTGTCTGATGAGCATTCTTGGAGTTGGTCTATTAGCCAGGATTTGGTAGGAAATAGTGGTAATGGCAGCTTTCCATCAGAAATCTAGCTGCAGGAGACTAATTTGGAATAAAAAAACCCTACAAGTAACCTTGAAGTTTGAGAATAAAATCCATCAAAGTAGGATGAATGGAAAACTAAACTTTCTTGTAAATTCCTGCTTCACTGATAGGGAAGAAATGCAGATCATAAACTGTGTTTCTTAAAACAACTTGTCCTCTTTGTTTGGGTTTTTCTCTAGCAAGCTATTATGAATAGAATGAAGCTTCTCTAATAACAAGCAAGAATTCACAGAGCACATTTGACTTCTTCACTCACAGACTTCACTCACAGGCAATGATCAATATTGGTTGGACCAAAATTCTGAAACTAATCCCAGCTGTACACTCAGCTTCAAAGAACCAGACTGGCACTCCAAAGAATTCTCAGGAGGTGTCTGGAAAGTTCCTCAGAGGGTCTTACTTTTCAACACTAGGCACCAACCTCTGCTGTCTCTGATATGGTCCAAGATACACAATACCCTCTCTGCTGATGCTCATGGGCACTTGAAACTCTGTACAGACCTGGTGAACTCTGGGTTCAATTCTCACATATGCAACAGGACTGCTCAGGCTTATCAGTCCTTGGAAACTTTCACTAATTAAATTCTCATTAGGCATATTTCCTGGGTTTGGCCTATTGTTTTCTGGTAGTCACTTCTTTATCCAAAACTATGCTTCCTGTGGAACCAATTCAGACAAGCCAGACAGAAGGGTCCTTTACGGAAGTGTTAGAAGAGTGGATTAAATCTTTTTAATCTGCTCAGTGCTGCGAGGATCTCAGCTGAAAAACCTTATCTAGCGGTGCAGTGCACTGTCAGAAGGACCTCCATACCACAGCACAGGCTCTAGAAAGGAGCAGCAGAAAGGATGAGAGATCTGGAAGATGTCGCCAGTGAAATGCAGATGGCAGAGCTAGTGTTGCTATCAGCATATATTGAGAGGAGATATGAAAGAGCTATCAATATCTGTCTCAGAAACTACTAGTTCAGACCGGCACACAAGTACTCTTAAATTGCAACACTTTCATTAGACAAGTAAACCCTTCAAATATTGCAGATAAAGAAGCAGTGAGACATAATTTCACAGATTGGTATGCAGCATTTAAGAGCATGCTAGACTAGGAAAAGTGGATGCTCATTTGTGTATAAAAATTAAAGGCCCCATCCCTCCTTTCTCTTTTTCTGTTATGATTAATTGTTCTGTTTAAGAAGAGATACACACTTTTACTTAGAATCAGCCTTTTAATTCCCATTTAGTGAACAAATGCAGAATAAAAACTTATTTACATGTTTTTCATACACACACAAAATATTTTAACTTAAACACAATTAAAACATGTCAGAAGATTAAAATATCAAAAAGTATCAAATTAAATAAGGACATCCACTGCACTAAGAGCTTTGAGCCATATGGTTGTTTGCATTTGGCATAAAAGACACTTGGAAAGTAAAAATTAAAAACACCTGTATGTGAGCCTATTTAAGATTTATGAAGCCTGAGAATATGCCAGTAGACCAGTATATGATCCAATGTCATCAGCTCCATCATGATGGAAGTCTAGAATGAGACTCAAAAGTTTAAAACAGACTTGGACGGGGAGAATTTGGTTAGAAATTAGAAAAGACATTCTAAAGGTAAGTTTCATTAGGCTTTGACAAATTGGCCTAAAAAATTATGAAATCTACACTGGCATTGGAGATATCAAGAATACTTTTTATGTCAATGTTCAGGTGTGAATTAAATATAATTTCTCTTTCCTTCCCGTCCTTTTGCAGCATCCTTTGATATCCCTACTTGACTGTTTATGATAAACCACTATATTCACAATACACTCCCACCTCTCATCACAGTTGATCTTTCAATGCATATGTTACAGAATTACAGCAGAAGAAATACAATTTACACTTTGCTTTTCATCAATCATAAACAGAGGAGGAAGTTATGTTAATTCTGATATTATGGGCAACACAAAGAGTTTCTGTGGTACCTCAGTAGCAAAGAGAAGACCTGGACCCACAGCACTGGAGCAGGTTGCCTGGCTGAAGCTAGGACCTGGTCTTGCTTCAAACAGGGATCTGCACCTGGTGAGCTTGGACATCCTGTCCAGCCTGTGCAATTCTGCCAGTCTGTGCTGGACGTCAACAGGACACTTTCATGGTACCTACAGGTCTGGATATACTTTTGGGAATATGCTAAGGAGCATATTCTCACAACTGAATATGGTGAAAACAGGTCTTGTGCCTAAAGACAATGCTGGATATGTACGGCAGCTGGACCTGCCTGAGTGTTGGCTGACACAAATAGCTCCAGGACCATGTGAAAGCTCAACAACCATCCCAGGTACTAAAGTTTGTGAGCAGATGTCTGTATGTGCCTTGCAAGTTTGCTTGTCCCTGCTAGTAGAGAAAGCAAAAAGCACTCCATGCAAAATTAAATAGAATTTCCACAGGAGAAAATTTCTTTCCTTAAGAATTCTTGCATGCCAACACTTTAATTCTTTTCAAAATCAAGCCCAAGATTACCCAGCCTATTAAATTGTTGCCTGCTCATTTTCTTCAATATTGGTCACAAGACAATTTGATTCATGAGTTCCCAGGTCACCACGGTATATGGCATTGTCAAACCCAGCTGTAAACATCTGTCGATCACGTCTTCTTTTATAGAAACAATACAAGGTGAGGCCAGTGCCAGATAGCAGAAGGAAGACAAGTACAAAAATCATCCCACCCAAACCACTTGAAGATGAAGCAGCAGCTTCATTTCTTGATGCTGTAGAAGACAAAACAGAACAATTGTTACAAATGCCCAGAGACTGCTGTGGCATACAACAAATATCTCTCTAAGCAAGAAACTGAGTTAAAACAAAAGTACTGAACAGTCATAATAGCAGTTAAAATTGATGCATGTTCCAGCTAAATAATGCAAAATTTGGCTCAATCTGTTCTAAGGAACATTATGCTGTACTACATATACAACTTGTAAGGAAAAAAAAAGAAGTCATCCAATTTGAGAGAAGTGCTCTCATTTTAAACAGATTTAAAAAATAATAATCCTGACAATTAAATGGGTAATTAAATTAAAATTTCTGGGGGAAATTCCACCTGTAAATAATTAATATTTATAAACCTATTGAAATTTCTTTTTTTTTGGCTTAAAAGAAACCAACTTACCATTATTGACAGGTGAATCATGGGTTGGCTCAACTTCAGCAACTTCAAAATTAAAAAATATATATATTATTCAGTTTGAAAATAACAGTTCAATGAAATAAATACTGCATACATAAATTTTACTTTGTGTTCATAACAAATTTTAAATAATTATAGAATCATAGAATGGTTTGGGTTGGAAAGAGCTTTAAAGATCATTGAGTTCCAACCCCCTTGCCTTAGACAGGCACACCTTCCAGAGACCAAGTTTCTCACAAGCTCCTACTCAACCTGGCCTTGAACATTTCCAGGGCTGAGTACCCACAACTTCTCTGGACACCCTGTCCCAGCTGCTCACCACCTTCATATTAAAGAATTTCCTCCTAATATATAAGCTAAACACACTCATTATTTTATTTTAAAGTCCCTTGTCTTGTCACTACATGTCCTTGAAAGAAGTCTCTCTCCAGTCCTCTTTTGGACCCCCATTAGGAACTAGAAAGTTCTATAAGGTGTTCCTGGACTCTTCTCTACTCCAGACTAAACAGCCCCAGCTCTCCCAGCCTGTGCTTATATGGGAGATGCTCCAGCCCTCAGATTATCTCAGAATGTCCTTCTCTGAACCAAGCTGAGCAGGCTATTTTAAAAGTAGGTTATTTCAAATGGTTTAAAAGTAACCTAGTTGAGTTTTTCTTGTGCTGGGAGCCCCAGAGCTGAACAAAGTATGTGCACATGAAAAATATATAAAAATTTACTTTTAGAAATTATGCTGAATCCATGAAATATACTTGCTAAAAACATTTGTAAAAGAAGAAAACCTCAATACTAACTGTCGTCATCTCACCATTGCTTTGAACACTTTTTATGTAAGGTAGATTGTGTTCAAAGTTTTTACTCTTCCACAGTATAAAGCTTAACACACACTTCACACACAAAGAATTCTATATTTTATGCTTCCAAAAATGAAAAGCACAGTTGTACTTATCACTTCAGCTGTATTTTTAGGCAGACTCCTTTTCCTCCCTCCATTGCTGGAGGGAGTTAATTGCTTGCTGGACTGACTGACTGGACCCTAAAACATTCATGGATGACTCCATTGCCAACCCACCAAGATCCACAGGCAGAATTGGTCCCTACTACATCAATTACATTTGTGTGGTTGGTCTGTTTGCCAGCAGCAAATGTGACCTATTCAAACTGTCTCCCAGCTGATGTGTGCAAACACAGCTAGGTCTGTGCACATACATTGGCCCACAACAGCTGCATGTGTGCAGATTTATGTCCTTCATGTTTTATGCAGTACTGCTGCGCACACAAGCAGGACTCACTCCAACCTGTGACATTTCATCAGATTTCTCATCAGCTGTCATCTAAAACATCACAGGGCCACAAGTAACCATTACAAATGAAGCACACCATGCTGTTTGGTTGTCCTGACATGTCTCACTGTGCCCCTGCCAGCAGAGAAATGAATTGGGCCCCATTGCCCACCCTCTGATGCTTTCTTCTTGCTCATCCAGCAAATCCCAGCTGCTTCACCCGTGGTGGTACTGTCCCCACCAGCAGCACCTACTTTCTCTCTGCAAGAGCTCAGTGACTTTGCACTGCTTCCCCTCAGCTTACCCATGGGGAGAGAATCTGCCTTTCTTCTCAGCACTCTCCAGTTTAATCTCCTGTTCATCATCTACTGCTCCTTGCACTCTAACCATAATATCCATGAATCTTCTCTGAATTATCAACAGATGATATGTCCTTCCCTACCCCAGGGCCCAGTAAATGCCCAGAAATCTATGCCTTTAAACTGAGGGGAGGGAACAGTGACTCAGATTATTCTCCAACATTTACTCTTGGCTTTGATTCAGATGCACATGCATCAGCATCAATGCATGAAGTGTACCAGTGCCTAAATGCTGATGACCTGATGTGTATCAACCACTACTTTGATAATCACCCAAAGCACAGAAATTCAGAACTTACTTTTGGGGATTTTGCAAATAAAATTCTGGTCAACAGAGCAGTAATATGTCCTCCAGGTTCCGCTTGAGACATCCATGTCAACACAGTGTTCATCAAAAAGTACTGTAGGCTCTCCTTTCTCCCAGTTGACATATTCTACCGCACTTCTGTCCATCCATATCCATTCTCCTAAAATCAAACGTATTACCTAGTGAGTGAATGAAGTAGAGCATAACTTCTAGTCTACTGGTCACAATGACATATCAGATCAGATCTGGGTTTTTTTTAGTTGATTGAAGTGGTATCACAGAGCACCTATTTCTCACTCTAGGGAACTTATTCCTCATTCTTTTAACAGCCAGAACTTTTCAGGGGGAAGTGTACCAAATGCAAATGCTCACAAAGTTAACTTTATTAGTGTTCATCGCTGTCACTGATGTAAGGAAGACCTGTCCAGCTTCCCAGGGACCTTTAGCTGAAGCCTGCACCCAGGGCTGTGCCTGGAGACCTTAAGAAAAGCAGAGCACCCGTACCAGCCAGTATCAGCAGTGCCAGCGTACAGAATGCTCAGGAGATTTTCTTTGTGTGTATATTCAAGATCAGTGAATGACTATTTTATTACAGCTGGATTAATTAATTATCTTTGCAAATTAAATTAGGTCACTCTTTAATCATCTCATCTGCTGACTGACAAGCATCTCCCATCAAGTAGGAATAATAGCCGTCTTCCCTCCCTCTGTGTGTGCTTTTGTGGCAGCATATCCTGGTGTATCCAGCTGCCTCGGTGGCATTTCCTCCGTCCCTCCCCTGCAGCTGCACCTCCCTCCTGCCCCTGCACTGTGCCACTGTAGGGGACAGGTCAGGAGCAAGTCCCTGCTTTTATAGTGCTCATTTTCAGCTAGAACAGCTCAGCCTGGCACACCATTCCTGCTGGTGACAGACACAGACTTGAGCAGAAGCTGGAGCCCAGTCTAGACTCAGTCTGGAGGTTTACCCTCAAAGTCTGCCAAGAAAAACTGGATTCAGAATTATGATCATATAGAATACAGTATCAAATTTGCAGTTACAACAGTTTTAAAAAGCTCCCAAAAAACAAAAGAACCGCATTAAATATATTTGGATAAAAATGAAAAGTTCCACCAAAAATTTACAGAAAAAAGCATTGAAATTTAGATTAATAATTTTTTCCTAGGCAGCTCATATGAGATGCTATGCCCTGTGTTGTCTAGAAATAAATTTAAATTTAATTTAACACAACATATAATGATGACAACATTTTGCTTAAAATACTACAGTGGCTAAATGTTAAGTAATTTGAAGCAATAGGCAATAGGAAACATTTTTAGTCAACTACTGCAATGCTAAGCTAAAACCTTTTACAGAAAAATATACTCTAATTGCAACAATGATACAGAAAGCATAGACCTCTTGGTGGTTTATGTTTTTAATATATATGCAGAAAAGCTATTGAATGTTTATAAGGTTTTTTCACTGATTATTTATTAAATATTTAGCATATTTGTACTATTAATTAGTGTGTTAGTAGTATTCAGTATTCACTCTGTTTACTTAGTATCTATTTTCATCTCAGTATACACTGTGAAATAATTACCATCAATATTTTTGAACAATCCTATCCAAAACTTTCTGAAGTCACTTGCAAGTGGAGACAAGTAAAGTAAGAGAAAATTCATTTCAGCCGAATCTTCTATGGAAACCAGAGAGGCACCTAAAAATATCAATTAAAGATTACATACAATTTCAGTGAGATTTTTCATTATAAATTAATTATCTCAGTAAAAATTCATTACATGCTCCATGATCATCATTGCCATATAGTAAAACTGCTTGATAATAAATTTAAATTAGGTGTAGCATATAATCGATACACACATTAAGTATTATAATTTGGCTCTGGATTAAAAAGCCAAACACACAAACAACCTGTAAAATATCCTAATTAAAAAAGGGCACTTACCCATTTGAATGCACATCATGGAAGCATCAGGCCAACTTTCCTCAGAAGTGGTGTGAACATAGTAACAGTGCCCACGGAAGGGAATCCAAGATCTACCACGCTTTGGTTCGGGACACTTCCCAGGAAGCTGAGGTGGCTCACTGGGGATTAACTCTATTAAGAAGACACACAGGTTTTAGTGGAGTTTTAAAACCTAAGGGAAATATGTACTCCTGAATCACACATCAGACCTACAAATGTGACAATTATTCCAGGAAAAGGAATACCCCATAGACTTAACTCATTACAAAGTATTGAATTAAGCTTGACAAACTAGTAATAAATGATCCTGGCTGGAGTTGGTTCTCCAGTCTGCTAAAGGAGCCTTACACCAGTCTAAGTGCAATTGTCTTCAACACTGCAATTTTTATCTAAAATTTGTGAAACAGAATGAGGAATGAGTCAGCATACATAAGGGATCTCAACACCACAACTCTGTGACTTGTGTCTAGCCAGTTTCTAGAAAAGTCAGAGAAGTTGTCTGTACCTGCCCTTGTACATCATGCATCCTAATCAATGTAAAAGCAGAATTTATAGCCTATTACATCACCAGATAAAAGCCAAAACAGAGCTTAAATTAATATAAAATTTGCTGTGAATTACGGTGCAAAAATTATGAATTTTGTATATAATTTGCAACATGTTTGAAAATTGCATGAAATGTTTGAGCACTAAAGTATTTGGGCAGAAGAAACAAACTAATTGATTTGCCTCCTACACTGACAGAAGTTTCTTAACTCACAATATTTCAAAAGATACTTTAAGTGTGAAAGTATATCATTAATATATTTATAGTTAGGTTAAAATTGATTGATTCTGTAGCTCTTGATAAATACGGATGCAAAAAACCACTATGGCATGTGGCATGAAATATTGCAGCTGTTTTTATGATGTGCATGTGTTGACTGGCCTGTGAAGTTAAGTGTCTGGAAATCACACAAGACAGACTGGATCAGATTGGATCTACTCCTTAAAAATGTAAGAGTTCATCACAAGGCATACGCTGTCTATCACAACTTTTGCATATAAAAACTAAAATTCAAATAATAAAAACATTAACTCAAATTCCAACCTCCCAAATAACATTTGTCCAATTCAGAACTTACCATTGGATTGCTTACAGAGTGATATAAATGTTTCATTGCATGATGCTGTCTTCCAAAAACCATCCAAATCTAAATAGACACAGGCTTTGTTTTTATTTGGTTCTCCACTGCCCCAGTTAAGATACCTGCTCCTCCTTCTATCTGACCACACGTATTGGCCACCAGTCTAAAAGCAAATCACAATTATAATTATGTCACATACAAGAATTAGATTGGAAGAACATTAAGATCACACATGAATGCATGCAAAAAGTTAGGGAAAAAAAATAGAATCATGGTTTCTTGCACAAGATTGTGTAATGAATATGTAAGAACTGGTCCATACTCCCACTCTCCACAGCAGGTAGGGCAGTGGTCCTACAGATGTTCAGCATGCAGCCTACATTATTTAATTCACACCATTCATCTCATGCCCTAAGTGGGCAAAGGGTCTTGAGGTAATAAATGTGAATATACAGATGAAGATTTCATCAAATGAGTCCACATATGCACACAGATCAAGTAAAGATTGCAGAGAAGCTATTCCTTTAACAAAGGCTTCTCTAGGTATTTAGAAAGCAAAGAGGAAAATCCAAGGTTTCACTGGAGAGAGAAAACTGATGAGGCATTCTTTGGGGTTGGACCACAGAACTCTGCTACCCGTATTAACTGTGCTTGTGGTAAGTTTGTGAGTCTTGCATGGGCCAGCTACCAGAGATGATCTAAGCATGTATTTTATCAGTGGATTTCACCAGTGTTTGCAGAGGATAATTGACATTAGTCACACATGGCTTCTGCTCTCCCATCCTGTGCAGCCTAGATCCTTCCTCCCATCCTGTTCTTTGTGCCATTTCCTTTCCTGTCTGCTTTGAGACCCTTGGCCATGTTTCATTCCAGATTCCTGGCTAATCCCAGTTTCCCAGTGCTCTCACTGAGATGCAGCTGCAGTTCCTCTCACCTCAGCACCTGTGCCCTAGCTCAGACCTGTGTCCCACCAAGCTCTTGTTCTGCCTCCCTCCACTTGATTTCTGCCCAGCTTCAATTCCAAAAATATACAGCTACATTTTATTTGTCCATGTTCTTTTTTACATGCCTCTGTTGATGCTTGCCATTTCAGACCTCTCCACTCTTAGCTGAGTTTGCTGTCAGTTTTACACAAGGCACCAGCTTCAGCTCCAACAGCCAGCCCAAGGAGTCCCCATTGCCAGAGCCCTGCTTTTTCCTCTATTGCCCAGCACGAGATCTTGTACTGCTGGGCTGTGACTTGAAACAAAAACTTAAACTCACAAAGAAAGAACTATTTTAACCCATTTTTTTCTTTGGTGTTCTCCACAGTGTGCCTTTAGAAACAGCACTGCTCCGCTACATGTGGTAGACCATGGAGGAGGAAGTGAGAGCTTCATTGCTGCTTTTACCACTGAAGCCACTCAGGGCTGCAGCTACATCCTTGGTGGTCTTTGAAGTGTGGGCTCTGGCAGTTCTTGTTTACACTATGGGCAAACATTTAGATGTGTAAATCCCTTCAAGTGGAGGGAAATCAGGAGCCCTTGCAAGATTTTGATTCCTGTCACACATCTATGGATTTGACCAATAGTTTATCTAAGGTAATGCTGTGACTGTCACAAGCAATTGGGCTCAACTCACCATGTTGCTGTTAAGGCCAATCCATACAGGCTCTCCGTGCTTTAATATTTGTAGCCACAGGAAAGATTCAGCATAAGGATCCAGGATGCTGGCCAGTTCTGCAGACTGGTCCCTGCAGTTCTTCTCTGCTTTTTCCCAGCTCATTTTGTAGTTGATGACTTCGTAGCGGTCATCACCATAATTGTTAAAGCCAAACACCGGAACTGTGGGTTGGGAGTGCAGCAGTTTGGGGTCTGTAACAAGCAAAAGAACAACCGAAAATCTAACTTTATATTGGCTCAGACTTATAACACTGAGACACAATCTAATGTACTGGAATTGTCATGTAATGATGAGAAACTGCAATAACAAATTAAGATATGTCAAAAAATCCCTGCAATGATGAAATCCACATTTTCATGTACTGTGACAAAATTTTCTAATACTTGTCAGAATTACCTTTCAGCATAAGTATCTGTGTCATGCCCAGAAATACACCTTGTAAGCACCAGACCTACCTAAATCATATTGTACCAATGCAGAACATTAAAGGAAACAATTTCTTCAAATTTTTCATTACATATTGGCATTCGTTGTATTTCTGACAAGGAAGAGGGTATGATAAACACACCATGAGCAAGCAGAGGGATGTGACTGCTGCTGCTGAAATGGTCTGAGAAAGAATGTAAAGGAAATTATGCAGGGCAGTTTAAAAAAAATAAAGAACTTGCAGTGTTTTTAATATACCATTAAAAATTCCAGTTTTGAAGATGCAAAGACAATTCACTCAACCACCTTTAATTGCTAAAAATAGTAAACTAACTGATGATACATATTTTTGATCTATTTTTTGTTGTTGCTGTTATTTACTGTTCTAGTTTTTGAAATAGAAAAAATTAAGATATTTTCTCCAAAGAAATAAAATGTGTGGATCATCTTTTTAAAATGGTCCATAATGCATGTGATACTGTCATTAATTTCAGTTAGGTTAGGGCAGAATTACAGGAAAGTCGCTTTTAGCACCAGTTTGAAATTACCACAATAAATCAGGTCTACTAGAAAGTGGTGAAAGAAAACTCACCAGAATTTTTTTGGCAGATATAACTTTTGCTTGCTTTACACCCTTCATCTTTCCATTTCCCTGCCTGTTCAATAGGGTTCTTCATCAAAAAGACACAATCATCCTACAAGACAAGTGAGATTAAAAGAAAAAACTGTGGATAAATAGGAAGCATTCCTACTTCTTCTGGATACACTGACTCATGCATCACATACAGAGGAATAATATGAAGTTCATAAAACTCATACAACCAATGGTCAGGTACATTGTGTGGCAATAAGCCTTTGCAACTCAGCCCCAGGAAGGTCTGCCCTTGGATGATAGAGGGAGTTGCAAGGCACAGCACAGAGGCAGGAGGATGTGTCTGGGGCTGCCTGGACGTACACAGCTCTGTGCATGGCCCTGGATGTGTGTGCCTGTGTGCAAGCTCCCATGTGTGTGCTAGCTCTGCCCCACAGGTCTGCTGCTGTTTTCCAGCAAGTTGTGGGGAATTGCTCCTCAGCACTGAAGCTTACCTGGAGAGCTGAATTCCTCCTTGTGCCCCAGTTCAGGACTAGGAAGCAAAGTGGTCACCACAGTGTAGTAATGTAGAGGTAGTTTGCCAGAAACAACCTTTTGTTGGAGAAACTCCCACACCCTTCCTGCTGCTCTTTGGACCCTTTGCCTTCCTCATTTCCTCCCACAGCATGAGAAGATGTGGCTTGGCCTCCTGCAGGGGGAGGCAGTAGCTGTCCCACCTTGCCTCAGTATAACCCTATGCTGCCTCCAAACCCCCTTCTGGCACTAGCCCAGGGCTTGTCTGCAGGAGACAGAAGCTGTATGTGCAGTGATTTCTGGAGGGGAATGGTCACAGCCTTCTGCAGAAAGCATAGGCCTGTGTGAGATGGGAAAGCCCTGGAGATTCCAAAACCCAGCTCTAGCCTGATGGTAGCTGTAGCTCAAAGAACTTTTTTACATTTTAACTGAATGTGAAACAATACCCTTAATGAAAAAAGAGAAACTTGGTAGAGCTAGCACAGGGGTGTAGAAACAATTCTATTGGGCGGTACTCTACTTTGACCATTTCACAATTACTGAGTAACACTAAGTTTTATCTTACAATTACGCACGAAAAGTACAGAGATCCCAGAAGTTTCAAAGCACAGAGAAAGGTTTTTTCAATATGAAGATATGGGGAGCATAAAAATTAGAAAGGAAGACTCAGACTCCCTCTTTTGAGTATTTCATTTAATGCATTTACCTTGACAGGCTCAGTGCCAAGAAATGTCAATGCGTGTAATTATCTGAGTATTTTCATCAAATCTAAATAACACTCACTGCATCCCAAAATGATATAGTTTATGCTAAGGTTAATTTGAATATCCTGATGAGTCATGGTAAAGTGAGGGAAATTGCTCACATCTGAGTTTTGCATATTCTTCCAAACCTCTGTGTGAACTCATAGAGAACCAAATACAGAAGCTGAAAAAAAGTGTGTAGATACACCTCCCACATGGATACTCTGCTTTTAAAAAGCAATGAGACAACAAAAATCTTCATAATGGAAAAGACAGAAATACAGTAGTAGTTACATACGTTTTGTTCATCTACCAAGTTGTAATGTTCAAGTGACAAACAGAAATTGATGCTTACCATACTATAATAACTTCGGGAACCTTTTGCCCAATTTGTGTAGTCTACTGGGCTTCCATCTGTCCACAAGTATGTGTGCTCCTGATTTATGTCGTTCAGTCCAATCCAAGCATCCGTTGCAGCATTTTTTAAGAGGGACATAAGGAAAGCTGAAAGGAAAAAAGAAAAATTGTATAAGGAAGGAAACGGAATGCACTCTTCCCCAGTGCCACAGACTTTGGAGTGCCTGAAACCAGGATATGAGTTTTCTCTTTATAATAAGGTGCCAATCTCATGACAAAAATAAAATTTGTAAATATTAATGGATATTAAACATCAGTCATCTGAAGTTAAAATTGGAAAAAAGTGTACACAAATTCAAGGATGGGCAAATTCTTAATGAAACAGGAATTTATTTGTACATTTTCTATGTTGTTCATCATCTGAGGAAGCATGGGATATGTCCTAATAAATTACAGAAATTAACATGAATACACTAAGACTTGGCACATAGAAATTGAGTGCACCAAGTGTGCATTCCCTTTTCTTCTTTGGTTAATTCTTTTTTTATCCTGACTTAATAACTTAATTTCTAAACATGCCTAACACAAAATAAACCTGATTTAGTAACCAAGTACCTATGAACCAAGCTTGTATGAATTTGTGGAATACCAGATACTGCTCTCCTTAGTTCCTACCAAAACTGATTTGTCACTGAAATAATCTGCTTCCTCTGCTACAAAAAATAAATTTAAACCACTAACACTGATGGAGTGAGGTAGGAGATGGTCCATGTTCATCCCTCAGGACCTGAGGCAGCACATCTCCCAAGCAAACATGAGGTCTCTTAAAACATTTGCAACATGCTCAGCAGCAAAACCAGCAGGTGCTGAGGTCCAGCAGAACAAGGGGAACAGGGGGAAGCTGGGACTCCAGCACTGGAGCCTTCTGCTGCCTGAGAATGTGTCCTCCACTGGCATCCACAGCATCTGGCTCAGCAGCCGGTGCCCAGTGATTTGGGTTTGGATATTACTCCTTTTGTGTGCCATTTTGGCATAGAATCATAGATTGACCAGAGATGGATGTCACCTCAAGGATCAGCATTTTTCCAAAGGTGCAATTCCTCATTCAGCATAAATTTGTATTGATATGGAATAAATAATTGCATATATGGCAGAAGACCTAACATATTTTTAAATCTTTTTTTCAGAAATAACATGGTGTGCCATTATTGTCAAAATATTGGTACTTTATACCTTGCTCTTCCTTTTTGGATATAGTAACCAGATTTCCTCCAAGATCAATGCAGTTGTTTCGTGCAGCATGCCATGTCAATGTATCATTTTCGTCAAAGCCAAAGACTTTAAAACACTGAAAAAGAAAAGTGTGCCAAATCTGAATCTAGATGCTATTTTAATTTCTGAGGAAAACATCTCTGTTTGTAACAAACAAAATAAACTGGATATTTTATGTAAAAGGGGAGGTTTGCTATTTTAACAGTACTTTCTAGCTTGTCTTTAGGTTTAAATGACAGAGAAGACCTGTACTAGAAAATGAGAATAAAGCCCAATATTTTGGCATATATTTAAAATAAGGGATATGCCAGTCTATTGATCTCAGCAGAAAGGTGTAAATTGCATTAAACCTTCTGAGCATAATTCTGAGATGTGACTGTGAGAGGAATGTTTAAGAAGACCTCAGAATACAAAAAAGGATATGTTATTGAAGCAAAATATCTCCTCTTCTGTTGCCCTATTTTTCAAACAGTATCTGGTTCTCACAAGAAAATCACAGAAAGGAAATTATTCTGACATTGTAAAGAAAGCCATGAATTTATAATTTCTTGTAATATGATCTTATGAGGTTTTAGTCATTATACAGCTTTGTCAGAGTCAAGCAACCCAAATGTGCTACCTAAAGCATGCAACTGAAAAGTTCATCAGTTAATTTGTGGAATAATTGAGGAAAATAGAAGGTGGGCAGAGGTGGTATATAAACACTGAGGGAAGAGTTAAGGGAAGAGAGTTTGAAGATCCTCTTCCAGGAGGTGAGGAAGAGAGAGATTTTAGGTTGAGAGAGCACCAACAAATAGAAGACACTAAGTTTGCGATTTTTCCTCAGGACTGAGAGAGAGAAGGAAAAGAAAGACAACAACCACTGGATCTCAAACAAAGGATCTCTATCAAACTGAAATATTTTTACTCAACCAAATTTGTGATAACTAAAAACCCTACCACAATTGAAACACTGATTCAAAGGTTTTTTTCATTCTGCTCTTTCAACAATACAGTATATTGACATTTCATACTTCACCTTGTTATCAAAGAGGAGCCAGTCTTCCATACACCCACCCTGTGGCGGTGGTGAAGTGGGAGCAACAGTCGGACGAACAGTGTTGTTAAGCCTTTCACAGATGAACAACTCAACACTGCCACAGTTGATATCATTCCACGTGCCTGGAAGAAAATTAGAATTAGAAAAAAACAAAACAAAATGCAATCAAGACTGAAATAAAAAGTGTCCTTTCTTAAAGAAAATCTATTGTAGGAAGTAAAACTGGTTACAGCATTTGTATTTCTCTCGCCCAGGAGCAGTAAGTTATTGTATGTCTGTTTCTTCAAAATATTCATGTTTCCAGCAAAATTTAGGATATAAATAATTTGTCTAGAAATAGAGATATTTCAATATTTCTAAATCATTGCACTGACAAAAGGGAGTTTTAGTTCAAATGCTTAAACCTCTCAGGTCTGTAAAATCTCTGGAGTCACTCTGTCTATATAAGGCATCCAGTTCTGGGTACCTTCCTACCTGAGCTTCTCACAGTCCTAGAGTTTTCTGCTGTCTTTTCTGCCTATTGGAGTGTGATTTAAGAGGATAACATTAACATAATCATCCCCATTTTACAGATCAGGAATGAATAAGAAAATGACATTCATTTCATTAGCTGCAATTACAGGTAACCACCTACAGCAGAATTTTTCATACCTAATGTTTAATGGATGCATTGTCATTTTAATTCAGAGAAGTTAAGAACATGACTCATCAAGGTTTCCAAAACAGGACATAATATTTACTCCCCAAAAGCGTCCATATCCTTCCATTCACCTCTAAGAGAGCCTAGGAAGATCACCTCAGCTATAGATCTTGAGATCAGAAATGTTTAAAAGTAGAAGAGATTTAGTGGTCCAAAAAAAAGACTAAGTTCTTGGCTAGTATAAACACAATTGCTTCCAGTTCTCTGTATTAATGGATATTAAAGAATATTTTCTTTTAATTTAAATATTGTATAACATTGCTTAATAATAATCCAAGCCATGGCCAAACCCTCAGTTTTTAGGAACTGCAGAAATGAAAGCAGATAGCTAATATCCTGGGGAGGCGGGCATTAAATGGACAGAGGTTAGAGGAGAAAAAATACTGACTGTCTGCCAATTGTCTGATGCTGACCTCATTTATTTTTTCACTTAGCAATTTTCTTACAATGTGTTAGCTACATAGAGATCAATTTTTTAAAGTACATAAATAAGAGATTGGAATTTATTTTCCTTTGCTTTTTGAACATTATGAAGCATCAGCCTGTTCAGTATGTTAACCCATCCAGCCTTTCCCACACAACCCTCCAGGTCCAAGGCACATTCTGCAGATTGAATCTTGTTACAGCACCCACCTGTATGGGTATACATGACCACACAGTTTTCATCATTATTTGCAAAATTGGGTTCGTTTGGAGCCCAGGCAACATAGTTCACTGATGTTCCATCCATCCACCTGAAAGAAGTAATTTGAGGGAATTATAATTCTAAGTTGAATAAGTTAATATTTCTTTGCAAAGGATACATTTGAGTTTTGTATTTTAAGTTTCACGTATCATAGCTTACAAACACGTTTTTCTCTGTTAAAAGGAAACCAAGACCTTCCACTTGGAATTAGTGAAAAATATTTTCATGTCAACTGTAATGCTGACTCAGACCAGATCTGAACAAATCATCTTTATTGGTGGTCCCAACCTTACTTGGTCTCAGAACATTGATGTGTGCTGGAAATGCACCAGTCTAGGACTGGACCTAGATTTCTCTGGGGCACAGAAACAGACACTTGAGCTTATTCTAGCAATTTCCTGGGTCAAAAGCAATAATATAAGATCTTGTAGGGTAAGAAAGGGTCTTGAACCATACACTGGGAACCTCTTTGAACCATTTAAGCATAGGAAATCTTTAATGTTATTTTCCTATTTGCTATTTTTCTCCAATTATGTATCAATCGTTTCCTAGCTTGGTGATTCACAAATTTATTTTCAAAAAGTAGCCAAGAAAAAAGTGAAAAGGTCTCAGTGTGCTGGAAGTCAAGTGATGAATCAGACAACACTGACAATCTTCAGACAATAACACCTCTAGGACAATCCAATGTTTTTCCAATTTTGGAGACAGAGTAAGTACATGCATGTTTTTGAAAGTAAATTACAAATTAGGAATTCATCAGGATGCCTAGCTGCTTGCAAACCTCCTGAGTCAAATTAGAAAAAGCAGTACATAATTAACAAGGAGAAAGAATACAAAGCAAATAGTGGCACCTTCATCCAAAAGGGAAGAGAATGAGACTAGTGAGGGAACAAGGGAGGACTGGAAAAACAACGACCATCTGAGCAGTGAATGTGATGTAGAAAGCAGAATCTCCATGAGCTGAGACTACAGAGTCTCTGTGGTTTGTGGCCAACAGAGCAACCTGTGACAACAGAAGAAAGACTAAAATGAAGAGGCTGAGACTCATCTGACCAAGCTTTGAATCCCAAAATTATGTACTAGAAAAAGATGCAGCGGGAGAGAAGAATGTCGCAGGAGATGTCTGCAACACATCCAAGGTTCCAGGGGACATATAAGATAATTCCAGGGCACTTTGTTTCCAAAAACATGTGTAGAAGAGTAACAACTCCATGTCACCTGCAACTGCCATGCCCTGAACTCTGAGAGTACAACCATCTGGAAAACCAGACAAGGGCTCTCCAGGACTGATATTTCACCTCTAAAAACCCCTTTGGTGCCTCACTGCAGGTTTCCAGGGTTCTTTTTCTTTGATCATTTCAACATTAAGTAATACAAGTACTGTCTGGAATATGTTGGAGACCTCCAACCACATTTTCCTTTCATCTAACAAAGAAAAGATGATGATGGCTGACTTACTGTGATCCATCAGCCTTAGAACACAAAAGCAGAATAAAGAACCAAAAGAGGTAGAAATAGATAGTAGAAATATGATGGGAGAAGTGCGTTGCTGAAGAGAAGAATTCCATTTCAAAACTGTGTGCGGAGATAAACCTGTCTACAGGTTGTGTCACTCATGGAATTTCAACTATCTCCTAGAGCCAACCATGTCAAATGTCAATACATTACGAGTCTGACAAAATTAATTTGTTTTTACTTACCGGAAAGTCCTGTCAAGGCTCACACTTAAGCCAATGTAGAAGTTGTTCCCCCAGTCTTTGTAGAAAATCTAAAATAAACAAACAAACAAATTTACTTCACTGTAATAAAACAGATTTCAAGTAAAATAAAAAAAAAGTTCCAGAAATGCTGTAGTTTCTGTTGGTTAATTGCATAGTGTGTAATGTGCAGGGAGTTGCTGGAATTACGCGCCCAAACTGCAAAAATGCATAATTTTCCTCCAATTTTCAGTATATAACTAGGGGAAAGAAAAAAAAATAAAAAACTAACACAAAAACAAAAACAACAACCAAAAAATTGCAAATTATCCGAAAAAAAATGGAGGAAAAAACTATGTTAAGAAGGCAAGAATGACCTCTTAGGCAGGCTTGTAACAATATTATTGAGAGTTTTAGGAAAACATAGTGAGAATTTGCTGAAAGCCTGCCAGTTAATTGTGGGGGTTTGTCCTTGATCATGTGGAGGAAAGAATGTAATAAAATTTTATTTTATTTGATTCCAAAACAGTATCTCATCACCAGGGCATTCTTTTCCTATAAGACAATATCCTAACTTAAACCTTTGCTGCAAATATGAGATCTACTTTGACAAAAAGCTTTTATTGAATTCTGTGAAAAGAATGAGTTGAAAAAAACATAATTAGTAATTGCAGCTTTCAGCTAAACAGAGCAAAGTCTTTGAAAGTTGCACCCTGAGAGCATTCCTGAAAGGAAGCTGAGAATTTTTCTATGTATAGCAAGTTATTAAAATAATGATTAAAATAAAGCTTTTAAGTAGATAAGTCAATGAAAGGATGAAAAGTGGAAGTGATTTTTTTCTTTTTTATGATGGGGGCCACTTTCTAATATTTCACAAACCAGTTGAAAAAATGTGCCTCAGTTCACAGAAAATGGTGCACTTTTCAAACAAGCATGTTTCTTACATATTTCCAAAGAAAATTTTTTTCAGTTTCATTCTCAATGACAACAAGGTCACCACCATTCTTCTTGCAAAAGCCTCTGGCTCTTTCCATAGACATTGCTTCTTTGCTGAAGTAGTATTCCTTGTGTTTGTATATGATCCAGTCATCCTCACCAACAACGTATTCATAACCTGCAAATGAAAACATTAATTACCTGTAATAGAAATTAACCTCATTACATGTTCATTAATTTTATTTCATTGGAAGCACAAGACTTACTGAATGTGGAATTAGGCTCTGGTTTCGGTGAGGTTCCTGCAATATAAATCAATATTTGAGTATATTATGTTTCTCAGCTGTCTCTCAATTATATTTACACAGTAGTTAGCATTTTAATTACAAATAATAATCTTAAGGGTTACTCAGTATATTAAGCTTATTTTAGTCACAGAATTTCTCAGAGTATCTGAAAAAACAAGGGCTACATTCAGCAAGTAGCATGTTAGAGCTCATTGTAAGTTAACCTTACAGAAAATGCTCATCTTTAGGCTGTTGTGTTTCTCTTCCCCAACATACTATATATACCTTCCAAACCTGCCTGTGTATTTCATGGATTAATTAATAGTTTTCAACTGCCTTTACTGAAATTATAGGTATAAACTATTTTATTGTGATGGATGGCATAGCTGTCTCTAATACATGCAGATAGTGTGATCTGACCTGGGAAGAAGGTTCTTATTTACCTCTAAAATTTGCTAAAGAGAGAAAGTTATCTTACCTTTTTTAATCTGGCAAACAAAGTCCAGCATGTGTTCACAAAATAAATCATTCCAGTTCATGTTGAGATAGCCAGTAAACACACCACATTTTTCATTCCCATCATAATTATTTGGTTCTCCATGTGACCATTTTTCAAAATTTACCTGTAGTGAAAACACGACTTTGTTACTAGTTTCCTTTTAAAAGAAAACAATCATTCTGCTAAAGAATGTACTTTATTTGATTTCATGGTTCATCTTGTTCTTTAATGCCAGACCTTTTAAGGAGAAGTGCATGACACTTGAGTAGAATAACAATTCATCTGTGTGTTTATAAGCCATGTTAGTAAACCAGGAAACTCTTGCCCCATTTGTTACCAGGAGAGATGATGTTCTCCTGTCAAGCTCTAAAAAGGAACATGTTTTCTGATTTCTGGGTTGTTTGTCCTGCTCAGATGTTCCAACCCAAGACAATCCATTGGTGCTGCCATATGCCTTGGGCCTGGCAGATCCTGATCTACTTAAGACAATGAGGGCAGCAAAGCCAAGCTGGTGTAGGTGTACAAAAATATTTATTGCAGCAAATTACAAATGGGAATTTAGAGATTAGCACAATCAGACTTGCTTGAAACAGGAGCTAGACTACATCATCTTTTATTACTGTAAATGCTGTATTTTTGTCTATAACTATGAACTATTAGAAGATTTAAGACTAATTCCTACAAAGGAATCAGGTACTAAAGACTTAAGGTTACTTGCATTTTATATAGGAGATATAAGAGCTTTCTGCCAAGAGAGACTAAAAAAAAAAGAGTCAAAAAGCTGGAATAACAAATTATTTACTCACTGGTGAGCCATCACTCCATGTAAATCCACTATCAGAGTCCAAGGCACTTAAACCCATCCAGTAAGAATAGTGAATATAACCTCTGTCTCTGAATGATTACAAATAAAGAGAATGAGACACAGCATGAAACAGAGAAGTGGAATGCATAGCATTACATTATTGTCAACACACTTGATACTCTAGGTATAATTTGAGACAATCATATAAAGTAATCATTCAATTGTCATGTGGGGAAAACCAGCCTGGGACTACATGTGCCAGGAAACAGTGAAACACAAAATTTTATGGGAAAGATCACAAATGCCATAGGTCCAGAAAAACTGAGTTAAAAGAAAATATATGTAAAGGTCTTGGTTCCACTAAGTAGCTTAAGCATTCAAATTCAGACCTGCCAGCACTCATGGACTTGATTTAAACATTTATACAAGCATATCAATATGGTCAGATTTTTCTTAGTCTTCCAATTTTCCCCCTTACTTAATCTAGGAAACCAGCGCAAAACATTCTTTTAATCAAGAGTATTTTATCTACTGATCAGCTACAAATAAGGCAAGAAGATCTGTTTTATCTCTTTGAATTAATTTCAATTAAAACCAATTTTGATGATACTTCTCTCAATTTTGTTTATGTTCAGGCAACTTTAGTGCAGGGCACCATCTTCCCAGAGGCATGTCAAGAAAACCTTTTGCGCACCTCTTTTTGCCCATTTTTTCTCCCATTTTTACACCATCTTTGTAAAGTAGAAATTGATCATCAGAAATCCTTTATGTCTTTCAGACAAGCATTTTTAAAATTTTTCTTTTTCTATTTAAATGATGGACTTTGCAGATACTTACAGTCTAGCTATCAGGTTTTGTTCTTCTTCACTGTGGATACATGCAAGATCTCCTCCAATAGTTCTACAAAAATCTCTTGCTTCAAACCATGTTTGCATTTTTTCCCTTCCTCCCTGAAAAATCTATAGAAAGCGGGCAATTAAATACTGTATTGGATATTACAGATATTTGAAAAACACAAATATGGACTTCTATCTTGCTTCTGATCTTCTGGTCTCATTCTATTCCCGACTATGTAATTGTTCAACCTGTGGTTGTCTATCAAATTTGATTATTGCTTTTCCTGTCATCTCAGAGTTCCTGTGGCTCCAAACTTCAGTTCATACACATACAGATTTTTCCAACATTTTCCACTTGGGAAACGTTATCTCTGCTGGGCATGTTATCACAGTCTGTCTGTCAAATAGGCAGGGTAAAATCCACCTCCCATGCATGAACAAAATATATTCTTATTTAAATGGCAAACATTTGCATTCAGAATTGAAACACCTACTTTGAAGCAGAAGCTGCTCTGAGAAACAGACTGCCAACCCTCTGGGCAAAACAGGACAGGGGATGTTGTTGGAGGAGGCGGAGGGGGGGTGACTCCCTCCACCAGCTGCTTGCAGAGAAATGTGTTGGTCTCTTCACAGTTCAAAACATCCCATAATCCAGCTGAACGTCCTGTTGCCATGGCCACGCAGCCTGTCTCCTCTCCTTCATAAAACATAAAGTTGTTAAATCTTATTGATGACTACATCTTCTCAAAATATCTGCAGTTTTTTTAAGAGTAACCTGTTCCTGCTGTGTTTAGACACCAGTGGCTCACAATAGCTCATATGCCTTCCTATTAAATCATTAAAATATTTTTGTAATGTAAGTTTCTTTTATGTTATGCTAGGAGTTACTTAAAAATGCCATCAAATGACAAAAACCTAGTGACACCCACAGACACGTGCAGTCCCAAGTGGTCTTCTAGAAGGAGTTGCCACAATCTCCGATCAATCCCTTTAGCACAAATAGAAAGCAGCATTACCCTTTTTGCTGCTTTATGCCAGAGAGTTTCTAAACCACTTTTTAGCTTTCAAACCCTCATCTTGTCATTCCCCAGAGCAGGAACTCAATGGCCCAATGGCACTTACCAGGCATTCCCACATTCCAGTGAGTGAAGGTGACAGGATCTCCACTAGCCCACTTGAATGTCCCCTGTTCTTCCACATCTGAAAGACCAACCCAGAAGTATTTTTCTGGTTTGAATCCAATTATGGAGGTCAGAAAAGCTTGTTCATATCTGCAAAGAGTAAGGACCAAACTATTTTATCACATTTTATCAGAATTTGTTCATTTCTTCATACAGTTAATGGTAGCAAATCTGGTAAATATAAGGTGATTTGTCAATATGTACAAAATGAAGCAAGGGTAATTATCTTACTTCTATAGTTGTAATTATCATACAAAATAATTTTTCCCTTATATTTTGCCCAAGTAAATTATATCTAGAATTTAGGATGATTCTATTCACCTTTTAACTGTGCAATGAACACAAGCCAAACTATACTTAAGGTAATGTCTATATATTTCTCATTCTGTATTAATAAGAACTACAGTGATTTACTGAGCTTTATGATAAAGCTCAGTAAGAGCTTCTAGATCTTTAAATCTTGTAACTGTGGGGGGAAAAAAATTCTAAAATTCTTCCAGATCTGGCTGGTACAAAGAATAAAAAAAAAAAAGGCTGAAAGGCTTGAATCCAAGAGAAATAAATAGTTCCATGTTTATGTATTTATTTTTAGTTCAATAAGTTTTAAAACTGTGGGGGGAAAAAAATCTACTTTTATTCTAAAATTCTTCCAGATCTGGCTGTTGCAAAGAATAAAAAAAAAAAGGCTGAAAAGCTTGAATCCAAGAGAAATAAATAGTTTCATGTTTATTTAGTTCAATAAGTTTTAAAGCAATCTGCCAATCTGGAGCTGTTGTGCAGGTGACCCAATTTTTTAATTTCCAGAGGCGACAACAGTGTAAATGTGTAGTAACAATAGCCTGAATAATTGTATTGATGACCTAAAAGCCCCTGATGTATTATGCAATACTTCATCAGCTCTACCTTAAATTTTCCTGGAAAGAGTGGTATCACACTAGATAGACATTATGAATAACTGCTAAGTAAGAAGAAATTTCTGTTTAACACTTCCATCATTGTTATATACATGAGGACAAGAGTTATGTTTCCATACCTGTCTCTTACAGTAGCCAGGTAACCTTTGTTTTCTTCACAAACTTTTTTTGCATCTGAAAATGTTGTTGGCAACTGCACCAAGGAGTAACAGTAAAAGCCATGCTTTATCCAGCCCTGTCAGTGTAGAAGCAGAGATGTGCAGAGAGGCTGTCAGATTGCATGGCTTTGTGCACTTCCAAATGCCACACTAGTACCACACCCCAAGTCTAAGCTGATCCCAAAGGCCAAGAAAGGAACCAAGAGGTTAACCAAACATCGCTTTTGTGACCATAACTCCATGTCTTATCCCTTGATACAGGACACACCAGGGGTCTTTGCAAACAGTGAGCTGTGGTTATGCCTTGGGGCTGGTAGCCACAACCACCTTGCAGTTCCCTGTGTAAAGCTTCCTCTGCCTCCTCAGTGCATAAGCAGCTGTTACAAGAGTTTACAATCTGCAAAACAGCCAGCTCCAATATTCCTGATTCCTGTGGCAGACTGATAGAACTGAGGAGGCATGCAACCCTTGACATGTGTATTACACCCTGAAAAGATTGCTCTGCAGAGAGTGGCTTTTATGGGTGCAGTGATCAGTTCCACAGTAGGAGAGAGCTGAGTGAAATACACTTGTAAGGGAATAAAAAAATAAGTCAATCTCCATTTCAGTTAAATAAAGCAAAAGTTTTCCTATTGGTCTAAGAAGTATCAATACATATGAAATAGTTTTCTAGGCTGCACCAAGAATAGTCAAAATAATTTACCTCCGTTATAGTTATTATCATGGGAGTGAAAGTAATATGCAATCACCTTTTACTGCTTTTGTTTTACACTTACTTTCTGGCAGCCTGGGTAAGTAATTTCAGCCTCCCCTGCTTCTTCAGCCAAGGGTTTCCTTTTACAGACATAGCCAAATTTCATTTCACAAGCACTGTCAGCCCAGGATCCATCCTAAGTATTGTAAAAAGAAATCATAAAGAGAATTGAAAGCTAGAGACAGTTCAGGTCCAACGAGAATATCCATCCTCAGAAAGAACCCTTCAGTCTTCCTATGGCTGAGACTGTTTCAGCTCTCTTTCTTGCCTTGTTTTTTCCTCCAAAACTCACAAATGCATAGAGTAAGGGATACATTTCCTCAGAGGTGTGAGAAGGTATCTATTAAAGATTCAGGGACTGATGAGAGCAGGAAAGAAACATTAGGTTCTTCTCTATTCTCACCAGCATAACATCTATTATGGTCATATAACCAGATGACTATGGCAAGGAGTTTCTTGATAAACCAAACATAAAATATGAAAAAATGACTTCTGTAAGTCTTTTTCCACAGAATTACACTTTTTTTTTTTTAATAATGAGTAGAAAACAAAATAAAATCTTGGTTCGTGCCTCCAAAGTAACTCTAAAACTCATATATTTTAGTAGTTTTAGGGAAAAAAAAATGAGAATGTCTGTGCTCCAATAATCTATTTGTCTATGATCAGTCATGTTCCATGTGGGTGATAAGTGATTTCAACCAATTTCAGATGGGAATTGTCTCAGAGAAGACAAAGTCTCCATGCAGTGCAGTGCTTCTGGTGCATCACACAGCTTCCTAGATCTGGTCTTGAGTATCTCTCGACAGTAAAATATCCTAAATTAAAGCAAGTTCATAAGTTTGTGGTTTTGGGTTTTTTTTTTCATCATGAATGTTTTCATTTAGGAGGCAAAAAGACAGAAGAAAGCATGAAAGAGGGGGAAAGGATTTTTACCTGTCCCTTCATAAGGATGCAATCTGCCTTATTCCAAGTGTGGGTTGGCTGTCCATGGTTCCATTTGGTATAAGTCACAGGTGTGCCATCACTCCATTCAAAGTACATTTGAATCCTGAAGTCATTTAGACCAATCCAGAGTTCATCATCTGGCTCTGGGAACACAAAGTTAATTGTAGGTATGGATATATCATAGAATGGAGTAATTACATCTCACACCCACTTTTGACTGAAGAACTTAAAAAAAAAAAAATAAGACCATGATTATAATGATTAAATGAATAATAGCAAGAGCATAATCCCAGATTAAAAAAAAAAAAGAAAGTGATCTTCAGGAATACTCACTGTACCCGAGCTGTGACACTGTAAAACTGTACTCTTCAATATTATGAATGCTCGCCAGCTCTCCATCCTCTTTTCTGCAGGAAGACTGTGCTTCTTTCCATATTTTTGGAGTTCTATAAATTCTGTAGCAATGACCTGCATAGGCCACCCATTCCCTGGGGCATTTAAAATGCTTTGAATCACCTAAAAAATTGATATTATTAATGAGAAGTTCTTTTTCAGTGTTTTATTTACATCAAAAAGAAAGCTACCTGTGCCGATATGAATTTGAAATGTTGGAACACATACTGAAAGAGGAGAGAAACCAACGTCTGAGGGTACAAAGATTAAAAACATATTTTTTCCTTCCTATTTGTGCTTGGAGCTCCCAAAAAATTGTTTTACAGGATTAAGTAAATACTGAGTAATTTGGCATGCAAATGTGCAGGGCACAAGTCCACATCAAATCCCTCTCAGTGAGGCTCTGGGAACAGCCAGGTCCTACAGAAAAGGGACTCTTTTCCTACTCATGGACTCTATCTTGGTGAATTTTGTAGCTTTTTTTTTCTGAAAACAGCAGGTGCTCAGGAGCGAGTTGGAGCTCCTACACAGCCCAAGTCATATCCATGTCCAAACACAACCATGTTATACCAGAAATGTTATACCAGGCATTCCAGCTGCACAGAAATGCCACACACTTTGTTCAACACTGCTTTCTTGGTATGAATTCAGTATGGCCAGCCCATCTTCCATTGCTTGTAAAGTTGCCATGCTCTGCACCTACAGAGCAAACTGAAGAGGGGAGGATGTGTGCCCAGAATTGGTGTCTGGTCAATTGCTTTGTCTGATTCTCCCTGGTCATGGTTTGGACCTGGGCAAATTACATTCCCCTGAGCAACATCCAAACATAGTTTGAAGGTTAGCAGGGTCAGAAACCTGTTCAAGTGAGCTGCCTGGATACAGCCAGAAAGTACAGGACATGCATGCTCCCCTGAGCTGTATGATCTCAGATACTCATATAGATTAGGAGAGTGAGGTGCTGTGAAGTTAGTTATGTGCTGGGAATTCCCAGTTAAGCAACTGCACGCCTTTTTCTTTACATAGCTAATCTGTAATAGACCTAATCTGCCTCAAGTAAAAAGAGAGCTCAACAGGGGAAAGGTTCCAGATGCGTAGTCTGATTTTTTCCTTTCAGAATAGAACAAAAAGGGTCACAGAGAGCAGGGGAGCATGAACTCTGGCTCAGATCTTTTAGCAGGGCATAGGTTTAGAGTGTATATCAGATCAGAGGATATTTATCAGTATTTCATGGTCTGGATAACATGGCTAAACACCTAATCCTGCCTTCTTCTTTACCCTGGGCTCTTTTCCAAATGATGAACAGCATTTAGACATCATCTTTAAAATGAGCCAGAAAATTAAAGTCTTCTCAGTATTTGACCCAGGTCAACAAGTGTAAGCAATGTGTTTTGACAATATGTTGCCTTTTCATGTATGACATCCTCACAACATTTCACTGATTGTAAAAGCAGCCTTAGCTTTTGACCAGCATACCTGAGGCGATGGTGAAAGAATCCAGGGAGGTGTTTCTCTTTTGGCAGATATATCCCAGTTTCCGATCACACAGCTGGTTTTCCCATTTGCCATTCCTACCTTGGAAGGTCCCACATATTTTTCCAGATTCCACAGAGGGATTTCCTTTAAAAAAAAAAGCAACAGAATCCCTCTGTTAACAGTGAAACTTTTCACCTCTTCACAGGAGGGGGTGTGCATGACCTTTGCAGCTGCAAAGCCACAGGGGTATTATTCTTTAGAGTGATAAATCCCAAGAGGTGTGACAAGGGAGCATCACTGTGGTGGGAACAGGAGAGAAGGAGAGAGAAGAGGAGGAAATTTTGACCCAGATATTGATCATAATTTAAGAAAAGTGCACTTACCTGGAGCCCAGTTGAGGTATCTGAAAGGGCTTCCCCCAGCCCACTTCCAGCCACTGTCAAGTGCATCATAGAGACCGATCCAGAGCTTTGCATTGATGCCCAGGTCACTAGTGAGCCCTAAATGGCCAAAAGTCAGGTTTTAAATGCCACTGATTTAAGTTATTCAATAAAACTTGAAATAATATTTTAAAGCACAAGTGATAAAATTTTTTAGTATAAGTTAGATTATTTTCATTATTTTAATATAGGGTTCTGTGAGAAGAACAACTCTTGTACAAATGTCACTGGGACATATTTTAAGAGATAGATATTAGTATCCATGTTAAATCCTTGGATCTGACTTACATTTTAAACAGTACTTTTTTCTTTTTCTTTTTTTTTTAATTTTAGGGTATTTTTACTTTACCTAATAAATACATTTCTTCACGAAGGTCTGTGATGCTCAGTAATTCTGCATCCTGCTGCTGGCAGCTTTTTCTTGCTTGGTGCCATGTCAAAAGTGACTCTGAGTTTATCTGATAGCGTGTTTCTGTCACAGGATTTGTTCTCCAAAACTTTTTGTGGGTGGTGTCTATAAAAGATGATTCCAGCAATTTGACAAGATAATCATGTTTACTAACCCAGAAAATAAAATCTTTGCTGCAGACTAAAACTATATAACTGTGTGATTTGATAATTTTTACATACCTTTTTCCTCACATAAATATACTTTTGTTCATTCAGCATTAAAAATGTTTCAGTCTGATAGCGTGTTTCTGTCACAGGATTTGTTTTCCAAAACTTTTTGTGGGTGGTGTCTATAAAAGATGATTCCAGAAATTTGACAAGACAATTATGTTTACTAATCCAGAAAATAAAATCTTTGCTGCAGACTAAAACCATATAACTGTGTGATTTGATAGTTTACATATCTTTTTCCTCACACAAATATACTTTTGTTCATTCAGTATTAAAAATGTTTCAATCACATAAGGAATTGTTTATCCTTACAAACCTAATTTTTCTACATTGACCCTGTTCCTTTTTATTTATTTAACTCATCTACTTCTCTCACATTTCAGTCCACATTAACCCACTCATTGATAAATTCTACCCCTACAAGTATTTCTCTCTTCACCATATAGAAGTTTTGGTTTCCACACCCATTTCTTACCTTCAGACCCTCTTATGCTCTTCCAGACCACCCAATTAAACAGAAATTACCATTTCCACACAATCACACGTGAATAGGGGATGAAGGGCAGGGAATTTGTGTATGGAAACACTGAAGGCAGGTGAAGGTCATTGCCTTCAGTGTGTTCTGCACCCTTCCCTTCACAAAAGCCCTCCTGCTCTCTCCTTCATCCATTAACACACCACAGTCTCCTGATAAATCTCACCTTCCTCATCCACTGCACTTCCTTTTGTCTTAAAACCCAGTCCTAGGGTTTTCCTCTTTGTTTACCCATCAGTCCCAGTCACCACCCTCAGAATACTCCCTGTGAATACCAGTCTTGGGGACACTGTAGGACTGTGGGAATGCAGAGCAGATGGCTCATGTCCTTGTTGATGCCTCATGTCCCTGTTGCACAGCTCACCAGTGAACTAGGTGAGCCAGAATTCAGCTCAATGTCCAATGCTACTTCCACATCCCAAGAACATTTTGACCATGACAGTGGATGACACTTTTTCTTAACAGCTTTCCTGAGATTTTTATAAATAAATTACCTTTTATTGGGCAGTTTCCAAACAAATGGTCTTTATCAAAATCTGGAGAAGTTGCACACCAGAGGGAGTCTGCATCATCCTTTCCAGGGATGCATTCAGCATACCATTTCCCCTGGTACTTAAAAGGGAACACACAGGGTGCACCAAAGGCATTTCCTCCCAGGGTATAGATATCTATGGAGAAAAGCAGACATCAATACTCAACAATCAGCTGGCATCAGATGCTCACCAAAGTGACACTCACAGCCAGTTTTCCATGGGCAAAGCTGAGTCATTCAGGGCTCAATCCACCAGTGCTTTGTTGCTCCAAACCTCTAAAGGGCTGTTGTGCCAATCAGGTATGGCTGTGGCACAACATTCAGAACTTAGACAGTCAAACACTTAATTTGGCCTCAAACTAATTTCTGTTTAACTTTGTCATGCCATTGCTTTCTGGACTCTTGTGTCGGAGGTCCCTGTGACTCAGTTTTTCCCATGACATACATACTTCTGTCCTTAGATAATATATATATTTTCTCTTTTTTTTTCCCCCTGCATTGATAAAAAAACTTGGAAAGGAGGTATCACAACATTTTTATTAGTCTTCATGAGAGGAAGCTGTATCTTAAATTTGCAAGGACTCTGCTAGGAAGTGACACTTCCATCACTCTTCACTCTAATTTGTCCGTACAAAATTATGACAAACTTGATTCCTGTGCAACAGCTGCAGTGTACAACAAAAAAATTATTCTATTGTTATTTAAATTCCCAACATACCAGTGTCACAACAGAAAGGAGATTGATCACTTTATCCTGAATGCCCTCTCTACATAGCCCAAGAGCCATAAAATTGTAGGAAAAAGAGGTCTTACTCTCTAGGGGTCTTTTTCCAGGATGATAAAGCATTGCATCCTAAACCATTTTGTACCATTTTTCCTTTTGTTTTTTTTTCTACTTTTTGTTTTTACTAGGCCTGGAAAACACTAGGTAAATAATGTTAATGGTGGATTCCTTCACTTAGAAATTCACTTATAGATTATTAGTGGTCAATCCAAGTAAAGCCAATAAAAAAAATAAATATAACACAATCATCTCTTCTACAAATTGATCAGACATATTTTAAAACAGTCATAGATTTCCTTTTGCTGTTGTTGTACAAACAGAATTCCCATTCTTCCTTATGTTTGCATCATGGACCTTTGTAATTTTATTCTATCATTTCAAAGAATTGCCCTTTATAAATTATGCAGAAATGTATACAACTATATTTGCTGAAAAGTAGACAGAGATATTCACCTTTAGTTTCTACATCTTATTTATAATTAGTTCCTCTGCTGATGTCACCCTAAGAAAATGGTTGCTGCCTGTCAAGTAGGCAGTGGCATGCTTTGTAGGAAGGGGCAGTCAAGTCACCAAGAAATAGAGATGGAATTTCAGTACTCACCCTCATAGCGCTGAGAGCACACACTGTCTGCACTTCCATGGATTTTCCACCTGCTCCCTTTGCTAGATACTTTGGACAGCCTCATTTTCTTCCCCTTCCCCTTGCCATAGCTGAGAAACAAATCCTTGCCATAGGTTGCAAGTGTCTCATTTTTGCATTCCCACCACTGGAGTTCATTTGTCCTGTTGCAGGATTCCAAGGTGACGGCAGCCTCGTCGTCCTTGGCGAGCACTCCCAGGCACAGCTTGAGTGCCACGCTCAGCAGCTGCGTGGGAGAGACCCACCTGAACTTCTGAAACTCATCATGCTCATCACACGTGGTGGTTATGACTGAGCTGGAGTTCTGAGCTTGGGCACACAGCTTGTTATCTTCATTATAGATTGAAAATATTCCCCTACCTATAAAATAAAATTGTAATGCAAACACTTGAGGAGGGGTTTCTTAGGAGATAAAGGCAATTAATTGCTATATGACAGTCTGCTACCAAAAAAAAAAATAAACCACCAAAACCAAAAGAAAAAAAAAAACAAAAAACCAAAAAAACCCCAAACCAACCAACAAAACAAAACCAAACCAAAAACCCCAAAATAATATATATAGTTCACAGAGAGATAAATCAAACAAAGTTAATCGTTGGTATGAAGGATATTTATAAAAATATTCTTAAAATGAAAAAACACAAGAGCTGAAAATACAGCTCTTTCAAGAGAAATTGCTCTTCTTCATAGCCCTCCTGAAACCACAGTGGTCTCAAAAAGCATGTCAAAAATGACCTTCATTATATTTCATCATTTCTTCAAGGTTCCACAAAATCATATTTAAATGGACTTTAATTCTGCATGGAAGGGTACTTTTTTGCTTTAGAGCTATTACAAATTATTTACATACTCAAAATTAAATAATTTTTATATTTGGCCAAGAAAAACACTGGTTTTCAGCTCACCAAGAAAGTGTATTTTTCATTTTTGGTTAATTATCTTGGAAATTTTTAGCAGCTGGGCAAAAATTCATTTCTTCACAGAGTTTTACTTGTAGGTTTCTCAGGAGGGAAGCCACAACTTGCAGCATCATCAGTTCTAAGAACAGTTAAACTACACCAATGTCCTAAGTGCTATTAATAACAACATTTGTAAATAGAAATGTGAGACACTGAAAGTCAGAGTTTTGTTTCTTAAAGTCCACTTCAACAAAAAGCCTCCTCAAAAATCTCACTGTTTTTGCATCTCAGCTTGCATCCCTTTTCTCCCTTCTAGGTGACAGGCAACATCACCCAACTCACTCGGCTGTGCCATTGATCTTTACCCAAGGTTTCTTGCCAAGGCCAGAAGCTTGTATTAAACTGGGTCTTCACAACCCTCCCACCCCAAAGCTGACAGGGAGTGCTTGAGCAGCCTTGGTATCGTTGCTCTGAAAGGCTACAGACCAGAACAAGCCAGATAATATTTTCCCTGACAGAGCTCTCTGGCTGCAGTGGTTCTTGGGCAGGTTGGCAGAGGATGGGATAGAGCTGGCTTGGTCTCACCCAAAAGCATGCCCAGAAGAAATTGCCTGTGGTGGATTACATCATTGATGCATTGGATGGTCCCTGCTGCCATTCAAGCAATAGTACTGGACTTCCAGAGTTCTCTAGCTGGGAACTTGCCATGGAAAAGACACAGTGTCTCTTTTTTTTTTTTCCTCTCAGCAGTTGAAGGGTGTGAAATCTAAGGGATGGTAGATGTTAAGGTCCTTCTTAAAGCTCTCAGCTTGGAAACGAGTTTTCAATATGCACTGATCAGTATGCTATGGTCTAAAAGAGCTGCCAAAAAACTCAAAGCACACATCAGCCAGTAGTTCTGCGCATTCTGAGAATTCGCTGCTTTGTACTAAGCTCTTCTGGCCTCCAATGGGGTAAAGTTTTTGTCAGCTTTTGTCTGCATTCAGCTTTCTCAAGAATCAGCACTGACAAGGTTATGGCCACCTCTGCTGGCATATTCCTTTCACTTATATACCGCATTGAAACCTGGGTTAAGGAAAGAGAATGCCTATGCAGGTATCACCAAACTTCAAGCTGAACATAACATTTTCAAATCATATGCTGTGACTAGATCTAAATTCACTGCCCACTAAGGGAGATAACTAGAACAGATGCTAAAGAACTTAAAAACCTCCACACTAAGCAGAGGGCAAAGACTTACCAGACATTTGAAGAGATGTACTAATGGAGAGAAGAAAAATCAGCTGCAAGTAGAGAGACATGGCAAATATTTCACTCCTTTCTTCCCTTCGTATTGGTCCTAAAGACCAAGTCAGTGCCTTGCAAGAAAACCCCACTGCACTGAAATGGATTAACAAACCCTTTTTAAGACCAAATGGATACAGGGAAGTTCTGAGCTTCAAATAAGGAACTGTGTCATGTCACATGAGTAATTTTGAAATAATACATTAATGAGTAAACTTTGCTTCCTAAGCTAGTTTTTCTACTATATAAAAGTTTGCCATGGAAATATAAGATGTAACAGGTAAGATTTTAGTGTGGATTTTTAAGACATACCTTATAACTCAGAATCATTATTTTTGCCAAAAGGTGAGATTACTGTCTCATTTGCAGAAATAAATAAGAGAAGTAAAAAGGAAGAGCAAGATTTGTCTGTATCAATATATGATGAAAAAAGCCAGAGTGCACTGCAGTTTTGTGAAAAATCTGCTGGGACACCATGCATAGTTACATCAAGTAACTATGACCCTGGAGTGAGAGAGAAACAGAATTTTCCATGCCTGAAATTCCACAGAAAAGAAAAAAACAGGCTGTAGAAAGTCAGATCTGCATTCTGCAGGAGACACCTATTATTTATTTTGCTCCATTCTTGCAGGAATAATTACCCAGCTGACAGTAACCACTGAAAAAATTGGGAAAGAAAACACACAATCCTAGGAAGAAAAAAACCAAAAAAACCTGTAACTGGAAAATACTGCATTTTCAATTGCTGCTAGTGAGGAAAACTAAACTGATGAGGAATACTGCCTCATTTTTCATCCCACTAGTCTGTGAAAGTTTGCACCCCATAAAGTGTACACCCTACAGGCATTCTGACAAAATTCTGATGTTTATTTGATAAAGCTTTCTCCATGATAGTTTAAAAAGCTCAAAAATCTTAGAGCACAGGGACAAGAAAAGGGACTCTGGTGGAAGCTTTACATCAGTTTTTGTGTATGGACTTCGAAAATTTTCATTTCCCATACCTCCAGGAGAGGCTGGTGTGGCATACCTTCCCCAGTATTGCATCTGCAGCAAAATTGCTGCTGTTGCAGGTAGTGAAAAGCCTGGACACCCACATGAAGTTGTGGGATTTTGCTTCTATTACTCTGACTCAGATATAGATGAACAACTGGGTCTGAAAATGTATGCAGGGAATTGGAGTAGAAAAAAACCACAGCAGTGAGTGAGAACAGTGGAACCCCAAGGCCAGCAGACACAGCTAGAACAACACCATGCAAAGAAGGGAGCCTGAAAAGGATACTGAGACCTGAGCAAAGTGGAAGAAATGAGGGTTGCTCCACAAAGCAGCAGAATCCAATTACTCACTAAGCTATGATCCATATGTAAGGATGGCTGCAGTCAAGCATTCTGGTACTTGCCAACACTAGAATGTTTGAGCATGCAGCCTCAGTTTTCCAACTTTCCTTCCTTCCTTGTTCAGGAGCAAGACATATATGTCCTGTGGTTCTGCTGTATAAAACATCTCCGAATATACAAATCTACCAGAGTGTCACAAGGACAATTACAACAGAGAAAAGGAAACTGGTTCTGTTCTGAATACAGACCAGTGGTGGGTGAGGGACTGGTACTGATAATCTGTTGAGAGAGGCTGAACAAGAGTAAAACCTACCGAAGTCAGCTTTACCTCAGTGTTTGTGTGTTTGAGCAGATTGCATCACAGCCCACAAAGCGGGAAAGAAAACCAGAGGACTGGGAAGATGTGCCCCAGGATCTGCCATTTGGCAAAGCACAGCCTGACATTTTAAAAGTGGCGAGGAACAAAAGCTGCTGGGGTTTGTGTTGAGTCAGCATTGTTCCTCTGGCAATCTCTGCTCCCAGGCAGGAAGTTACACTCACAGTGTGCAGATTCACCACCTTTCTTCTAAAGTCCAAACTTTTTCAGAGAAAAGGGGAAATGAGAATTAAACACAAGTGTATCAAGAAACACAGCAATGTGAAGAGACAAAACCTTACACACTATTGACTATTGCCATCAAGTCATTCCTCAGGTGCTCACAGAAATGGATGGATGAGGCCATCTTGATTCAACTGGATGCTTCCCTATATTAATTTTTGAAAACCCACTTAAAATATGAAAGTAATTTTGTGATCATTTAGCCTGTTATAGCTTGATATAAGATTTCAATCCAGAATCCCCGCACAGAGGACAATCACAGTTTCCAAGCTATAAACATTTATTTTTTTAAAAAAACCACTCTAAACTTCAGTAGGAACATTCTAGCCCAAAAGAAAAAAAGAGAATAACCTTTCTATTTTTCTATTTTCATGCTACATAGTGAATGATTTTTTTCCTTTCATTTTTCTAAACCACCTGATCAAATGTAAGAAATCTTGGCGGCATCAGAGGATTATAGATATAAACTATTAAGGATATATTAAAAATTACTTTAAATTACTTTTCTATTAATATTCCCTTGTTCATATTATTCATCATCTTGTTTTTCAAGCCATTATGTTCCTTGTTTTACAGCAAGTATATTTCAGAAGAGCAAGAACCCGATCCCTCCGTGAATATATATATGTATGCAAAATACAGCCTGAGACCTCCCCTAAGTAGTGTCATTTACTTGGGAGACAAAGTAAGAGATCACAAGAGCAACAGTTTGATTCTAAGGCGCCTGACCAGCCCCAATATGAACAGCAGTCAGTAGTAGAAAATGGTTGAAAGATTTGGCGAAGGATCAGAATATGTAAAATATAAAATTAGTGTGCCCATATGAAGATGACTCATTTCCAGTAAGACACATTTCTTTTTTCCAGTCAAATAGAGAAGTATATTTTACTTATCTCTGTTCCTGGGTAAAAGCTTTCCATTTGATCTTATATTAATTAGATATTGTTTAAAGTGTTCAAGTTTGTTACTCTACCTTTTATTCAAAAATTTCTGTTATAGTTTGAATATAAAGTATCAGTGCTCATCTGCTTATAACATGGAACTGTAATGATTTCCTGTGCTGTAAATGCTACTGTTTCTGTATCAATCTTTTTGATGGGAAATTTGATTCAATTCCATTGTCTTGAAATAGGAAATACTGTAAGCCATGCAGCTTAAATTTCCCCCTCTTCTGAAAATCTTTCAAGTCTTTTTAATTTACACTCCTTCTAAAATGAGCAGGTTAAGCAGCTCCGTCTTCAGAGTAGGGATTCTTATTTGAAACCTTCTCTATTTCTTCTATACTTGTTTGGACAGGAGAGCAGAACTGACACAGAAGCACTTGCACCTACTGCCAGCTATTAATGAGCATGGAATTTTTAATTCTCCTCAACTCAGAGAAGATGCTGGATTTCAGGAAAAATAAATGGAATAATGATCTCAGAACAATCCAGGCTCCAGTATCTGGATTCCCTCCTTGATGCTTTTTAGTGATGTACTTTATAAGTATGGCAAAGAACCAGAAATTAAATATCCCCTCTATTTTTTTCTTCTTTGCCACCTTTGCATATGTGCATAGGAATAAAGGTGATCTGGAAGAATGACTCAGTTTACAGATACCACTTTACGATTGTGCAGGGCCCAGAAGAGGACTGAGCTCCTTTTAGGTGAGACTGCACCTGTTTGTTGCTTGCTCAACAGCCAGCACACTGAGGCTGGGATTCCAGTCAGGCTCTCTTGGCCTTTCATTGTCTGCTTCACATAAATTTCTATCTGGCATCATAACTCCCTATAACTGCAACAACATGACCCTAAATATCATAAACCACTCAGGAGCCATATGGGATGGCATAAAAAACCATTAGAGATACCAATCCTTGAAAAAAACATGCTTAAACAACTGTGCATTAAAAATGGAAACACCAGCAGGAACAGAGCAAGGAAATAGATGGGAGAAAGTGAGCAGTGCCAGAGAAAAAAGTTCCCAGACAAATTTTCCCATGTTACCTGCATACATCTGTAATTTCAGATTTTTACTAAATCGCTTGATTCACATTTTTGTTTTGTCTTTAAGCAGATTTAATCCTGGGACAGATCCAGGGAAATATGGTTAACATAATACTTGATCACAACTTTTGCTGGAATGTCTCCCCTGCGGTATCATCTCCTTTTTCACTTTATCATGTTACAGTGTCTTATACAGATGAGACTATAAAATGCTAAGTTATTTTAAAAATCAAAGATAGTTATTTTATTTCACAGAGCAAAATCTGACACCACAAAATCAATTCTACAAAACTTTGTAAGCAAGTGAGGAATTATGCACAATTTACATTTTACAGGATCTAAAAAATTAGGAATATAAACTCCTTGGGGAATAGAAGATGTCCATAAATAGTAGCTGATTTAACCATTTTAGAAAGCAAATAAAATTAGTAGTAACTATTACATTGGTAAAGCTAATTTGTTCTTTACTTGCACCACACATCCCACAAACCTATGCTACTCATTGAGAAGCTGTAGAGAGCAGTACCAACACGTGATCACCATAACAGCAATGCAGAAACCTTCTGCTCCTAGAAACCTTCAGAACATGCACAGGCAATCTCCCTCCCTCTCCTCAGTAACCGCTGCCTGATAAGAAGGAAGTTTTACCATGACCTTCATCACCTCTCACCACCAAACCCGCTCGTGGCCAGCCAAAACTGGCAGCTAATATCAACCACACTTTTCCACTCCAGAGGTCTGCCTCCAGATTTCACCTGATTAAATCCTAGAATACATAAACTGCAAGTACTACGTTAGTGGTTTTCTGTGTTGTATGAAGTTGTGGGAACTGAAATATTATAAAGGTCTTTTTCCCCACATGGCTCAAAGGGGAAATGTGCCCAAATACAGACTTATTCTCTAGTGACTATGCCTGTACTTAAGTCCACGGGGATACTTGAAAGATAAATTAGCAGGTAAAATTAGAAGATGTTTACTGAATGCCTTTGAGTATCTGTTCAATAGCATGGTTTGAAAAAAATCTGATGCAGAAATATCAAATCTTATATGTGTTCTTTAAGGGACTCTTAGGTTTTACTTTATTTTATAAAGTTCTACTGTTCCATTTAATAATAGTCAACATTATCACTTTTCTTAAGACCCACATTCACCAATGTGATCAGCAAATCCTGAGACCTGAAGTCTTTTACTTTATATAATGGCTACAAAATAAAATAACTGCAGTGTATGACATTACACACACACAGAAACAGGCTAGTACAGTAATTGCACATGAGAAAATACCTTTGGCTTCATTCTAATTGCATAATTTTAATAAAACAAGGCACATTTTATTACATTACATTTTATATTACATATTACATTACATTTCCTTTTGTTACATTACAGTGTTGCATGTTCATTCTGCTCTATGTTGGTCACAAGATCCTTTGTGTCACTAATTCCAGGAACTGCATCACCATTAAAATACAAATTATTCTCAAAGCTGTCATTTGTTGGCAAACAATTCTTTCTTCTTTTGTAGAAGAGATATCCTGCAAGGCCACTTCCAACTAGGATGATGATACCAACAATAACTATAACTCCTGTTTTGCTGTGGTTTAGGGTAGAAGCCTTCTCATCTTTTGTCATTGCTGAAAACAAATAGGAAGACATCAAGAGAATGCTACAGAAGTCTTTATCTGACTACTGGAAGCAACTTCTTTAGAATGCATGATCTTTTAAGAAAAAGGGGATCATTTGTTTAAATGTAACGAGAAGGAGAAGTAGCAACATAAAATAACTTGATTTTAAATCACTAATATTTCATGCCATATCAAAAATTATTATTTTTTTAAATCTGCATTTGTAGATGCACCCAAATAAACTATATTGTGTACTACTAGGAAACAGTGTCATCCTAGGAAACAGGTGCAGTACTTGGGTGTAACAGAAAATTTAAGAGATATAATACAAAATAGAATATTTTTGGTTTATGATCTTATGAGGGACTATTTTTTCTCTACTTGAAAGACAATATTCTTACCCATTGTAGAGATTTCAGCTGGTGCCATTTCAGACGCTAGCGGCATTTCAGTTGCTGGAACTTGAAAACATTAAAAAATAATTATATCTTTGTATTATTTATGTCTACATTATTTATTTTTATATTTTGGAAGATACTGAAAATCATGATTAGACAAATATATGGTAATACAAACCACTAAATACTGAAAACACCTGGGTTTAGTTCATACAAAATTATATACACCTAAGGCATAGCACAATAGTCTAGTGTATTCTGGTCTCATATGTAGCAATTTACATAAACTAGCAAAAAAGGAATATCAGAAAGCTCCATGAAGACTGATCCAGACATCAGAGTGAAACCAGAAGAAAATCTGTATAGTATCTTGAGCATAGACATGGTCAAATATAATCCTCAATATAAGTAAAAATTCTTCCAGTACTTGTTATATAAACATAGAAAGTGTAATAAATTTTGTTTTCCAATAGACATTGATGGCTTACCTGCATAGACACTTGAAATCACTCATGAACTTCATAGTGCCCTAGCAGGTATCACATCTGAACTAAAGGGTTTGTAGCTCATTTAAATTTTAACATCAGTGCCATTAAATCTGGTTTGGTGGGTAAATGGGCCATCATTTAAGATGAAGGTCTTTGTTTTGCCATGTGGATATAAAATCAGTTTATTATTAAATCTTGAATCAGTACATCATGTTTCATTGTGAAAAAGGTAAGCTCAGGAATTTAAATTATTTATACCCCTCCCCACTTGCATCTTTTCCATAGTGCTGCCCGGTGACAGAAGAGAGGGTGTGGACACCGCTGTGTAGCACAAGGATGCTCCCTCTGAATATTAGGAAATGCTTTTTCATTGTGAGCATGACTACACTGGCACAGGCTGCCCAGGGAGGTTGTGAATTTCCATCCTTGGATTGCCACTAGCCCTTATAAAGTCCCTCTCCAGCTGTCTCCTGAGCCCTCTTTAGGTGCTCTAAGGCCTCTCTAGAGTCCTGTCTTTGCGAGAATGAGCATCTCCTCACTTGTGAAATAAAGTTAGATACATTGTGGAATAGACCTGCTACAGAACTCTCAAATTACTGTGGCAAAAATTAACTCAACAAATGAAACAGAAAACATCTATTCTACGGGAAGACTTCCATCATGCTTTTGTGTTTCCATCTCTTCAGAAAACAGCAAACATGATACATTGTGGAATAGACCTGCTACAGAACTCTCAAATTACTGTGGCAAAAAATTAACAAATGAAACAGAAAACAACATCTATTCTACGGGAAGACTTCCATAATGTTTTTGTGTTTCAGTCTCTTCAGAAAACAGCAAACACAGCCAGCAATAGCCAGTGCAACTCTGTAAAACCACGCTTCTAATACTCCATTTGTTGGTCTGTAGCTATAACAATTTGTTTAAATTCTGCACATGGAGCATTGTCACAGTTCTGAAAAACTATGCCAAGAAAAGCTGCATTTCTATGGCAATGTAGGACTAGATTTTGCCCTGATTTGGGGTGAGTGTCTATATAATCCTTGCACTGAAACTAGAATTAGGTTGAATATTTGGCACTGCAGATTAGTAGACTAGACTGGCTAAAGCTAATCCTAGAAAAAATAACTAGCTTTCATCTGCTTCAGCTCTTTGGTCAGCATCAAAACAGGTGAATGCCAGTAGCAGCACAAATAATTGAACTGAATGGTCAAAAAGGAGCAGTGATGATTTATTTTAACACTTGGTGCCCACATCTATGAATTTTCTCAATGACAATACAAAAAGATTGATAAATGGACTCTGAAAGGGTGGATATGCTGAGATGTTGCAGTACTTCCTGTAAAAGACACAGTCATCATTACAAGCATTTGAGTAAGTAAGAATAATTTTGCACGAGAACAAATTTACAGAAAGAATAGCAGAATTTCTCTCGTTTCCAGTATTGTAGAGGAAGTTAATATGTTGCAGCTACACATTTCAGCCTTCTTAGGAAGCATAAGTAAGATATTTTGCATATATTGCAATATATGCTGAAAGAAATTTTTATGATGACTTTTAGGAATACATATACACTAGATGTTCCGACTGTCAAATGTGCAATTTCAGTTATTTCAGGACACCTTCAGTTCAGCACATTCAAACTATGCTATTTGCTTTTGTTTTCCATTCATTCACCTTTTTACAACAGGAGGCCACAGAGACAAAAGATCCCAAGCTGTTAAATAATTCATGCTTTATAAATACTCAATTCATAGAAACACTACCTCACACACAGAAAACACATGCACATGAGACTGGCAGAAGGAAATAAACAATGGCTACTCCACAAGCAGATCAGAGGGGATACCCCGAGGAATATGTTTGCATATAGATGAGACAGATTTGTGTATACAAGGCATGGTCCTCACATTGTGATTTCTCAAAAACTTTTGATAGAAAACACACAAACTTGTCAAGTGTATATTCTAGGTACGGCCATGATATCAACACAGTCTTTTAAATGCAGTTCTTAAGGGATTTTACTACTGTCCAGAACTACATTCTGAAAAGAGAAATATTCCATCATTTTATCTTTTTTTTGGCATGGAAATGTGCATCCTTTTTCATTTATAAAACTTCAGAACATCCAGCTGAAATGCATTGTGTGTAACAGCCTTCTACTAATATTAACCTACAGAGAGCATAATCCATACATAAAATAAATTCACAAATAAAGCACTTACTTTTTGGCTTTTTACAAATATATCCTTTGTAGGAAGAGCAGTAGAAATTATTCCAATACCCAGAATCTGCATACATTTCAACGCAGTGCTCATTTTGCTGAGGAGAAGGTTCTCCTACATTCCAGTTGACAAAATTCACTGCACTGCCGTCTAGCCACAACCATAGTCCTAATTGAAAAAAACATTGAATATGGGGAAAAAATAGTCTTAATTTCCAGACTTTCACATGCTCCATATTTATTGCCTTCCTGAGAAACTTACTTGTCACCTGTAGAAAAACAAAAGAAACTTTTGGAGACAGACCACTAAACAATTTACTTCTGACAAAACAAGTTGCTCATAAGTTTTATGTAAATGATATAATATCAGTTCTTGGAAAATGGCAGACAAATCTGGCTTAAGGTGTGGCAAAGGCAAGACAGTTCCAAGAAGAATCTCCCACAAGGGACAGCAACGTGCAGTGTCAACTATTTATTCAATTTATAGAAATAAGGGATGTTAAAATATAACTTCACCAGAATGCTCTTTATTTCAGTAATTTGTAGGAAGGTTTTGTGTTACTCTTTTCAAATCCCACACTGAAGTCTTTCTAGGTCCAATTTTATTTCATTTGTTTTAGAGATTTTACTCATTTCCACAAGCTTTACACAGACAATTTTCCTTTTTATAGATCTCCTTCCAAAATCTTGTGATCACTGTTGCTCTGCTATGCTTGGGACTTTCTACTTCTTCCTTCCGGTTCCTTTTTTTTCCTTTCTTTTAATAGTGCTATTTATTTAGAATAAATGTACTCCTTGTGACTGTAAGTTGTACTCAAGGAAATTCTTAGACTCAGCATGAAAACTGTATTTTGATTTTTATAAGATTCTACATATTTTGCATTTCTTTGGGGTTTTTATTTATAATTGCTGACACCCTTTGTGTGAGGACATGGCAAATGAATACAATCTGGGTACACACATAAAGGTATGAAATTTAGCTATGCAGTTATGCTGAACATGGCAAATGAATACAATCTGGGTACACACATAAAGGTATGAAATTTAGCTAGAGCTATGCAGTTATGCTGACATTGCTATAATCACTATCTAGAATGATAATGAAGAGTGGAAGAACTCTTGTGTTTATGATCACTGTGAGAAGTGTGCTGTTCCACACTGCTCTAGAACCACTTTAAGAAACATTTTTTGAGTCAGCTGACCACATGAGTAAACCTCAGCTTTCCTCTATGTGTAATGCCTATAAATGACTACCCTTGAATTCTTTCCTTTTCCAAAAAATTTCATTATTTGTGGTCAAGATTCAAGCAATGTAATTGAAAAGTTGTTTTTTCCCTAAGAAGTTTGTAATTCGAAACAAATTGGTGGTAGTTGTAAAAATAATCTTCCAAAACTCAAGAAAACCCCACCTCAAGTCACCTGAACTATTTTGCAGCCCTGCCACTGACAGTTATACTGGTAATTTTTATCTGAACAGTACAAGATGTACTTTGAAGTCTATGATAAGGACAGAAATATCTATCTAATTTAATATTAATTTCATTAATGTGAAAGCAATAATTATCAAATATTTGATTTAATTAAAGCAGCCTCTTGCCAATTCTGTCTTGCTTTAACTTCTTTATTACAGAATTGTTATGTGAAATTTTCAACACTCATGTCAAAAAGCTTGCAGTAATTATTCACTAAAAAAATACATTGAAAGTAGAGAAAGTACCATCCACATTTCTGTACATTCCTGTCCAAAATGTTGATGTTTTTCCTTCAAGTGGTTCAAGGCTGTAGGTCAGAAAGTTGGCTTCAGCTGTGTCTTCAACTGAGACCAAAGAGGCACCTGGAAGACACAGGAAAAGAAAAATCTCTTAGAGATGTTTCACAGTGGAAAACATTTGCATTGTCCTGTCAACAAACTGCTTCAACAAAATGCTTCAACACGAATATCAGAAAAGAAAGGGGGAAATCTTCTCACCCATTACCAGGTGTCTACATTTGCCATGGGTTTCACTGGTAGGTTCTTATTGACCACATGACAATATATACTTCCAGTGAAGATAAAGCTATAATAAATTCTGCTGGAGAGCGAATGAAATCTCTGCATAATCTGATGGGAGACCAGACACCTATGTCACATTACCACCAATGCCATAAACAGCTACAGACATATGAGGTCCAGCATAATCAATCTTCATCCCTTTCCCAAAGAAGGAAGTTGAGAGAACGGAACTGCACAACAGCCCTAGATTACTCATATATTATCCAGACTAAACACCTTTCACTCCAGTGGTATAAAACTGCAATAATCAAGGGAGAAATCAGATCAAGAATACAAAAGATACAAGTTCCATTAAGCTTTCGTGACTGCTGAGGATGAAGCTCGTTATCTCCTATCAGGGTCAAAGTACAAGATTTCCATTTTCATGATCTTCACTCCAGGCCACACAGCTCCTCTCATGCATGGTCCTGCATGCATGAGACAGTGTGGGCCATAGGTTTCCCATTACCACTCAAATTAGGGCAATAATTAGATGCAACTGTCTTGTCCAACACTTGGACCATCCTTGAAATCACAAAAACACATAACACATGTTCAGCTTTCCACAGTTAGGAAAACAAGTAGGTTTTGTTACTTGATACTTTTGACACTTGTTTTAGGAAAAATAGGATACTCACCTAGTCGAAGGCATTCTAAAGATGCCTGGGCCCAGTTTCTTGAAGATGAAGATTCAATGTAGTAGCAGTGACCTCGGAAAGGGATCCAAGATCTGTGTCCTTCCGACTCAGGACACTTCCCTGGTAGCTGAGGGGGCTCAGTGGGAGCTTGAACTGATTAAAAATAGTTTAAAAAAACCCATGTGACTACTTCCTTACATTCAGTGCCTTTTGATTTTTGTAGTTTTTGACATTGCAATTTTATTCAATAGGAGAATAGATAGCAGAGTAGTGTGAGCAAAATTCGTCTAACACAATTGATGTAAGGTGATAGCTATTCACAGTCACACTAGTTCTTTCTTACTATGTGTTTGCCCTAACTTTAAAGTATCTCAATTCAACCTAAGTAAATTCTAATGATTTCATCTATTTAGCTCTGGAAATAAACCCCAGCATCTCTGATGAGTTGTTTATTAAATTGCAATGGTCAGATTTCAAGTTCTTACCATCAGATTTTTTGCAAACAGAGAAGTAGCTTTCATTGCAGAATCCTGTCTTCCAGACTCCAGTAATGTCAAGATAGACACAGCCTAGTTTTTGCTTTGGCTCCCCTTCAGCCCATTTTGTGTACTTCATTCTCCAGTTATCAATCCATTCATAACGCCCATTGGTCTAAGGAAAAAAAACATCAGCTGGAATGATTAAACTCTAGAAATCTACTCTGTCTACACAGTACTTTGTGCTAAAAGGATTGGGCTTTTCTTAGGAACCAGTAACAGATACAGATGGATTAAACTTTGAAATTTTTGTTGTAACAGATATTTATTGAGAAATGCATCAGTGCAACAAGTACTTTTCAGCAAAAAAAATGCAAAGTGACATTGAGTTAATGTTAAACTTAATAATACCTTTAATTTGGGATTAATAACAATTTTATTTAAAATAAATTGAAATTTATTGGGATTGAAATTCTGATAACTAATTTTTGTACTAGCTCTTTCCCCATAAGTTTCAAGACATGTAGAATATTTTAGCTTGAAATACATTTAAATCCATAATCATTTCCCACCAAAGCTGGTTAACTCAGTGAATTATCCTGCTGATTAATGTTAGAGTCATCTTTTGATTTTTGGGAAGTGGTGTGCTATGTTCATATATTTGGGGATTTTTTCATTTGCTCAGCCAAACAGAGTATGTGGGACAAGTGTTTGTGCCAAGAAGAAAAATATATTGTACTGAAATATGCAGAAAGTACTAAAATACCAAACAGCTGAGAAGGGGGAGACAAATAAAATTAAACCAGGTAAACTAATTATTTTGCTAACTATCCTCAAAAATGTTAAAATATTCATAGTAATAGCACCTTCTTATATGTCTCAAAATCAGGTATCATTATTAAAGTAGATGTTTTCTTCTGTAAATTCTAAAATATTAGGATTTTATATCACATATATATCACACTTATACCTGAAATATATAAAGACATACTCCATATGCTAGACTAAAATGTCTTATTTGGAAGTGCACAGAGTGGAATATCATAGAAAAAGCATGAAAAGCATGTGAAATATATACAGTTTAATCAGATTAATAGAAGAGGAGGGATTCCCCTGACAGCATTTTAAGTACTTAGGTCTGAGAGGTAAGTAAATCAGCTAAAGTAAAGAGAGATGATAAGACTTTTCAGTTCCTGACTTGTCCATGAGAAAAGGAGCATCATGTTCAATTAGTTTAATGTTCTTACCACATTACTGTTAAGACCAATCCACACAGGCACCCCATACTTTAATATCTTCAGCCACAGGAACGAATGACTGTAGGTGTCTAAGACACTGGAAAGGTCAAACTGATTTTGTTTGCAGTTTTTCCGTGCATCCTCCCATGTCATTTTGGTGTGGATGAACAAGTAACTACTATTCCCATAACGGATGATGTTGGATGGGGATGAAGTTGTAGAAGGCAGAAATTCAGCCTCTGTAAAATAAACAATGAAAAAAGACCTACATACTTGTTCAAAACAGGAGCATGATTTCACTTTGGTTGCAAGTAGAACTAAACAAAAGTCTTCCTTATTTCATATTCCCTGGTTTATAATCAGCATGGGTAAGATGCACTATGCTTTAAGCCAGCAACAGTAGTAAAATTCAATTACAAAGCTGTAGAAAGGCAAAAGAGATGCTTAAAGCAACTTTTGATAAAGAGTACAGGAGCATTCTGTAAAATCATCAAGAATAGTATTACTGAAATTATTTAGGATTAGGTCATATTTTTTTTTCATAAAATCTTTTTTCATCAAATGAAATGGTTTGCAGAAACTGTTTGGTTTCCCAAAGATTTTTTCCCAAGAAATAAAATGGCCACAACAGACCAGTCCTTTAGAATTACTGATGATAGATTTAAATATTTTTAATCTGTTTTTTGGAGGCAATTTTTGTCAAGTTCAGTGCAGATGGGTTACAGTCTCATTACAGACAGTTTATGCTACATGTACAAGCTAATATTTTCCATTAAATGTTTTGAAAGCCAATGTACTCAGAAAATTAAAAAACTATGGAACAAATGTCATATCAAGGGTCATACTAGACACAAAGATGCAGATACAAATTCCAGTTCAGGAAAACAGCAACACAGCATTTGCTGGGAAGGGTCAGATGAGAGCAGTGACTAACTGGACTTCTGACACATTTGACTGTTTGACTCTTTTCTTCCTGCCTGAAAAACAATTTGTGTATTTATCTTTATTGGAAGAAAAATCATGTTTGAACCCACATATTTAAGCAATTTCCGGGCGGGGCGGGGGGTGGGGAAGAAGAAAAATGTTTGATTTTAACTAAAAAGATAAGTACCTGCATTAATTTGGCATATATATCCTCTGTTGTTATCACAGCTCTGATCAGCCCACTTTCCTGCTTCTTTAACAGATTTGTTTTTCATGGCAACACAATCAGCCTCGAGGCAAAGAGATACAACATCAGTTAAGAATAGCTCCAATAAGCAAATATGAAACTTTTGACTTTTGACTCTTTGATTTGCATCTTCAGACACAAGTAATGCTGTAATTTTAGTCTCATATCTTTATAACATTTGAGAGCACAAGTTTTAAGTTACACAAGTGATGTGGAAGTTCTGTTCTTCTCACACTTCACAAGTTTCTTTGTTACTTTCTGTTGCATCACTTGAGGAGGACCAGAGAAATTCTAGTATTCGCAATCCCCAGGCATACAGCATGGAGAGGAGTCACAGAAAATTTAAAGAGAAATTAGATCAATCATTGTAGAAAAGACTGGATAACTTTGCCCCAGAAATAAAACAGAACCTTTAAAGTGCAATGCAACAATTTATTGTTTCAGGCTGTAATAGTATACACAGCAAAGTTAGAACAGCTCCTGCCCAAAGGCAGCCACTTGCTCTGTCAGTACCAGCCTTAGTGTGACATTTCAACTTCTCTGACATGGACTCAATAACCAGAAATTAGATTAGCACATATTAAATAAACAGGGATTTGTGCAAAAGCCTGTAGGGTTACAAGTGGCTTTGTGCAATGAAACATCCATATTTATTTTACTGTTTACATTTTTGGGGTTTTTTTCTGTTCATGAGAAGATGTTCAGATAATTACTTCATTTTTGGGTGAAAACAACTTGGATTTAAATCTTTCAAATTGATCAGTTGTGTACTAATTTTTACTGACTATGACAATATTTTTTGCTATGATCAATTAAACTTAAAAATATATAAAATTTAAGTAAAAGGGACTTTATAAGTTGTTACATAAGACTTCATAAAATCCTATTACTTGACATAAAAAGAGACAAACATTTTTTGAGAAGTAGGATTTTTTAAATATTTTGCTTTATAAATCCAAATTCTACCTAATTTTCTTCCTTATTTAGAGATTAGAAGCTCACTGATGCTACTTTCAAAGATACAGAACAGGACATTATGCATAAAAATAAAATTTCTACATTAAAAACATCATTCAAGAGAAGTAGAGCTAACACTATAAAGTGCTGTAGTTCCAGAGTACACACACATGATAAGAGAGAAAGGAACTCTGCCACCTATCAGATCAGTTTGTTTAACAGAGAAATAGAGAAAGCAATTTTCTGGTGATTCAGGGTTATTTCCATTTAAAAATTGCATAGCTGTCTTTTTATAGACTCATGTCCTTTCTGCAGCTGTGACTGGCAGAATTTGCTTATTTGCTTTACAAGTAAGACACCTGCTTCAGGGGAATGTTTGTAAATGCCCCCCTGCAAACTGCATGCCAGCTGGGAAACCTGCCGAGCTCTGGCACAGCTGCCACCAGAGGACCAGGAGGATGTTCTCATTGTTGTGCTTTTGGGAAAATGCCACGGGGCAGGAGAAGCACTGCTCCTTTTACACAGCCCTTGAGAGAACACAGGCTGCGCACAAAAGCTGTGTAGCTCTCACGAACTGAAAACTGAAACAAGGCTTTGTATGAGCACTCCACGGATCCTGACATGGGCAGATACAGCAACTGCACAAGGGCTGAAAAGCATTCACTCCACCTGCATTTATATCCCATATGTGTACAAGTATCAAAGTAGTAACTCAAACAGTGACATACCTAAAATCACCACCAATGCATGAATTCGGTCTTAGGCAAGGTGAGTATTGATATTTTTCCAAGTGACAGGACAAGAGGAAATGGCCCAAAGTTGACACAGCAAGATTGGATATTAGGAAAAATGTCATCATCAAAACAGCTTTCAGGTGTTGCAGCAGGTTTGCCCAGGGAAAAGTGTTTAAGTCACTGTCCCTGGAGGTATTTATAAGATATGTAGATGCAGCACTTAGGTTCATGGTTTAGTGGTGGCCTTGGCAGTGCTGTGTTAACAGTTCAACTGAACAATCTTAGAAGCCTTTTCCAACATAAATGATCATATGATTCTATAAAATCAAATTTCAGTGAACAATTTGTGATTGCTATTTACCTGGCCGCTATACGCGTATAAACCTAAATGTCCCGACGGGAAGCCTTTGGCCCAGTTTGTAAAGTAAACCCCTGTTCCATCTGTCCAGAGGAACCTCATTTCATGATTTATATCATTTAATCCAATCCATGTCTCAGTGGCAAAATCTTTTAAATGGAAGGTGAGGAAAGCTAGAAAAAAAATGCAAAGAAAAAGAGAAATAATTTTAATACAGGACAGTTGAAACTTTTGGCCTCACTGAGATTGGTGATATTAAATACTTTTTCTGAAATACAGAACACTCCATTGCTGATAACACAAGCAGATGAGATGAAAAGGAGATGAATGTTGAGTTTGCTTTGGGCAAAACACTTTATCTGTGCATCTAAGCTGGTACTGGAATAAACCCCAAGACCATAACAGAAATTGTTTTTATAATGTCCCAAGACATTAATCCTAGTTCAAGACATTAACAGCTGTGGGAATCACAGACATTTTAGGTTATCCCACAGCAGTGGTTGCCCCCCAGTGACACAACAGCACCACCGAGCTCCTGCCATTTGTGTATCTGCATAAGCAGTGCTGCTCCAGAACCATGAGAGTGTTTCCTCCCTCCCTGGACAGCTGGGCAACAGCCTGCACTGCCTTGGCAGGGAGAAAAATACACAAGAAACATGCATCAATTGACACTTAACAAGACTATTGAACACAAGCAAATCAATTATCACTGCTTTGCACAGTCCAGGTGGGTGCTGATGTGTCTTAGCTAAAGGTGGCTAGCTCACAAATAGAGCAGGCTAGGTCAGCTGATATTCATACATTATGAATTATATTAGACCTACTAATCCATGCTACATCAAATGTGGTGATAAAATGCATATACCATGGCTTTTGCCAACTGCTGCAGTCATGGTTATGAACGTTTTTTCCTCTGAAAAGAATAATTTCTGCCTGCTCTGTTAATTATTCACCTTCCGTCAGCATTTTTAAATGTATGTAGCTTACTCCTCCAGAAATGAAACCTGTAGATTTTTTTGCCAAACATTGGCATTGTTGTCCTGCCAAAAACTGTAACAGGAACTTGAGCCTTTATGCCTGCACTTCCTGCAATGATAATAGTTTTGTGCTAATAGCTCCATTCCTCATTTCTCTTTTACCTAGATTTCAAGTCCTGTGCATGAATTAACCATTGCAGAAATAATGTAGAATAAGAATATAACTGTTTGAAAAAATGAAAGCTTGATTCTGCATCTCTTCACAAGTGGAAAACATAATTAGTACTAAGTTCTTATCAGCAGTTTAAATTAAAACTATTTAATTGCTCAGACTTCAATGCACTGTTTTACAATGGTTGAGTTTTCAATGTGCTCTCTTGAGTTCACAGACAGTAAATTTTTGCAGCATTTGTTTTTCATCACATTCACATGTAGGATAAAACAATATGCCTTAAAGAGAGGGTCTATCTGTCAAAGTCAATCTAACATCTATCAAGGTCTTCCCCTGTTTTCAGTTTGGTCGTGTGCCTTGTTTATCCAAGCATGGGGTAGCTTTCCCCCTCTCATCTCCCTGAGGCATGGATGCAGCTCTTGGGTTCATTGCAATAAGCTCCTCCAGTGAAAAGAGTGGCACTCCTGTGTGGAGAGCTCTGGCCATGAGTGTGAGCACTCAAGCCTGTTTCAAGTTGCCCACAGGCAGGTTCTCATTATAAGGTGTTATACTTGATTTAAAAGGAAAGCCATGCAGCAAGTTAATGCCACCTAGTGAAACCACATTGTTTGGAATGGAAATTGCAGGGTCCAGCTGGCATCATGTGCAAGAAATAAAAAACACTGCTTTGGCTGCCAGGACAATATACGCATATATATATATATCTGAGCCAACACTAAAATTTGGTAAATTCAAGTGAAGACCTCATTGTAGATTTCTGAAAATTATATGTTTTAGAACAAAAATCAAATATGAAATCATTATCCAAATCTGTTTGTATTCAGACAAAAACCAAAAACCCCAGCCAGCCTTTAAGGATTAAATTCATCTCCTCTAGTTGCTACAAAACTGTGCACAGTACCTTGCACTTGTTCATTAGGGATCGAGGCCAGGTTTCCTCCTAAATTCATGCAAGCTGTTCGTGCAGCATGCCAGGTAACACGTTCCTCTTCTGTAGATCCAAATATTTTGTAACACTAAAATATGAACAAATTCACTATATATTATCTTCACTCCAATATCCCTCAATTAATAATCATTGTTTTAAATAAAGCAGGATGGGGAAAAGGCAGTAAAATAATGCATTTATCTGAAAAAATACATTCAAATTTCAATGAGCTTCTGTGTTGGTCCAAATTCTGTATAAAATTAGAAGTCTCACTATAGTGTTTTACTCAACTACTAGATTTGATCTGAAATCTCTAGAAAATTAGCAAATCCTGACTTTTCTGTAAACAGCTAACAGTGCTAAGTTACGCATGACTGATCTTGGTCTACCTGATTAATAATTTTATTGTACAACACATACCATGTTAGTAAAGTTAAGGAAGAAAAAATGTAGTCAGCAAAAAGGATTATGGTTTGCTTTAAAAACACCAAGATCAAGGCATCAATACTGACTAAATATGTATCAAAACATCTGAGAAGCTGACTAGAGAATTGTCTTTCATTAACTGTGACTGAACTTGCTTCATTAGAAGCATCAGAAAAGCATGTTTCCTGCAAAACAATGGATGGGCAAACAAAGAAAAGCATGCATGTATCATAGCTCTCTGCATAAAAATAACATTCTATTTTAATAAGAAACAATATGATTTAAAAATTCCCTTGTTTTCTATTTAATGCTTTGCCAAATATCCAGCAAAGACCACAATTGTTATGGTACCTTGTTACGAAAAGAAAGCCAAGTTGGACGACATCCTCTTGGACTTGAAAATGTTGTTGGAGGAACAGTTGAATTAATGGAACTGTTGTGCCTTTCACATATGTAGGGATTTGGATAGCCACAGTTTATATCATTCCAAAATCCTGGGTGTAAGATAAATGGGGAACTGTATGACACCACATCTCAAGTTTGTTAATGGAAATCCGTTTCAGTCATTCTCACATACAGTGTTTTTAGTTGAAAGATAAGATCAAAGCTGTCTCTCAGATTATTATCATTCAATATCAGTGTCTAGGAAAAATATGTCACTTTATACATATTATAATTATGGAACGTTAACAGCTTTGTAGAGCCAGGTACTAGAAATTTCATAGTGACACGTTAGGTCAATTTTAATAAAAAATATAAACAAGCAATTACAACCATAGACCTCTGGCCAGAGACCTCTATCAGATCTTCCCCACGTTAGGCTTCAGATAAGCACAAGAGTACGAAACTATTAAGTCCTGTAAGTAATATTATGGTCTACTTAAATTACTTTTTGTAAAAGAGAAAAAAGAAAAAACAGGAGGAAGGGGTGCTTCTCAGAAGAAAAAAAATGTTGTGATGCAAACACACAAATAATGAAATTCATGAAAGCATATACAAAACTCACCTAAATTCTTATACATAACAACACAGTTTTCATCATTATTTGCAAAGTTAGGTTCATGTGGTGCCCATGCCAAATAATTCACTGGAGTGCCATCCATCCAGCTTAAGAAAAACAATTCAAAAAAATGCTTCTTTAACATAAAATAGAACTTCTTTTATGTTAAAAAGTAACTTTTTAATATGCTTAATATAGCTTCTCATAGTAAAATGTACAAGGTTTTTTGACCAAATTGCCTCTTTACTAGTTACACTAAACTTACTCTCTGCTCAAAGACATACAAGGTGAAATACCAACATTGAAATACCAAGCTGAACATCCATGTAGATTAGGCAATGAAGAACAAAATTGTAACCAGAAAAATTATTACAACACATCTTTCTAGTGGTCTGCAAGTGACAGAGGTGCCCAGGCCCATCCTTCAGACACATGCACAAGGTACTTAAAAGTATATTCATCTTGGGGTCCCTAAGAAACCGGCAAGGCAGAAACACTTCATTTTCAGAGTCTCACCTAATATTCTAATTACCCTCTGGATGTCCCTCACTGTTACTGTGGACTATAAGGAGAACTGAGAACTACTAGGCACCTATCCTGGCACTTCAAACACAGACTGAACTGAATCCAGGCCTAAATTAGCATAACCTGTCAAAAACAATGTGGTGCTGCATACTGACATTCAGAAAGGCTTGCAGAAAACCTGCTTGACTTCACAGTGCAACAGCTATCATTGTTCTAGAAAAAGAAAATAAGTTTCATTTGTTCCTTTATTAGAGTCTGTTCTCAACAGTTAAGGATGGGGTAAAAGAACATTTTTACCTACAAAAAGTCTTATATATTTACAGTTAGAACATCTACTTATATTTTCAGTATAAATCACATAATAAAGGAAACTAGAATTCCTGACTAAAAATTCGAAATACATTAGCTGCATTGTAATTTTTTGTCTAGCTTTGAGCAAATTCTTTTTAGGAAACATGCAGCATTTCTTCTGGATAATCTAGAGCTAAATTAAGATGTAATTAAACCACTTGGGAATACAATCATTTTTGAATTATGACTCAAAATTGGGTATGACCTACCTTGTACGTTGGTCAATACTCAGTTGTAAACCAATGAAATATGCATCCTCTTTGCCATTTTTCAACATCTAGAATGCAAAAATTGTAATTGTACAAATGCCCTCTATTGTCATATAAACCTATTATGTTACTGATGAGTAATATACCTCTAACTGACAGAGGATATGAACCAGATATATTCTCTAGCTACAACATTTAAGGTAAAGCAGCTCACAGCTGACAGCTCACAGTCAAACTTCACCATTGGCCAAAAAGTGTGATCACTGTATCAACACCTCCCACATTTTACTCAAAAGCCACTGAAATAGCAGCTATTGCACAGTCTCTGCAGTGGACTTTAGCTGACTAATTTCTTGCAAAGACAAGCCCCTTACTACATTTTGAATATGTATTGATACATGTCCTTGTGTCCTCTCACTGAGACTCTTCAGCCAGCTCAGGAAATGTTCTGTGTAGTTAAAATATAACTTTTAAGCACATTCCTGATTAAAAATAAGTTGACCTCAGCCAGCATAAAAAGCAAACAATTCCAGTTATATAGGAAATAGGATTTCAAAGGTTTTTTTCATGGCACAATCCATGTCCCAGTTTCTTCTCTCTCCATACTTATATTCTCATAAGAAGGAGGCAAAGAAGCAAACTTGAGGACCAAAAAGGGACTGCTAGGTAGACAATAGCCCAGATAAACAGTTAAGATCTAAATCAAATGTTCTGTGTTGCATGTAAGTCAATCGTTGCTTTGATCCACTACTTAAGATATCCTACACAATCATAACTCATCAGTGCAATATTTTTTGCTAAAATAAAGCCACAGATCCCTTAAAAGTTAGCATTAGATTATTCTTTATACTAATCTGGCTTAGTGTAACAGCAACTTCACTATTAAAATTTATAGGGGAGAACACCATGGTGAAAAGGATCTGTGCCCATGCTCACTTGTTTTGGATGGTTTATTCCATAGTATTAATGATTTTTCTTACATATCGCCAGAGGAACTTTCTTTCACTTTCGCTCTCAATGACAGAAAGGTCTCCAAAGTTCTTTTTGCAGAACTCACGACCTTTTTCCATAGGAACAGTCTCCGTGCTGAAATAGTACTGTTTGTCTTCGTGTATAATCCATCCATCCTCAGTAGTCCTGTATTCTGTAAGATAATTGCCAAGCTAACTATTCTGCTCCTGAGATACAAGAGTCCTCCTTAATCAAATTTTAATGCTTTTGAACACAAACACACACAAAAACAATAGCAGTAATACCTACCGGGTGTAGGAGATTCTGTTGGTTCAGGCTTCACACTTGCCCCTGTGAGAAAAAAAAATTTATTATGATAGTATACTTTCTGTCTGAAGAGAAGATATTTTCTGTGACAGACAGGCATGTTTTAGTACTGACACTGACTTTCACAGTTAGCAATGGATTCAACACCAAAATGTAGAAGGAACTAAATAACCTAAATCTCCTATTTTTGGTATAATATTCAATTTTAAATATGTAGTCTTGTTCCCTGGGGCTATTCTTACATGCAAAGTATTATAAATACCTGTAACTTTACCTGAATCAAGTAATTTTTTTGGTCATTGAAAGCAGTAAACCTTATGTCCCAAAGCACTACCTCTGTTAAGACAATTGTCCTGGGTCTCCATCTCTCCCTCTTCCCCTGGCCACAAATACTTGTATTCTGACTTAAACCAGAGGCTACAGCAATGCAGGCTGGGTTATCATCTGATGGGGTTCCCTAACTACTACAAGATGAGGTTCTTTCCATCTTCCTCTTGTTGAGAGTAACTTCTACCCTGATCTTACAAATTTCCCTAGATAAAATCTCACTGAAAAAGATCTCAAGAAATTAAGTCATCCTTAATGAAAAGAAAAACTTTAGGCTAAAGAATTCCTGTTTGTTTTTGCTATGGCATCATGGAGATGGGGTCTTAGATGCCATCATTAGTATCTCAGGAAAGGAATTTATTATACAGAAAAACTCTGTCAGTTTAGGCTTACCAATTAGTTTTGTACTAAAATGTAATCTTACTAGTAATGACATTTATTAAGAAAATCTATGCCTAAGAAGTTATCTTACCAGTAAAAGGCAGAGCTGATATTTATTGTCAATAATCTAATGCAAGATCTTTATTTTGCTCCTCTCCATCCCACTATAAGAATGCAGTAAAACACTTAAATGTGCTGCACTTTCTAAAAAGCTCAAATTTAGATAGATGCACTGCCAGTGAAACTCAAGTGTTCTCTAAATTATAAATATTTTCTTGATATCTTTAGTAAATAAAAAGCATCCGAACACATATTTCATGAGAATTAAGCAAGTAATCAACATGTGAATATAGAAATAAAGTATCTTGAATCCAAGGTCCATCCTTAAACTACACATTATTATTAAAAAAACCAGCACCTGAAGCACATGAAGGATGGAACTATTCTTATAAAGACATTTTCAAATTTTTTATTTCTTAAAATGAAGGTAAAAGTCAACCAAGAATATCTTCTTATTACACTAATACACAGGAGTGAGCAATACCTTTTCTTATTTGGCAAATCCATCCATACATATAATCACAGTGCCTGTCATTCCAAAGCATGCTGGAATCACCACTGATCTCTGTACAAAGTTCAACTCCTTGATAATTATTTGGTTCTCCAAAGCCCCAGTTTTCATACCTCACCTGTGACAGAAGAAGTTTTGTGAAGATTCTGTTATATGGAAATAAATTAAGGGAGAGGGGGAGGAGACAGCATCAAAGCACAGACATACAAATTGTTCCTATTGTCAGGTTAAAAACTTAGAAGGAAATGAGAATCCTCCCATGCAAATGCTGACATTTCAAACTTTTTTCAGATTGCAGTTTAGGTAACAGTTGTTTTTGTACACACTTGGAAGAATAGAAACATTTTTGATGGGACCTAAATTCTTTAAAATATATTTAATTACAATGCTGGGGCATGCTACATCTTGATATTAAACTAATTAAATATACAATATGAGTAGAATAGGATTTCATTTAGATGCAATAAAAATGTTGACATTTGCCTCAGAGGTATTACTGCTATTTTAATTTTCCTATATAAAATCCAGTTTCAGGTTTCTGTACCGTAAATCCCCATCAATATATCTTGACCAACCTTGTATCAAGCAGACCTACATCTCCAAAATCACTTTCATTTCTACAGTTTTATACCTTAGTTTAAAGTTCAGTAAGTCCAACTGGCATTAAAAAGTGTCTTCATCTCCATGGAATGTAAGCCATTGCAGATAATGTGCAAAGAAAAGAACAACTAAAGAAGGACTATTTTACAGAAAAAGTCCTCACATTCATAAGAATATCCTTTTTGTCTGTATGTATTTAGTTTCCTTATTGATTCAATGTGTATCTTCTTATCAAAAATCTGTACATTTTAGCCAAAAATATCAAGCCATGAAATTGCTATTCATTAGCTTGCCTAAAGAATGCACAATACAGAGGATTATGATTAAGCATAAAAATACACAGAAACACACACGCTACACATAAATAAGAAGCACAGGGAATGCAAAATAACAGTTGTGGAAAATTAAATTACTCACTGGAGATCCATCACTCCAAGCAAAGCCATCATCAGGATTCAAGTAGTATAAACCCATCCAGAAAGTCTGGTGGTAATAGCCATTGTTTCTAAAAAAAAAAATGTACCAATACTAATAATGGCATTACAATATTTTTAACAATCTCTCCTTTACTACAGTTAAGAGTTCTCTAATGATAACTTAATGCTGTTAAAAACAATAAAAACCAAGGTGGAAATAAATTAAAATGCAGCTGCTTCTAGCTGTTATCATTATGCATTAACTCAGATTGAAATACAGATCAAGAAAACTACCAGATACAACTCCTGTACATAAAGTGGCTTAATACCTTCATATAATGGTTCACTGGATACTCTTGCTCCATTTCTCAACTCCTCATTTTCTCTGTAAAGGCACTTACAGCTTTCAAACAGAGAGTTGTTTTCTGCATTTGAATCACATTTTAAAAACATCAACTAATCGTTGTTTGTAAGCAGACAGACGTTACTGATTAATCTGAATATATTCAGTTAATTTGTGGCAATTATGCATCTGAGAATTCTTCCTTACTGTAAATACACAACTGGGATTCTAGTATGGTCATAGCATTTTGCAGGGCCATGATGTTTCAGTCTTGCTTCTTGGTTAGCCAGGGATGTACAAGATCCTCAAGCCTGGTTTATTCTGGTTGTATTGCAAGTGTTAACTTTTCACCTTATTTAGAAATCTCACACCTGTTTTTTGCAGTCCAGGGACTTACTAAACTTATTTACCTTCCTTATGTAAGAAAAAAAATAATCTGAAGTTTCCTCTTTTTTATTAGTTCATAAAAGTGACAAAAAATCAACATATTATCCAGATTTATTAAACTGTTACCATTTTTGTACACTTACGTGAAAACGACTGGCATGTGCAGTAATTTTATAATATCAACAACTCCACAGTACATAGCTTTACTTGAGATGATAAATGTTGCCTTAACTAGATATCTTGCCAACACCATTTCAGCACTAGCTTTTGAGGTGGTTGCGCCAGTCATTCTTGCCAACACCATTTCAGCACTAGCTTTCAGCACAACCACTTCATCAGCTCTACGCTTTTGCTGTGTGTTTGACACAGACACGTAAAGCAGACTGGCTTATGCAGAAGCAAATGCAAAAACAGCCAAGAGGAAATACTTCCAGAAGCTCTGGAGGTGACTGAAGTGACACTCACGCGATGGAGCGCCATATCGCGTACTGCTCCTCCTTGCCGTTAATGGAGGCCAGGTCTCCTCCTATGGACCGGCAGAACTCCTGCGACTCCAGCCACGTCTTCTTGTGCTCTGCTCTGGAAAAAGGCTGAAGAGACCATCTCGGCATCAGACAAAACGGACCATATAGAGCACAAGATCAAGAAATATTATCTACCCCAAAGCAATTGATTTACAGTTCTATTCTGTGGGGATTACAGAAACTCTGAGTACAGGGCTTAGCAGTGTTCTCTGTGAAACACAGGCTTGGAATTATCTCTTTAAGTCAAGTCAGCACACTGCACTGCTGATGGGAGTGTCTACTGCAAGACAACAACCAGACCACAAACCAGAACTGGAATTTCAGAACAAAAGGTCAAACCTGAAGATTAGTCTTTAACAGAATAAACAAAACCATGAGCATTTCATTAGAAAGGAAGACTTTTACAGATTATCTGGAAAAAAGATTATGAAACAATAGGACACACATATGCCAATTTTTATTGGGATTACAGAATATTCTGAGTTGTAAGAGACCCACAGGGATTGTCAAGTCCAATTCTTAAGTGAATGGTGCATAATGGGATCAAACCTGCAACCTTGGCATTATAAGCACTATGCTCTGGAAAATTGAGCTAATCACATGTATGTGAAGCAAATAGAAACTACCTTAATGCAGAAATAACCAACCTACTTACTTTGAAACAGAAGCTAATACGATTGCTTGACTCCCAGCCTTCTGGACACTGGGGAATAGGAGTTGTTGTGGGAACAGGTGGAAGTGTCACTCCTTCTGCCCACACTTTGCATATGAACTTTGCTTTTTCTTCACATTTTATTACATCCCATAATCCACCTGCTTTTCCAGTCCTCATGGCAACACAGCCTGGCTTTCTTCCTGATTGTAAACAGGAATGCACAAAAATGCCATTTAGGGTGTTTTAAGAAGTTAGAAAATTTCATATTGTGTCCTGGCAGAAATGAAGTCATTGTACAGAGTCAAAAATGTTTCTTATGTTAGAGCAGGTCCCTGGGAGGACCACAAAAATGATCAGAAGGCTGGAACACCTCTCCTACAAAGAGACGCTTAGGGAGTGGGCTTGTTCAGCCTGGAGAACAGAAGACACCAGGGAAACATTACCTTGACTACTCAATATCTAGAGGGTGTTTATAAGGTGAAGACTTTTTACCAGAGCTCATAGCGACAGAACAAGAGACAATAATTTTAAAATGAAAGAAGGTAGATTCAGATTGGGCATAAGAAATTAATTTTTTTTATTATTATGAATGTAGTGAGTAATTGGAACAGGTTGCCTGGAGGTTGTAGTTGCCAATTCATGAAAGATATCAAGGTCAGGCTGGACTTAAATTTGAGCAAACTGGTCTAGTGAAAGCTGTCCATGGCAGCAGGTGGGGACTAGATGGTCTTGAAATGTTCCTTCAACACAAACCATTCTGTGATTCTATGATTCTAATTCATGAAGAAAAAAAAAAAAAAGGAGGAAAATATCTGTAGTTCATCCTCTCTGAAATACTGAATTATGCCTTACACCAAATCATCTGCAGTGGCTGACTCTAGCTAGATCATAACCTTAGATCTAGAAAGAATCTCTAGAAAGAAATTCTCCCCTAAAACTGAATGTAGTTAGAGCTAGTTTCTCAATGTTTTTCTAGTTTGACCTAAAATTTTCAAGAACTAAATAGGTATATATAAGCCTACACAGCCTTACCACTTCACCTGATACATTCAAATCAGCAATTAGGTACTGGAATTAAACAGAATCAGAGGACCTCCTGAAAGGCATATGCAACATACCAGAAATTTGAACACCAATAACCATCCACTTTCTGATGTGATCATGTCAGATTAAATGACCTCCCATTGTTATATTTTGGTCCTTTTGTCATGCCTTACAATCCCATTTTCTCTAGGATTCAGAGATGCTTCATGCATGCCGATATCCCTCACACTCAGAATGTGCAGTGAACAAGTGTGCTATGAGATGCAGCTGGACTTCCAAGGAGGGTCACTAAGCCTGCAGAGGTTGCTCCTCCACAGCAGTACAGGCACAGACTCCCCCAGAACAGTTGTAAATCAGAGATTTGGTCTCAATGAGAACTTTCTTCCCAAACTCATACTCAAAACTCATTTCCTGCACTTGGCAGGAACTTACCAGCCTCACTGGGTTCTTGGGGAGAGCAGCCTGATGTATTTGGAAGCCATTGGCCATTATGTCATCAAGAGATCGCTAAGGAAAAATCTTCAAGCAGTGAGCAGCTTATTTTGGGCCTTGGACCCATTAAACAGCACAGAGTCATACCTACCAGGCATTTCAGAATTCCAGTGTGTAAATAAGACAGATTCACTATTAGACCACTTGAATGTTCCTTTTTCTTCTACATCTGAAAGTCCAATCCAAAAGTATCTTTCTGTTTTCAGTCCAACCAGGCTGGTCAGATAGGCTTGTTCATATCTGTTAAAAAGAAATCAGTCAATAAATTAATAAATTTAATAAGTTAAATTTATTTTTTAAAGTTGCAAAATGCTTGTTATTTTCTCAGAATTACAGCTGCGCCTTCTTGAAAGCCCAGCTTGAATGAATCTTCTTTAGAAAAGAATATAACAAAACCATTAAATAATAGATACTTTGTAAGCTTTGATATCAGAGTATTTTGCTTTTTCTCAAATGTCCAGTGAATAAGATGGCCTAATTTTTGACTGAGAGGAAATTGATGGTAAAGAAGAAACCTGACATCCCTTATGTTTTATACCACTTATTTTGTGAGTTTCTAGTACTCTTGTATTTCATTACTTCTTGCTTCAGACAAATCCATAACTGAAAAAGGAATCTCAGCATTACTGAAGTTAAAAAAAAACTAGAGACTAAAGCAGTATGGTACTAAATTATAAAACTAAAGAACACTGTAAATTAGATCCAATGATTGGGCAAGTCAAGTTATATTTAGCAAACAAACCTATGTAGAGATAAAGCCTGTCATAGTTCACTATGGTGTTTGAACAAACATCTCCTAAGAAATCAGAGCAAATAAAAAAAGTCTCCTCTTAACAAGGTGTAGTCAGAAGGCCACATTAATATTAAAACATTTTTATGGCAGCTGCAGTGCTATGTTTATAGAGCCACCATTTGTGACAGCTGGAGCTCTCACAGTAGAACATACCAATTTTGATTTTATAGAAACAAATAAGAGATTGTGTAAAGCATCAAGTCATCTGCAAGAAAAATATTTTGTTTCTTAAATTATTTATTTTTCCTATATTTCTCATAGAGTAATGTGCACCACTTCTCCAGAAATTTTGCACACACTGAACCCAGACTGTGCCAGATTTTCAGGTACCAAGTGCTTTACATAATTTGATTTCTCAATTAATTTTTTTTCAGTACCTCAATTCAAAGACCAGATAGTTGGAAAGTATATCATCTTGCTCATTTGTACTACCTTCTGAAAGAAATTCAGAACCATATCTCTTCATTTAACAATCAAAATTGGATTCCATATTCCTTACTCAAGTTAGCCACAAAAATTAAGAAGTAGAAGATATAGTTCTGCTTTTATTTGACAAAATCATCTATATCAATACTGATTTCACAGCCATGACCTACTTTCAGTATTAAACAGATTCCTGGATTTGAATTTACATGTAAAAACTGTGAGAAGTTCTGTATCAACAGATAGGTGTCCTCTGAAGCTGGATTTTTGGCCAGTCAGAGTCTTTATTCTGATAAGTGGGTGATGCTAGAAGTCGAATCCTCATGTGACCCCCTGAGACAAGTAGATGTTTACATACCTGTCTTCAACTGTTGTTAAAAAAGCCTGATGCCTTCCACAGGTTTGATTTGCTTGAGAAAATGTTACAAATGTATTTCCAATGAAGTAACAATAAAAACCATGTCTTTTCCAGCCCTATAAAAATAAATGTGAAGGGATCACAGAGTGAAAGGGAAAAGGAAACAACAAAACAGAAAACTGATTGGTACCACCATTACCTAACCACTAGTCAAAGGAACAATGTAACTGAAAAATTCAGAGTGGAAGCAGGTAGGATCAAAGCTTTTTAGAATTTTGTTCCATAAAATAATTTTTCATATCTAATTAATTTTCAATCAATGTATTCCACTCACAAAGGGATGAGAGATTTTTCTGTGCACTTTTTTGCACTCAGAACAGGATTATAGCCAGGACATAGGCATCATGAAATCACAAGGACAGTCTTGAAAAGCAAACTTCAGCTTGAATTTTCAGAAAGGGAATGACATCTCAAACAAGTTTGTTTATTCTTAGTTAACATCAAAACTCACTCCCAAAGTTTTGTCATTCAAATACTGTTTACTCAAGAACATGCTTTTAGGGAACTTTGCTGTAATCACCCACAGTTCACAAAAAATTTCTTCTGATGGTTTTTAATTTCTCACTTTTAAGACACTTTTTTTTCTACAGGCATGCACTTAGTTCTGTAGGCAATGGTAACATCTGTAAGTATGAGGAACCCTTTATTTCCTCCAACACTTGTAAGGATTCCAGGTACTCTTTACAAATACTGGGAATAATCATCATATACTTTTTCTGAAGTTGTGTAAAGCAGACTTGGAAGAAATGGCAATTTCTTCAAGGACAACAAATACTCAATAAGATTTCCTAGGGCATAATAAATTTCAGTAGTTTCTAGTAATTACTAGGTGTTATGTCATTAGAAAGCAAGCAAGTAAAAAATAGATCTGTTGACAATTCAGAAGAAGCACCATAGATTAATTTTCTTTGGCGGTGGTATTCAAAGTAGAGAGCACTGCCACGGACAACAGCAAAGCCCTGAGAACAGTATTTAGACAGGGACACTCTTCCTGCTATGAACAATTTTGTAGAAAACTGGAGCCAGAGCTGAAGTGAAGCTGATGGTACAGGCAAATTCCTTAGGGAAGCTTGAATGCCATCAAGGATAAATGGTCTGCTTCAGGGATAACAGGTTTGAGATTTGCTTTAAGTTCTGGAAAAAGAAAGTGAGTATTAAGTGCCAAATGACAGTCATAGATTAGATTTAGTCATATTTAGTCATTCTGCAATAGAAATGAGAAGGCAAACTCTTCTGATTATGATGAAACAGAACTTATTTTTCATGTTTTTTCTGCCACCTAAGTGACAGTTTCTCTTTTTTATCATTCTTAGCAGCCTATTCAGATGAGACAGCTTTTTCTTCACTTACTCTCTGGCAGCCCATGTCAATAGTTTCCTCTTCTGTAGGAGCATCTGACATAGGTTTTCTTTTACAGATGTAGCCAATTTTCTTTTCACAAGAATGGTCTGCCCAAAATCCATCCTAAACATACAAACAGAATCTCAGTCAACTGGGCTTTAACCTCCAAATAAAGCTGGTTTATATTTCCAAGTATTTAATAATTTTTTGCTAGCTTTCAATGGAGAAAATCCTTCATCTAAGTTCAATACTTAATTCCAACATCATTCTTATCTCACTTCTTCTGGAGCTGATTTACCATTGACTTACACTTTCTTTGATTATTTACTCTTCTTAAAAGCAATCATTTGTTAGTGACTGCAATATACCCTCTTTACAAACACTGCTGATTTAATAATCATGTTGAAGGAAAGGGAGATATCAGCTATCCTCAGAGAAACACAGTCTAACAGCAAAAAAACAATACCAGAGGACTGCATTCCTTAGTTAATACTTACACAAAACTTTGAAGATGTGAAAAGTTCTTTGTCAAAGTTAGAATTAATATCCTTATTCCTTATACTGCAGGTTCTCAGAAGAAACAATGACATTCAGTGGAAGTTGTACTGAAAGTAAGGAACATCACACCATGTTCCCAAAATATTTTACGTACATTTTGACTGAACAGATGAACTAAGGTATTAGGAGACAAAGAGAAACTTGTGCACCATTCACCTGTGCCTTGAAGACTACACCTTTACAACTGTAATTTCACAGCAGTTGATGGCAATTAGTTTTTTTTTCCATTTGTTTTATTATTTGAAACCACCCTCCCTGCCAAAAATGTAAAATAGTCATAATCTTAATACACAGACACTTGTGCCACAATATTCCAAGTTCTCAGGACACTCAACAAACCCTGCTTCCAGGAAAAACTCTCCAAAGCTCAACACTTCTGCTTACAACAACAAAGCCATGGATGTTCACCTGGTGCTTGTGTCTGTCCTGTGCTTACTGCAAGGAAAGTCCATTGGTGGTTGTCACATCTTTCCCTACCATGTCTTTCTCATAAGGTTGGCAGACCCTTCAAATAATCACCCAAATCTCTGACCATCTCAGACTGGGAGAAACCAGCTTTGCAAAACCTTCAGACTTATTCAACACAGGAAAATCTACTCTGAAGCTGTGGGTCTCCGTAGGCACAGAGTTTGTGGTAATTGGAGTGGGGCTGAGGTGAAACCTCTTCTCCAATGGGCACAGCTGTGAAAAGCAGGTCAACAGCATTGACAGCAATGGGCCATGGAGTGCCCAGGGGCACTGACCAACACCAAAGGGAACAGAGGGCCCACAGGTGCAGTGCATAAACATGAGGGGTATAAAAGGTTGGGCTAAAGAACAAGAGGGGTAGATGTTTGAAGCCTTCTGATATGACAGGATATTATTCTCTACAGGCAGACACCTAGTGCCTTCTGATGAGGTATGGTGTTAGTCTGCGTGGGTTGAAGCATTGTGATGTATGTGATGCTCTGTGTGTCGTGGCCATCTTGACTCTGACCGATGTGACAGGTCTCTAGTTGCAGGAAGAACATTTGCTGCCTTTCTGTAAGACACGTCTTCAGTGGGAAGTTCATGCAGTAATTTCTAGATACTTCTTACCATGTCTTATGAGCTGCCTTTTGCAAATATATCTCTGTTCTCTTACTTTCTCCTTAGTTAAACCCAAATGCTTCCTTGAAAAAGGTGGTGGTACAGACAAGGCCAGGCTTTGTTCCATAAACTAAGTGATAGATTCAGATGGCTTCCACCAAGGACTGATTAACCCAAAAATATCAACAATGAAAACATAAAGTACTTAAGCAGGTAAATGTCAACAAATTGAGAAGGTCAGCTTATAGTTGTGCATTGTTAACTTTGCAAAGTAAGAAAATTCCTTTGGTATGTGTACCTGCTTTTTTCCATCCTGATAAAATAGGCAAACTCTAAAGGAGGTGGTAAGTTTGATACTTTTACCTCTTACAAAAAGATCTGTCTGTGTACATCAACACAAACTGACTTTTATACTCAGTATTATCTTTGTTCCTGTAATACTCCTAGGCCCCTGATCATTGCCAGATTCCAGAAGACAGCCCTTTCAAAGCAGCCTTTAAGTTGTAGGTATAAAGTCACTCAGGAAGGGCTTTCACTAATGCCACTGCTACTTTACTACATTCCTCACAGCTCTTCATGTGCAGTGCAGATACACACACAGCAATTAAACCACCCAGATCCAAGATTTATAACTTTGTCTAGAAAAATTAAATTAAGATTTCTATTTTCTTCTAAAGAGAGTACTTCTCTCTGGCATCAATAAAAATTGCTAGTGCAATTTTTTGCCGTGAATCCCATACTCAGTCAAAACAAAAGCCAAACATATCCAAAATGTCCTTTTAGTTTCCTGAAGAAACACATTTACATGTTTGTCTGCTTCCTGGTGTAATTATAAGATTCTTTTATTGAAATCCAGAAGTATGAATCTTAGGGGCAGTTGCCACTACTTGTCTGCTTCTCAGGGAAGTCACTGAAATTTTCTGGAAACTTCAAACAGAGATCCTTCCTCAAAAAATTAATTCCTGGCTCCAAAATAGGCTGCTTCAAGCAGTAATATCTCCATTTTCAAAATTATTTTTTATTTGCTCTTGCATAGAAAAAACTAAAAATATAAAGGGAATCGTAAGACAATTTAGTCAATAGCTATGTGACCTTTACCTTTCCCTTCATAACAACACAGTCCTCTTGCCTGTTGTTTGCATGAGTGGGTTCTCCACGAAGCCACTTAGTGTAGGTGACAGGTGTTCCATCACTCCATTCAAAATACATCTGAACCTTGAGGTCATTCAACCCAATCCACAGCTCATCAGATGGCTCTAAAACATACAAATAACAATTCTGTCACATCATGTGAAATTTCTTCTTTGCAGAAAAGAAAAAAATTATTCTCAGGAAGTTGACAAGGCAGCCAGGAAATTAGGGTTCTCAGCCTCATAGAGGTCAGACTGATTCTCATATACCCACTCCAGTCATCAGGAAAGGCCACTCATCAAAGTGGCAAAAAAATAAGGGTGTTCAATTTCATAGAAACAGCCAAAATACTCCCTTTTCTGAGTTATACTGCAACACAACTATGTTCATGTTCTTTTCTGATTCAAAATTCTTTTAATGAGATATGAATAAACACCTAAATAAAACATTACCTCCCCTTTTCCTCCTAGTTTTAGTGTAGTGAAGAAAGAAATGTCCTATTTTCTAATGCTAAGACAGTGATGTCTTTTAGAACTGAAAACCAGAGTACTTGCAAGTTTTTCCATTATATGTGTTCCTATATTTTATTTCAGAATAAAGTGAAATTAATGTTCATGTTGGATTCACTTTACACGTAAAAGAGTTAGCTGTAGGCTTTTGTCTCGAAGGAAACTGCAGGACTGGTCAAGGAATTTACTTCACACTGTTTCTGAGAGGTTTCCCATTCTGGCCAACTGATACTGCAAATATCACCCTCACAGCTGGTCACTTGAATGACAGAGAGAGTCAAGTCTCTGTCCTTTCTCCTTCCCTCCCTGAACTCTCTTGCTTTTATTACACCTAAATGTGATCAGCCCTCATAGCTCATCCATCATTTCTTACCATCTCTGCACCCCTAAGCCCTCAAATTCTCAGGCTCCATTTTCAACCACACACCTTTACCCTTTCTTGCAGACTGCATTTTATGCTCAGAAGTCTCCCAAAATTACATTTCAGTACCCTTGTTTAAATTGTCTTCTGGTAACACATTGAAAGCTGATCCAATTCTACTGCCCATCATGTTCTCATTCCCTCCCTGCCCACTGTCATCCATGCTCTTTATTTTTTATTCAGTTACCTCTTAAAATCTTCCTGTCCATGTTTACTGAGCATTTAGCACAGAGAGCCATTGTCGATGCTCAGATCTCCTACAGTGGTGGGCTCACACCATGGTAATATGAACAATAAACAACATTCTTCAACAAAATAACTACATCAAAACCATCTAAATAAGCAATGTAAAAAAAAGGCAGGAGTCTCTTCCTACATACCATTTTTTCTCTCACTAAAAACTGCTGCTTTTTTGCAATCATCTCTACAGCTGTATGACTAAACACCAAAAGAAGTTTTTTTCCAGCAATTTGTAAAGCTGCTTCCCATTCTCAGTCATGCACTGGGCCACATTTGTGCCATGTCACATGCTGGACTTCCGTGTAAACATCCAGAATGCACTTCTTTATTCTTCATGTTCCTCTCTAAAGTTCTCCTTTGTGGGTGATGCCAACAAAAGCTCAGCTACCATGACAATATTCATCTCATTGTACCCCTTCTTCCTTTGTTTTATCATGGGACTGTGAATTGTTTGGCACAAAGATAGACTTTTGTTCTTTCTGTACAGCAGTGGTCTGAGGCAGACAAGATTTTTCTAGTCACTGCAACACATGGCATTCTCCTCTCAGTGGTGAACAAGGGTCATCTGACAGTCATAAATTGTCGTAAAAGGCTTCTTTAGTTATTGTAATTTTATTCCTCTGAAAAAAATGCTTTCAAAATAGTCTATTGCAGCTAGTGTGTCATTTGTGAGAAGCCTGGTTTCCTTCAGGATTATTTGCCTTTAAAAAACACTCAATTTTACAAAAACAGAAGAGCAGTTAGTTCGGGAAAGGTCTTTTGAGGAGATACCAAACTATGAAATAACCTACTTTGCGTATGTAAGGTGAAAATACAAGTAGTTTCCTTTAGAACCTAACTTCTATCAAATGTCCTAATGTCTCATCAAGAGGTCCCATCTTTCCTTAGGATATCTTTTGAAAGAGTAAAAGTTTCATGGAAGAACTAGTCACTCTTTCAAGAATGTGAAGATAAGCACAAGTTGCTGTGGAGGTAGCTAGGATACAAAAGTAAAGTGCACCAGCTGTTTTATGATTTCCACTCCAGAACTGCTGCTATGCTGCAGCTCAAAGCACATGGCTACACTCTAAGTGAAGGATAAATTAACTCATCTTTACCTGGCACTGAAAGCACACATAGGATCAGTCAGTGCCAAGAAGCACATGTAGGTATGAACCAGCTTCTTCCATCAAAAAGCATTTAAGCATTCCTTCAAGCAAGAGCAGGCTCACGTAAAGCAATAGCAACCACGAAATTGCCTCACAGTCAGCATGGCTGCATTTTCCTAATGAACACATCTTGCACCTGCAGACTAACTTGCCTTGCAACAGCTCAAATATGTGCTCACAAACCAAGCACATAAATATTGTACTTGATATGGGGCACATCTGAATCCATATACTGGGACAGATGGATTCTTTTTTTCAGGAGAAACACAACCAGCATGACTTGAGACACAAGGGCATAGCAGTGTTAATAATATGACACAGATCTTCCCAAACTGTCTTGGACCAGCAGACCTCACTTCCCCCCATTTATTTTTGAATGTCAATCATAAAATCCTTTTATGTTATTAAAAAGTTTTAAATTGCTTTAACGTGTACAAAAGAAGAAAGGAAGGAGAAGTAGACCCTAAGAAATAAGAGTTTGGAGATAATACAATTTGCGTCACTGACCACAGCTTTTTAATGGCAGTAAAGCCTGTTTGGATTTTGTGCTTGTATTCTGTGTTCTTGTTTTCTCTGATTTTTTACTTTCAAACTAAAGTCCTTTTGTGCTGCGATCTGGACAATTATAAGATATTATTATATCCTCTTCTGTGTTTTATCTTCCTCTAATTTTTTTTAAATTCAAAATGTAGCTCCTTCGCACCCTGTGATCAGGACAATTAGTGTTTTTAAACAGTCTCCTCATTTTATTAGCAGGCAAGACATGTTCAAAACACCTTTACTTAGTATATATAGATACATGTTATTGTGAAAAAATACTCACGGTACCCAAGTTGAGAAATAACAAAGCTGTATTCTTCAACATTATGGATGCTTGCCAGATCTCCATCTTCTTTCCTGCAAGATGTTAAGGCATCTTTCCATATTTTGGGGTCCCTATGAATTATGTAACAGTGACCAGCATATGACATCCATTGGTCAGGACACCTAATAGGGACATTAGTCTCTGAAAAGAAAAATTGCCATGTAGAGTTTCAGAATTCTGTTCTTAACTAAAGACTAGACATCACATCAGAAAATATTTAACAAATAAATTTAATCATAGATTTTCTTCACAAAGAACAGCAGAGATTAAAAATATGCACAGTGATAAAAATCTGCATGAATGATTAAAAGCTGAAGCTTCCACACTGTTTTTAAAGAACACTACAATTGCAAACAAGTGCTTGCAACTTGAGAAAAGACAATTAAAACACAGTTTTGTCTTTTATAGGCATGCATATATATATATACTAAAATGTAAGGTCTGCAGAATGGTGCTTTATAGTTTTTCTACACTGATTTTAGCACCTCTCTTTAGCCTCCATGTTATATATTAAGAACTTGACTTTACAAGATATATTTATGAGAGTAATTATTTTCAAAAAAACCTAGGCACTTTATGGATTAGCCCACCTGCTAGACTACTGAAAGGAATACCTGATTATACATAATCCTAAAAGAACCCAAATAAGACTATTTAGGAATCATTTTCAGAAACTTAACTGGGAAAATTATGTTGTCAAAGTAAACAATTTATGCTTAAAACTTGCTTTCAGAAGCTCAGTAGAAGAGCACCAGGGTATTGCCAACAAACACATTACTGCTCAGCAAACAATTCAACCTTGGGAGGAGTGCCACCCTAATGTATAACAAACAGGGTATTGCTGCTGTAGAAACAAATTATAATTCCTGCAGCTCTTTATTTATAATCAGCAGATGGTTTAGCAAACACCAATATATAGAGCAGAATGATGACAGCAGGTATACAGAAATTCTGCTGGCAAAAAAACTATCTATCAGAAGGAGCAACGTGTTTGTTTAACAGTGTGATGTATCCCATTGAAGTGTTTAAATAGGCACCCAAACTCATGACCAGTCAGGTCCTTGTTGCAGGCACATACTCAGTTTCCACTGGATGATACTGATGATTAATAGATACTTAGTGTCATGACACACATTCCTATTATAAACAGTACCTACTCTTTCAGATCTGCAACTAAAAAGTGCCAGCTCATTCTTACAAATTTTGAGTAAAACTAAACTTTTTTCCCCAGGACAAGGGGCTCGATGCTTGGTCAGAGACTTCTCAAGTCTGCCAAAGGAGAGGAAAAGGTGAAATAGAGGGTGGGGGAACCCCAGGAAAACAAAGTGAACGTAGGTGGTGATGCTGGGAGAAACAAGCAAGTGCAGAGGTGACAAACGCTGCTGTAGAAGTTAGTTGATGCTTCAGACAGCCGCCTAATCTCCCTTACACCTGGTCTCAGCTCTGAGCATATGCATTTTACAGTGCTTTGCCACAAATCAGAGAATACACAACATACCGTTCTGCAAACTACAAACACTGCATAGAACAGAGATCAGCAGTTCAGACAACAGCCACAAAGAGTCACAAAAGTATTTATGTCTCAGTGAGTCCATGAGCATCTCTTTTTCAATTGCATGCAGACTGTGACAATATTACTCACTGAACAGTAAAGCAACTATGGCAGGACAGCAAAGCTTTTTCTTGTAGACCCAGTAACAAGAGGGAACTTATTGCAGGCCACAAAAAAAAAAAAAAAAAAAAAGGCTGTTGATTGTCTGGTTTCTTTGTGTAAGTCTTATTGAATTACATTGCTGGGGATTTCTTAGTACAAGAAACTCTTCAGTTCTTCATTTCAGCTACTCAGCAAAATTAACTCTGTTCTTCCCCATTCTACTTTTAAAAAGACTAGTAGACAACTCAAAGTGATCCAGTGTACGTTTTCATCCTAATGGAAACAAGTACTACTCCCTGGACATCATCATTTCACTTAAACAAAAGAAGCAATGCAAATTATCACAAATAAAAGGTAAAATATATTACATTAACATTGAAACAATATTATTCCAAATGTCAAGCTGATAAATTTATTGGCCTGTAACTGTAGAATAGTTATTCCTCAAATATAGAGCAAGTACTCTTATGAAGCTGACTTGCTCTTGTAAGCTTAACTTTCTGAAGTCTGAAAACTCTCACAGTGCTTGACTTGTGTGTCTAAAAGAGTGAAAGAACTAGCTGAAGTCAGTCTCATGATTCTGACATTCAAATTTCTCTCTTAGCCCCATCCTATGTGCTCTGATAAGACAGAGATGCACAGCATCTCAGCAATAGCACTAAGAGCATTTACTCCTTCTAACTTACTATTTAAAGAAGCATTTGTGAACAGTACTTTAAGATCACCACACTTTTTTGGCTTGCGATAAAATCTGCGTTGGCAGTCACTTGGTGGAGGTAGATAGCCTTTCAGCATTTTGAATTTGAGATTAACACATTTCTATTAGCACACTTTGCTGGGTTACAGAACAAACGCTCTGTAGCCCGAAGATACATTCATGTACAACATGATGTGGCCCCCTGCTGGAAAAAGATAGCAAATAAACAAAAACAAAATCCTGCAGGTGTTTACTTTGTGAAAATCCATCTGTAATGAAAAAAAATATTCTGTAAAGATTTTTTCCCTACTTTGTTCTGAACACAAGTATGATTACATTCTGCTGTAAAACGTTCCTCTGTCCCCTATACTGCCCTGTTAGACACAATTATAACTTCTAGGGTTAAAATTTCAAAGGCTTTTCTTTGTGTTTAATGTCAAGTGAATAATGTATGAAGTGCATGTATGAATTTGGAATTAATTTATTTCTTAACTCAGGAAAACATATTCTGCCATAAGTTCCTTTACACGTTTAGAAGCTGAGGGCACCCAACACCTTGCATGATTCCATGCTTACTCCTTTTATTACTTCCCCCCATGGGACATTTTGGAAAATACTTTACTAAGTGAACTCCTGCCAGTCTCTGGTTTAGCTGTCACAGTGTTTACTCAGCAACTTCTCTTTAATTGAAAACTTTTTTTCTCTTCCTTCAATTTGCTGGTAAACTTGGAGGGTAGAGGTGGGGGTTAGGAACAAAACCCTAATGCAAAAGAGAGTAATGACCATTAGACACACACCCCCCTCCAAAAAAAACCCCTGAATTTAAATATAAATAATATAGCAGCCTGTCTTAATCTGATATTATATTTATAGACATCAGTGTTTCAGAACTGGTGTATGAAACCTGAAAAGCTGATCAGTAGCCAGCAAAACAATCTAAAACAACCTATATAAATGAAACTAATTTGGGTATCACCTGTGTACATTTACTAACAAATCTTTACATATTTAAATTAAGAAATAATTTTAGCACACATTGAAGTCTTCACAGCTAAGGAAATGAACATACTTGATTTCAATATCAAATCATCAATTATATTAATTAATATGTATTTCAATATCTAATTAATGAGACACCAGCTAATTCTTGGGTTTTTTTCTCTTTGCAATAAAGCAAAAAAAAAAAAAAAATTAGGCAGAATTTTCTGTCCCAATTGTCTTTAACAGGACGGATTCTACATTGGCAAAAGCAGAAAAATATTAAAAAACATCCACTGTTTTTTAAGCCAAATATCAAACACTGATTTTCCAAAACATCTGCTTTGCAAGTAGTGATGCATGTTAATACATGAACTGGAAATCTAGTTCCAGTTTAGCCTTCTGCTTCTGAAGCCTATATAAAATAATATCAGTGGATTTAAGAGATACAGGTATGACCTGGAAAAAGAAAGGAACTAGGAGTGATGAAACAAAGGAGGAAGTTACAAGATGTTTATAGTACACAGAGATAATAAGGAAAGTGGTCCAAATAAATTTATTTCTCTTCTGTCTTTTTTAAGTATGTGAGGCAAGTTCCAGAGTTATGTTTCTTTCTTCTAAAAAAGTGTATATATATATATATATAATTTAAATAATGTCATAAATAATTGTATAAGCTTTTATATGTATACAAATAAATATTTTCATATTTCTATGTAAATTTTTCTATACTTATAAGACACATAGATACATTAAAAATATCTAATTCAAAAGAATTTTAAAACATTCTTCTGCTCCTCTACTGACTTGCTGCAATTCATAAGTAGTAAAAATTACAGGAAGAAGTGGGTTGGTTTCATTGTGCACATGGGGCTTCAGACAATTACATCATTTAAAAACATTAAATTCATTTTTTATTATTTTATAATCAGAATCTGACAGTTCTGCTTGGTTTTGGAAAAGAGTTCTAAATTGCAAAACTGTGGAGTTCTCAAGACAATTGAAGATTATTACACAGGAGATAGGGAGGCCAGAGCAAAAAAGAAAGTACACACCATTTACTTTTAGAGGGAATCTTGGTCAAACCACAGTCTACAGAGTCCTTTGCTTAGTTTTACTACATGCAAGAACACCTATTCCAGTTACAGTTAAAAAACATTGGTCATTAACAATTTGTTGAGGGTTTATTACCAAACCTACCTCTAGGAATAATGAAAGAGTCTAAAGTAGCATTTCCTCGTTTACAAATATAGCCAAGTTTCTTATCACATTCCCAGTTCTCCCACTTAGCACCTTTGCCAGGATTCAATGCACCACAGATTTTTCCAGGTTCTGGAGAAGGATGGCCTTAAAAAGAAAAAATAAAACAAAACAAAAAACTACCACCACAAATCTCAACAACATAGTATAAGCAGAACATGGTCATCCTCCCAGCTCTCACATTCCCTTCTGGTCCATGCTTCGACCATAAAATGCATTAACACACAGACAGCTGTAGTACTCAATGGTTCTTTAGCCTGGAGGGAGAAGTTCATTCCTTTAAGAGAAAATTTTTCCACAGCAACCACAAGTTGCAAATTCATAATTTAACATCCTCTTTACACGTTCAAAGTCCTGGTAGGAGGTATTACAGTGTACGTGTTTATTTTCTTTGGGATTTTTTCCTTTTCTAAATGGAGAATGTGTAAGCTCCAGAGGACAGTTTTTAGATTAAAAAATTGTTCTGTAAGCTAGTCAAATTCTGTACTTGGTATAAGGAAAATAATAAGTGATTATTTTGCTGGTGTGAACTTCCTGTTAATTTGTCTAAACAACATGACAATATCAAGATATTTGTATATTTTTTGTTAGAGTTGGTTATCTTCTTCCCATAGGAGAAATAGATATGCTTCAAAAATACAATTTTGAATTGTTTTATTGCACAAAGAAATTTAGCTATTGGCAGCTAGATAACCAAAATGTCTAAGCAAAATCCATTTTGTTTAAACAGTTCCTTTTTATTTGTTTATTTATTTAGGGCTAGTGAGAGGAAGAAGTTTTCACAAATTCCCTTAAAATATGTTAATGGAAAAGAGCCAGTTCTTAAGCAACCAGTGTAATGGGGATGAGACAGAGAATGGCTGAACCAATGTAAAGTCATGAAGGAGACAGCACAAATATAAAATATGTTATATGGACATAAGTGTAGAGTATTAACTTTTAATGAAATTAAGGACTGTAAGGACTTAAAGATAAATGAAGTCCATTTTTGTTACATCAAAACCCAACTTAGCTATTTAATTTTTTACAGTACAACTGAGTTGTCTGCAGTTTTAATAACCATGAACAGCTCCTTTTGCTGCTCTGGCTCCATCCCACAGCTGTGTTTCCCCCACTCCTCCTTGCGTGCAGATTCTCATCACTGCACTCAGACCACAGACCTGTAAATACCTCCACAGCAACTTGCAGTTCATCTGATTTCCTGTACTCACTCCACTGGAGAGTTATTTATAAACTAGTTCAATTCACTCTTCAGAGCTTGCCTGCTCACAAGGTTTGTCCACCCAAAATGTGTTTTTGGCCTTATCTACACAAGGAAGGTCCTGGGTGATACACTGGAGCATGCACTTATAGTTACTGGTGAGGAAATGCTCAGTGAAGATAAAGAGCACACTGCAGAACTTCAGACACCTACTTTAAATTAGTCTTCAAAAGCTCCCTGAATAGCCAGTGCAAAGGCACAAGGCAAGGGTCCTGTAAAAAGCCATGATTACATAGGCACCCTGAATGGTCAACCAGAGATGCAGCCCTTCACCACATGCACAGATGGCTCAGAAACTTTTTAATGATGGTACCCAAGTTCAACACTGCTGCCACAGCTGTGGAGCAGCTGGGCTTCCATCAAAGAAGTCTGGCCTCAAATTTTCAGTTTGATTTGTGCTACTGTTGAAGGTAGATTAATCCTAAATGAAAATGAAAAGCTATTCTTGAAGCAAATAAAGAAAAATTAACAAAAACAAATGGGAAAGGAATTTGAAGAAAAAGAGCAAACAAACAAAAAACTCCCCACCACTGATCACTCTAATCTAACAAATGAAGACTTCTACAACACTTGATTTTTTCTGTATTCAGAAATAAAATAAATTAGGAAGATATGCAAATGAAGTGTGAACAGATGACTTAAAACTTGCCTATGGATTTTGAACCATTTCTCTTATGAATAATAAATTAAGCCTGGGCCATATCCCCTAACATAAGGGCCATTACTCATAGCATTTATAATCACAATCAGAATCATTCAGCACCAAAACAAGATCAATAATTGCAGGAGAATAAAGTGCTAGAAAATATATTTGTTACACAATGACCAAATGTTTGCCTTTTGAACTGAGTAGCAATGCACTTAACCTTACCTGGAACCCAGTTTAAGTACCGAAAGGGAGCACCACCAACCCATTGCCATCCACTGTTGAAATTCAAACTGTTGAGACCAAACCAGAGAGCTGAGCTCAGCGTGCGAGTCAGACCTGGGTGACAGAGACACAGAGAGACATTGCAAGTCCACAGCAAGAGAAAACACTCCTCAAAACTTGAGAACTGAAATCTTGTTAAGCTTTCTCCTTTTTCCTAGTACAAGTTTAAACAATTTTTAACATTCTAGTTAAGGTGGTTATGCTAAACCTCATGAACCAGTCATCTTACATTAGTCAGTTTAGTTTTAGACTTTTGACATATTTAGGTTTGGAGAATTTTATTACAACAGAAAACAAAATTACTCTGCTGCCATTGATAATAAGCACAAAACTTGGGGGTTTTTTTCAGAACTATAAAATATTAAATGGATAAAGTTGCAGAAAAGGTCACAAAACTAAAAATCAGTTTTCTAAAATGAAAGATAGTTTCCCAGGGTGTATTTTCTCTTCCATAAAATTAATGAGTGTGAATTTCACAGCGTAAAAAACCTGCTCTCATTTATCAAAATACATTAAAATGCAATCATTGCAAACATCTTTTTAACAGCATATCTTATTGTATCTTATTATTATATATCATATATGATATATTATATATCATATTCTTCAGACTGATACAAAATACATTAAAATGCAATCATTGCAAACATCTTTTTAACAGCATATCTTATGCATTTTTCAGACTGATTTGATTTCAGTTCTTTAGCCAATATTAAATCAGGCTTCAAAAAGACAGTTCAAATGTATTCCTCTAGCTCTGAAAAATACTTGGAAATATCATGTTGCTGTATGGCCCTGCTGGACATCATTCATAGTCAGTACTAATCAGTCTATATCTGCCCTTAGTACAAGGCTTGGAAGAGCAGCTGGATGCCTGCTGGTTTTTTTAAATTTAAGTGTATTTCTGCATAGTTCACAGAAAATCATTGTGCAATATGTATCATTTGTTTCTGCTTCTATTGATGGCATCATGCCAGGATGCTGCAATTTGTAGTTGTCTTTGATACCACGATGATGGGTAGCACTTGAAGCATGGCAAACTTAAAAGGAGAGGTAGTTGACTGGAAAGAATTGGAATCTCAGACCTGGTTTTGCACCAACACATTAACATGCTCTATTACTTCTCCTGGACAAACAATTTGTGGTTAGGAGAACAGAGAAGTGAGCATGACAGGAAATCCTACTACTGCCAGGGTATTTGTATAATGAAAAACTGATCTTCACCTACATTTAGCAGCCATGTCTATCAGTTTGCAATTAAAACACATCAACTAATAACTACCTTCTGTGCCAGCACCAGTTTGCTGCCTCGTCACCTACATTTAGCAGCCATGTCTATCAGTTTGAATTAAAACACATCAACTAATAACTAACTACCTTCTGTGCCAGCGCCAGTTTGCTCCCTCAAGCACTAATTTCAACTGTAATTTTCTCACAGTCATTTAAAAATCAACCCATGTTTTGACCAAATCTTTAAATTGAAAACCGAAGTTTAGACAGAAGAAATTATTAATAGCACTAAAAATACATTTCTCCTTCCTCTAAAGTGAAGAAATATGGATTTGATTGGTGGACTACTAGATGGGCACGGAATTGGCTGGATGTCTGCATCTAAAGAGCTACAGTCAATGGCTTAGAATCCAGTGGAAACCAGTAACAAGTGGTGCTCCTCTAGGGTCTGTATTGGGACCAATATTATCAATATCTATGTCAGTACCATAGGCAGTGGGATGGGGTGCACCCTCAGCAAGTTTGCAGGTGACACCCAGCTGAGAGGTGGTTTGGCTCACTGGAAGGAAGCAGTGGCAACCAGAGGGCCTCTGACAGGCTTGAGGAGTGGGTCCATGCCAACCGCATGAAGTTCAACACAGCCAAGCACCAGGTCCTATCCCTGGGTCATGGAAATTCACAATATCAACATGGACTAGGGGATGAATGGACTGAGAGCAGCACTGCAGAGAAGGACTTCAGGTGCTCATGGATGGAAAGCTGGACATGACCTGGCCATGACCACAGCCCAGAAAGCCAAACATGTCCTGGGCTGCTTCCAAAGCAGCGTGGCCAGCAGGGCAAGGGAAAGGATTCTGACCCTCAACCCTTCTCTGGGGAGCCACACTCGGAGTGCTGCATTCAGCTGTGGGGTCCCCAGTACAAGAAAGGCCTGGAGCAAGTCCAGAGGAGGCAAGAAAATTCATCAGAGGGCTGGAGCATCCCTCCTGTGAAGAATGGCTGAGAGAGTTGGGGTTGTTTAGCCTGGAGAGGAGAAGGCTCTGGCGAGATCTTATCATGGCTTTTCAATAAATTAAAAGGGCTTCTAATAAATTTGGAGGAAGACTTTTTACCAGAGCTTGTAGTGACATGACAAGGGATAATAGTTTAAAAATGAAATAGAGTAGATTTAGATTTGATATAATGAAGGCATTTTTTACAATGTTGATGGAACAGGTTGCCCTGAGAAATTGTTAATCCTCATCATTGAAAGTGTTCAAGCTAAGGTTAGATGGACTTTGAGCAACCTAGTCAAATCCATGATGTCCCATACCATGGCAGAGAGGTTGGCCTAGATGATCTTTAAATGTTCACCTTTCTACCCAAACTATTCTCTAATCCTCTTATTCTACAAATTTAGAGAGTACAACATATAAGTTATGGTATAGAATATTTTATATTTCAACTGATGTAACATATTCAAAATATTTTCTAATCTATTTAAGAGATGAATCAGTTAATTATTTTATGTTTTTACACAGGCTGAGAATGTATAAGGAGGACTTTCTCAATGCAGAATGTATTATATTCAAGTAAAATTTAATAATTTTCTCATAGGAGAAGTGTGGAAACTCTTTCCAAAAACATTGAAGGAGATTGAAACTAAAAGAGAATATTTATGAGTTCTTTTGCTTATTAGTTCTTTTTCTTTCCATATTTTAGGATATATTGAGGATGCAATGGCTTTAGTGAAATAGGCAAAACTGCCGACTAATATACATTACAAGAAGAGTGCAAAAAAGGTGCAATCCTGGTATCTGCATCTTCAGTTTACAAACTGCTTTGCATTTCTCTGCATTCCAACATTCATTCTTTATTGCCTACATTACTTAATTGTTGTATTTTTTATGTCACTATTAGTTTATGGCAATATTTAATCGTGGTAAAATAAATATTATCTGTCCTATATTTCTAGATGAATCGTTCAATATAACTATTTCAATTTACTAATTACCAGAATTGAACAAATATAATCTTCAAGACGGAACATGCCATATTAGTGTCACTGTTGCAATAATACATTTTATTAAGGAAAAGATGGATAATATTAACCTACCTGTCAGGTATGTTTGTTCGTGTAACTCTGTGATGCTCAATAGCTCTGCCTTCTGCTGCTGACAACTTTTTCTTGCCTGATGCCATTTCAGAGCTGTCTCAGAGTTTATCTGGTACTGGACATTTGTTAAGGGGTCTGTGTTCCACAAATCACTGCTAGTAACTATAGGGAGAAATGAAAATGCTGTAACTCATCATGAAGACAGAGCCAGATAAAATATACCAAAAAAATTGCATAGCAAAAGACACAAATGCCTGAACACTGCTATAGACAAGTGGTTTAAAAGGAATGCTGAGGTTCTCTAATGTAATAGTAGATCCAAGATAGCAGACAGGGTATGAAACAAGGTCACTTTTTTCTCTGGTACAAAATAATCTGCTGTTTAAGGTAAAAAATAAATTGCTAAAAACCTGCTAAAAGGGTTGATTTGTGAATGTGGAGAAAAAGACTAAAAACTTTCAGGCTGATGCTAGCTAAGGTGTATATCAAGCTGACCTTTTTACTGAGACAAACCCCAGGGTTTTTTTACTTATTTGGGTCACTATGTAAAGTGGCTATGGATTTTCTTACTGTGATTGTGGCAATCAGACCCAAGTGCTGAATGCAAAACTGACATCATCAGCATCAATCTCACATTTCCCTGCAATTCCTGATTTCTTAAGCATGTCTGACATGGCAGGACTTTCTCCTCTGCCACAGAGCCTGACTGAACTCCTTGAATACCTGAATTGGCATTTTCAAGCAATGCCAGTGAAAGCATCATCCAAAAGGACCCAAGAGTAGAAGCTGCCTCAGAAGGTAACACACTCTTTGCTGCAGTCTCTCCTGGCTCATCTCAATTGTTTTTCCACAAACAAGCAACAGAAAGCAGTGTGATCTTGTTCTGCTAAAAATGGAACGTACATGAGGTCCCAGCACTGAGCTAAATATCACATAAAGGGATTAAAGTTGCATGACTAAAGCAGAACACAGCAGAGATCACTGCATGTCTGCCAACAAGGAGAAAAAAAACCTGAATTCCTGAAGCCTTTATCAGCTTCTCAAACTGCAATCTTAAAAAATTGAGAGAAAGAGGTCTTATCTAAATTCAGAGTGCTCAGAATACTTCATTCTGCAAATCGAGAATAACAGTACAATAAACAAAACTCAAAACAAAGCCTGATACATGTTAAATACCAGGAGGTTGCCTACCAGTTCCACTTTTTACTGTATTAAATCTGATTATCTATAGGTAATATAAAGTGCTTCTTTTCACATTCTCTTTATTTTAAAAAGAAATTAAGTATAACCTACTGTAGTAATGATATTTCAGTAAAAGTGGTAACTTTCATGTGATTGTTATTATCCACAAATCAACTTCTGTCCAAAATATTTTATAACTATCAGAATTAAATCCTTGCTACACTATGTTCTAGAAGACCATAAATCCCTGTGCACAAGTCTGGGATAAAATTAATATTGCAAAATAGTAAAATCTATAATTCGATAAAGAAAACTGCCTCTGACCTGAGAGTAAGAGGTTTATAAATCTTGTGTAATTATTACAGAGAAGAGGTAAACAAGTTTCGGGCATTCATCCAACCTTCCACCTCAGTTCCCCTGTCTCATAATTTATAGCTGACTTCCATATGGTGCTCTCCTGTAGAATTTTGGCCTTTCATAAAAATCAAACTTATTTCTAAGTCTTGGAAAATTTACTTTTAAGTTGCATGAGTTTTAAGAGTTCAAATGCCTTCACAGAGCAGGATTTTGGAAAATCTGAATGCTATTGTTTAAAGCTTAGTTCCCCAGAGAAACAAAAAGATGAAACACTTCCCTGGAATAATATATTTTAGCACCTAAGGTAAATTAATGTTAAATCACACCTGTCCTCAGTATATAAGTAGAAAATTAATAAAAATCTGAACTCTATCCCTACACAGATTAATTCAGCATGCATTTATTTTCTGCAGGTTTTTTTTCTGTCTTAGTCACTTGCATTTTTATGCATTACTTAATGCATAAAAAACCCTTCAGAATGGTTTCTGAATCCTTTATCCATCAAGAGAGGACTCAATGGAGTTTTTCCCACTGGAATAGAGCTATAGGTACATGTTGAGTCACTCTCCTGATGGTCTTACACTGTACAATTTGTTTTCTTCCCCAGCACCTTCTTTGAAGTGCAGCATACAGTTCATGGTGTAACCTATAAAGAAGCAGCATTTCCTAATCTACTAAAAATTGTTTGCTGTAGCAACGCTGTTCAGTTCCTTTCCTTAGGGTTTAAGCTTCTGCTGTTATTGTCTCAGCATCTCTCTCTAAATCACCAAATAAAGGGTCATAACCACAATTGTGTCACCTCCACTGATAAAATTTCTCCACCTCTATTGATTACAATAACTGTTGCAGGTCAGCCTCATGTCCTCTTCATTTTGGAGAAGACCTGGTTTTGGTCACATCATGAGAAGTGACAGACATTTCACTGAAGGTCCTGGCCCCAGTATGAGCAGCTGGAAGAGTTTGCATCACATATTTTCATGCTTGCACCCTTGGTCCATTTAAGAAGACAGTTTAGGAAACAACACTTTATTCTTAGTAAATAAAGTTCAACACACACATTCTTAAACATTCTATTTTTAAAGGTGTTGTTGAAGTTTATTAACTTATCACACTCTCACATCTCATTCATTTAACTTTCATAGGGATGACTAAAACTTCTGCTTCCATGGCCTGTCTCTCACTAAAATATATGACCCAAACTTGAATATTTTATAGCTAGTACTGAAGAATCAGGAAGGAAACATGCAGGCAGTCAGCATAAAGCAGCTTTTTCCAAAAACAATCACTGCCATCTGAATGGATTTCCTTGAATTATGCCAAAGAATTAAACAAAATTTTTATGATGCCTCCTATTTGTTGTACTCAAATAATACAAAGCAGAGAGTATTCTTAAGTCAGCTTTGCATGTGCTTTATTAGTGGTACTGATATTCCCAGCATTTTTTTATTGTCCTGAAAATGATACTGGCATAGAAGAAAAAAAAAGTACAGCTTTTATTTTCTGAAATACTGAATGCAACATTCATGGAAATCAGGCAAGGACACCAGTATTTTGTCATCAAACCAGTTAAGATCAACTCAAACAGTTTTCTTCACATTAAAGGAAAGGCATTTTTTTTCTCCTTAGCTCTGCTTGCAGTCAGCTGGAGCTTCACAGCAAAACACGATAATAAAGAAGAAAGGAGGAAAAGTGCTACCCTTCTCTGCATGACAGAAAAAGCAGCTTGCAGACAAAATGCTTAGTACATATTTTACAGAGGTCCAGAGAAAATTCATTCAAATTTAAAAGACAGAACTAAAATATAGTACACAGATTTGGGAAACACTGGGATGTACTAAAGAGTTCATGAAAGTTCCTTTATGTCTAAAAGGGAACTCATTCTCCAAAGTAATTTTAATTTTCAATTAATCTGTATTCTAGCTTTCATTTCCACTTCATAGATTTCTACTTTTTGACCTTTTATATACACTTATGCGAATGTAAGCATCTAATTTACTTTCTATTTAAGTAAATGGTGTACATAGAGATTCCAGAAAACAATTAAAATACTTTCACCCAAAAATAATTGGGCCATGTTTTTTATGCTGGGTCCTATAATTGGATATTTATGTTGCTCTTAAAAGGAAAGCAGACTAAACAGAGACATTTCAAACTATAAAGCACATGTTATGGACATATTTCCAGGCAGCTGAGTAACAGAACAGTGGAACTGTGAATGTAAAAACTTACATTTCATTGGACAAAATCCATACTTCCTGTCAACATCATAGTCCGAAGTGGTTCCACACCAGAACCAGCCATCTGATCTGCCAGCATTTGTGCAGTCAGCATACCATTTACCACCAAACTTAAAAGGAAATACACAAGGGGCTCCATTGTCATTTCCTTTCACTGTGTAGGTATCTAAGGAGACACAACAATTCAAAAATGCATAAAAATTAATAAACATGAGATATATAGGAGTTTGTTTTTATGATCCTATTACAAAATATTATAGCAAGGAAAGCTTGCTAGCTTAGTATACGACTGTACTAGAATTGGAATATCAATCATTTTACTCTAGGTCTCAGCTGATACCCACGTTCACAGTGAGACAAATTTTTGTTGCTAAGGGAGACAACAGACCACAACTGACTGAGCTAATACAAGTATGTTCCCATGCTAAATTTCCCATGCATAACAATCAAAAGTATAAAACACACACACTTATGCCATTTTTTAAAGCACAAAAGACTGTTGAGTGTTCTCAGATCAGTCAACTGCTGATCATTTGGGACATGGAAGAGCTTGTCCATGTAAACTTCAAAGATATATGCCACAGAGTGACTCCAGTATATTAAGGCAAAATAAATTTTGTATTCACATGTAAAGATACATTTTGTTTTATCAGAAACCTGACTTAATAGAACTGATGAAAGTAACTAAAGCAGCTTTCTGTGTGCACACATTTAATATACATTCATTGATGGAAGGGCATACAGGGGAACTGGACTTGGCAAGGATTTTTGGAGAGGTGGCATACCAGAATCACTGCCTCACAGAGCTGCTAGAAAACAGAGGGACAGGACATTATTACAACTCCCCCCTGCCTTCTTTCACATAATTTGCTTTGCTAGGGTTCTTCTAGTCTGGTTTCTGGCCAAGGACTAATACTGTAATCAGCCATAGTGTAAACCACAGAAACTGCACCCATACCTCCCTCTGTGACCATTTTTGTTTATCAAAGAATACTAAATGGAAAGTCAAATATCTTTCCAGATACTTATCATGAATATATATAGAGATGTATCATACATATCTTTTTCAAATTTAACTATTTAAAATATCTTATTCAAATTTAACTATTTAAAATATCTTATTTCTTTGTCTAACATTTTTGCACCAATTCTGAGACTCCCTTCAAATGCCTAGGAAATACTCTGCAATACACTGGAAATGAAGACATCAAGAGTTAACTAATATCTTACTGCCAACAGTCTACCAACAGACTAAACACTTGCACTACATCTTTCTGTACACATGTAATAAACAGTAAAAGCTATCATCAACTGCTGTGTAATAGTTATACACAAGTTTTGAATAACCATAAAATTTTTTATTCTCTCCAAATGAATCACTACCATGCATGGTTAATCATCTATCAGCACTGACAAATTTGACAAAAATCAAACTGAAGTACTCAAAAAACAAAAAGCATATCCACTCAAGTATGGTTGATTTCACCTGAATTCACACTCACTGATCATTAATAAGATTAAAGGAATTATTCTACACATATAAAATATTTTAATTATCGACACATGAAAATTAGTTTGAAATACAGAGATTAATTTATAGAACTTTACCTTCATAGCCTCGAGAACACAGATCGTCTGTGGTTCCGTAGACTTTCCACCTACTCCATAAACCAGATCCCTTGTACAGCATAATATTCCTTTCCTGTTTGTTTCCATAGTTGAAAAACAAATCTTCCCCTTGGATTGCAAAGAGAGTCTCATTTCTGCATTCCCATCGCTGAAGTTCACTAGCCTTGTCACAAGGATACAGAGTGATGGGAACCCAGTCTTTCTTCGAAGGCACTCCCAAGCACAATTTGAATGCTATGCTCATAAGCTGGTGATCTGAGACCCACCTGAATTTTTGTGACTCATTTTCTTGAACACAAGGAGCAGTAGTCACTGAATTAGAACTTTGAGCCAGTACACAGCGCTTGTGATCTTCATTATATATTAAGAAGATGCTAGTATCTGTAAGAAAAAAAAAAACGGAGTGATTTGGTTTGAAGTAACCTTACCTGCTATCTAAATGAAATATAAATCTGGACACTCCTCTTGGTGTGAAAATCTCTTCATCTGTTCAGCAAAAGAAGGTGTGGACTACATCTGTTAAACTGGCTGCATGATGCAACCTGCTCAAATGTGAGGACATTTCAACTATTTTGTGTCAGTGAAAGCATCTACACACAAAAGTACAAGGCAGCAGAGGTGTACACCTAGTGTCTCCTGTAGGTTTAAAGCATGGCTAAACTGAAGAGAGAAAACACACTCACGGTGTTAATACAAGCTGCACCCATGGGAATTACTGAAATGAGGGAGCATGGACACTGTAGAGAGCAGATCCCGACACTGAACTCTCCAGCAGCACTGGCTCCCAGGCAGGGGGATGACAACAGCCACTAAGTTCTTCAGGCTCCATTTCCTCACAGTGGGGAGCTCTGTTCTCAAAGCCCTGCTAAAATCTTTAAGGTATTAACTGAGGAGAAGAATATGCTTTTAAGCTTTATACTTAAGCTTCTTGTAGAACATATTTATTTTTCAATTCAGTCATCAGTGACTTCTTTCTTCCGTCTCTCCATTATGAATGATATACCAACAGCAGTGGGATGTGCCATCACTAGTTATGCCTCTTCATGACTTATGGAAATATGCAAAGCTCTTCATAGCTTCCCAGGTTATTTGTCCCACTTAGCAAACAGTGCTTCACAGCATGCATTTTCATATTCGAAGTTGGTTTCAAAATTGTAGCCAATTGAAAAGTTTTTGCATCTTTTGCACTTGGATGTATTATGAGTGTAACATTTCTTGCTGAAAAATGAAAATTTCTCTTCTCTGAACCACCTGAGACACCTTTTGGCACAGTAACTTTATCATGCTCTTTCACATAAGATTACAGGATGCACAAAATTTTAAAACTGTGTTTTAACTGGGCTATGAGATAGGAGGGAGAAATATTAATTTATGTGACTCTAGGGATGGAAGCTGATTGAAATACTATTTATTTTAGTGCGTGATTACCAAACTAAACAAATTCTATAATGGAGAAATAGTTAAGGGGAAAACAGGTTAAACCACAGAAAGTCTTCCCTTCTCTGCTGAGGCTCTAATGTGGAAATGATCATATTTTTCTGCAGAAGAACAATCTAGGAACAAATAACCTCTCTCTCAGAGAAAGAGCTGACCTAGATGTATCTCATCTATAGTTCAGCTTCCTTCTCTTGTCCTTTGGCTTCCAACTCACTAGGAAGTAATGTAAAACTGATGAGCACTGGAGGCAGAAATTGTTGTCTTTTGCCAATCTGTTTTACTCACAGACAATACAAGGAAATGTATAATTATCACTGCTGGTGACAACTTCTTTTTATTCTGCTTTTCTACTAGCATTTAGCACAATGTTATTGTAAACTGATATATGCAGTGCTTGCAACTCTCCTTTTCCTGAAATAATGTTTAAAGTTTCTGGATAAAAGAGATGTCAAACAATTTCACATGTGTAGAAAACACTACTTGATTTTTCAAACTGTTAAAATTGTATCTGTGGCCTAAAATAACAGTCCTTATTTTCTGGTTCTTGTGGTGTTAAAGAGATGCTATTTCACATGGAAAAAAAAAAAGTATCACTAAGTCAAAAACTTGGATTACTGCATCCAAGCATGAGAGGGTGCAGAGTTTTGGCTTCAAAAATGAAGTTAAAAAGCTGAACAAAGTGGTCTGGCCAGTGGGGATGGGGAAGGGGACAAAACAGGCTCTCTACTGTTCTGATGATGCCTTTGCAAACCATTAGAAGTGTGTAACCCCAACACACCTGCTTACACAAGGGCATATTCCCAATGCAGGGAATAGTACATATGCAAGCAGGGAAAAGGCCAACTCAGCCAAGGAGGCATTGAAAATAAGCTGACACCAAAACAGGAGAACAGAACAGGAGGGAGCAGGATGCTGGAACAACTATGGCTGAGGCTGTAATTGCAGGATTTCCTTTCCCTCAGTGTTGCTCCTCTCTCATCCATGGCCATCAAGCAGACTCCTAACTTAGTGTTGTATTGCTCAAGTTTACAGCTTTATTTCTGTTTATTCTGCCATCTTGCTCACCGAAGGCTATCCCCACATAGCAGTATCTGTGTGAGTAATTAGATAGTCTAGAAGAAACAAGCCAGGTATTTGTGCAGCACTTCCTCTGCCCTGCCAAGTCCTCCCTGTAAACACTTGACACCACTCTTGCCAACATGATGAGCTGTATCTGTAAAATGGGCTGAGCAGAATCACACACAGCACCATTAGCTGTGTTCCACTGTTCTGCAGCAACATTTGTTATAGAACTCTGTAACAGGTGCCGCTCTTCACCACAGATGAACCGTGGGTGGAACACTTTAAGGTCCACCACAGTGTGCTCATGTGTACCACAATGTTGGTACTTTGAATTAAACCTATTTCTAACAATAATTCATATTTTAAAATTTACTCCTAGAAGGAAGGTTTTTAAAATGCATAAGAACATGCCAGGCTTGGGAAACAACTTCACCACTACCAGGACACAAGCAGCCATTCAAGGAGATCTAGCATCTTTTCCCTCAAATGTCCCCAGTAGATCCCAAAAGAGTTTTTCTCACAGGCTTTCATTTTTCTTTACTCACCACATTGTGACTATTTGCCTATCTATCTCTGGCCCCAAGTTGTATTTAAGAATTGTGCCAAGTACTGTAAAATCTCACTGGACAATATAATTTCCATAACGGAGATTTCCAGGATGCCAAACTAACTTCACACTCTACAGCTTTTCCAAACCATCACAGATTATGTGAGTGTAAATAAGGAAGTAATTAGAGCAACCAGTGAAGTGCTACCAGTGTTAAACACTAATGGAGAGCACCAGAAAAGCAGACCCAAAGCCAGAAGCAAAAGAAGAGGGAGCAAGGAGGCAGATGCAGGCAGGTGACTGTCTTCCCTACACAGGCTCTTGTCTACCAGACTGATAGCCTAAAAGATTGCTGCTAGTTACACAAAAAGGAAGAAAGGTTACAAGGCAGTGCTACAAAGATTTGCATTGCTAGATCTCAATCTAGAGAGCAGAGATGCTCAAAGGTTTTCAGAAAGGGAAGGTGCAAAACTTTCACTGAAAAGTAGCTGCGAGCTGGAAATCAGGGCAAATCTCAGAGTAAGTGTGTACAAACTCCAGGTATCACCAGGCAACACAACTTCCCCCTGTTCTCACCCCTCTGTCCATCCCAGCACCTCAGCTACCCTAACATTCCCCATGAAAGCCATCTGTCAAAAGCAGGGCCCATCCAGGAGGGCTGGAGGACGGGCAGAGCCCCAGTACCGGGCAGTTCCGCAGACCTCTGTGGTCTCTGAGGGAAAGCTGCTGATGGTGTTAAATGAGTCAGGGACTGACCGGAGCGCTGGGGGAAACTGAGGCAGCGCCGGTGACAGCGCTGCTCGGCGTCCACAGCGCCACGGGCACCCAAAAGGCCGCCCTGCCAGGCAGCTTTTCCCGCCGGGCACCTCTGGATGCGGGCGAGGAAGGGGTCCCGAGGGCAGGCCGCCTGCATCAGCCGCCCGCCCGCCGCGGAGAGGCTTTAAATGGATGGTGGTGGGCTTCCCCTGCGCCTCCTGCCCCCCGAGCCCCGGAGCAGGCTCGGCTCCGTGCCCGCCGTGACCCCGCGTTGCTGGGCTCGGCTAGCCCGCTCAGCCCCGCGGGCACTTACCCAGCAGCGGAAAGGCCCGCGGCAGAGCTCCGAGGAGCAGCAGGAGCAGGGCGGGAGCCATCCCCGCCGCCAGGTCCGCCGCGCTCGGGAAGGGCTGGTGGATCAGGGGAAAACTCTGGGCTCCAAATGATAAGGAAATATCCTGTCACATGGGGCGTTTTGAAATAACAGGAATTCGCTGTTCAAACTTTGCTTTCCTAAGCTGATTTTTTTCGCCGTAGCGGAGGAAAGAGCGTTCTTCCAGGCATGTGCAGGTGATAAAGCGGTGACAGCTGAGAGGAGCGCTGCTTTTTTTTGTTGTTGCCGTTGTGTGTGGCGTTTGTTGGTTTTTTCCTTTTATCCCCTTTGCGACTCTGACAGCGCTGCATCTGGGTCAGTGGCTTGTCTTCCAAGAAAATTAGCCAACCCCGCTCGGAGGGAGGAGGATATCCCTCTCCTTTTCTGCTGGGGTAAGGAAAGGAGAAGGATAATGGGTAAGAAACTCAAGTCTCAAAGAAAACCCCTACTCGAGCACCCGGGCTGCTCCTCAGAGCGAGGACTGCAGCAGGAGCAGAGACCCACTTTTGGGAGCCCGGCTCTGGGCTGAGCCCCGGCCCCATCGCTGCTCCCAGGGGGAAGGCAGGTCGGGCTCGGGGCTGCCGAGGAGGGGACGAGTGGGTTTAAGGACACTAAGAGGCATTATCTGCAGTCCAATAAATGAACTTCAGCCGATTTGTTTGTTTGTTTGTTTATCCTTCCCACAGTGATGGCACTATCTGTTGTTAACAGGACTCAAATCTTGCTCGTGAATCAGTGCGGGAAAGACAAAACCTTGCCTGCTGGTTTCCTGCGTTTCACAAGCTAAGCACCTGCCTGGAACTAAATGATCTTTCTGAAAAGGTGCCTTTAGAGCACAGTCAGCTTTGGTGATTTTACAGCTTCTTGCTGTGCTGAGTACAGAGCAGCATGCTATTTCTTTGAGATCACTATCAATGTACAGTCTGAAAAGTCCAAATGGATTGAAAACATCAGTCTTACTGTTGCTTTACATAGAAATGCTTTTATAACATGTGGGACTTACTGGGTATTTTGATGGGGCATACATGGGGCTCAGGGAGCACCTTACTGCCCTTTACAGCTCCCTGAAAGAAGGGCTTAGTGAGGTGGGGGTTGGTCTCTTCTCCCAGGCGACAAGTGGCAGGACAAGAGGAAATGGCCTGAAGTTGCACATGGGGAGGTTTAGACCGGATATTAGGAAAAATTCTTTGCTAAAAGAATGATCAATCATTAAGGCTGCCCAGGGATTGGTGGAATAACCGTCCCTGGAAGTGTTTAAAATGTGGAGATGTGGTGCTTAGAGGCATGATTTATTGGTGAGCTTGGAAGAGCTGGATTAATGGTTGGACTCAATGATCCTAGAGTTCTTTTCTAACCCCAAAAAGTCTATGATTCTGTGAACCTGTAAGGCATCAAAACCTACCATGTGTATAAAGCCTGTTGTGCAGCAGGCTGTACCCCTGTGTTGTCATGTACTTGGAAATCGCTGTTAAGTATCAAGAAATCATGAAAATCTTCCTTGGTGGAAGTTCTGGGTGGGAAAGTACAGCACATTTAGGGAAACACCAATATGAGATTAGCATGGAATGAGGCAGAACAGAGTTAGAAGGTACTTTGACACTATTATAACAGAAGAAAAAAAAATGGAGATTAAAAACAAGCTCATTTTAAGTCAATGAAACTCCTGTTAGCATTGGAAAGGATTCCAGCCAGGCACTTCTGGTGTGCTGGGTCCACTTGGGGGCTACATGAGGGGAGTAAAGAGGAAGTGCCTCATAATTTCTCTCAGCATCTGTAGAACCACAAAAAGGTCAGGAACAGCCTGGCCCAGGGATAGGATGTGGGAAGTATTTCAGCCATAATCAGCAATGTTCTGTATTGTTGTGTTGATGAATTGTCTTTGGGAAACTTAATCTCTTGCTGTAGTGTATGGGAGATATTTATTTTTCCCTAATTATTTGCAAAACCTGAAAGCCCAGGAAAACATCTAGTGTTAAAAGGAACAAGTTAGAACACTCAGAAAAGTGCTGCTGCCCTAACAGAACACTGCTATTTCTAAGACAATCACTGAAAGTTTGGGTATTTGTGGTATTCTTTTGGCTCAAGATAAACAGAGAAGGGAGATGCTGCATGAAGTTCAGTCCCAATGTAAAAAAATAAAACTGCCACCAAAGTCTTTACATGGTTATGTAAGACTGATTATATGATGATTATGTGCAACAAAGGCTGCATGTAACTTAAATGAGTTATAAACTTAAATGAGCATGTAACTTAAATGTGTTGCACAAATAGGAAGAAAAAGGGAATTAAGTAGATGAGTAGTGATACATTTCTGGCTGTCAGTGGCTGAATGAGGAATGAGCTATTCCTTGAAGTGACAGAAGAAACTGTTTTAGGCTGTTCTTGCAGTTTCTCAAAACTGAACTGGACAAGATACTGAGTAACCTGATCCAAGTCAGCCCTTCTTTAGAGAGGAGGTCATGCTAGATGACCTTCCAAGGTCTCTTCCAACCAAAATGAGACTTCAGAAGAGCTACCTCCAAGTGAAGTATTGCAGCCTCCCCTCCTGATCTGAAAACTGCCTTTTTCTCACTGTCCCTTACTCTCACTGGATATATATACTGGAGATATTACCAGTTCAAATCCATTTTGACACAGACATGTGTGATACACAATTATATGTCTATGTGTATACACATAGCCCCTATCTAGATCAGCACTGGTCCTGATGAGCTTATCCACATATTCTCTGTGTCTCATCTGCAGCACACTCATCAGTAATTATATCTGGATCTGGCTCCCTCTTTCATTGTGAATCATGTATTCTGATCTAATATAGTCAAAGGGAAAGATTTTCTCTCTTCTGAGACAAAAGTATTCAGCAAAGCCTCAAGCTGTAGTAATTTGAAGGCAAAAAGTTACCAAAAGCTCAATCTGCTAAACAACTAATGACAGGGTACATGTCCTAGATAGACATATGTTTTCATCTTTCCTGTGGGTAGGAAGCCAGCTGACATTTACACAGAACAGAAAGGCTTGAATTCCTCTGAGACAGGTCAGACCTAAAACAGCACAGACCAGCAAAGTCCCTCCATACACACCAGCACAGACCCTCTCTCCTTGTGGCATATCCATATGCAGTTCTTGCAACTGGTCATTCCTCCTGGCAAAATACATTGAAATCCTGAAGCCCCTTGACTTTTATAGCAGAATGGAAAATGGAAAGTTCAGTCCTAAATGAAATCATATCCAGACTCAAAACATAATATGTGTGGAATAATTGTAGGTGTGGAAGGAAATCAAGTGGATTACTATCCATGCTTTTACATTTGTATCCAAGATGTTTTTTGGTGTTTCCTGTGGAAACCTGTATCTCTCAGATAGTATTCAATAGTTATCTACACATTACTAATATTTGCATGGGTGCTGCAGTGGGTTACCTGCAATGGATGCCTAAAACCATTTTTGTATTTCATTAGTCGTCTTAGAGTATTCAAACAACATTCTCACACTACTGAATGATTTGGGAGAGAGAGCTTTCTAGAAGATTGTACTGTTGTAAGATAATTAAAATTAGATACTATACTGGTTTTGACTGGGATGGAGTTCATTTTCTTTGTAGCAGCTCACTTAGTGTTATGTTTTGGGTTTATGACCAAAACAGTGCTGATAAAACAGGGATGTTTTAATTATTACCGAACAGTTTTGCACATCCTGAAGGCATTTTCTGCTTCTCATGCTACTCCATCAGTGAATAGGCCAGGGTGGAGAGAAGCTGGGAGAGGACACAGCCAGGACAGTTGATCCCAGTGGGCCATAGAGATATTCCACAAAAAAAAATCTTTGATGTCATGCTCAGCCATAAAACCTGGGACAATGAGAAGGAAATAGGAACATTCATAGTTATGGTGTCTGTCTTCCCAAGGCTCTGATTTCCTTGGGAAGTAGCTGGACACCTGTCTGCCACTGGAATATAGTGGAAAAATCTTTCTCTTTTTTCTTTTGGGGTTTTTTTGTTTTGGAGTTTTTTTGGGTTTTGTTGTTGGTGTTATTTGGTTTTTTTTGGGGAGGGGGTGTTTGTTTTGTTCATGTAGCCTTTTGCTTTCATTATTAAAATATCTTTATCTCAACCTATGAGTTTCCTCACTTTCACCCTTCTGTTCTCTCCCCCATCCTGCTGCAGGAGAGTGAGCAAGCAGCTGTGTGGGGTTGAGCTGCCAGCTGGGGTAAAAATATGACAGACACAGATTAAAACATTATTTATTAAGATGGTTTCAATAACTTTACTGTTCTATACATTCTAATTAGTATTTAGGAGTAAGAGATTTTTTTTTCATTTAAACCAGAATATTTCAGGATCTAAAGGAGTTAAAAGCTAAGAGGAAAATCACAGAAAATGGACAGAAATCTTGAATTTTCTCAAAGAATTTTCAATGACAGTCAAACCAAATGTATCTATCAAGCTGAGGTAAAATTGTTTAGCCCATACAGTGTTGTGTATAAACTAACAGAGCCAGGACTCAAACCTGTGAACACTGGGTGTGGATCAACAGCCACCACAGTTGATTCCTTCCAAGTGTAGCTAAAGCTGAATCAGACACATTTCCTCCATGCAGAAGCCAGTAGAAAGAAGAGTTATGAACACTTTGAGAACTTTTCCATCTAATTTCTTGCTTTGCAAGGCTTAAGCTCATCTTGTTGACTTCCGCAAGCACACAACACAGCTAATAGGAACAATGCACAAAACAACATATCAGTAAGATCCAGTTCAGCACTGGTTTTACAATACCATGATCTTAACAACAAATTGTGACTGCTAGTGAGAAAAGGAAAAAAAGAAAAATAATGCAGTAAAACACTGCTATGAAATTAAATTCATTGCTCTGTAATCACTTTAAATTCCACCCAAAGAAAAACCAAAAGAAAAGAAAGAAAATACACAAATATATTCAACTCCTACATGTCCTAAAACTGCTGTACAGTCATTCTAACCTCCCTTTGCTGTCAGTGGATGAGGCAAAGGAGGAGCAACAAATAGAGGACCAATTTAGGTGCCATACTCTTACGCTTGCACTTACCTAACTTGAGCCTGAGCCTGCATTCCTGAACAGGATAGATACATCATTGTGCTAAGTAGTACAAAAGAATAAATATTAAATTAGAATGACTTCTCAATTTTTTTTCATCAAGACAACACCTCAAGCCTTTATTGTGAAACCCTATGTGTCTTCCTTTTTAAAAAATACCTTTTTAAAATTACATTAAATCCATACTACAAATCCCCTGCAACCAGAAGGCAGAAAGGGATTTCTAGAAGCATTTGTTGATCTTCACAGCCTATTCCACTTTCTTGCTCATTCTGTAGTAATAAGTCACTCCTAACTATCACTGTGGGAATTTTTCTTTCATTACAGTGTTCTACATGTTAAAGAGCTGTACACACCAGAGCAGTGGGACCCATGGCTCTGTTATCTACACCAGAGACAAATACTGGACTGCCATGTCTGTTTTGTCTAGGTACAATAAGCCTTCTGGTAAGACTACTTCTCTAAACAAAATGAGTACACATCTTTAATCCTGGTCCTAACTTTGTGAGTGCACCAGTGGTCTATAAGGTTTCTCCAAGCATAATAATCACAGAGAACCATCAAGTTTGGAAGAGACCTTAAAGATCATCAAGACCAACCATTAAAGTAACACCACTACAATCTCCCCTAAACCAAATCTCCAAATCCAGATATCTCTTGAATTCTTCCAGAGGCAGTGGAAGAGTCCATCACATCCTTGGCCAATTATACCAATGCCTAACCACTCTTTTAGTGGGGAAAAAAATCTAATATCTAAAATTTGTAACTCAGTGGGAGTGGAGCAGGACACATTTGAAATTAAAATAATGCCATAACCTACTTATAGCAGTTACTGCCTTGAGTTGTATTTTCATTTCCAGATATTTATCGTGGTTAAAAGGAGATGTAGGAGAGGTGTGGCAGTAAATATATGAAACAGGTTTTTTTAAAGTGTGAAAAGGAATAGTTATTTTTATAAATGAATGGCAAAAGATTATACATGATAGGAAAAAAGTATCAGATGATAGGAAAAGATCCAGAGCTGATTTGTGCTTTCTATTTGCCATATCAATATAGCAGTTACTGCCTTGAGTTGTATTTTCATTTCCAGATATTTATCATGGTTAAAAGGATATGTAGGAGAGGTGTTGCAGTAAATATATGAAACAGTTTTTTTTTAAAGTGTGAAGAGGAATAGTTATTTTTAGAAATGAATGGCAAAAGATGATACACGATAGGAAAAAAGTATCAGGCGATAGGAAAAGATCCAGAGCTGATTTGTATTTTCTATTTGCCATATCACAATACATATGCCAAAGAAAATCCAGTTTAATTCAGAAACAACCATCTTCATATCCACTGTCATAATCAACTTAAAATAGAGCCATGACATGAGCATAGAGGTCCTTCAAAAACCTTTAGGAGGGAAATAAAGCAGTAGGAGAAAGCATTTAAGAAGAAACATCCAAGAGGGAGGTTAACAAATCAACAGGTGGAGAGTCTGGCCTTTCTTTGCAGAGAAGAGGGTTACTTAGGAAAAGCAGTAGGAGAAAGCATTTAAGAAGAAACATCCAAGAGGGAGGTTAAAAGGATCAACAGGTGGAGAGTCTGACCTTTCTTTGCAGAGAACAGGGTTACTTAGGGGTTTGTTTGCTTGAGCTTTTTAACTTCAAATAGTCAAATTTTGGATTAAATTATAGACCACATTCCTTAACCACAGATTTGATGCTGTCTCATTAGAATACGAATACTCTGGCATCCCTGTAAGTATTAAGAGGATACCAAGAAATCTTAAAGTCAATATTTTGGCAAATCTTCTGTTGAACTGTTGTTGAGCAATGTTTTAACACCCTGTACTATAAATAATAGTCTACAACCATGATGGCATAGCCAGTAAGTCTATGCAACCCTGAATATTCATTCAGGATGGTTACAGTAGCAAAATACCACACACCTGACTTAAGAGAAAGGAAACAGGTTTCAGTGCAATTTCCAAAACTATGAAATTAAATACTAATATGAATTTTTAAAAGCCTATCTTTTTAAAGTAGATTATACTATCCCTAATGTCAGTCAGATAATTTTAACAAATTGCCGCTAGCCCCAAATTTATGAGATGGTACCCATGGTATAGGATTTACCCACAGGCAACATATTACATATTTATATGGAAATATACCTAATTTCAGTAAAGGCACTGAAAACTGCAGTTTTGGATTCATGATTTAATGTTCAAACTTGTGTGATTCAAGAATTCTTTATGTTTATGCTGTCTGCATCTAGTATTTTTTTGCAGAATTAATTTTTAATAATTTTTTGCAGAATTAGGGTTTTTTTCAGAAAGAGACTGAAGACTGAAATATTATTAATTATTATGTAAACTAAACAGTCACTGGGTATACATTATTGAAGATTCAGCATAGTAGAAGGGGAAATTAAATTTTATTTCACTGATCATATTTATATTTCGTTCTAATTTCAACAGCAGTATTTTTATTTTGGCAATATCTCCTGCAGAACAGAATAGAATTTCCATGCCTCAGTGACTTCCCTTTAGGCCAGCTCCAGCACCATGACATGGCCCCTGTCCCACTACAGCTCACTTTCTGCTTTACTCACAAAAGTGCTGGTTTGTCTCTCCTATGGCCGAGACTGAAAATGATGTTTTTATTTGACATTGTTTAATCACCAAATAATGTCACTTGTTTTAGTCCAAAATTGTTTATGCATTCAGATGCAGCTCATCCAATTTGTTTGGAGGGTGATTGTCATGCTGGCTCCACCGGCAGGGGTGATCCTTAGACCACAGCAGGCTGCATTAGGTCTGTGCAGAGCCAGGGGTGCCTCTCACAGAGCGTTTCAGACCTGCAGCACGAGTCCTGTCACTGCAGCCTCACCCAGGAACATGGCCAGCCCCATGAACACCCACAGCTGAGCACAAAGCCCAGTCCAGGTACCCAGCCTCATAATGCTTAACTCATCCTTCAAATGACACAGTTACTATCTCCTTCCCCTCACTAGAGAAGCTTATGGGGTGAAATGTATATTGAATACTCAATATCATGAAATTTAAGAGCCAAAAAGTAGATGAGATAATCTCAAAACTGTTTCCCCCCAGCCTGCTTCCAGTGAAATAAAGGCCATGTAAAAAACCTGTAGATTGTAGCCTAAAGAGCTGTGTGTGAAGGAGGGAGACCTGTGAGACAGCGCTAGAGGGAGGGGAGCTGGTACCTGGTGGGGGAAGCTCTGGGAGAGGGAGCAGAGCTGCTGGAGGTGAGGAGGAGCTGCTGAGTGCTGCTGCAAGAAGGCACACGCTGAAACACGAAGCTGGGACTGGTGCAAAGCACGTTTTGGAGCTTAATCCTTCCCTGGATCTCAGGAGCCTGCTGGAGTTGCAATAATGAGCCTTTTCACTTTTTACTCCATGCACTCCTCTGTAACTGAATTCAGGGCAGTGTGGCTCCAAGAGAGAGAGAGAGAGTTTAGCACTTCTTCTTGATGTAGTGTCTCCTGCACAAGGCTTAATTGGACAAGATAAAGAGAAAAAACATAAGTTTAAATTGCTCTCTTCATCTTACGAACTTTTGGTAACATAGAAGGGGTAAGTCTACGTCTGTAGATAATAACTTATGTGAAATTCAGCAATCTTGCCTTGAATTTTCTTTTTTTAGCTCCAAAATTAATAAAAAACGTAGCAATATGTTAAATACAGGTAAGCACTACACCACCCTGTAAAACCTGCCACCTGCAAAGTGCTGGGTGAGCCAGCACTGAAGTGACTCAGGCCAGAAGCACCTGAGTAAGGGACTCAGATTCCATTTTTCTGCATGTTCATGGTACGTGGCAGTCAGCACGTGCCTCATTTCTCCAGTTTGAGACATGCTGATGTAGTGTCCTGTGAAGTCTATCAATACTTGCAGGATGATGGCAACTCCTGGGTAAGATGGTTCCATCGTGATAAAACTTGTTCGTAGATGGAGCAATTAAGTACAATCATGAAAGCTTCCCTCAGAAGAGCAGAGAGCCAGGTGGGTCTGAAAACCACATAAAAACCAAAACAGAAGGCAGCAGTACCTGGGTCCTACTTGAAAAATGTCCTGTCCAATAAAACTATTCGGGATACAATACTCCCACAGTATTTTCTGTGATTATTATAGCCTTTTTGCACCAGCAGTGGAGACCAGCCCTCACACGTGGGGATATTGACAGCACTACAGGGCTGAGGAGCCTCATACCATCTCCCCATCTCTCCTACAAAATACTCCTGTACCTCCTCCTTGACCAAACAGCAGCAGTTCTGTTACCAGGAGGGCTTCATCTCCTGTTTTCATACAGACACAGGTTGTCTTTGGGTGGGCTAGACTCCAATTTCTGTTGGTATTTCCACAGAAAGAATTCCAAACCAGACAGAGTTTGGATTTGGTATCTGCCTTTCCTGGTGCCTTGGCTAATAGCAAGAGATCAGCCACAGTTGAGGCAAATTTATTTTGATGCTTCATTTCAGTGGGAGTTAGGTATAATAACTTTGAAAATATGAAACCTAGATGTTAGTTTAATCCTGAATGTGAAGTTGCATGACTGATTAAATGGCAGTTAAATAAGAAAAAAATCAAATGAAAATAATTACTCTGGTAGGTTAAGAATAGTTTCCTGACAGGGTAGATATTTGCCTTTTTTGGGACTTATTTTGTCAAATTCTTTTCTACAATTTTTCATCTCCACTATTTAATATAAGAAACTTTTAAATATTTCAAATTACTTCTGTTATTTCAAGCACCATGAGAGCTCCTAAATAAAACAAACCAATTTTTCACTGACTAGTAGCCTGCTATGCTATCTGCATTTAAACCCAAGCTAGGTTAGCTCCACTAGAAATTAGATATCTGCAGCATTCAGCCCAGTACCAGAGGATCTCAGAGCCTGTTTCTGAAGGTAAGCAGCAACTGTGCCATTTGCTGTGTCCCCCAATAGAGTGTAGCTGCTCAGGCAGCCCCACTGTGGCAGCCTGCCAAGCAACCCAGACAGCAACGAGACAACAGCTTCGTCCTCTCTGTGCTTCATTCTGACATTGTCACCTTATCTAAGCTTTCTCTAGAGTAATGGGGTTGAAATCACGAACAACTCAAAATATCTGTATTTTCTGAGAACAGCTTCCTTCTGCAGTATCAAAACAAGACATTTGCTTTTTCTTCCTAAAATAAAAATACTCACTTCAGCTCTGTTCTGCATGCAGGATTTTAATGGACTATTCTTCTTAGGAGTCCTGGCAGCTCTTCCTGCCTGTTATCTATGACCAGAAGTGAGCTGATCCATCAGTTTTCACAGGAAACCAAATCAGCAAATGTCACACAGGCAGCAAAGCAGGATATAGTAAACCATGCTCCACATATACATCCTGAGCTTCCTTTACACGTTTAAAGCTGAGACCCAAGTACCAAACAGAAAACATAGGTATAAGGGGGGAAGAAAGTTGAAGAGCTTCATAAATCTTAAAATCTGATTCTCCCTACAAACCACTCAGAGCAAACGTAAACAACTGAATGTGAACATTAAGTGCTCAAGATGTCACATGCCACTGGAGTCAAAACATGGTCCAAAAAGGCTTGTCCTAAACATCCTTAAATTTTGTTTGTTTTAATAATTCTTCTGGGTGAGATGTTTAACTAATGCACCCAAAGCAGAAAACTTCTGTAAATCTCTTGAAATTACAGAACATGTCAATCAGAACTCTCATTTCACTCTGAGGCCTGATTTACTTTTGACACAGACTTAAAATACTGCTTAGTTTACAAAAATTAAAAGGTTTATATGGATGAATCCTCTCTATACAAAGCATATGTGTCCTCCTAGAAACCAAGCTTTATTACTAAAGACTCATTTATTTGCACAAAGTTTTATTCCTTCTTTGTCTCTCCTAATTGCATCATTCACCTCAAGTTCCCTCTTGCTTTTTTTTTTTCCCAACCTCTTCACCTTTCTCAGTTCCTAGATACCCTGCCCCACATGTCATGCTCAAACAAAGTAAACCACATTGGCAGTAAAGCACTAGAATAGGGACTAAAAACATTTCATTATGGTCTCTTGCTTGTCATTGCTACTTCAAAGTAGAACATTATCCAAAAATATTGACTACTACATTTCATGTTTTGCCAGATATACCTTCAACAGCTGCCTCTTGTGTTCCTTTCTGCAAGACAAAAAATTTTACAAAATAAAAGGCTGAATACCTGTAACAAGCTATGGATAGTCTGTCGAGTCCAGCTGAGAAATTCAGACAAAGTATTTCTGGTTGATTATGACAGACTGAATCTGTAGTCAAGATCCACTTACAGAACAACATCCCTTACAGTTTTGCATTGGGAGTCACAATCACCGAAAGATTGAAAAATCAGTGAGGGAAATATTATCCACGCAAAGCATATGCCAAAAGGTGACATCTGTATCAACACCTGAATACAGCATTCTCCTACCAAAGAAGACAAAGATCCTTTCTTAGCAAGTTTCTCAAATGAAATACAATCTCTTTAGTCTTGTGCTGAAGATATTGGTCTTATGCAAAACTGATTATTATTGTTAATAGAAATTAACCCAAGACTATTGTACCTCAGGGACTGAGTCCATTATTTTCCAAAGGACTTTGTAACACCAGCGGGGAAAAAAATAGAGACAATTTTTGATATTCTAGCAAACTCTGCGTACAAGGCAGGCTTAAATATTCTGTGAATATGTAGACAATGCTACAGCTGACCTGAAGGATCCCAGAGTTTAAGAGGCAATAATTTTTCTGACTTTGTTGATAGGAAAGAATTTTAAACCTACAGGATTTACTGTTGTGGAACATGAAGTAGGGTTGCTGATAAAAACCAGCAGTGGTGGGCCAGAAGATCATATTCCTTAATACAGCAGTATTAAATTGAACATGTAGGAGGTCAACATTTTTTTTTACCTGACTGCTGCCTACATGTGAAACTGTAGTGTAGTGTATTGCAGTGTAATAACAACAATTCTTAACAACAGTTAAGAGCAGGTTGTCCAGGGAATTTGTGGATGCCCCATCCCTGAAAGTGTTCAAGGCCAGGTTGAATGTGGTTCTGAGAAAGTGGAAGGTGTCTCTGTCCACGACAGGAAGTTTGGAACTAGGTAATCTTTAAGGTCCCTTCCAACACAAACCATTCTATGATTTTGTGACTCTTGAAAGGAACACACAGTGTATGGCAAACTACTGATAAAATTTTATGATGGACTTGCCACACATACTACAGCATTTGCGTTTCTCAATCCTGCAATAAATAAAATGAGCAAGTAGGATGGAACTATCAGCATGTATCATTAAACAACTTGGAACCAAAGTTTGATCCCTAAGAACAGAGGTGCTTCTTTCCTGAGTTGAAATCTGGCCAATTCCCTTGGTGAAACTGCACCACTGATGAAGAGAAAATAAAGTGAGTAAGAAAGCAACGATCCCAAGTTAATTGGAAAGGTGCTGTGTAGAGGATACCAGATAGGCCAAAGGGATATTGCAGAAACATGAAAAATACAAAGCCCAGTCACAGCAATTGTATGACCAGTGATGAGGGACACAGTACTTCAGAGGTTAAAGATCAGGACTGTCTGCATTTCAGAAAACAAGGTAAAAGGCTGCATAAGACAGCTGTATTATGTGGAAGAACAATCTGCAGATTGGAAATATCCAGAGAGAGAGAGAGAGAGAAAGATTGCGTGTATGTGTATATATTAAATTAATTAGATTTATGATTAACCATTATAATTTCTGGGCATGCTTGCTGTAAACATCAAATATGAGAAAGCATATGAAAGGAGACAACCATTAGGAACTACTCATACTACATGAAACTGATTGAATATATATAGAGGAGAGCTAGGATTTAGACTTTCTGCATTGCTGCAATACAGGATCGCACTGAATGCTGCTCAACTCAGTGCTGTTCACAAATACACAAAATTGTTTCATGCTGCCTACTGTCTGTCTTGAATAAAGAAAGCTTTGGAACAAATGTGGTGTCAAATGGAGCCTTCTGAATGGACAAATTCAAGGAGTCTAGTTCTTGGAAGAAGCAATTAGGAACTGGTCTGAGCAACTAGGACACATAGCTGCCCCCTGAAGTGATCAGCAGGATCCTGAAACCTTGGAAGGAACAGCTAACATTTACAGAAAGCCTTGATTATCCGGAAGATAAGAAGTGCTCGAGTAGAAAGCATGTCTCTTTTGAGAGAACAAGCTTACTAAAATAAACAACTAAATTAAAATCACCTACTTTATACTTAAGTGAGCAGGAAGAGCTTTAAATATTCCTAATGCTACATCCCAGTGGATATAGTGGAGTGTCATTAGCCACACAATCAGATAATATAACTCATGACAACAGAGAAACTGCAAGAAACTAAAAAGTGAGATTGTGGACTTGAATAAAGCAAAAAATTCTTCACTATTGTTTTGCCTCACCCCACCAGGAGGAAAGGGAGTTCTCTGAAAAAACACACCCCTAAAAAGAGTTTTTTAGACACCACCCATGATTTCTCTGAAAACAAAACCAACCAACTTATTTGAGAGTTTCAACAGCACATTTCAGTGAGATGCTTGCTCCTGACCCTGTGTTCAAACTCTGTTTCAGAGAACCATGGCTTCTCTGCCATTCTCTGGAGACTTCTCTTTGTTCTTATGTAAACCAACATATTTTTACGAAAATCATTGTATTGCCTATAAATTATCAGGCCATATGAGTTTTGCTCTAGGATTTGCCTAACCATTCTTCAGCATCAGCTATGACAATATTTCACAAGGCAAAGAAAAAGACTAATTTGGGAAAATTTTCACAAGTCTAAAAGCCATTAAAACCAAGGGAACTAAATGCTCACACTCCTTTAAAAAGCACAGCAATTTGGGATAGTCTGACACACAGACTGTAAAATAAAGCACATCTGCATAATCCACAAATACCTGAGGATGCATGAGTCAACAGGGGTGAGCCATCACAACCAGCCAGAAATAGATTCCAGTGTGATTTCTGTAGCAGAGTGTCATTAGTAAATCAAGCTTCAAAACCGTGAGTGGTCCAAGTATGTATGTATTGAAGGCTTCCATTCCTTGACATGTGTGCTTCCTGTAGTTAGAAAGTGATAAACAGAGACACTGACCAGGCAGTTTGTGCTGCTGAGCAGTGTCCCAGTGTCATCAGGCTCTGCCAAGCACCCTCCACCTTCCTGCTGCACTCTGCTCCTCTCCAAGGGCCCGAAGCACAGCTGCCAAGGCAGTGGATGTCACCAGCATGGGAACATGGGGCATAGGCAGCAAGCTGCAGTTTGTTAGCAATCTAAGGTGCATGCAGAAGGACTCAAACCCATGCTGAACAGGGTTAAGCAAAGTCAAAGCAAAATATTAGGTGACACAATCACCACATTCCATATATGTTATATCAGAAGATTGTATGCTAAAAATGCTCTAAACCTTTAACTCAAAATACATTCATCTTTTTTAGCCCTATATGATTATCTGCATTAGTGTGTGCTGCCCATGTACACTCCCAGGGTTGATGTGAATTTTAAAGAATACAAATCAGCCTTAATCAGTGGAAGTTCTCCCACAGGCTCTCTCATAATGGCTTCATTCTCATTTCTCACTTAAAACTTAGATCACAATCAGTATCAACAAAAACAGACTTGACTTAAAATAATCTAGAAATTTACAAATATTGTGAGAGAAAAATCTTTATCCTGCAACAGAGTAGAATAAGATTTCAAAAACTAGTTAGAGTAACATGAAAATTCATTAATGTCTCCAGCTTCATAAATGTGATATGAAGTGAGTGCTATGAAGAGAGACTACATATGAACCAGTTCTTCAAAAGTTTGAGTTGGCTCCATCTCCTTAAATACAGACTCGTGCTTATATTACCTCTTGCCCAGGTTCAATGGCAACAGATTGTACCATAAACTTAAATACTATGAAACAAACTCTCAAAATCTATTTTTAGCATAGGCATCTCAACAGAAATGCTTTCTATCTAAGAGATAGGCAGTAAAGCAAACTCTACATTAATTGCCCCTCCCTGTTCCAAAACATAAGTTTCACTTCCACACAATCTGCAGAACTTTTAATTCTGTTCACTGAATAGATATTCTCTTGAAAGACAAAAATTATCCCACTGCACTAACCCACAATCCACATAACCTCTTGTCCTAAGGGGTTTGGCTCACATTTTTAGGAAGAGACCCTAACAGGCCAAACTGATACTGCAGCCCACTGCTCCCAAAGTCCCATGCATGGTGTCTATATCAACTTAAGCAAGAAAATTATGCTTAACATTGTTTTAAAAGCACAGCATACAGCTGTCAAATCTATTAAGCTTCAATTCTGACAGCACTTTAAGATTCATAAACCAGGTTTTAGCCTGATCTTCAAGACATTTCACATCAATCAAAACACCAGGTTCTACACTACTTTGTGTTGCTGTCATCAGAAATGGAATGAACTGTCAAGCTACCATAAAATCAGCTTATTCATCTGTAACCAAAAATATACATCAGACAGTACAGACACAGTTGGTTCCATTTGTTCTTTAAAATACCAATGCTGTATTTACCAAATATAGAGGACATGCAGCATACTTGAAATAAGATCTACAATGGATTATCTGGGTTAGCTGAAGGAAATCAATGACAGATTGTTTTTAAAAAGATAATGCAATTTATGTGTAAGCATCAGACAAGAACAAAAAACCTACAAATTCTCCCCAACCAGAACAAACAAAATCCCCACCTCCATCCCATCTGAAACCAGAAAATTTAAGTACTTCTGACAGACCTTGCTTATTGTATCTCTAAGTCCTTCCAGCAAAAGGAGCCCTTTTCAAATTATTCTTCCATAAAATTTATAAATTGACTTTGCAACATAATGAACTAAATACTCCAACTTTAATATTTTGCATTCATACCAAAAACAATTAACAGTTTTTACAAATAGTGTTATTTACTAAAACAATTCTTGTACAACAGTGCAGTATATCTAAATATATACATATGCCAACATCAAAGGGAGCATCAAAACAAACAAAGCCAAACAAAAATGCACTTTGCTACTGTGTACACTTTATTAAAACCAAAGCAGATTGCAGCAGGTTTTTCTTTTCATGACATAGACAAAAATTATTTGGATTCCAGAAGAACATGCAGGATAGAACAAAAACTGCTACCACCTTTTTGCCAAGGAAGCAGCATGAAAAGGGAACTTTAGATCTGCAATTTACATAGTAGCAAATGGAATGTTTTTAAACACAACCATCCTAATTTAAGAAACAAGGCTTCAAAAATGTACATAGTGTTTTTTACATACTGAAGCAAAAAGTTCAAATGTCAAGGCCTTCTCCATGTTTTCCTATGGTGTTGGACAGTGTATGTATGAAGGTCAATATTCTTCACTGCAGCTGAAAATGAGAAAGGAGTAGCTGTAGTGTAGAGTTGATCAGCTTTACTAAGATTGAATAACAGAGTAAAAAATGATTCTGCCTGCTGTTGGCAATGAAGGTTTTTGTAACTTTTATTCTACCTTTATCTTTAAAAATATCTCTTCCAGTTCTTAACTGGAAAAATGATGCTCCCTTGTTCTTCAAAACAGATACATACGCGTTCTCCAAAGGAAGGTGCAGTTGTGTAATTCAAAGTGCCAGTGTAGCTGCTCTAACTAGAGATGCCTTTTTTTTATTCTGTGAACCCCAGCAGAGAAGGAATAAGACAAGACCTCTGTATATAAAGACTGCACAGATATCTTTGAAATATAAATGAAAAATAAAGTGATATTAGAGAAAACACTAAAAAAATTGGAGAATGAGGTATTAAGCAGTTCTCCAGTGTAAATCTGATGTTCCTGCCATCTAGATGAAATCAGAGAACTATAGTAGCAGCCTAGAGTCAATAGCAAAATATGTATATGGTACTAAAAGCAAATCTATCTCTGTTACACCTAACTATTTGCAATCTGGCAGAATTTTCTGAAGTTCAAATTTATTTCAGTTCTCCCTGCCTCAAAATCCATGAACAGTATTTTGACATACATACTGGGACATGCTGCTCCACACTTGTTGAGAAGCATGCAGGAATTCTTACATTTTGCTCCTTTTACTGCTGTCTCTATGTGCTTTGGCCAATGACATTACAGACACATCTACACAGCACCAGTTATTAAACAGAGTTGGGCAAATTTATTGTGACTGTTCCTGCAGCTGCACACTCTGGAACACACTGCCATGATATCAATACAGAAAACTTTAATATGGTATCCCACGATTTTTCTTGGGAGGTTTTACAGTAAATCTTGGCACCTTTGTTGTGCCCACATATATTGAGATGATGCACATGGCTAAAAAAATTTTGCTCATAGAAGTGAAATGCACAAAAGGCACTTTCCAGAGTTTGCTCCAGTTCATGCTAACCAAGACACCGAAATGCCCCTTCTGAAGTTAATTAACATTATTGTATTCCTTAATGAAAGGGTTAAGTAAAAAAGGGTTATACAAAATATCTGGAAGACATTTTAGCCTTAAACTGACAATTTGCATGTAAAGAAACAAGACATTCAAAAATCAGGTCTTCTATTCAAACATGAATAACATTTCCAATGATTCCTTACTTTCAAACAGTTTACATTCTGATACTATTTAATTGCTAAAAGCTTTTCCACACAGTAGCTGTACGTGTACTTTTCCATGCTCACTAACATTTCAGTGTTCAACACCATAATAAGGTAGAACATAAGTGAACGTGGTCAAAAAAATGCATAAACAAGGAATCTGAGAATAAATCATGGCAGGGAAGCACCAGCAATGGCATCTCCAGGTTCATTATAACAAACCAGCAGGGAGGAGGTGAACTGAAGTATCATTTCTAAGCTATAAGAGAGAATATGAGAGGATGACTGCAGGAATTCATGCAGTGACAGCATCTAGCAAAGTAGGAGAAGGCATCACTTCAGAGTATCAAGCATACAGGGCACAACCAAGCAGAAAAACGTTTTCTGATTAAAAAAATCAATATGAAGTAATACAGCCCCAATTCAATTTAATCTGAAAATTGCACATGAAATGGAAAATGTAGGTTGCAACAGAAACACTAAGACTCGGAACCTAAAATTATAGTGACTTACCTCACCAGTTGTAGACAATGAACTTTGATTCAAAGTCACCTACAATTCCCAGCCTGCTACAGGAGATACCTTAGAGCAGTGACTTTAATAAAAGTATGAAGGAAAATAGAAAATGTCTATCTTTTTTCACAACTTTCATTATATTGAATTTAAAGGGGCACTGAATTTTAGCAAGTGGGGTTTTTTTTGCGTTATGAACATGAAAGGTGATTTTAATTTTCATAAAAATGGATGAATGACCAAAATAAGCAAGTCAGAGAGCAGAAAAACTGTGATGCACATAAGGGTTCAGTGTTCCAATGAGAAACCGGAACGCAACATTTCTGTGAATCAAAGAAAAACTTCAAAAGTTTTAAAAACAATGACATTACTAACAAAATGTATTTTTTCTGGGTCATTTCTGTACAGAAGTTTCACATTAGGGAACATGTGACACAACATGTGAAAACCTAAGAATACAATTGTTAATACCAAAAAGACTATCTTGATGCTTCAAGCTTCTCCTTGAATCTGGGACTAAGAACAATGGAATAAAAAAACTATTTTCACTTTTGTGTATAAATTATACATTTCTATACACTGACTATCTGATTTTGTAATAAGATATCTAATGCACACAGAGAACACTATCTAAATTATACTACAAGTCCTTTCTAAAGACATCACTTCTTCAATCCATAAAAAGTCATCCATGACACAGTATGTCAATTATTACTTTTTTCTTTAGTATTTCCTTTCAAATTTCACAGACTTTTGTGATCACGCAAAGTACTGAAATAATTAATGAGAGTTTGCAAAGATTCTTAAAAATTTTAGAGAAAACAAACATGTGAAAATCCTAGCATTAGATCAACCAGCTGGCTAGAACATCCCCAACTGGAACAGATCAATCAGGGGCATGTTTTGTAACCACCCCAGTCAGAAGTTATGCAAAGCAGTCATCTGAAAGTATCTGGCAGAACACTGATGTCAACTGAAATAGTGAAACAAAGGCATGTCAGGTAACTGTGAACAGATGCAGGAGTATATGGGATAACAGAGCTCATTTTATAGTACAATGTACAATTGCAACATTTAATTCCAGAAGCATCACACTAAAACACAGTACACAAAACAAACAACTTCTGACATACACACAGGACTAAAACCAGATCTGATGTTGAAACCACCCAGTATTGCTCCAGTGGAATTAGAGCTGCTGGAAAATATGAAACCAGGATGTATTACAAGATGGAATACAAGCACAAAGTAACAACAGTCTTTATACAAGAAACTCTGCTCAAGCACACATGAAATGCTGCCTTCCATTACCACATTTCTTTTGCAGCACCTCATTCACAGAAAGAAAATACCATGCTTTACAAAGCCATGCAGCTAAGTTACTGAGGAACACAAGGGTTTAAAACAGGCTGATGCATGTTGCTGCAGAAGAGAATTTAAAGTAACCTAAAAGTGGATTTAGATGAGATGCCTCATGAACTATTCAAACTATAGAACGGCTAATAAACTCAAATGGTACAACTGGAAATTGAAACAGACATTTAAGGCAGAAGTGTTTGTGTTAGAACAGTAAACAGAACAAATTGTTAAGCAAGGCCACAAGAGATATAATGAAGCCCTGAAGGTTTGTTCAGCAAAGTGATTTACATGTCCATAATTCTCCATGTTCTAATTAAGAAGACTTGAATAAAATAGTGTAATTCATGTTGTGTGTTCCAGTTTAAAACTCCATTGTTTCTCTTTCACATCAATTCCTCTGTCTTTCTTTGGTGTAATCTCTACCAACACACATAGAATACAGTTCTGGTTCTCATTTTAAAAAACAACTTGGAAAAATAAATTACATGTTTCTCATGATAAAATGCTGTTATGTTTCATGGTCCCATGATATGTTTAGCAGCCTCTGAATAGTTGTTTGAAGTTAGTAATTATGTCCGAAGCAGAATCATAATTTGCTGTTATCCCCCCAAATTCTTTACTAGTTAACAAGTTTACTTTGGTAGATCAGCTATCTAATAGTCATGATACACTTGTGTTCAATTCAAGAAGTAGTGAAACTTAGTTAAGTTTATAAATTCATATATAGACCTTAGCTTGTAATTGTAACCATGATATGCAGAATTACTGTTTTTCCTGCAGTGGAAAAAGACATTGCATCTGTCTTAAAACTAGACAAAACTATGAAATATGGTTGTCAGTTCATGATTAAAATAAAATAGTAAAGCAAATTATTTTTAAACATTGTGTTAAATATATTCACATGACCACCATAGTTATATGAAATGGGCACTACTGCAATCACACACTATATGTACATAACATATATGCCACAACAGTTTGCAATGGTTGAGTTTTCACAAACTAGCCAATTTAACCATACATAAATAATCTTGTACCAATTTTAGGCATTTTAAAAGGAATTAAATTTCCTACATATATCAGTTCTTCCGCAAAATTAAAAAAAAATCCTAAAAAGTCAGTGCAAATTGAACTTGTTCACCAAGAGAGATTCTTATTAAGCTGAGGATAAACAAAGTTTAAGAGATTAAATGAAGGAACTCATAGAATCGCCAACCGCCTTTAGCAGAGGTTAAAGAAGATTAGGAATCAGAAGTCCTGGATCCTATAGCAGAGCCTTCTGTGAGTAACTGTGCTGTGGTTGTTGAGGTGGTGGAGGCTGTGGTTGTTGTGGAGGTGCTTGCTGACTGCCTGCTGTCTGTGGCAGAGCTGTAGATGCTAAGTTATAGTTTGGCACCTGGGACATATTAGTTCCAGCATTCTGATAAGCAGCAACATCAACAGTACCAGGTGGTGGACTATACACTGAAGGCTGGTTAGAGAAGGTACTTCCAGCAACAGAACCAACCATTGCACTGAAAAGAAATTAAAAAAAAAAGAAAAAAATATTTAAAGTAGAATTAACAATTTACCAACAGAACAGCAAAACATTATTGTTTCTTCAGTTGTTCTATTTATACACAGAAAAACTCTGGACACACTGCATATTTAAAACTGTAGGCAATGTGTATTCCCATTAAAACTCAAGCACACTCCTCTGATTTAAACATACCAGTAGACACTCCCCATGGATTTAAAATTAGACCATGTATCTGTATTTCTGATTTATTTTAAGGTGCAACATGGAATACCATCTATCTTCCAATCTGTTCATGAAAAAAAACGAAACCTAACAAGCTGTTTTAAACAGCAAAACAAGTCAGATGAATATGCAGAAACTCATTATCATTGTATGCTTTGTACTATCCCAAAGAAGTACCTTTGGGGACAAGGACTAACAAATACATTAATGACTCAGATAGATGTCTCTCCCAGTTTTTTAGAATAAAATTACTTTCCACAGAGAGTAAACAAAAACCCCAAACAAACAAAACACAATTAACAAAAATCCACAAACCTTTCTACAATAAAGGTAACTTAACCAAACCTTAGCATCTTTGGCCATCCAGCCAATGTAAAAAGCCTCTTTTAGCTTCCTTATTTGGATAAGCTGTATGACCTTAGTCAGTACTCATAGCCCATTCATTTCTTTCCCAAAATGAGCAGAATTCTCCCCATTCTTCTGTGGTAAAATATTTGACAAAGAAGCAGTAGAATTTACACTCTCAGAAATTATGCAGAGCCAGCCAGAGCAGCATATAATCTTCATCATTAAAACTATATTAAAAGTTACTACTAATACTACCAAATCATGTCTGTATAATTTTCTCTGTTTTATATAAAAAGTATAGAGCTACATAAATTACATATTTTGTATACAGAAAATTAAAAACTATATAAAATTTTAAACAACTATTAAAAACTTAGGAAGTTTGTCAGGAATTTTTACCAAATACCCGACACCAATAAAAAGCACTCTGGAAATGACTGCACTAAAGTATCTTTCAGTTGTGTCTATCATTCTACTTCTGTAATTTAAAAAACAGTCTGTTTAAATTGATTTAACTTGAATAAAGAAATGTTTAAAATTACTTTGTGTAAGACGTCTGTGCAGGCTGCCCAGGAATTACTGAGCTGGCAGATGGAGTAACTGTGCCTTGGCTGAGAGAAGGGAGCTGCTCTGGAGGAAGATTGTAACCTTGGATGTGGCCCATCTGTGCACTCCCTGCCACCAAATATGCATTACCTTGAGTTTGCCCTGGATAAACCTAGGAAGTTAAATAAAGCAGTATTAGAAATAAAATACAAGAAAATATGCTATTTAATATCTGACTTTAGAACTTAAAGACTTCTCAAATATTTTTATTTCTTTCTTCTTTTTTTAAAATACCAGTGAAAAGCATTTAGCATTTAAATTACTGAAGTTAAAAATGGTAATTCATTCTTTCATAGCATCATTTTCATGTTGATTTATCTATAAGGAAATAGGGAGAACTCGTACACCTTTGGTTGTTTATTTTCTTTGACCCACTATGCAAAGCCCTGGCAATTTTTTAATTTTATGCAACTTAAAGCCCAGGATGGCTTCTTCCTTGATCGAAAGGAACTGAACAGAAAAAACACTAAAAGTGTTAGAACCCACAAAAGAAGAGCATTCAAAGCTCGTGGCTGAAAACAAACATTTTTATTTTTATTTTCTTTATATACTGTGCCAAAAATCTAAGAGAAAACACTGCTCACTCAGAAAGAACTTGATAAGGTCAATGGCTATTAAAGGTTACATCCATACCTGAGAGCCAGAAACACCAGATGACTGCATGTAATACTGCTGGTTTTGTAGTTTTGCATACATGGAATACATTGGGTCCTCATTCATCAATTTGTTATACAAAGAAAGAGCTTCCATTGCTTTAACATTGAGCTCTGAAAGTTCTGAATGTTTCCTAGAAAATATATATTACAGTTATAATACAATTCCTTTTACAATTTAGATAACTTTATTATAGGACAGACAACATTTTTTAATTTCATGAAGTGTGTTAAGTAACATTTTTTAGTGTGAAGTGATGCCTGACAAGTGCCAGAAATTCAAATGGTACAAGATTATAAATTATTATGTGACTATGCGAAAAAAAATCTTCAGATCTCTTCTCAGAGAAACTACTAATAAATACAGATATTGTCTTTGCCAGTATTCACAGAAATTAAGATATTATCAAGTAACAACTCTGTTTTCTAAGGATGAATTTTAATTTCAGTCAAAGCACCTGACATTTCTTCTTACCTGTCTATATCCTCCAATTTTTCATCTATGAGAGGTCCCATCTGATGGCACATTGCTAGAATAGAAAGACATTAAAATGTATCAGAGTAATAAACATTTCCATACTACAAAATCAGAAAGCAATAAAAAAATTAGATAGAAATAGATGCTAGTCCAATTTTGTTTTAGTTCATTACTATAATTTCTATGTCAAAAAATTTTTAATAACAGAGGTAGTGTCAATTTAAGAATGTGACCCAGCTAAAGTTTTCAGTACTGGTACAATTAAAAAAGTATATTTTAAAATAAAAGTAAAGTGAAACAAAACACATTCAACATCTAGGAAGTATAAAACTGAAACTATTTTACATAAAAGGTTCACGTGAATTGAAAGGTGATCTCTTTTTAAAGGAAGAAGATTTGGTGCTGCAACCTAGATCATGTGCACATCCAACTTTACTACAAGAAGACTATGAAAATAATGAAGGAGAAAACTGGTTGCAATGATTCAATCATCTGCACATCAAAGACACTAATAGCACATTAGTCTCTATGGAATTCTAATTGGGGGAAGGGGTTTTTTCAAACCACTGACATGTACAGAAAACAACACAAAATCTTACCAGAATCAGAATGAAAAAGCATTAAAATAAACAAAAAATACACCCCATGCCTCCTTTCAGCACAAGGACATGGGGCTCATCTAACTGCCAAGCAAACCTAGCAAATGGCTAAATAGCAGAAAGGCAGAATTTGGCAAATGTAAAATAAACAGACACAAAAGCTGAAAGGGAAATTTAGGATATTAGAAATGCAGAAGGCTCTGGAAACATCTGATACATGATGAGTCAAAGGACATCATTATTGAGTTCCTTAAAGGCAAGTCTATGTTAAAGAGGAGTTGTATGAAAGGTACCTATCTGCTTTTTGGAAACTGGGATCAGTAATACATTGGCAGAAACACTGGGCAAAGATGTAAAAGTTATGAAGTCATTCCTGCCTGCTTTGATGTACAGCACGAAGTGTGGCAAAAGGCATGACAAGGATTGTTTAGATGTTTGTTAGCCTGATGACTGCTCTGCTGCCAACCACAAACTCTGGGCTCCTGAACACATTAGGATGAGCTCTCCATTTCAAACACATTTATGACTGGACATGTGGATTGCAGAAGAAAATGAAGGGATTGATCAGCATCTGCCACCACTGGTAGGAACCAAGGACTCAAAACACATCTACAGCAAAATTTTCAGAACCTATGCCAAAACCAGTAGCTCACCAAAACCTAATTAAGTGTAGCGCAAGTAATCTTGAATTACCATTGTAGAACTATATGTAGCCATAAGTTTGGCAAGTGCTGTTGCAGGTAGCTGGGGAGTAATCATCTCACCACACTACTGCTTTCAAATTCTAGGAGCAGTTCCACAGTTCAATATAAAATTCAGCATTGCTTTAATGATCTCACAATGCATTTTGAAGCAACTCCTAAAGTAAGCCATATCTGAAGGCTGGTTGACTAGCATACCTTTAATTTCTCTGCCTCTGTCCTGGATCAAACACAGGCAATCTGCTTCTTAGATAACAGCCTCTATAGCTGTATTTGGGACTTGAAATAACAAAACCAGTCATGTTTCTTTTCACCTCTCTTTATTTTCAGTGGAACTAGAATATGTGCAGACATGTTGCTGATGTCAGTTTCTAAAATAGGATTCATTTACAGACATGATGAACCAGATGGGTGTGGAAAGATGGGAGATATCCAAAAGTTTACAAACCTATGCATTTTTTAATTATTAACTTCTAGATAGATGTAGAAACTGCTATTTTCTTTACAAAGTCTGGTGTCATCTGAATTATCAGTTTAAGCCTACGTTGTGTCTCATAATTGGGAAGTTTCCTTTCTTCCTTCCAAAATTTAAAAAATTTTGGTGCATCTAACAGCCTAGGTAAAATGATCTATAATATCTCTATGAAGAGGTAGTCTAAACAATGACTCAGAGTAGGATAATTTGTAGCACTCTATGAGTTATTTGTTAATATGCAACTCCTCCAGAAATACACATACAAGTGAAAAGCTTGTGAGACACCCACAGGTCTATTCTAATCTCCCTAGTATTTCTGCTCCCTCTTACGGAATCTTCCTGACACTCCTTTTACTACTCATGCTGTGCTACCCTGTGAAGGAAAAAATGATGAATGAATATGACCAAATTAATTATTCATGTGTCTTGAAGAGGGTAAATAATTTAGAAAACAGTTTTCTTTAGATAAAGGTAGATTTGTTTTAAGTGAACATTTTTGACTTTGGTCTCATAGATGTTGGAAACAAGAAGTGAGAAGATAATTATGGCTCAGGCACTTTTCTCAGGAGTGCTTCTCACATGTACACAAAGCTGAAGTAGTTTCAGCTTAGTTTCAATTTGTGTTGATACAGAAAATTGCCAGCGAGGAAAACAACAATGAAAAAACTCATTCTTTTCTGTTACCCTCAAGATGAAGCAGCTCTGGGAGGTCTGGCTGGTCATCAGATGGATCAGCACTTTGTAACATCTGCAAGAGTTGGTCCATTTTATCCTGGAACACAAATTGTATTATTAGGGCAAATGTGGCAGCAAGGGAATTAGCACTTTCAGGATAGTAATTAAAGCAGCTGCTCACAACAGCCATTTTGATCTCTTGGCCCTTGAGAATCAACTAGACTAAATAAATGCAAATTATACAGGAATGAAGATGCTTGAACAAGGAAATGCTAAATGAGAAAAAATAGTGGTAACAAGTGGAATGTCCTTTATTCCTAAAAGTCCTTCTAAACATGTATTATTTTCTGAGCAGTTTCTGTTTTTCCAGCCTAGATATTACATATGCAATACCACCACCTAGTGGGACTGGTGGATATATTTTAACAGAATACATTGAGAAAGTACTTCAAATTCACTGAAAAGCAATTTCAAGTGCATGAGGCTTGTTCAGTACATGAGCCATGTCATTACCAATGTAATGAAGTGTTGTTTTAAGATGATGTTTGGAGGCATCTCAGGATTTACTTCAGAATAAGTTGAGCATAAGTAAGGAGTTTAAGTGCAACCCTTTTATAACAAAAACCTCAAAGGTTAGAAAACAAACAGGCATAAAGTCTTTGAACAACATGTCTTGGACTGAAATATATTGGTGAAAGTACAAAAAACATTACACATAAATTATTTGTAATCATTTATTAGCTGAGCACTATCAAATAAATAGCCTTTTTCACATCGAGTTATATAGATTGTATGAAAGTAGAAAATCATGCTTGGTCCTCCTTAAACCATGGAAAGGCTGGGAAAAGTCAAATTAACTACTTCCTTAAAAATTATACTGTGACCAATTTAAAAAACAAAAGAACACTAAAACAAAAATCAACAATGGACTCACAGAAAACAAAAGCTGGAATGCACCTCAAGACAGGCCTCAGATAATCTATTTCAGCAGGCTACAAACTAGTATCTCCTGGGAAGAAGAGTTTTTGAAGTGGGATTTCAATTACTTCAGCAAGGCAGTCACTGATTTCTCATTTCAAAAAAACAATGACAGAACCCAGGTTGAGGTAAAAAAAAAAAAGAGGGGAAAAACTTCCTGGACTGAATGTTCCTGGAAAGCCCACAGGATCACTGTGGTGAGATTGCAAATATCTTACTAAATATTACTTACACGGACTTTTCAGGGACAGAAAGAGGTAGACAGTGATGGTTACACTGGAAATACCCATCTTGACTGCTCACTTAGATTTATCTCTATAAAGTACTGAAGTACTTTAAGCAAAATTTGAAAGTAGATGTGCCACTCAGCACTAAGATTCTAGCTTGGAGGTAAACAGATGTACAACCCTCTAGTAGGGTCCTAAATGGACCTAAATTCAGAAATTCCTAAGAAGTTCGAGACTCTTAAACAAAAGAGAATACTGAAGATTTTATTTATTACTTTAAAGAAAACACTCTTTCCATGCTCTTTTTATCATATTTTTGAAGTATAAGATGAAAGGGTTAAACATCATATATTTAAATGCCCCAGCAGTGCATTTTATACCAATCAGTATTTTTGCCATGCTTACTTCATCAATATAAACTGGTTCTGGCTCAGGTTCTATTGTCTCTACTTGAACTTCATCGCTGAACTGCACTGTTTTCTTCTCAGCTTTCACTGTAAGATAAACAGCCAAATTTAATTTTATGAAAGAAAAAATAAACAATTACATAAATATTATATAACCTGTAATTTATAGGTTCCTTGCATTTGAAATCTCTACTGTGAAAATTTTAAAAATTAGTATTTTATTGACAATTGAAAGCCACAGACCTAAATAGTTTCCTTATCTGTAAATCACATTGTAAAAAAAATAGATCAGTTCACACAAGCTCAGCAGAAATATGTTTTAGCAAGTAAACGGCTTTATCATAGTCTCCCTACACATAACATATGTTAAAAGGTCATCAGGATAAAAGACTCAGAAAGAGTGATTGGAAACAATAGGGCTAGCAAGTTTCAGATAAAACTGATAAAATCATCTATGACAAACTGAGCCTTTTCCCCAAAGCAAAGTCCACTCTATTTCCTCTTTACCAAACCCTATACGCAAAGGACCTCATTCCTCTGTAGTGGAGACCAGCCCAAAAAAGCTCTATATTTAGAAAAAAGCCAAATATTACTCTTATTAGATAGACTTAGCATAGCACAAATGACTGGTAGAGCATGTAATTCTGCTGACCTGCTCATACTTCTAACACCCTCAAACTGAGATCACAGAAGATAAATCTTGCAAACCCATGAGATCTACAGAAATCAGCTCTAGAATCTTGAAGTCTTACCTAATATTTAATATTTTTATTAAACATTTAAAGTAGATTGGATGGATCTAAAAAAGCTGCATGCAGAAAATCCCTCTGTCCACGATGCACATCTACATATCTACAGTAGTTGGGTTTCTTGAACTATTTGAACACTGGTATTCTGTCTCCAAGTCCTATCTGCCATGGGACCTTCAGTTTCATCTCAATTAGATAGACACCATGGCAATTGGACAAAAAAGTAATTTGGAAAAAAAGTTGCTGTTGCCCACGTTTATTTAGGTGTCGATTGAGTGATTTCATGAGTCTCAAAGAACCTCCTAACAGAGGCAGCAGGAGACAGCAGCATTTTTCAGCAGATTCATGATTAAAATAAAATAGTAAAGCAAATTATTTTGCCAAGACAGTTTGGGCAACTCGTGATAGCATAGCAAGGGCTCCTCAGTTTTAATCCAACTATCGCATTAATTTGCAACTTAACTCTAGCATAAGGGAAAGGAAATCACCCATGAGCCATGGCAGTGTTAAACATATATACATAAATGTAGTGTTACTTACTCATTTCAGGCTCAGCAGAAAGATCAGCTGTTACAAAATTAGATGGAAACAATCCTATACCCTGATGAGTTTCCCCTTTCCACCAATTTGGATCACTAAAGATTAAAAAAAAAAAAGTAAAGCCCTCATACATCAGAAATCCCATACTCACATGGAACTTGCCTAGGAATTGCACAGCAAAGGCTTTTATATCACTAGCACATAAATATAACTTGTATATATGCAGAAATCCTTACACAAGAACTTTTATGCAAATACATTTATTTGTAAAAACTTGAGAAGATAACAAAATAAAGTATTAATACAAAAATTAAGTATTCATAAAAATACAAAATAAAGTATTAATACAAAAAATTTCCATTCATTGTATTTCAAGGTATGCTTCTACATAGAAGATATAATTATTTCTAATTAATTTTTAGAGTTTAACATAACTCTAGTAGGCTTTCTATATAACTTACCTGTCATCAAGTATAGTTATAAGTTCTCCAGCTTTAAAAGTTAGTTCGTTATCTTCAGCAGCCTCAAAATCGTAGATTGCACGAACCTTTCGGCCCTCGTGTTTGTGGTTTGTTAAAAGGCTTGAGGTGCTTGGATACAAACTGGAAAGTGTTGTTTGCTGTTGCCTTTGTTCTTTTAGTGACAGCTCAATAGCTACAAAAGAAGAGTTACTCAGATGAAAATTCCCTATAAAAATGGGTTGATTGATATGAAAATTTAATTCTGTGAAAATTTTTAGTATAATTCTATTCCTGTTGCATTTTAATGACTTCATGTCTTTCTCTTAGAATTAATGGTAAATAACAGAGAGCAGAAGTCTGCCTATGGATTTACTGAACCTTCCAACATGGACAGGATGAATAAATATCATTTAAGAACAAAGAGAATAACTCCACAAAATCATCCAATTTTTATTATGATATTATTGTTAACCTTGAACTGATGTAAAATATTTACACTCTTATTTTACCTCTTACACCATGTTGAGCTTTTCCAGACTGCTTGAAACATTAAAAAGATACATCTGTTCCAGTGCACACTGGTTCTCTGTTAGACAGAAGCCCTTAGCCTGGATTCACAGAATCAGATTTACACAGATTGGCTGAGGTTGGAAGGCACCTCTGCAAGTCATCTGGTCCAATCCCCTGTTCCTGCAGGGTCACCACAGCTCACTGCCAACAACAATTTGTTCACGTCTCCAAGAAAAAAGATACCATGACATCCCTGGGAAACCTGTGCTAGTGCTTGGTCAGCTTCACAGTAAATTCCCTCCTTAATTCATAATTAACAAAATTATTTTTGCTTAAACAAGAAAAATTTGCCCCTTGAATAATTTCACATTTCTGGGTCATTTTCAATTAAGCTTGACTGCGCAGAGAAGTTTCACTCATATTAAACTCAGCTCAAGTTTGCAGAAAAAAATTGATCATATTTAAGAAGGGGCAGCGTGGACACAAACATTATGAAATTCATGCAGATATGCTTTTGAGACACAGACCTCTTTAAAAGTAGACTTTGGTGGGTTGACTATTGAAGAAACCATTAGTAACACATACAGATTGGCTACTGTTCATTTAAATAAATCAATATGCATCATGTCAACAAATAAATGCACTCACCTTTAGCTAAATCCTCCTCTTCCTTTTTGGTGGCTGCTGCACCAGGATCTTTGGCAACTAGAGCTGGACTTGCTTTTGCCTGTTCAGCAGCCTAGCCAAAAATAAAAGATGCAAAAATGAATCCAACAAAAAATTGACAGTGCATTAAGTTCACCATTTTGCTTTGTATTCATCTGCCACATAAAAATCTAAAATAATTTAGAGCATTTCACTCCACAAAGAAAAGTTTTATTAAGACAAGGTAGCTTTCATTTTGTTTGCCAAACATTTTAGAATTCAAGACTACAAACTGTAAAATACTGAGCTGAGGATAAAAAGAATTTGTGACACACTTTGAGAACAAACAGAAAAATCTAATATACCTGTGAACCAATAGCTGGGAAAGTAACTCCTTGCTCCTTAAGGTTTTTTATCATAGCGGATATTAAACTAAGCTGTGGGTCATTCTTGAATTCATCAGTCCATTCCACCATAAGGGCTTTCAGCTTTTCACAAACTTTTGGATGACCCTGCATGAACAGTAGAAACTAGTTAACTAATGTAAGAATCTGACCTTAATTTCAAATAACTACATGTTACTGTCAATATAAAACATACAGATACCTTACTTTGTAGTCAAGTTTAGCACTCAGTCTTTATTAGAATAATAAAATAAATAAAGGCAGAATAATACATCAGCATTTTATTTGTGCCAGTAAAATATGTGCTAGGCCCATAATAAAATAAGATTACACAGAACCCCTGTTCTACATCCATTTCATCATAGTTGTATTTAATGTTTTACTGATATTATTTAAAGTGAAAATATAGTAGCTTATTTATAAATTAACATGCCACACCTCCCCCAGACAGAACACCTTTGTTAACTAGGATGAAGTGGCATTCAGGAAATTCTGAGCCACAGTTTTTACAGTAATCTTCTCTCCTTCCCATTCCCCCTCTTTCCAGTCCTCTAAAAGTAGATTCCATTCCACTTTCAGATTACCCCAACTCTCTATCTAATTTCACTTACAGGTGAAATGTAAAAGTCAATGTAATACATTACCTTATTCAACACATTGCTTACTTCACTGGCAAAATCTCTTGAACAGACTTCTAAATGAAAGATTTTGCCACAGTTTGATACACATGCTCCTAGAAGCTAATGAAAGAAAGATTAAAACTTAGAAATTTTTTTGAAATATAACTTTTCAGGAAGAAAATGAACTATGTTAAAAAGAACCTACTGTTAATGCTTGCATAGCGACGTGTGGATCTTTATGGTTCACTCTCTTCATAATAGAGCGGAGACAGTCTTTAGGCCTAAAAAACACAAGATAGCTTTAAAAATATGGAATGGAATGAACACTCCCTATTGCACACATGACAATGCTGACAACATACAGATAGCAAGATCTCCTGAACACCATGAGTAAATTTTTTAGTAGCTTATAATTTAAAACAAGAACATTAAAAATAAATTAAACACCATAAACAGTTATAGCCATTTCTATTTCTATCTGTAGGATGTATCTCTCTTCATTATCAAAACCTCTCAGTAATTTATATTATTTCTAGTACTTTGAGTGAATTACTGTAAATACTCCAGAAATGCATAAAATCCCTTACAAATAGAGAACTGGAATTCTCTGTAGTCCATGCACCTACTCCTTTTTATTTCAAATATATATGTAAGAACACTTCCTTACATACTGATTTACCAACACCCTTTTGCTACTTTTATTTTGAATTATCACCATATTCCTCAGTCTCTTTTAATCTACAGAATAACATTTATAGAGAAGACATGTAATGAACCAACAATTTCTAAAAAAAACCATGTTAGACAATCTACATCAAAATTTCAAAACAATTAAATACAGAATTCAAGTCTTACCTAAGTCGTGGTATATAGAAATAACATAAAAAGCAACTTCAACAAAGAATTTGAAAGGGGACTTCAGAAAGTTTAGCATATTAAAATCTATGTGACTTGCTGATACTTTTTTCTGTCTATAAAGTAGTGGAAAGCTGAGCCAGGCTGAGGTAGGAATTATCAAGGGCATACAATCATTATTTGTGGAATAGACCTGGAAAGATAACCCTGGAAGAGGATAAGTAGACAAGGAGGAAAATAGAAAGTAAATCTAAATTAAGAGATTTTACACACTTATGAAGTTTATACATTTATAGCATGGCTGTCTTTGGAAGCACAAGCATTTTTCTGTTGAACTGTTGTCCAAAAACTAACATGAAACTCAGGTATAAGTTACACTACTGCTTGGCTATACTATATTTGGCAGGGTCTACATTTTACAGAAATGTCCACCTCATATTTAGTGGCACTAATTATAGAAACTGCTGTCATGCAGCACCAGTACATATCATTCAGTGTATACCTTCATATACCAATTATTACAGAGGAAGGCTTTAAGGCAAGTACTACCTTTTATCTATTAATTATCCAAGACTTCTCACATGTTGACTTTAATTGAGAAAGAATACAGGCTAAAATTGTTAGAAATAACTGCTTTCTTTAACCATGAGTTTACGAGTAGGATTAACAATGTGACATGATTCCAAGCTCAAAAAATCGCCTGCCCATTGTGAAGCCAGTATTTATAAAGGCAGGGTGCAGGATCAAGAGCTTAGCAGTTCAGGAAGAGGATCATTAGCCTATGATGTTTTGTACAAAGGAATCCAAAGTCTTATTAAAAGTAACAAGAAAGCCTCAAAGCCATCATCATCCACACGTCTCAAGTACAATCTACTTGTTCATATATTTAAAAGAAATTATCAATATTTGAATGTTAAATGTTTTTAAATACTCAAATGTTTAAAATAAGAAATATTTTGATTACATGTAGGTAAAGGAAATAATCCAGGTGCACCAATCTTTAGTGACACAGAGTAAGAAAACCTATTCTAGACAGGCCTGTAATTCTTAATTTTACTTCTAATTAATTCATCATACAATTTAGTGTGTAAATTATGAGAAGCACTATGCAGAAACCAGAGGGAAGCATGCACTCTATGTGTAGAATTCTATCTACTTATTGGGCATCTCTCCAAATTGTACTATATAAATATTTGGCCACAGCTCCACTCCAATGATGCTATGATCATCATTTCAGAGGCACCACAATGATCAGTAATAACAAATAAATAGAGTGAAAATATGGCAAGATACAATAGAAGATATGTATCATATGTGGCATCATATGGTATCATAAACCAACTCATATAGAAAAAACACTAATTTTAGGTTTCGTTTTAGAAAGTAGGAAAAAATCAGATTGTATTTTATTCAACAAGGGCACAATTAGCAGCATTTGCAATCTAAAATACTACTCTGCACAAAACATTTCAAATATGTTCAGGAATGTATTGTTTATTTACAGGCTAAGGTAACTCTGTAGGACTCAGCTTTCCTCCTTGCTCCTTCAGAAACAGACTGGTCATAAAGTTTCCTGGTCAAGCTGCTAGACATACACTGCAATTACAATGTTAAATGCTACTGAGATTGTGTCATGTGAGGGGAAAAAAGTGGAAGACACATCGGAAAACTATCAAGTAAGCAATTTTGCTGTTTTCTCTTGCATGAACAGGCATAAAAACAACCAAAGAAGAAACAGGTAACCAGAACACTCACTTGCTGAGGCAGTGATTAATCCTTCAGGAATCAAGACAAAGTTAGGCAAGCAGCAATATGGACAAACCATTTCCCAATGAAAATTTTCCAATACCCACCCCAACAGAGAGTGCAATGAACATTTCAATTTTCTCAACCCTTGATGTAGCCTTTCAGCCACTGCCTCAGCCACTGCCTCCATTTCTTTCAGCCATCTTTTTTTTTTTTTCTTAATAAGTAACTTTTCTGGAAAAAAACTGAAGTTGTGAAAGTTTTAATGTAGACTGATATGTCTCATGAAATAAACAGTACAAGTGTCTCAAAGCCAAATGCAAACCCGATTGAGTTAGGAACCAGTTTGCACTGAAATGACTGAAGAAGGGGGGGCATCTTTGCTAAAATATACAATACCTATCCATTAATTTTCCTTTTATTCTGTTTAATGAACCATCCAAATTTTAGAGTGTTATTTTATTCTGAGATGATAAACTATAGATTCAGTTTTGTAAGTGTTTTCATTGTAGAAAAGCAATACTGCAAAAACCAATGCTTTTCCTGTAGTCAGATTTAAAATGCCAGTCAAATATACAGTCATAGACCATCCTGAGTTGGAAGGCACCCCCAAAAACCATTGAAGTCCAACTCATGGCCCTGCAGAGGACGGTGTGAAGAATCACTCCATGTGATAAAAATTTTAACAATTTTTAAAACAAACAAGTTTTCAAGAATGCTGTACAAAACCAGGAGACAGAAAGGACTGCTTCTAACAATAAAACTTTTGTTTCTATGCTGAAAAGGCAACTTGCTCATTGAGCTAATATTGGCAAAAAACAGGATGCAAACAATGTAATGTGGAGCTGCTGAGCTGTATGACTTTCTAATGGAAATTCAGAGATTAAACAGTATTGTCTCATAATTAGACAAATTTTAGATCATCTAAGAACCTGATAAGTGAAACATGCAGAAAATGTTAATTCTATACTACATAGAGTGGTATTTAATATAAGCTATTGTAAACAAGTCATATTCTTCAAAATATTGACATATTTTCTTTCTTGTGTTTTCTGTAAAAACACTAATAGCAACTCTGATTTTGAAATTCACAAAAAGCAGAGAAAGTAGTCAAAGAGAGGGATTCAGTGGAATTCTAACTTGCTAAAAATCTGTTTTAGTTGTTTGGCTTAAAGGAAGCAAGATAACATTTTCAACAATTTGTCATTCTCAGTATGTAAAGTATAACAACATAAAAAATATCAATAGCAATTATGTTATGGAACTGTAACTAATTTATCTTATGAGAAAATGCAACACCTTTGTAGTATAACAGGTTTCCAACAATTAATCAGGATACCAATAAGTTTGCAGACAATATGCTATACTAGAAGTGCTACTTAATGAATAAGTGTTTTGCTAGGCTGCTGCGGCTTCAGGTGCAAGGCAATCCACATCTAGAATGCTGCAGGATGCAATGGAGCTCACAGACTAGTACAAAGAAAATCCACAAAGGAGAGATTTTTGTAATCTAAACTTCTGCCAAGAACAGTAACAAACAGCTTGTACTGGAGCAGAATTGGTTAAAAGATTACAACCGATCCCAGTTAAGAAGACTTGCATCCTTGTCAGAGGAACTTAAACTGCAGGTGAATTTCAAACAGCTAAGCATATCTCATTTAAACTTCTTAATGGGAAACACTGTCTTGCTTTACCTTGCTACTGCACGATATAACCTATTGAAAACAAAGAAAACCCACTCTCAGCAAGTTTTAACAGAATCTGAATTTAAGCTACAAATCAGCTGGCAGCCTATTACAAGCAGGATAAATATTACAAAGGTTAAAGTCCCACTTTTCCAAAACAATTTTATTAAGAAAAAGATTAAAATACAAACAGGCAGAAGAAAAAGACCAAAACCAACACAAACAAACCTTACAAATCCTAAGAGGAATTTAGCTGCACATTACCAGAAGATCTCTAGATTTATCTGTACTGCTGTCTCTTGCAGCTACACACATTAGAGCACTGTTCAGGCTATGTTGCTGTGAGAGTAAATTTCATCTGTGGAAAGGCTTTCAGTGATCAAATAGAATACTGAAACATTCAATAATATAATTACTGTTCCAAGTTTGGCATCAACGTGCTCAAGGAATAGAAATGCAGTTTTACATATAAAGACTAATATGAAACATTATTAACAACTTGCCAACTGTTATCTTAACTACAGTTATACACAACAGCCCAGAAGTCTCAATGTGCTGTGCTATTTTTATGTTCTCCTTCAGAGACCATCTCTAATCCCAAGGAATAAGCTTATTTGCAAACCTGTCCTTGGGAACAAAAGTCCCAGGTGGAACTTTGCTGCCTGGCATCTCATACTGTTTCTGGCAGTTCTACAAGGCAATCAAAGTCATTCTCAGAGAAGCCTTCCACAGCATCAGTGGCAAAACTTTCTTCTTGAGTTTGTTCCATTCCTAAATTTTTACAAGAAATGCTTCAAGAAGGTGTATTTAATACTAGTCCTAATACTACACTGACCTAAAGCACTACAAATACTCTGAAATTATGTCTTTAAACTGTATTTTTTAATTGTTAGTTCAAATTATACTTTATCTTTTCTTGTCCAAGAAGGAAGTGCATGCATAAATTCTATGCAAGAGCTCAGTAAATAATCAAAAATGGAAATATTAGCAGCCCATATTAAGATGTGTTTAATCTCCAAAATGTACATTTTTCAAAGCCCTGCTGACAGAGAATAGCTTCTAAAAACAACGAGAAGAAACACAAAGCCTTGTTGTTTTCTGTAACAGACACTGGTGGTCTGATGCAAGAGCAATGGAGGGCAGCAGATATTTTATACCTTGGTTTTAGCAAATTTTTGACATACAGCTGAAGCCTATGTAGTGTCCTTATCACACAGCTGGTAAATAAAGGGCCGGATAAAGAAACTGGGAAGAAACTGGTCTCCTAGGCTCAAAGAGTTGTCACCTGTAATGCAAATTCCAGTATCCTTCAGGGATTTCTGCTGGGAGCAACAATGCTCTCAGTAACTTAATGATCAGAGCAAGTTGAAGGGGAACAATCAGTACAGTAGAGGCCATGGCTAATGTTCAGAGGGACCTGGACAGGCTGGAGAAATGGGCAGACTGGAAGTCCAATAAGAACAAGGATAAACTATGGCATTTTAAATGAAGCCAGAAGCTGACCACATGAAAAGCAGGAAATCATCTGCAGGTCCTATTGGGTGAGAGGTGTCAGCAATGCAGTCTGGCAGCTAAGACAACCAACCACATCCCAGCTCAAACTACAGGTCAGCACAACCAACAAGGTGAGGAAAGTGACCCTTTCCCTCCATTCTGTACTTGTAAGATTGCATCTGGAGCATTTTGTTCACTTTGGGGCTCCCAGTGCAAGAAGGCTATTTACCTAAGTTCAATAGGTAGCTGCCAGGATGGTCAGGGAGAGTCACATACAAGGAAAAGATGGGAGAGGTGCTTTCAGCTTTGAGAAGAACAGCCAAAAAGTGGGGCTTACTGCTTTCAACAACAAATTAGTCAGAGTATACACTGCAGATGCAGCCAGATTCTTTCTTAGAGCTGCACAGGACAAGATGCAACAGACAAGTTGGAACAGTAAAAATTGCAAACAGATTGCAGAATTATTTTTTTATTTCCTTACTTAGTAAGTAGAACTAGTTAAATACTGAAACATGTTGCCCACAGAAGTTGCAGAACCTTTGACCTTGGAGGCATTCAAGACTCGACACGGTCCTGAGCAACTTGATCTAATTAGACCTGTCTGAAGCTGGGGGGGTTGGACTAGATGACCTCTGGAGGGCACTTCCAACTTAGATTATGATTCTGTAAGAAAAATGCCTCATGAAGCCTCCTGGGTTTACAGGGATACTGCTAAAACATATCAATTTATCTGTTACACTGGCAAAAAGCTGCTGCACACAAGTCCTAATTTTAACACATCAGCCAGTATATCCAAAGTAAGGATTGCAAAATATTTCAGCAGAAACCTCATATATTTTCCTTTTACTTGTAATCAATTCAAGTTAAATTCAGCTGTTGCAGAGGTTTATAAAAGATAACAAAAAATTCACTCTTCTCACCTGGGTATGAGACTGAAATAACAGAATTAAAAACATTTGGGGAGGAAATTCCTGAAGTTACTTACCCTGTGCGTGACTGTCCAACTTTATCACAGATGTCTAAGATGAGGCCCCAGTCCTCCGCAGTGTTCATCTCACTGGTTGCTTTCTCTGATAAATAAAGTATAGGTAAATCAAAATACAAATTTTAAAAAATATTTTAAATTGTCAATGAAAAATTTTGCTATATTACCTCTTGGTATATTTCTAAATGTATGAAAAATCCCTATACTTAATAAAAATCATATATTAACATTGTCGTATCTAATTATTTTTTATTTTCTAATTTTCACTTGTGACCATAAATTTTAATTAACAGACAAACATATTTTGGGGTTGTTTTACCACATCATAAAGGTGCACACAAAACATGATACAAGCAGTATAGCTATCAACAGATTTTTTTTTTTTCCATTTGAACTATAAAGTTTAATTGGATATGAATACCCAAAGCATTGGTTCACTGTTTGCAGAGTCAGATACAGCTGAATTTATCACCTTCCCAGACACTAAAGTGCTGTGTCTTGCATTTCCTTTCATGTATTACATTTCAGCAAGAAGGATTTAAAAAGTCATCATAATCACTAAACTTCTATATTCCCATTCTTACTTCTGCTTTGGATTACATATTTCACTGTTTCTTTTCAGCTATAAAGACTGCTAAACCAAAGTTACTCTCAAAGAAGCCCTTGTGATTCTTCCTTCCAAATTTTTTTAATAGGACAAGAGTCCCTGGTGAAGACTAAAGAAACAGAGAGAGGAGGTAGAGAAGAAATAGATTCAATGTCAGAAGAAAAAATAGACTCCCTCCCTATTTGTCCCCCACAAAAGTTTAGTTACAGTAAGGATAACAATAAGTAAAAGCATTAAAGGAAACTGAACCTTATGCTGCAGCTCAACAGAAGATTATCTAAACACTGATACATCAGCTCAGGACTGTAGAACATAAAGGAATGCACATGCATTTTTAATTACAAACCAAACAGTAGGAGAATAGGCATAGAAAAATACAAAAACTTTGTTTCCATCCTGGCTCTTCATCTAATGTTTACAGCTTCGTCTATAAAAGACAAAATATGCCTCAGCTGTAAATACTATCCTTCAGGGAATGTCTCAGACTACTTAGTTTTATGAAAGGAACCAAAGATTTCCCATAAAAAACCTCTCTGCCGGGAAAGATTCATTATCTAGATTAGCACTGGCAAAATTGCAAAGACAAAGACAAAGCAAAACATCTAATCTCCAAAAATTACAAGGATTATTCATATCGAAGTTGATGGCTTTTCTTATGAATGAGCTTCTATGGTCTATAAATTGATGTAGGTTACAGTTAATTAATTTCTTAATTCAGAACAAAAATGCAGAAAAGCAAAACTCTATGGTTATGTGATCCCAAAGTATTTCTGAGGAAAAATTCAACACTGACATATATACAACTGAAATGATAAAACATCAGCTGTACTGCCTGATGCAAGGAAAATAGCAAAACAGTACAGGGAAATCCTAAATGGAAGTTAGTTACAGTTCTGTATGTTCTCTCAGATAAAGTAGAGGAACATTACCTCTTCTGTCTAAACATTATCAGAAAACTTGTTTGGTTATAAAAAGTATTCATAATCAACAGAAATATAAAAAATTATGGGTAGATACCATGCTAAAATCTAGCACTAAGATATACCAGCTGATCAACCAACCACTTCATTTTCCTTTCAGTCTGCTCTTGTTGCAATTCATGCTTATGACTAACAATCATAGAAATCTGTGATTTTAAGGTAAGACACTTGAACTCAATGCCTTGCATGAACCATCACAGACCAAGGCAGTGTTCTGGAATTGCAGTCTATGCACACAGCAGCTGTTTTGCTCCAAAGTCAGCCTCAACTCTGCAGCACCAGAACTGCTTTTTTGAAACACAGAGCCCGAGTTTCCTACACTTCGCTCCTCAGACTGAAAGCAGCTGATAAGCACAGTGCAGACACACAAAACAGACCACATGGAGGCAGTTTACTTCCAGGACTCCACTGCTTCAGTTCGTTGCCTGCTCTACCGGAGCTGGACCAGCTCCAGTCATAGAGTGCCTGCACGGTTCCCTCCAAAGCCTCAAGTTCCTGCCAGGCTCTGAGCTGCACAAGGAGCTCACAATCCCAGACTGGTCACTCATGCCTAATGCTGCATTTCAATTGGCACACCCTTTAGCAGAGAGATGAGCAATCCAATGGAACTGAAACCTTGGTCTTTTCCATTGTTCTACATAACAGACAGTTGTCTGTATTTTTGACAACAATTAATCCTTCTTTCCTCACAATGTCAGCAAAGAGAAATGACACAGCAGTTATGTCTTCTGCAAACTAAGAAGTAAACTAATGCCTGTTTAATGTTTTAACATAACAACAAACTGTGCTTTATGCTAATTTAAATACTTTGGCTAAAACTACAAATAAGATAGTGATTGATGAAATCCTTGATCCACATTAACCACACCAATTATAGCCTTTATTTTTATTCTCAATGAGAACATTTTGCCAATCTATCCATGAGTACAATTACAAGTTTTTTGCTATAACCATGTTCTTCCTTGGCAGTTGAAGTTAGTCCTATATAAAAAGTGCCTTTTGCTTGTAATGCCCTCCCCTAGGATACTTCCTCCACCAACAAACACTAGATAGTTTCTTAGTAAATTTCAGTCTGAAACAAAGTTTCACTGTATACTTACAGTCTTCTATAATAACAATCATCCAATAAATCAATCAAAAAACCCCAAAAAAATTAATAGGAAGAGAAGAGAAGAGAAGAGAAGAGAAATTGCCTGTGGAGTTCTACTTAAATTCTGTCTCAAAACAAGGGAAGTTAAAAGTTAAGAACATACTGAGAATGTCAGCAGCACACTGTATGAGCTGACTGTCCACAAAAAAGGCCTTTTATTAATGCTATGCCAAACACAAAGGAAACAGGACTACATCACAGCTCTGTTCCGTGAAGCTGCACTACTCAAATTCAAGGCATTGTTTTCAGAGCACAAGCAAGGCCTACAATTGAACATAGTAATTTTAAGCAGGGCAAGACTGTACAATCTTATGTTGCATCAGGCTAATTTGTAGTAATTAATAGTTATTATTAATCTGAATTACTATTAATAGTAGTTTTAAATTTTTTAAAGGTTTTTTTCCTTGTTTTTTTCTTTTTTTTTTTCCATTACTTGTCTTTACCTCCAACCTTGATTTTTGCAGGAGTTATTTAATATTCTTTTTTACCAGTAATTCCATAAAGACACACACACATACTCATAAGAGCCATAATTTCAGAGGAAAACAATAATTGGATGAATGGGTTCTTTGGTCAAAAACAACAATGATCAGGCACAATATAAGAATTCCTTTCTATATTATTTCAACCATTTATTTCATTCCCAAAACAAACACAAGAGAGACAAAAAACTTATATCATTTTTTGGCCACTTTGCAAGGTGCAGACTTTGGAATCACCAGGCCTTGCTCTTTATACTTCTGCATTCGGAACACTGGGCCAGACCAGTTCCACCTTGCCCAACATTCAGTCTCTAAAACATATATTATACCTAAACCAGACACCTAGGAAAACACAAAAGAGAACAAGGTAGGCATTAATTGTACTTCCCTACAAACACAACTGTCAGTGACCAACAATTTGCAGCTTCGTAACTCCTGAGTCAGAATTGGCGCTCCAACCACACAAACATTGTCATAAATCACACATAGAACAAATAAAGCATTCTGAAGCAAAATGCATCTGGTTTGATGGAAATATCAGCTGTGTTTGTATCTTTAGCTTCTCAATAATTTGTAGAACAAAATGTCCTTTTAATAAAGCACCTACACGCTGAAATCATTCTTCTAGACATATATTGTATCTTTTTTCATGGCACTGAACAGCACCTGGCTTCTAAGGAAAATATTGTTCCTCATTACAAAAGAAATAGACTCTCACTGAAATACTGTACCTAAAATCCAGAAGAACAGAGTTACACTTATTGAATGAGAAGCCAGGCCAAAAAGATCTAAATATATAGGTTTAATTACTTATGCATTGGTTGAAATTACACAGGCTATTGCACAGGCTCTTTTGGGATACCTCAATCACCCTGCCTCTCCTTGTGTCACAAGGTTCATTAAGTGTGTTGAGGCCTCATTTCCCTCTAATTTACACAATCCTGAATACTTGGAGCATTGATAAAATTCTGGTTGTTCCTTTGTTTTGTACATTATTTATCAATTACAAGCAAAGTAAAAAATATTTGCACTGTGATTCTATTTGAAGTTCCCTATTACATACAAAACACAATTGCAGTTGATTATTTTAGGGCAGAAGAAAAAAAAAAATAAACCCTTTTCTCAGAAGAAAAAATAAAAATTTCCTAAAATACATGCCTGTCCTAAAGAAATTTATCATCAGATTTACAAAGTACTATTAGACAGAAGAAAGGTAGTGCATGCTGAAAAAAATCCATTGCCAGATTTAGTGGTTGATGCTTTAGGTGCTGGTAAAAGGAATATAAATATTGCTGCAGATTTGCCATGGAAATATGTGCTAGTCACTTAATTTCTCTGTCTTAATTCTGTATCTTAACAATAGCATTTTACTGCCCTATCAGAAATCTGCAAGAGTAAATACTCTCATGACTGTTTGGATACTGCAGTGAACCACATGATGCATTTCTTAAGGCAGAAAACTTAGTCACTATCCATTGCTAACATCATTTTCGCAGGGAGTTCTTGGCAGGCTTGAGCTTCCCAAGCTTCAGTTTTTACTGACATTTATATTGAAAGAAAAACCCCAGCCTAAGAACTGAGCTATTTTCTGCAACAAAATCTCAAAGATGTTAATACTAGTAGAATTTTAATAAAAAACAAATCTAGATCAAAATACCTTCAAACCTAACACTTAAAATGTACATTATTTGAAGCAGTTAAAACAAGCAGCAGTAAAAACTGTGAGAAAATTCTATCAATATAAGATTTTCAACCATCCTACTTATTATTTGCTATTACTCTATACTTGGATGTAACATCATTTTCACAGTTGGACATCATTAAAATGAAATAGTGAAGTTATAACTTCAATTACAAAGAAACAAATGGCTACAGAAAGTCTTCAAAAGAATAGCTAAAGAAAGTCTTCCACTCACAGACTCGTACTACAACCACCTTCTAACACGATAAAAAATGTCAAAAATCTGTTATGTCATTATAAATAACACAGATTTAATGAAAAATTCAACACCCCCCAAGCCTTTTCTCCTCTTCTGCTCAAAGTTTTCTTTTCTTCACATGGCTAAATAAAGAATTTCCCCTTCCCTATGAAATTGCAAACACTAAAATTCCAAAGCAATATAGTTTAAATCACCCTTAAAGACTGAAAATGACTGCAAATTTTTCTTTCTTTTTGCAGGCACTTGCTGAGAACTTTGGATTACATGCCATTCCACATCACTGAAGTTAAACGCAGTTAAGTTTTGCTCTTTTTGTCTGTCAAATAAAAAGAACAAATACACTTGTTGGTCCATTCTACAGAAGGCACCACTTGAATATCAACCACTTTGCATTTGGCTAACATGCTCAGAACTGCACAAGAAGAATATGTCCAACCAGATTCCGTTTAGACAAGATTGAAAATACTCCTAACAGGCAATGACTCCATGGAGAAAAACTTGAATTCCATGTACTGTTAACTTTGATAAAGCTATTAAGCAACTTCTGCAGTTTAACTGTACATGTGCAGTGTTCCCAAGCCCTTCTGGGAGCAATTGTAGAATGTGTGTGCTGTGAAAGCCCTGCAGCTGATCTGAGGCAAAGCAAGCAGCAGTGACTGAGGCCACCTCAGCCCATTCCTTCAGAAAACCATGTAGGATCTCAGTGCTTACAGTGGCCCAGCAAAAATGAACATCACTCAGCTCAATGAACTGAGCAGAATGAAGACAAAAGGATTTACAACCTGGTTAAAAAAGGCTGAAATAGTAAGACTAGCTGAGCAAAAATAATTTAGATGTTAGATCTCTCACACAAACTCTAACAAATCCACAGAACTCACACTACCTTTTACCCAGAAATATTACAACACAACAGGAAGGTGAGCAAATTAGAGATACATCAGAAGGATGAATAGTCTGTAAACAAGGTGTATCACAGGCATGTCATATAAACAAAAGGTACCAGGATATTTTTGCAGAAGCCCTCAAGCCAAGCCACAGTATAAGACGCATTTCAGAAAATCACCAAGAAACTTAATTTTCCACATCAGGTATGCAATGCTATTTTTATCAGTTAGAAGAACAGATTTTACATGCTGAAGATCTACTTTGATTCTTCTAAACTTTGGTATTATAATACACACTGTCACAGCTGAAAGGAGAAGCACTTAAGTGACAGTTCTTCCCTGGGAGGAAAGAAAGAGAATTACAAGAAAAGTACAGTCTTTCACTATGGAACATACTATGTTGGCTTCAAAGTGCCCAGCTGAACTGACAGCCTGCTAATTGATAGTGGAAAAGATTATTTTTTTTGTTGGCTGATACACTGAAGGTGTATTCCACTTAGTCTTATCCTGTCAGCATTGCTATTTTTCACTGAGGACCTATTACCAAAGGTATCTTTAAGTAAGAAGTTCCTGTTTTTCATAAATATCTACAAATTACCAAAAAGGGGGGTTGCTATAGCTCCTTTTCCACACATTTTCTACTCAGTCTCCCTGTTAGCTCACAGTTAATGTCCTTTGTAAAACAAAGCTGAGAAAAACAGTAGGCCAACTCAGGCAAAAAAGTGCCAGTCTCATGACAAGCTGAACCAATCCTTGGAATTCATCTTTCTTTGCAGCCAGATGTTAACTTACAGTCTACAGTCTCCATAATGATCTGGGGTCAAGAAACTCATCTGTGACAATTTTCCCTTCTTTTAGCAAACCTGGCTCAACAAAAAAGTTCAGCTCAGAGAGACATGTAATTGGATATTTTGAAAACGTTGACTAAGCAAGAGGATAAATCTAAAGAACAATGAGCTTAAATAGCATGAGGATTTTATTTCAAGAAATTGCACCATGGGAATAATGGTCAAACCATTTCTTACATTCTAAGAGCATCAAACTGTAGGCTGATCATATGTAATTCAAGTATATCATTAAGTATTTGAAGAGTCAATAGGATAAAATTATCAACAACAGCTAGAGTTATTAAAACATGGGGAAAATGATTACAAGTCACATCAAGTTCTACTATCTTACTAAACCACCTGCTTAATTTCTTATTACTGTAAATAACAAGCCTGAATTTCTTCTCAATCCTGTGCTGCCTCAAACCATCAGAGTAAGAACCAGAGTAACATTCAGAGCAAATGGAAATACCTTCATCCTTTACTATGTGTAAAGAAAAAACAAAAACAACCCAACCCCCTCCATAAATTTTAACACCTTCTCCTAATATCACATGTGATTTTTATGACACGTTATACCAGCACCTGAGTTACAGATTTTATTCTTGAGAAAATATCTAAATGACACTTGAGAACTGCTTTAGCAGTAAGCTCTTCATCACACCTAGCCTAAGCACCACTACATTACTAATAAGCCCGTCATGACAGATTAGTAGACGGTCTTTTGGTTATCAAAGAAAATTTCACCATTATTTTACCTGAGTCAAACTTACAGATAAATCTGTATTTCTCAGGAACAATTCACTGGGAAGAATTTTATGATTAGGATTGAGAAATACAGCAGAAATAGAAAACTTACAAACCCAATAAGAACACTTTTAATCCTAACCCCTTAAATGGAAGATTAGAGTTTCTTAATTATACTCTTAAGAGGCCCAGTTCTTGATGATTTTTTTTCTTTTTTTAAATTCCATTATTATGTTCCTTACTTGGGCACATTATCAAAGGTTCCCCACCTTGATTGTGAAAACTTGTGTCACCACTGATTAGCATCCCTTCCTGTTGAAATATTCCTAAATATGGTAAAAAAGAAACTTCAGAAAATGAAAAGTATTTGGGCTTCATCCAAAGATTTGGACTCTTGAGGATGACAATGGTTAACCTTCTCAAATCTCTGAGCATTCTTTAATATAATTAATTTAATAGCAGTCTTAAACAACATTCTTTAGCCAACTACACCTGAAAAAAACAGTTGTACAAAGTTGGTACAAATGGTAAACTATTATGGATTACCAGGTTCCACTGCAGCAGCATGCTAAAAGGACTAGCCAAATGCTGCTAGCTGGCCAGACAAACTGAAAAAATTGTCCTGAATGTAAGACATACTTATGCTCCTCAAAATGATGGAAAACAATTTCATTCCAGATATGTTCTCTGCAATCCTTTACTCTAAATGGTTCCAAGAAAATTTCCAACTACTCCACAGCGCTGATGAGCTGTTCAGTAGAAAGGAATGCACAGCTACTGCAATACTATCAACTACTCCAGTGTCCAAATTCATATGAAATTAAGAATAGCTGCTGACCACCTTTCTGTTTCAAGAATCTGATTTTAAGAAGAAAACTTTCTTGCTGGATAAGAACAAAAGCAAAGCGCTCAACTTTCACTCACAGAAAACAAATGAAATATAGCACTATGGCTTGACAACTTTTGGAAGTTTCCTGAGAACATGAGAGCTTACTCCACAGCTGATGCTATCTTATGAAGCCTGCCAAAAAATTCATCCAGATAATAGCAAATTCCCAAAGGGCCCAGAGAAGAAGAGCCCAGGGACGCTTTCTGGGAGACTTCATCATTCCCATCTCCCTGGCACAAATCCAGTTAAATGATGGATAAAGGCAGCAGGCTACTGAAAGTAGGCTGTCACCAACTAACAGCCTGCTGCTCCTTCAGCCTCCCTCAGGACACCATGAAAGGGGCCAAAAGGAAGAGACTGTTTACCAGTGAAAATCAGCTCATTGCCCGCTATCTGCTTTTCCAATCATGATTTGGTACTGAGTGGTTATTTCTCTCTCCTCATACAGTTTACAGACTAACACTTTTGAAAATTCTTCACTGTTGATCACAACAGGTTGGGGGTTGGCATCCTCTGCACCTAGAAAAGAGCAAGTGAGCCACTGAAGTAACTGATGGGTGCTACTGCCCTGCCTTGAGACTGGCAGTGCTGAGGAGCACATCCAGTGAACTGAGCTTCACAGACAAACCCTTCATCAGTCTGAGCTTCCCTGCCAGCCAGAGGCACTAAGAAGAAAAAAAGTGAACACCTGCCAGAACCTGAGTCTATCACTTTTTAATCTTATTAGTTCAAATAATTCTCTATTAGTCCATGGAAAACTGGCAAGCAGTACAATCTCTTCCTCACTTTCAGCTGTCAAATTACACTAGAAGACAGCATAACAACTAAGAAGAACTATTTACTACTTTCCAAAATAAGTCAGTCAAGTTTGTTACCAATAAAATCGTTAACTGAAGCACAGTCTTCAGCTTAAAAGTGTTAACAGTTCAAAATGAGAAGACCGAGCTATGTCTTATTTTGATGCAATAGACTAAGAATTTCTGATAACATACATACAGACTTTATGTCTCAGTACTTTGTTTATGCCTTAATTCTTTCTCCTAAAAGGCTACATACTTTTCAAACAGTTTTGACTTGGTCTTTCTTTGAAGAGATGGAAGAATTGAATTGCAGCCTAAACGTCTGAAGTTTGATAAACATTAAGAAACAATGTATCTGCAGTTGAAAGTTACAACTTGTTCAATACTATTAAAGAAATTCGTTTCAAGAGACTTATACAATGTTACACTTCTGTAGGAAAATAACCAAAGGGGGTACTTATCCACATAGGAGAAAAATTCCCTTTATATTACAGGATTCTCCAGACAAAGCCTTTATGGCTCAAAGCAGAAGAGATGTCAGCAGCAGATCAAAAACAAACCCATATTACACAATCTCAAATAAAACACACAAAACTAATTATTAACTGTCTATATGTTATCTTCAGTTTCGACACATCAGGATTAAGTACAATTTATTGTCAAGGAAAAGCAAGATATTTCCTCTCCGTCCAGTCTGGCCTTGGAACGAGCAAGGTGGGGATAACACCTGAGCTCAGCATGTCAAGCTTGAAAGGAAAAGAGAAAGCTCCCACAGGAATCCCCTGTAAATAACTAAATACAAAACGCTTTAATGGTTTTCTCATGTCTGTCTGCGAAGCAACTGTAGATGGTGCTTTCTACTGTTCATCCTTTCAAAAACACTCCAGCGCGGACCTTTCGCGCTACTTGTTTTGCTGCGCCGCAGCGTTGCTCGTGCTGAGCAGGCCAGCTCGTCCCCCGCGAGCATCCCCGCGCTCGCCCCGCGGCCCGCGCAGGGCCGGGACAGCGGGCCGGCTGCCCGCGGGGACGGAGCGGGAGCGGGTCGCAGGGCCGGCCGGCCGGCCGCGGGGTTCCCTCGGGGAGAGGCCGGGCCGCGGCAGCCACTCACCCACATCCTGGTCGAAGGGGTTGGTGGCGAAGAGCGGCATGGCGGGGCGGGGGGCGGCCGCCCCTCCCGGCGGCGCGGCGGCAGCGGCGGCGGCGAGAGAGAGACGCCACCTCCTCCAGCGCCGGGTGCCGCCTCCCGCGCGGCACGCCGGGAACCGGGGCTGGAGCCGCCTCGTTCCGCGGGGCCCGGCCGCGACAGCCGGGCCCGGCCCGCCACACCACCCCGAGCGGGCACTTAGCCCCGGCACGGCTCCTCTAGGCGGAGGTTTATATTATTTAGTTACGTGGAGCTCTTTCCTCCCCTCTGCTTTCCTTTTCCGGTTTTGTACCCAGACATGCTTGCTTTCTATGGAAGATTTTTGGAGCTTCCCTATACGTTGGTCTGACTGAATCTTTTCATTGGTGATGCCATGGTGCTTGTGACATGGGTTAACCTGACGGCAAAGGGCAGACTGGTGGTTGTGCCAGCATCTCTCAGAGCATCACACCAGTGCTCCGCAGTCACATCCCGTGGAGAGCAGTCGCTATCAGCTGGTCACAGGGCCTGGAATGTCCCCTGGCCTCTGGCTGCCTGTCTTGGTGCTCCACTTTGTCAGCCTATGATGCTGGCTTCAGTGGGGTGTGTCCCACATTAACAATATGACTCATTGGATAAAACACATCCTGCCTATTCTTGCAGTCACATAAAACTCAAGTTATTATTCTTAAGGCCTTTCAGTACTGTTTGATTACTCTGAACTAGTTAGATTGCAAATTAAGTAAAACTAGGTTCATGTATGCACTTGGGGAAAGAGTCAGACAGCAATAGGGGCATATCACAGGCGTGCAAGCAAGAAATGAAAAAGGTACTATGACTGTTTGCAGGACAAACACTAAATGCGGTCAGTAGCACTAACCATGTTCAATAATGAATGTGATTGCATGCATTAGGCAGACTTCTGACACTTCAAATGAAAACTGCGCACCAAGCCACTTCCCACAAGGATTTACAGTCACGAGGCACTTAGTTATTTTACTAAGGTTTTTTTTCCCAGAACTCTAGTTCTGCTTCTTTACCTATCCATATAAACTGTTTTCAGCAGCTAATGCAGGTCAGCATTGATCTACTGTGTAGAACTGACTACTTGCAAGGAATTGCATGTTTTCTTTGGATTGTACCTCAATTCAATGACTAGATATCCTCAGAGGATGCTTTTCCTCCTCCCCATTCATCATCCCCCATCGAGTTCACAAAAGACATATAGTAGATGCTCTCTGAGCCTGATTTATCCCCTCCTTTCTCATCCCTTCTTTCTAATAGGTGCAAAACTAGTTGTAGGAAACCTTTCAAAACAGGCAGAGCTTTTATTCAGTAGTCCTGCAGGAAGAGCTAACACAACACTCATGGGGAACTGGGGTTTTAGACTGTCCTCAGCCTAAAAGCACCCCAACCCAACTTTCCTTCCCAGTATCCTACTCAATTTTTGAAAAAAGGCAGTCTATACCAGGAAGCATCTTAAGGGTCTGTAAGCATGGCTCATATTTTGATTCTGTAATGATTTTTTTTACTGTAGACACAGTGTGAAGTCCTTCCAAAACTCCATATTGTATTGTATCTCCCTCTTTTCCCTGTCTCATGGCTCTATCATTTTTTCCATGGCACAGAAATGGGTGGTAGGTAGAGCACTCTCCCAGGGAGTGTGGGGTTTGCCCTCTCAGACATAAATGGCTGTAGAAACCAGCTTTTCCACTTTATGTGTGAGTAGTATAATGAATATGCTATTAAAAAGAGGTGTGTGAATCTATATGCTATTAATAAACAGGTGTGAACTGCATCTTTACTGGATGTAGTTCAAAATGCTTTTATTATTTCCTACTGCTGCCTAAGTTAGCTATCTAAAAGGCGTATAGATCAAAGGTACAGGCTCAAATTGCATCTAATTTTGGGGGATCTACAGCTGAAAGAAAATGTAGCAACACTGCCCTGTGCCCACAACTATGTGCTGCCACCACATTTCTTGTATTAGATTTGGAATTTGATCCATTTCATTTGTGGTTGCACAATCAGCTGATCCAGCTGAAAGCTACCTCACTGCAGAGAAGTTCCCTGTTGGATCATGTCACACCTCTGACTCACCTTGGAATTAGATCAGGCATGTGAAGAGGTGGGAAGGCATGGCTGGGGACAGTACTTCAGCAGTCTGGGTCAGGAAAAACAGGCATGTCCAGGGGATTATTCATCTGTTCTATTTTGGACCTCATTCTGAAGATGGCCTCTGCAACAGTGGCTCTGTTGATTTCACAGAGGAGCCTATCTGTCCAACAGTTCTCTGACTTAGGGCTTGTCTCTAGACAGCCTTATAGCAAGTTTTAAGTAGGGTGTTTTTTAAAAATATGTGCTACTTTTGTCTGAAGTAAGCAGTCTCAGATGACTGGTGCAGAAATTTCTTTTTTCTTAGCACACTTCTCTTTTTATATAGTACTGTTGTTCAGATACAGCTAAGAGATCATGGAATGCCTTGGGTTAGAATGGACCTTAGAGGTAATCTAGTTCCAATCCCCCTGCCACAGGCAGGGACACTTTCCACTACACCAGGTTGGTCATACCCCTGTTCAGTCTTTGAACCACTGCCAGGTTTGGGGCACACACAACTTCTCTGGGCAACAAGTTCCAGAGCCTCACCACCCTGACAGTAAATAATTTCTTCCCAATATCTCATCTAAATCCACCCTGATTCAATTTAAAGCCATTACCCCTTGTCTTATTGCTGTGTCTCTACAATGTCCTTGTTAAAAAGTCCCTCTCCACCTTTCTTGCAGGCACCCTTCAGACACCAGAAGGCTGCAATGAGGTCTCCCAGAGCCTTCTCTTCCAGTCTGCAGAGCCCCAACTCTCCCAGCCCATCTCCATAGCAGAGCTGCTCCAGCCCTCTGATTGTATTCATGGCCTCCTCTGCACTCACTCCAGCAGAGCCAGATCCTTCTTATGTTGGGGTACCCAGAGCTGAATCCAGTACTCCAGGTGGAGTCTCATAAAGGCAGGTATTCAGTTAATTTCCAGCATAACACACTTCCTAGATTTTAAAGATGTGACATACATCTAAATTTGATTAAGTGTTTTATTTATGTTTTTTGTTTTTGTAAGTTATAACTTATTTTTTAAATTGTGACAACCTTATCCATATGAAGGTAAATTCTGGATTCTGGTGATATACAATTATTCATTTCTCTATAGTCTTAAGTAGGAAAGGCTACCTAAAAAGAGCAAATTGTAAATAACAATCTGCTGGGGAAGTTCTGATGTTCTTTACAATCACTCAATTGACACCCATCTGCATTAGAAAAGCATTTTCTTAAAATAAGACAAAGCCATTGTAGCCATGGAGGCCCACTGCAGCTCCAGTTTGCTGGGGTAGCATTTCATTTGTCATGCCCATTTATTTAGGCATATCTTAGTTTTGTAGCTGCTGCATTGTAAAAGTAAGGTGTATGATGCCAGTAAAAAGTTAGGCCAGTACACTTCTAGCATGCAGACAGATATGAAGAACAATGATTGTCTCACAAATCAGTCCCACTGACCTTTATTTTAACTGCATTTTCATTATAGTCCACTGTGTACATTGCTTTTGGAACTGGAAGCTGTGAAGAAAGGATAATCAAAGGAAAACAGAAAGGCTCAGAATAGAGCAAGTGCCAGCCGTCCATTTAATCACAGCTTTTGTCTTTGACAGGGTGAGTACAAACTGTTTTGGATGGCATGCAAGATGCTGTACTGCATAATGATATGATAATATGACGAAGACAAATTTTTTCCCAGTTACAGGGCACATGTAAATGCTTTAGCTACTGGACCACAGTGATTTACTTCCCATCTACAATCTTACTGCATATGTTCTAATATTTTGCAAGTGTCCAAGCAGCATGGCTTACAGTATTCTTATCTATTTCATTATGTATAGAGAAAATACATGAAACACATCAATACAGTAAGTCTGGTGTCTACTGTTAGGAAATCAGGCTAAAATTATTTAATTGTCCCTTTTTGCCTTAATATTTATGAAGTATGCAAGTAGGATTATATGAAGCATATAACCAGAATTCCTTCAAACCCATGTAATCTTAGAACTAGGCAAAGATTCTACCAATAAATTTTATAAAATAGTTCATTTTTCCCCAGCCACATTAAAAAATTGTGATGTGCAACCTGCTAGGTAATATTTGCAGACAGATGCCAGAAACAAGGGTTTCTATGTTCTTTAATCTCACTGAATTCAAAGCAATAATTTCAAAGGAACTCACATGAAGTAATACTTCATATATTTGCACTGAAGTTTTGTTAAATGATTTTGAATAACAAGTTCACTGAAGTCAAACACAAAAACGTGTTTATGCTGTTTGCTTGAGTACTCTTATGGTAATGTATTCTGATACACTTGTAAAAGGCAGGTAACCTGTAAGGTGCTGGCTGCGGGGATTTCTGGGTGCCTGGGCTTCCCTGGGGATGCTGGCCAGAGCATCACTCTGTGCCAGCTTCCTGACACTGCTGTAGGGAACCACTTGTCCTCGTGCTTTTTTTGGCACAAACACCTGTTCTCAGTGTGGCCAAACTGACTACACCCAGTATGGTCACTTTTTCATGCTGATAACTCAGACCAGTTTTCAACCAATGATGAGGTTAAAATTAATCTTTTTGTTCTCTGACACTCTTTGAAGAAGGAAATAGAAATACTTCCACTGACCACAGCAGGCATCAGATTGGAACACTACTCATTTGATAAAGAACCCTTTTTAACTCAAGCTCCTGAAATAAAACTAAATAACAAGCTTAGATTGTGCCTGCTCTGAAACTAATAATGAAAGTCGTCTCCTCTATAGAGATTGTAGCTCTCACTCTCACATAAGCAAGCTACCATTGAAATATACAGAAAATCAGAAGGAATTTTTAATATTATTGAAGTATGTTTTGTGAAACCCTGTGAAAAGTTTGCCTGATACATGTTGGACAAGGTCGAAAAGTTTATTTAGAGGAAGAATATTACTTTTATTGCATAATATAGAAAACGGAATTTAAGAATATATTTATGCTACCAGTTAATTTCCAAAGTGTATTTTCTTTTACTCACATGAACAGTACAATTGAAGTTAATAGTACTAATTTCAGTTTTAATCATTATATATGTATATACACACAAAATTAGAATATTAAAGTGGAGTTAGCTTCTTAATACAGCCAGTCTGCAGTGTGCAAAGATTCTGCACAGATCACATCACATCATATCTAAAATATACCGTAAAGAAAATAATTGTTGTTCAATTATTGAACAATTGATAATCATCAATTATTATTGAATAGTTCAATTAGTCTATTATAGCAAAAAGTACACTGAGTTTGAATAAATCAAAAACTCAGAAAAACCAAACTCAAATGAGCACGATAGCCACCTCCCTTTAACATGTGTTTGTTCTTCAGCATAGCAGTTTGCTTTATGGTTTTGTTCCTGGAGAGGTTTAAATAGAACAATGCACAAGGGCATCCCAGACTTAATGTGCTCTTCCAAACATTTAATGAACCAGTGGGTTTCAGACATGTAGAATCTATAGTTTCCATGTTTTAAAAAAATGGGGTTTGGTGTGAAAAATTTAAAAATTGTTCACACCAAAATTTTTCAATTTTCATAACAGAAATATAAAATTCCACTTCAGCCTGTGTTCATGACACTTCTTTGTCTTTGCTGACTACTTAGCTGTACAGTGAGAGGCTTAATATGAATCATTTATTTTGCAGTAGCAGTGCAAAACTCCAACTGCTTCAGAAGTGGCAAATATGAGATCTTCTAGTTCTTCCTGCAAGATTTATGCAATCCATTATACACCACATCTTTTGAAAGCATTTTCTTTCAAATTCCAAGCATAGTAAATTAAATAATAGGTCTACACACCTGGATGAAAGATGAAAAAGTCACACACAGTCTTGTTTAATTTAGACAAAATTCTGTTTACTTTTATTTATCCTTGAATATCTCATTGATTGCTACATACCATAAACCTGGAATAGTGTGCAGGCAGTATATGTGAAGTCTGTTGTCTAAACACATTGTTCTTTCTGTGTATTGGGAGCCTTATCTGAAGACAAGGCAGAAGGACACAGAATTGAAGCTGTTAAATTTTTTAACAAATTCCTCTTGCCAGGATTTTAAATTTCTGTCTAACATTTAACTAGTCTGCAGTATAAAGGTAATTCTGCAAGGTCAATATCAAGTAGTTCTTGAAGCGTTCAATAGTAGATGACTTTCCCCTGTGATGGTGAAGCTGATAAGTCATTATAATTTTTTAAGAGCACTACAATTTTTCATTCCATAGAAGTATTTCCATATTGAATAGATAAATTTTGTAACAAAACTCCCAAAATGCTGTAGAACTTTTCATTAGAAAATAATCTCATATAGGCTTCAGTTTGTATTTCTGGAAATAGATTGCAAGTAAAAACCATTCAGCTTTATAAGGTTTTGAGTATGTGTGTGTGCAATAGGAATCTAGAAGCAAAATATATATTAATAATATCAATCATGAAGGCCAAGAAAACCACTTATCTTTGTAGTAACAGTATGGCAGTGTTGATAACTTGGAGCTATAGTAAATAAAGGTAAACTCCCAGGGAATCTTGAGAATGAATATGAAAAACAATGATGCTCTCACCTACAACAGAAAAGACCTTGATCTGACTGTCTTGAAATTTATTGGAAAGGTTGGTTTGTGTTTAAATAAAACAAAGTTCACCTCAATTGATAAGCCAGTCATAACTGATTTTAAAAGCTGATTTAGATAGTACAATTAATATATAAGCTTATTCACTTCTATTGATTAAATTTCTCTATGTAAAGAAAATCTATCTTATTAATAATTTTGAGATTTTTGGGGGTCAAAAGGTGCTAGCCCAAGTTGAAATATTAGATGAAATAATTTTGCTACCATAAAAACATTCTTTCTAATTAAAACAAGACACTGTACGTAATGCTTTGAAAATAGCTGACACTTTATCAAATTTAAATAAAGATTCAGAAAATACAGACTAGGAACCCCAAATATATACATTGTAATTGACAGAAATAATGATTTAAAGAATAACAGTAAAAAACTTATGAAAAAGATGTTACATTTCAACTAATTTATTGCAATTCCTGGAACATGCAATTATAAAAACAGATTTGTAAAAAAACCAAAAAAGGATTAACACAACAAATATGTTTTGAAAATGCTGCTGAAAAAATGTCACACAGGAACTACCCAGGATATGAAGTAGTTACAGATTAAGGAATAAAATATCTCCATGGATTAAAACATGGGAAATAGAATCAAGGAACAACTTTATTACAGCAAAATTACAGCAGAGGGGTGTTTATGAAAGTTCTGTGATAATTTTTGTGCTTAATACTTTAATAAATGTTTGGAAAGCATAGCCAAATGAGATGACAAATCTTGCAAATGGAACAAAAATTTAGTTTATTTCAATCCAAGAAAAGATTATGGGGATATTCAGAAAGTTTTCATCAATTGGGTGAATGAGTGGTGTGATAGCAAGAGAAACTGTAAGCTTAATAAATAGTAACCACGATATTACAGCAAACACATTGAGATGCTTATCCTCACCACTGAGTTCTGAATTTACTAAATTAACTGAAGACAAACCCGGTCATCATTACAGATAATGTGGGCATCTAAAATCAATAAATCTGAGCAAATAAATAGGGTAAGGAAAGTAATACAGAATTCTGATGAGAATTAGACAAACTGCCTATCAAATTTCAAAAGATTCTGATCAAATGCATGGAAAACATCCAAAAAGGAATTTAAAAATGGAAAATTTTTACTTCAGAAAGAAAATAGGATTTGTTGCCTCAAATCTGCTCTGAAAAAATCTCAAAAGAAACACAGCAAAGGACAGCTAAAAGTAGTAAAAAATAAAAACTGATATTAAAAAATGGGATTGAGTCATGCCTTTCTCTGTGTATCATAGTTTAAGAAAGTCTTCATCAGTTCATGAAGTCATAAATTGAGAAAATCAAATGAGAAAAAAACCACCTTACTCATAATATGTGATTAATTTTTGATGCCTCATTCAACACTACATTGTCAAAGCAAAAAAGTTGGAATAGTTTGAGGAGAGAAGTAAGATATGGGTGGAGAAAATGAGTAGGTAAGATTGTAGGAATATTCAGAATTAAAATAATAAATATTGAAAATATTTTTGAAAACTAAAGTTTAAACCAACTTATAGCTGTCACATTGAGATGACATGTAGGCTCAGATTAACCTGTATTGGCAAAAACTTCTGAGTTGGGTCATTCAATCCTGTGTGTAAATTCTTTGTCTCAATTTTTTAACTACAGGATTCTCAAACTGGATTATATTTATCACTTGAACACAAAAAGCATCTGTGTATGTGTAATATTGGTACCTAGTGTAATCTAAGAGCGTATATAATGTGCTCTTTTGCCAACTACTCATTTTGCACATTATACACTTGCTGTTGCCAGTGGGTGTGTGTTTTGAGGCTGAAAGATGAACACCTGCTTGTATGCTTTGGTGAGGAGGGGGAGACTTAGGTTTTGTTTGGCACATCTGCTTATCTGTACATGAAGGCCCTGGACCTGAGACATCCAGGTGTCTTCAGCATTGAAACACTCACCCCATTCTAAAGTAGATAGACTTGGACTCTTTAAGTTCTACCGAACAAGTAGCATTTCAAAGATATCCTGACCCAGTTTTGGAATTCTTCTGCCTGTATGTGCCTGTGTCTGAGGTATCTGGGCTGAGAGGCCATGGTCACCATGTTTAGCTGTGGAAATGAGGAGCCTGCATCCCCAAGCTAGCAGAGACTGAGCCAGGTGTCAGGATAGTGGGTGCAGCCCACACTTTTGAAGCATCATGTCACACTAGCTCAGGCTAAGGATGTCCCCCTTTCAGAGCCAGTCCCAGCAATGCCACCTGTGCTGGCTTAGCTTCCCTGTGCACTTGCACAGAGAGCAGAATTTACAAGGTAACCTGCATAGTCAAATGTCATCCTTCAGTCTGCCACCTGGGTGCTCTTCAGGCCCTTGGAAGAAATTTCCCCTTCTCAGGTGGGAGCCTTAGTCTTCCTCCTGTATTGAGGGTGGTGTTTATGGAGACCCACCAGACTGTCACGGTCACCCTGGCAGGTGGCTCTTTGGCCTCTGAGGTGGTGGCCTGGGCATATTCCCACCTGTCGGTCTCTGGCCAGACTCCCAGGTGTTCCCAGTCTCAGACACCTATTTCTGTGTTCCCAAGAACCGCGCTATTTTCTGTCACTTTGTCTGAGGTGGGCTGTGCCCGCTGCTGCTGCCTGACGGTCAGCAGCAAGGCCAGGCACCATCCCGCCAGGATCTGCCCGCCGGTGGAGCTCACCCGCCCCCGCAGGCTGCGGCTGACCCGGGGAGACCCGCGGCGCGGAGGGAGGAGCGCGCCGGGCCATGTGAGCCGCTGGCGGCGGCAGCGGCCCTCGGGCAAGACAGATGGGGTGAGAGACAGCGCCCGGTCCGGCTGTCAGCGCGGCCCCAGCCCCGCCGCGGAGGGAGCCCCTCCTCCCCGCCGTGTGCGCCGCGCTCCCTCAGGGAACCATGGCGTCCAGCGAGGAGGACGGAGGCGGCAACGGCGCGGTGGAGGAGAAGGAGAACGGCAAGAAGAAGAAGAAGTTGGGCGTCCTGGCCACGACATGGCTCATCTTCTACAACGTCGCCATGACGGCGGGGTGAGCGGGCGCGGGCGGCGCGGCGCCTCCGCGGGGCGCGGAGCGGCCGGGGCGAGACGGGGCCCGGCGGGGCTGGGCGGGAGAGCCGGGACGCGGGGGAGCCGCCGGCAGCGGGGCTCTCCTCGCCTGCCGAGCATTGCCTAATACGGTGCAGCGCTGCCAGCCGCCGGCGCGTCACCCCGCGCCCGCCGCGGAGGTTAAGTATAGCCGGGACCGGAATGCCGGGCGGGGGAGCCGCGTCCCGGCGGCCTCGCCGGATGCGGAGGGGGCTGCTGGCCGCCCCGGGGAGACGACCCCTCCTCGGTGCCGCCGGGGGCTTCAGCGCCGGGGTCCCGTGTGGGCTCGGGTCGGGGCGCCCGGGCTGTGAGCGAGCGGAGCCCGCCCCGCTCCCGGCTCGCTGAGCTGTCCAAAGCCAGCCCGGCCCCGGCAGGAGCGGGGAGCAGCGCCGGTGGGGGCGGCAGAGCAGCCCAAGAGGTTCATTTGAACTTGTGCTCCGTGCTGCGAGGCTTTGCTGTGAGGAAAGAGGGTGTTTATTTTGAATAACAGATCATAAGAGCAGTCAGGTTTATGTGGTTAGTGCTCGAAGCACATATTCTCACTTCTTGAAAATTTTCCCTGTTCACTAACTCTTGCGGGAAAAAAACCTCAATCTATTCATTTCCACGTGTTTAAAAGAAAGCTAAGAACGAAAAAATTTACAACTTCTAGTGTGATATTTATCATGAGAACAGTTTTACTTTGGTTACTAATGGGTGGTCTCGCTGCCCCTCGAATCCCATAGAGTAAAACTAACACGCCGCAGTTGAGGCAGGAGCTCTGGCACTGCTGGGGAAAGCCAGGAATAGGATTGTAATGGCTTTCTTCTCACGAGCAACCGTGAGTCTTGAGAATGTATTAAAGTCTGTTCATATATTACTGCAGCACTTTTTGAAAAGTGCTTTTACGTGAGGTTAATGTTACCTCATTGAATTACCAGTCTTGTGCTCCATGTGTGAATTTGCTAATGAACACTGAGTCTTGCCACTGACTTTTGTATGTCTCTAAAAGATTATCGAACCATATTAGTTTTGACCTTAGGTGCTGCATCAATATCTCCCACTTCCTTCTCTCCCATTTTCCATTAATATAAAAAGAAATTAAGACATGCAAAATTTGATTTTTTTATGTGGAAACAGGAAAAAAAGGAGATAGGAATAAATTCTTACAATCATTTATGGGTACAATTTAAGAGAAAAATAAATATTTTAAATACAGTTATACTTAACAGAGACGATACACAGGATAAATATTTAACTAGAACAGTATATTTGTCTAGTTGCCCAGGTAGTGCAATACAGAAAAATGTTTCTGGAGTTTTAACAAACTAATGTATAACTACATGTTAACAACCATTCTAATAAAAAAAAAACAAAACCCTGCAGCTTGTCTTTGTTTCTAAACAGATTTAAGGGACTAAAATGACAGATCAATACTCAGTCTTGCTGAAAGTCCCAACTGGAGATTCTGCCTTTATTACAGAAAGTGTTTTCCATTTCCTGGTGATTTGTAATAATCAGTATGAGAACTTTCTTGAGATCCAAAGTCAAAGCCATGGACAGCTGAATAAATCTATCCACAGAATTTTATATTTACATTAAAAATCCTTTGAGAAAAATACATTTGCCTTCTTTGATTCTGAGTGTAGTCCAAGATTACTTCTCTCTGCAATGCTCATGCTTTGGTTGTGCAATGAGATGCAGAAAATGCCTTGTTAGGTTAAATGTATTATGACTTCTCAGTCTTAAGTTGCATACAGAGCTGTTGCTGCCACATTTGTGCTGCCAGCTGGATGTAAACTCACTATCACCTTCCTCCTGTCAAACACTTCACTGTAAAACGGGGCAGCTCCACTGTGACAGCCTACCAGTGATATTCCAGTAATTCTTTGTTTCCACAGTGGTTGGAGACAACCTGAAATAAATGGTCTCATATTTAAAATCCATTATAAAATCTAAGTAACACTCACAGGGGAAAATTTTGGAGCACTGACAGATCAGATTCATGGGCTTAAAGTAGAAGGGATCAAAGAGGGGAATCATTCCTGCTGTGTGGGGAAGCCTGGCTAACTCTATGTGAGTCTGAAATGCTGTCATGAAGTGCTGGAATGGGGCACACCAAGTGACTGCATAGCAGTGGCGCCGTGCGCAGGAGCTCTTAGGGGCTGACACTGAAATCCCTGCCATGCGAGGTGAGCGGGAGCTGTCAGGATCCAGGCGGCTCTCACGACCCTACACCAGGGTGGATCTGACAAAAGATTACTCTTTCCAAGTACTTTATTTCCAGTGCTAGCCTATACCTTATGCTCAGGGAGGACTACAAGAGGACAAGTTAAATATCGGTCCAAATGTTTATGTAAATATCTCTCTGAGTGTTTATAATCTCTCTGAATCTGCCTCTGAGTATTTCTGAAGCCCTTCTGCTTTGTCTCTTGGGCCCTTCCTTAGCCAGAACTCATGTTGCTGTAGAGTATACTTGCTATGGTTTTGTGGAGAATGAAAGGGCTGAGTAATTGTTCCCAGCAATTTCACAGAAGACATTAAACTACAATTTTTGTCATTTTTGATTTTTATTTTTACCTCTCAAAATAGCCATCCATAGCTCTTGTTATGCCTATGTCTATGTTAAAGAATTTTTGTACTTTCTTCGGTTTTTTGGATTGAAACCTGAAGTTTTCAGTCTTCTTGCTAATGTGGTGTTTTAAGAATGAGGTGTAGGTCTGAAAGGCTGAGAGAGTTGGGTTTTTTCAGTCTGGAGATTGGAAGGCTCCAGGGTGACATAATTTCAGTTCCTGAAGGGAGCCCACAGGAGAGCTGGAGAGGGACTTTTCACAAGCGCCTATAGTGATAGAATAAAATATAATGGGTTTGAACTGAAAGAAGACAGGTTTAGATTAGATACTGGGAAAAAATTCTTTACTCAGAGGGTAGTGAGGCACTTGCAGAGGTTGCCCAAAGAACCCCTGGATGCTCCATTCCTGGAAGTGTTCAAAGCCAGGTTGGATGGGGCCCTGAGTGACCTTGTCCAGTGGAAGGTGTCCCTACTTATGGCAGAGGGGGTTGGAACTAGATCTCTAAAGTCCATTCCTACCCAATCAATCCCATGATTAAGGAAGATATAGTACACTGTTTTCAAAATCCTTACTCTATAAAAATGGGCTTATTACATGGAAGGAATTCCTCATGCCTTGGATTATTTTAGAGAGTCTGTGCAGGTGGTGGGATCAACCCACAGTTTAGATGTTTATTTTTTATCTCAATTTCTATTCTAAATCTCAATATAAGTTTTATGTCAAATTCTACTGCAATCAAAACATACTGTTACTTTTTCTTTCTTTTACTTTGGGAGGGTTATTAGTTGTCATCATTGTTCAGTTTCCTAAAAAAACCAAAAAAATTTATCCAACCCCCTCAAATGTGCTAGTTAAATATGTCTGCCTCTTGAAGTCAGGAGCAGAGAACACCCTTTCTTTCATCATTTTGGAGTCTGATTTTTAAGTTAACTTTTAAAGCACTTCTCAACACTTTGGAAAACATAATTGTAGTGGTACCTTTGTTTGGACAATCACAAACAGGAGCATTAAAATGTGCATAAATTCCAGTCCTTTACTTTGACATACTTGCAACTCAAAGAGTGACCTCAGTGCCAAGCTCATCATGTGGTTTCGAATAACAGTATTTAATAGTCAAGATGCATGAGGATTTAACAGTAAAAATATGTAGTCACTGGTGGAGAAAAGTCTGATGGATGGGTGGTTTTGGGGGGTTCCCTCAATTAAGTCAGTCCTCGGAAGGCAGCAAGTTATTCTCCATTACTTTCCAAGTAAAGAGATGAGTGTAATGTTTACATAATGTAAATATACTATTTATGTCTAAAGATATTTTTAAAGATCTAAGAACACTGACAAGTGAAGAATCAAAGTTAACCTGTGAAGAAAAATACTAAATTATTTATGATGGATGGATATTTTTAGAATTCTAATTTGAAATGTATCCATTCTCTTTCTTTTATAGGTGGCTGGTATTAGGTATTGCCATGGTGCGGTTTTATATACAGAAAGGAACACATAGAGGCTTATTCAGAAGCGTTCAAAAGACGCTTAAATTTTTCCAGACATTTGCTTTGCTTGAGGTAAATTTTAAACATTAGTTTGCTTTACTGGATGCTGCATATCATAGACAAAACACATTATTATCCTGAATTTAAAATAAAAATATTATATTAGTACTAAAAGTCCTTTTTACTTTATTATTTAATGAAGTTTTGGGGGTGGGACAAGGTGATTACTTGAAAGAAATCGGCATGTGTTTTTCAGACTTAATTCTACTATTTCTTTAAGTCAATGGCTGGGAACTGCTTTGATTTGAGAATCTTTACTGCAAAAGGCAAAATCTTGAAGGCATTACAACCAGCAGATCAGCCCTCTAGTGTAGTAGATATCACCATCTCACAGATTATAGTTTACCTTATATTCTTTATACTGGACTTACTATCCTTCTGTGCCGTTCCTGCTTTTGCTTATTTCAAGATGGGATTCACACACCCCATATAATCCATTGCAACGGGGTCTGTGCAAGATGTGCAAAGTATTCTTTAAGTAATACTTTTGCAAACTATGCACTAGTAGTCTCAGTTCTGGTACATCTGTGGAATGAAGCTTTATTGATGGGTTTATGGAGCACTTGCAGTTCTTTCCCAGGCACAGCAAAGAATGTCTATCTACATTTTAATTTTTTTTTTCTCAATCTGCCTACAACGTCTCTAGTTCAAACAACTGTTAATATCATGTCACCAGCTGCAATAGGCTTTTGTGCTGTTAAACTTTCACTGTAAGTGATTCTATTCAAACCTGCCAAAATAATGAAAAGCACTTCATTTGCTAAACATTACTGACCAGGAAATACACTGTATCTAAAGCTTCATAGCTGTCATTGACAAAAGTATAATAATGTTATTAATCTGTAATGAATGCAGAACATTTTAAAATTGCTGTGTGTTTAGCGCTCCTTATGTGACTTCCTCTACACTGTAAAATTCTTCTTTGAGTAAGGTAGAGAAGCTTACTAGTTGAATAAATTGCTTTGTAAGTATCTAAATGTCTAATATTTACAATTAATTTGGAAAACAAATGTCTTTCATGTATTTGCATAGCTCAGATATTGAGACCATCCCCACACTGATTCCCAGGGCTCTGCCATGTATTTATTTCTTTTTAAGACTGTTAGTGGGAGACAAAAGCCAGAATTGAGCCTAGGTTTATATTAGTATCAAAAGGCCATGTTTATAGGGTAGCTGGTAACATGCTGCACATCAGTAACCTCTGACTTATTTTTATTTACAGGTAATCCACTGTGCAGTTGGTGAGTTCTTTGTTTTAGTTTCTCCTGTAACTAATGAAAACATGAATTGTGGAGCAGAGATAACATGTTTCTCTTTTTAAGGAATAGTTCGCACATCTGTGCTTGTGACTGGGGTCCAAGTGAGTTCAAGAATCTTCATGGTGTGGTTCATTGCACACAGTATAAAACAGGTATGTGTCCGAGCAAGTTATGTTTTGATTGCTTTTAAGGAGAAGCTATTACTACAGTTCTCTTCCAGTTTCACAAGGAAGACCAAGCTAAAAATTAATTCTGTTCCTGTAGAGAATGCTTACATATTTGAGTGCAATTTTGGAAGTTAGGGTTGCAAAATAGAATTTCTGTGATTCTTGCCAGGAGATGAAGTCTGGGTCTAAGCTGTGAATCAGCAGTGTTTTCAGCATCATGCCTTCTGTGGTCTGCCTAAATGAAATCAATTACTACTATTATTTACAAGCAAAACTACCCTAGTGTTAACAGTTCCCTTTCAAACATTTTAATTAGCACTTGCTGAATTAATCTAAATAAAAGGTAATTTTATGTCTTTAAATTTATGTCTTGAATTCACATGGATAAACATGGTTGAGATTTTGCTATTCTTTTAGAAACCTTCTTAAAATTTTAATGTTACGGTAATCTTAACATTTGATGACATCCAGTGTGTCACAATGGCACTCAAGGACCTGTGTAAATGAAAATGGCTTATTTGCCTGGCTTTGGGTGGCTGTTGGAAGGCTAGTGATCCATTAGTGGAATGAAGCAAGCAGTTCACAATAGTAGTATGACATTAGGTTCAGTTTGTGAGGTGTGCTTTCTATGAAAGGCATGTAAAAAAATTAAGTGATAGATTTTGTGCTCCTGAATTTCTTCAGAACTTGAAAAGCTGAGCCATTAAACTGTCTCACCAGCAGATGGCAGAGGCCTTTCTGCAGATGAATTATCCTAGTACCTGCCTCAGTTATCAAATCTTCATTTCTTTTCACAAGAACACTTGTTTTCTACACTTTTCTGTTTTCTGCATCTTTTCATTTGACATGGAATAAATTCAATGGACTTTTCATAGGGTTAATTTTTTTGTTCTTTTTTCTTGTGTTGTTTGTTTTTTCAGTTTGTTTTGTTTTTTTTTTTTTTTGTTTTGGTTTAGTTTGGTTTTGGTGTTTTTTTTTCTTTCAAGCTAACTTTTTATATTTTTCTGTAAAGCAAAATGTCTCAAAGATTAACAAGATTCTTTATATTGAATATCTACACGTGAGCTGGATTGTAGCACTGCATTTTGCCTTTTTTATTATTTGCAGTGGACTAAATCTTAAGCATATCAAGCAATTTCTTTTATTTCCTCTATCTTCACTACTGTAGGCCAAGTTGTGTCCAAGAAGAAATACATTTGAATGTATGTCTGATTGTATTTCACGCTGGTATTGCTTAGCAGGCATCAATGTTCAGGGTCACTTTAGGTGGTGAGGGGCACGTCAGTGATAATAGCCGGAGCCAGACCTCCCCACTTGACTGCAGATTTGCAAGGCAGCAGATAGGAATTCTCTGCATACTTATTTAAAGCTCTTCTGCTTGGATTTAGCACTGTGACATGAATCCAAGTTTGAGTTATCAATGTTTGTCTCTAATAGCATGAGGCAAAGAACAGCCTAATTCTGTCTTTACCTTTGCATATCTGTTTGGGTGTCTTTGCACTTCAGTTGCTGCTATTTGTTTGTGATTTTGGTGCTATTTTTATGTCTCCATTTTCTTTATGATGTTGGTGAGATCCTTCTGCTAAAATTGCACCATCTTTGACTGGCATATTGAGGGTGTGATTTTATGAGCACTTATAATTATTTTTTACTTTTGTCAGACTTCTGGATTTTCAGCATCTTGGAGATATATTAAGCTTTGTCACCATGTTGCATTTTATTTTGAAAAATAATTTCCTTTTTTATAATTTTAACAAAACTTGTGTAGTCTCCATTTTCTTTATGATTTTGGTGAGATCCTTCTGCTAAAATTGCACCACCTTTGACTGACATATTGAGGGTGTGATTTTATGAGCATTTATAATTGTTTTTGACTTTTGTCAGAGTTCTGGATTTTCAGCATCTTGGAGATAAATTAAGCTTTGTCACCATATTGCATTTTATTTTGAAAAATCATTGCCTTTTTTTGTAATTTTAACAAAACTTGTGTTGCTTTATTCTATTTCACAGACATCCCTGGAGCTTTTCAGCCTTCAGGCATAAAAGTGTGTTACAAAATTCCTCCCCTCTTAAAGGAAAGAAAATTACTTGTGTGTAATTCTTCCTCACAGAAGGTAGTGTTTGTAATAGATCCCCGGGTGCCTTCTTTGTATTTGGGGACTTTTATTTATTTGTTCACTCAGAGTGAAATATAACTGGTGTTTTGAAACAGCAGAGATGTGCTACTTACTGATGAGGCAGTTTAATGACTCAGAACTTAAATCTTACATCGGATTGTTGAGTGAGTTTACCCAAAGCTCCTGATCTACCAGCTACTCTTCATTTAGTGAGCCATCTGTGCTCCAGCTCCTTGACTATCTCAGAGCTCCCTGAAGTCTGCCAAACTGGATCGGCTGTGACCAAGTTCCACTTAGTAGGTTATATAAAGCAATTCCTTTTGTCTAAAGTTTCATGGAGATTTGCATTATATATTGAAGAAGAAGCAAGATAAAAAGTTAGAGAAAATCTAGGAAATGGAGTAGTGAAATGCAGAATGATTAAAAAGTGATTATCAGAAGAACATACCTTCTGTAGCATTTTGTTGTTCTTGTTGTTTTGAGGAAAAACATAAACAAGTAGATAAACCACAAATAGAAGAGGGATAGTTAGGTAGTTTTGTGGAATGTAGGAAGAGAATAAAGAGGAAGAATAAACATAATTATAGGGTTTTATATTTTGATATTTGCATAATGGGTGAAGATTGCTCAGTTGACAAATGTCTATGTTAGTAAACACATATGATAATGAACTGTACACAGTAATGGTTTCAGCATATCACTTTTGTGCCAAAATTTTCTTCCTTTACAAGGTATTAGTTCTGTTCTGTCTATCTTAAAGAGAAGTCTGTTGCAGTTTGCACAGAAAAGAAGCCTAAGGATGAAGAAAATGTTGGTTCTTTATACTTCTGCAGATCCAGAATGAGGAGAGCGTTATTCTTTTTCTGGTCGTATGGACTGTGACAGAGATTACTCGATATTCCTTCTACACATTCAACCTGCTCAACCATTTGCCATACTTCATTAAATGGGCCAGGTGGAGATGTCTTGCACTTGAGTTTCTCATGATTCTGTGCATGTTGGTTTCACGCTTGCTGAACTAACACACAGGAGAGCAGATGTTTGAGCTTTGGTTATGTGTCAGCAAAGTGCAAGTCAGTTGCTTTCTGCACTTGGGATATTTGTTGCTTGGTTTAATATGTTAAAAATATTTTAGCTGAGGTTTTTGGAGTGTGTTTTTTTCTTTGCTTTCTGTGTCTCACAGTTTGAACTCTGCTTTCACTTTTTTTTTTATTCACTTACTCTAATTTTTTTCTCCATCTTTTTTATTTTATCTCATCTTTTAACTTGCAGTATGACTCTTTACGATACTCTGAATACAGTGCCCAAAATTAAGCACCTGTGCTTTGTGGATGTTAGTTTTTTGAAAATGTGGGAGTTGTTGTCATTCAATCTGTATTATTACTTTACAAGAAGTTCTGCTTTATCAGAGCTTTTGTAAGATTGTATCCATGTAGTGAAGTTAAATACTGACTTAGTTTAGGCCACCAAAAACTGAGTTCCAAATCAAAACTATTTTGATTTTGAAGCATTCTTAAGGTTGGACACTAAATCACATACACTACAGAGACTGCATTTGTTTATCTGGAGACTTAACTGGAATAGTATTCTATGTAGTCATTATTTGAAAAATACATGTAAGGCAGACTTATTATGTTAGAAGAATAATATCTAACTTACATTCAGCACAGGCGACTCTATTTAATAGAGTTTGTTTGTTATTTTCCTTTATTTTTGTTTAATAGATGATGCAGGTTTGATGGTTCTAATGCACTTCTTTAATATGTCTGATATTTGTGTCCATCCTTATAAAACATTTCCTTTTTGCTAGTGTCTAAGTGAGAGACTTGTCTAAGCACAAAATGACAAACTTAGAGATAGTCAGATTGACTATCATCAGTAGTTTTTTATACAGACTTCAGAAAGAGAAATACACTCAGAACAAATTACATTGAGAGATAATAATTTTTGCCATCAGGTCAGTGTGCCTTGAATAACAGAATTTTGTTTCCTTAATATAGACAATAGGGAAAACCAACAATCTCACTGAAAAGACATATTACTATAAAATGTGAAATATTAATATAAACAAAACATTTTAAAATATATAATTTTTTTCATAGAGTCTAAAATATCCCTTCAAGATTTATGGATAAACAAACAGCACAACTGGGCATTAATTTAGCACCAAGAGAGATGGAATTTCTGATCTTTAGCTTCTAACTGCATAGAGACAAACAATATGTAAGGCATTAGTTCTTCTTATCTAATCTACATTCTTCTCGGTGCTGCCAAGCAATAGGACAAGAGGCAAAGGGCAGAAACTGATGCACAGGAAGTGCCACCTGAACTTGAGGAAGAACTTCTTTAGTGTGCAGGTGACCAAGCACTGGAACAGATTGTCCAGAGAGACAATCCAGTGTCTCCCACTCTGGAGATGTTCAAAACCCATCTGGACACAATGCTGTTCCATGTGCCTTAGGATAACCCTGCTTGAGTGGGGAGGCTGGACCAGATGAGTTATTGTGGTCCTTTCCAACCTGAACTATTCTGTGCTTCCTCTCATCTGTGAGTCTTTTAAGCCCTTTTGCTTCTAGGAAGATTTCATGCTTAGGTGCTGCTGTTTTGGATCTCATTTCTTTTGGTCAGGGAGTGCACATTGTACCTACCTTTCTCTGTGTGACAGCTCTCATTGCTGTTCCCTGTATGAACTGGAGAATTGTTCTCTAGGAGAGCCTGCATATCCATGGTGCACTGTGTGAAAGGACAGCACATAGCCTATTGCTTACAATTTTCATTTTGTCACTGCCTACAGGGCCTTTGGCATTCAAACCACATTTTCTTTCAACTGGATGCTTTGCCTTTTATTTGAACGTCATCTCACTTTAAAACGGATCTGATGAGTTTCTGGCATTGTAATTTTCTCTTTTTATTCCATTTTCCATTAGTGGTAAATATAGTATTCCTATGTTGTAGTGAGTAAAATAGGCTCCTTATGCTTTTCAACATTGTCATTATCTTCAAATATTTTGTAGTACATACAGTTGACCCAGTGGGTGTGCCCTGTGGTGAAAATATGTAGGATCATCTGAGATTCAGTCCTGGTCTGAATCCTGTCAGTGACAACAGGAGTAAGAATAGTACATTTTAAAAAAATTATTATTGGAGACTAACAATTTGAGGGTTGTTCTATTAGAAAGAGATAAAAACATTCTGATACTTCACTGTTTTTTAAACAAAGCACTGAGGAATGCATTCTCTTGTCAATCTAAGCATCTCTACCAAAAGTAACTGAAACTGATATTTTGTGTCAAGTCAGGCTGTGGTCCCTGATTCTGGTGCCTGAACTGCTTTAATACATTCTGTGCCACTAATAACAACAAGACAAAATGTTAAGTTTGTGGAGTGTTTCTCACAAGGTTTTTTTTTAATTATTTTTCAATGCAGATACAACTTTTTTATCATTTTGTATCCTGCTGGAGTTGCAGGTGAACTGCTAACCATATATGCTGCTTTACCCTACGTGAAGAAAACAGGAATGTTTTCACTGAGACTTCCCAACAAATACAACGTCTCCTTTGACTACTATTACTTCCTTATTATTGTCATGTTCTCCTATGTGCCATGTAAGTACTGTTTAACTGTAGAAACATTTTAACATCATAAAAATAAATCTTCAGCGATGCTATAAACACTGCCAGTACTAAAATTTGCTGAACACTTTCTACTGTAAGAGCCTACTTTCTGTTGTGCCAAGCTTTACTCTGCTTTAATTGGTTAGGCTGAAATTTTCTGTCCTGTTATCTGCTTAGAAACATAATCTGTCTTAAAAATTTCAATGAAAATGCTAAACTTATTTCTTGGACTTGGATGAAGTAAGAAAAGTTTTTGCTTACACACAGAAATGTCTGTATCTGTGTCACTGCGACTTTCTAGTGCCTCTCCCTCTTTGAAGTAATGACTTTAAAATGGTCCTGTAAGTTGTGCCAGAGATTTGCTGTGGCTTTTTACTACTAATAACCATTTACCTTGGAAAAACCATCATTCAAGCGTGCTCAGGAAAAACTTGAAGCAGTATTCTCTAAGATTTCATTCTCACAGAAATCAATCCCCCCCCCAAACCTCTCTGAACATCTGCAAACCCTGGTTTAATCAGTTTGTCCTTGTACTTATGCATGCCAGAGGCCATGGAGGTAACATTAGAGAGAGTATCTTTCACTCCCAGTGTTATTTCCACTGCTACCTAAGCAGTGAAGACAAGGAGAAAGCAACCTGATATACTGGATATTCCACCATGAATAGGGCTAGGCCAAACTAGGCAAATGTAATATTTTAGATAATATTAATAACAGAATATATAATATCTTAAAATAATCTGTACATTGAGGCAGCAGATTAGAGAGAGAAATTGAAAAGCAGGAAAATTGAAGTTAAAGGGTCTGTGATCTGCATTCATGAAAGGTATTCATTTGGGAAGGCAACATTCAATATGAACTTTTACAATATGAACACACACTTAAATTTTTTGCCTCAAAAAGTCATGAAGGCCAACAAGAGAGATTTATGTCAACAAAAAGCACTCTAAGGTGCGATAACTTACTAACAGTTTTACATCTGTTTATGTAACAACACTTCAGGAATTAATCCAGTTTTCTAGCCATTAAATATAAGGATCAACTCTGTCAGTAGGACAGTAATATAATAGATGACAGAGGGACAGCAAAGAGTGATCTCCTTACTTCAGACTTGAACAAATAGGGTAGATTTGTATTCTTCTCCAAGTCTTCAAAAATGCTTAGGAGAGATTTGAAGTCTTCAAGCACTACCAGAATGTGGTTAACTCCTGTTTCTACAAGGAAACTGTCAGAGTGAAGTTCCTTGAACACAGGGTATTTTTTCAGGGATAAATGAGCTTTGAGTAATTTTTGTTTTTTAAATCACTGCAATGTTCATGACTAGTTCTTATTCACCTTAATCAACTCAACCACTGTGTACCATAATTTTTACTCAGTTCATCATTCTGTAAAATAGTGGTTTTCCATTATGGGATCTGTTGAATTTTTCCATCTAATTTGCTTTCTTTTATGCTTTGATCAAGTATTTCCACAACTCTACTTCCACATGCTGAGGCAGAGAAGAAGGGTGCTTCATGGAGAAGTGATTGTGGAAAAGGACGATTGAATCAAGCTGTGTAACCATGGTGCTTTCAGTGGAAAGAAAAGAAGAGAGGGTAAAGACCCAAAACTTCCTCTGATTTTAAACATGGAACAAGAATAAACAACTGTGCCTGTGCCTGTGGACTGTATTATTTTTGCAATTCATATATTTTGAGACCTACGTTTTCATTCTCAGATTCACTTTGGTTTTTAATTGTTCATTTCTTCAAAGAAATATTTTCTTATTTTCAATAGGTTGACGAGTAGCTTTAAGAATTAGAATAGTTGGCTACTGTGCATTCTGTTCTGAAAATTCTGTTAAGACCTGTAGTCATTACCAAAAACTGAAGAGTTGATAAGTTGTACTGAAAGTGAGTCTTCTGGAAATCAGTGTGTAAATTAGGTAATGTTTTTCATAGACTAGGTGAATTGAATGGAATGTTAAGTAATACCTTTCCAATTATATGTACTGTAGCACGTTGTTTAACATTTTTTGAATACATGCAGAATTACAGAACGACTTTTGAACAGAGTTGAATTCTTGATTGTCAGTGCAAATTTAGACCTCCCTGTATTTTCATTTGTAATTTTAAAGATACTTAGGGTAATAGGTATAATATTAACTGGTTAAAAGTTTGTGCTGAGGAGAAGACAAGATATGCCTACCTTTCTCCAATCAGTGGCTGGAATGGGACTCCTTTGCAGTGCAAAGTTGATTGTCAGCATGTTTCCTATTACACATTTAAGTTATGTGTGGAGAAAAATCAGTATTGCATTGAAAATCTGTAGCTATGGTGAGATATTTGACTTCTTTTCAATAGCTCAGTGGGATAAAATATATTTAAAATATCATCTTAAAATATAAATTGTGCTTTGATTCATCCCATTGGGCAATTTTAATTTTTTAAAATTAATTAATTTTATACTGTATTGACCTAATTCTATTTCATGTCTTCAATAATCTGCAGGAAGGATCTACAGTATATTGAAAGAAGTTACAGATGATATTATACTATATGATACTTGAGTGGGAGATGTCCAACAAATTCGAAGATTTTGATCTAACAGCCTAGCAGATTCAGAGAAAAGGTGATGCATTTGAGGAAACTTGGATGCTTAGTGAGAGAGAGATTGAAATGTAGTAATGGGGTACAAAGCCCCGAAAATGTAGGCAGCAAACCTGTCTTGTTTCTGGCTTCACTGATGTCAAAAGAAGTGCATACATATGTGGAAGAGCTGCATCAGGCAGCTGTAAATCAGAACACTTGTGATTGCTGAGGTAATTTTGGGAGTACAGTCTTATATTTTGGCTACCTCAGGGGTGAAGAATTGGAGAATCTTCTGAAAGCTCAGAGAACAATAACAACTAGTTGAAGTGAGAAAAAAGTCGGAAAGACTGAGTTGCTAATATGTGTAATTTGTTCCATGATAAATACATGGAAGAGCTTTTCTAAGTATGGAGGTGTAGCTATGATGAATTTGGAGCAAGGTAAAGAGCCAATGAATATCAGAAGAAAGGTCCTACTGGTTAGATCAATTATGGAATGACACAGTAATGCTTATAAATGCATGCATGTCTTGGAAGGGTTTCAGTTAAAGCTGGCAAGAGATTGAACTACATATTTGAATAGGCAGTTTCCATTTTTAGCTTCAATGATACTATGGTAATACCACTTTTTGAAATTGGTAGATATGCCAGAATAAGGTGTATCAAGTAATTTAATAAAAAAGCAAGGATTTGCTATATCCCTAACTTTTAAATTGTGCCCTGGATTTCTGATATTTATGTATGTCTTCATTACATGTAAATGAGTTTCCTTTTTTGTGACAGGTGCATAATGAACTTGAGACAGAACAGTTGTATTTCTTTAAATTTTAAAAGATATAATCTTTATATTCCTTAAATTTCACAAAGGTGCTCTAATTTAACTTACTACTTCTGTTTTATATGCAGATAAAATTATTAAAAAATTAAAATATAAATTATATTTACAACAGTGCATCACAAAATAGTTGTGTTACATGTGTTCCGACTAGCAGTTGTATGTGTCCAGTATTCTTTCAGTACTGTTTTATAAACTATGAGGAACATATGGGCAGTTTTGGGAAATATATCTCCACTAGCAAACAGAATAGTGTGATGAAATACGAAAAACTAAGATTAGATTAAGTTCTGTGTCTCTTTTTACTGTCTGGACAGCTCACTGAAGACCATAGCTATCAATTCATTGAAAATGCATTGGATACCTAAGGATATGATTTTGAAATCCTTGATCAGATGAGTGTATCCTGTAGATAGTATTCTTACTAAAGGGAATACTTGCACTATAAAACTGTGTCATATTTGTTTTCATTGTGGCCTAAGGATATTATCATATGTTAATCAAGGACCTATTTTTATATCCTTTTGTACATACGAAATGGAAAAAAAAACCCCAACACTATTTGCTACAATCTTGGGTTGCAGTTTCATAAAGCAACAATGTACAAGGTAATGATACAATTTAAAACTGAATTTTACAGCTACAAAACAGTCTTGCTAAATAATGAATTAATAAAAGTAAAGCCCAAAATTACAGTATCACATTCAATGTTTCATTGACCAGAGAGATTGCCATGTAGATTCATTTACATGACATTTACCTAAAAAAAGTAAGCAACATCTTCTTTTCTTCCTCCTGTTTTTTGACTGAAACATTTCACTGAAGCCTCCTTTTCACAGGATCAGTAAGGTTGGAAAAGACCTCCAAGGTCACCAAGGCAAATTTGACTGAATGCCACCACATCAACTGGACTATAGCACTAAGTGCCATGTCCAGCTGCTTCTTGGATGCTTCCAGGGGTGGTGACTCCACCACTCCCTGGGGAGCCAGTTCCAATGCCTGAGCAGCCTTTCCATGGATAAATTCTTTTTGATGTCCAGCCTGAACCTCCCATGACACAGCTTGAGGCCTTTTCCTCTTGTCTGGTTGCTGGTTGCTATTCTGTTAACATATCTTCTGATACATAGTGAGAATTTCAGGTAAAATCTTCTTGCTATTGACTTCAGATGAGCTAGGATTTTATCCTAGGTAGCTATATTTAAATTTCAATATACCATCTTGAAACATTTAATTATCCTGTCAAATGGACATTAAAACTTAAGTATGATTTTCATATGGTGCTCTCTTTCCAACTTCTTTTTTACATCTGTCTTTTTGTCTTCCTCTCTGCAATATTCCTAGTTTTCTAAAGCATTTAAATCCTCCTGCTTACGTAAGATTAGGAATGTATTCAAACATCAGCATCTCTAATGTTTTCATGTAGTCTTTAACAAATTGTCCTTATAAAGGTATTTTCTTACTTGTTCTATATAGGCTTTCTGAAATGAATTCATATAGAGCATGGCTTTATGAAACTTTTTGAATAGCAGTATATAGAAATAGGGAGATTCCTTTTAATCAGGAGACTTTTCCTACTATTGGTATTAACAGAAACCATCTTTTGTATAAACTCTACCTGAAAGCAACTCGATTTCTTGAGGTTCTCCCCAGCACTCACATACTGTGAAAGGCTGTTTTGGGACAGATTGGGTTGTTTCTCAGCTAAGCCCAGAATGTTTGGAGGTCAGATCCTGGCTCCAGGGCATGGGCAGCAGTAAGGAATATGGTGCTGAGGTATTGCATCTTCTGCATTATCTGGCAAGGGTCAGTGAGGCCGTGGTGAGCAGTAGTTGATAGATGTGATTTCTCCCACCCTGCAGGATGTGATATGAGAGGAAGCTCAGTGTGCTGTCATTACTGTCTGCTGAGGGAGCTCAGGGGATCAGGTGGGAGGATCTCTGTGCACAAAGGGTGTGTTACAGAGAGGGCTTTCCCACTCCACTCAGCTGTGGTTTGCTGTCTATTAGGCTACGTGTCTTGAGATGTACAGGTCTGGCAGGGTGGGCATGGCACGCCAATCTCAGCAGCGCAGTTCAACATAAACTGCCTTGCAGAAATGGTGCAGGGTGCTGTTTCTCATTCCCACTGTACATAGCATTTAGCCAGATTCATGTTCATGGATAGATTGCAAGTCTGGTTAACAGAGAGATGCACAGAGACCTTTTCTGTGACCAGATGGAAATGTACATTTTAAATCTAGTTCTAGCTACTGCTCTGATTGTGGTACTCTCGGTCTTCACAGTAGCTTACTTCAGTGGATATTAGGATATGTGTATGGTCACTAAATAAACCAGAATGAAACCAATTCACAATCATTACGATAATTTATAATTTCAAATTAGTTTAAATAACGGTAACAGTTTTTGAATCGAGCTCTTGCTTAATCTTCCTTAGAAACAAAAAAAAAGAAAGGAAAGTTAATAGAAATAAATGTTCTGTACTAGGCAATAGGGCCTCATCAATCAAAATTTTCAGGCAGGCAAACTGGCTGCATTTCATACATGATTTTTTAAGTGGGGTTTTTTTAACAAAAAAGGTGAAAGCTTTTCTGAAAATCAAAGTTTATTTCATAATGTATATCTTAAAATGTGCTGAGACTTACTGTATTATTTATTACAGTTTACAATTTAAATTCATGCTGAACTTGCCGTTTTTATAGATGATTAACTGTAGCCCATTAAAATGTTTCATTCTGTGTTTGCTACAATGGCTGTTTAAAGAACAAACTCCCCATTCTTCTGCAGAGCTCTGTGTTCTCTTGCTCAAGTGAGTTTCAGTGCCGTTACTGCCTGTGATGCTGTGCCAGGCTGCTGAAGTGGCAGGTTCCAGTTTGCCAAGGGCAGCTCCCTGAGCTTGCTTCCAGGAGGGCACAGCTCCACAGTGGGTGGCACTCTCGGGTCGGTGTCGGGCCCCGCTGTGCCACCGGTGCCATCCTGGGGTCTCGAGCGCCATCAGCACTGCCAGCTCTGCAGGTGTCCCCAGCTGATTCATCCCTATGGCTTCCCAGATGTGACTCTTAGGTCACAAAAGCAAATCTGACCAGTGAACTGAGAGCTGTCCCGAGAGAACTGTGGGGAGCTGAATGCTGGGTGACTCCAGCCCTGCCGAGGAGGTTGCTGTCTGTTTCACACCTGCGGCTGGTGATGTACAGCACTTTCTGTGTCATGTTGTACCACCTGAAACGTGTTGTCCTTTTATTCATATTCTCCTGCCTCGCTTTTTGGTCTCGAATGTATTTGAATGTCCTTTCAGTTTATGGTTTTGTAAAAGTGTAAGTGCAAAAAATATTTATCTAAGTGTATAGAATGTATATGTATAGAATTGTACTTCAAGTTTCTTAATAATGTAAATGCACTGCAACTGCTTATTATTGTTATTTCTTCTAAAATGCGTTATCATTAGAAGTTTACACAGACAGGAAAGCAACTCAATATGATACTTCTAATAACTTATTTGCAAAAAGTATAATATTTTTTGATCTATAGATTCAGATATTTGTTTTAGTGACTGTTAATATTGTAGCACTGTAGAAATTAATAATCAATTAAAAGAGGTATTTTCAACTTTGCTCTAGTTGATTTTTTAAATTTCTTTTTCAGCATGTAGAAGTCATTTCATATAAGCATTCAGCTTATTACACCAGACTGGTACTGTTCACAAATACTATACTTTTTTATTTAGAATTAATTCACAAATTAATCTTGAGGTCTCCTGTAACAAATTAATCTTGAGATCCACTATTTACTCTTACCCAGACAGTCTTTTCATATTTCTTAACATATATTCCATAAAAACCAGGTAGGTTTGAGTGGTAATAATATTGGTTTATCAAAGAAGAGCAGAAAACACAGGGCATTCAAGAGAATGCCAATATGTATGAAAAGAAATGCATTACAGTGATCCTGAAATAGATGTTCCAGTAGTAGATGTTTCAGTGTTTTGGAACAGGACTTTTTTTGTGGTATTAATCTTTGTGAGGGGTGGAGGCAGAGAACATCCTCTGTCTGTCCTTTGCCATGTGACTAACAATGACACTGCAGCTTTGAGGATTTCGTTGCCATGACAGTATGAGAAAGCAGTTTGTGAGCATTCACACCTACTTCTTTTGAATTAGGAATCAAGTGGTTGTAACCCCAAGGAGCTTAACTGCATATAAAGCTTAAATCCTGTTAGACAGATGTATTATAATGGAGATGTAGATCTCCTAATCTAGAAGTCACAGAAATGGTCTCCTGATCTGAATTTACAGGACAGGATTTACGTGTCCTGGCCCTCTACCAAGGTTAAGCCGTTCAGATTTCTATAGAAGCTAGTGGAAGAATATCCACTGATCTCAACAGGAGTATGATGGGACAAAGACATTTGTGTATTCTGTTCTGTGTAATTCTGAATTTACCAGGGAAAGAGTCAGCTGTAGCCTTCCTGTTGGTACTGTCTGGGAGAGAGCCTGTGCTTGTGCATTTGCTGTTGCATGGTGGCACACTTCCTCCCAGCTTTGCAGGGTGCCCAGCACTGCTCCCTGCAGAATGCTCCAGAGCACCTGGAAATCTCCCGTAGTACACCACTATTGCATTACACTGATTTGAATTCAGCAGAGTTGTAGAAACTCCCTTCACATATCTAAATAAGTGTCTTTAATTTCTGAAATTAATCTAGGCTCAGAGACATCCCATTAAAAATAGGCAGAGTAGATCATCCCTCACAGCTGCTTGGACATTCCTAGCTTGAAATGCCGCCGTCACTGAGCAACTTTGATTTTCATATATAATCTCTTGGTGGTTTCTGCTCATGCCACTTTTATAAGATGGCACTTGGCCTGCCCTTAAGTGGCTGTCCCAGTTTGATAGAACAAATTGCAAAAGACAAGCAAGAAAAGACTCAAATGGGTGTCCTGCTCCACACACCAAGCACCCGCCTGTGCTTGGAAGAGAATCCCAAATCCTGGGTGTGTGGTAACATTTGCATGCCTTTTAATTTATCATGTATGAAGTTCAATAACAATAGACCTTCAACTCATGAGGAAAGGAAACAAATTTTGTTACCAAAGACATTACATTACAAGTGAATTACATTTAATTCTCTAATTTAAGTCTGGGAAGACCATTAAGATTGAGGCTCATTCAGTGACAAAACAGAGACAGTATCGGGGATCTTGCAGCCAACACTCGCTGCCAACTGAAAACATTAATTCTGTTTTCATTCAAAGTGAGGTGATATTACTGAGAATAAAAAAATTGAATTTTTGCCAGAAGGAGTTTTTTTACAGTGATCATCTCTGACCAGGGCTCAATTAATTTAACTTTACAATCTCTACATTATATCCAGCCAACTCTTAATGAAAGAGTTCTGTCTCTGGAAAAAAACAAATCTGAAAACAATTCTGCTAAATGTTCTTAAATAGAAAATGTACTTTAGACTTCATGAGATTTAAATATTCTTGAACATTTTCATACGCTTGAGAAATGTTTCTTTAAATAATTTGAAGATTTATTTATTATTTAGTTAGTTAGTTAGTTCTCTGACTACAATAATAGAATGCTTGAAAAGGTGTTGGAACAATGGTGTAGAACAAAAGGTGGAGAGAACAATGTCCATATACTAAATATGCTGGTATTGGATCTTTAAGAAGATGATCATAACTCAGGGTTACCAGAAAGAAAGCACAGGCACAACTAAGTCTGCTTAAATGGAAAGACTAGCTGAAATACCACACCTGCTGTTCAGCTCCATTTGATCCACAGGCAGTCCATTGCTGTCTACTACAAATTTCACTGTGTTCATACTTGCTAGAAAAGTTTTTGGATTTTTTAAAATCAATAGACATAAGTAGTTACTGGTGGTAGAAATGTGTCACTGTTATGTGTAACTTGAATCAGAAAAAAGAAAAAAGAGGGCATGGTATTTCCATTTCTCAACACTTTTAAAGTGAAAGATTGTCTTAAGAGCCATATTAGGCAGTGTTGCCATCATATTTTTATTTTGTCATAAAACCAAACATAAGCTACTTTTTAGAGTATTATTTTCCCACCATTTCTTTGCTTTGCCAAAATAAGTCTGTGGTCTTGATGATTTTCTCAGTTGTCTCAGGGTCCTGCTCTTTTACAGGTCAGCAGTAGTCCCAACTGGAAGAACACTTCATTGTGATATTCCTAAATTGATGCAATGGCTTCAGTCTTTAGGAATAACTTTATCCTCCCAAAAATTGCAGGATGAAGATAAAATATTCTATACTAATATCTTTTATGAATGTTCTTGCCTCTTAAAAATGTCACAGAAATGGTCTCTATTATCTATTATGTGTGAATGGGTCTGTGTGGTTTGTTTGTTTACTTTTTGGGTGTTTATTTCCACTTGTATAGTTACTTAAAAACTAATTACAACCTTGCCTACTGAATAAGAAGTCAGTGGACTGTGGTGGTTTCAGATGGGAGAGTTCCTTGAGTTTATGGCAAGTCTGTAATAAACTTCCTTGATCATTATCTTCAATTCTTAGTTACAAATATTTGTGGGAAAGATACAATTACTTCAGCTTCTGAAGTGAGCATTATACTTCAGAATATCCTTCTGAAGGCATTCAGTGTTTAAACATGGTTTTCTTTTTGTTCTGCTTCCTTCTGATCGGTACAGGATGCTGACAGAGAGGGAACAATCGTGACGTCTCCTGTGAATAATGTCAGGTTGTTGTTCTCTTTTCACTCCTCTGGTTCATTTGAAAACTTTCTACAATCCTTGAGCTGTTAGACAGCACTAAATTGGAGGTAATTCAATCACCTTCCTCTCGTCTGTGAAGCACTCTGGGTTAGACTACGCAGAGGGCAGAAAGCCAGCAGAGAGCAATGGAACCAACACTGTGTGCTGGGTGAAGATTGAGTGGCTTTAGCCATGTGCCGTGTGTAGTATGTAGGATGTATGTTTAGGGAACTGAAAAGGAGACTGTGTTTCTGAGTCACTAACTCCTGGAAGGCTGCTGTGCTTGTGACTGGAACAAACTTGCTGTTTAGCCTTTGGTATTGAGAAGACACATGAGACGTGCTTCACTGATGAGAGGTACCATTTATATATCTGCTCTTGGTTTTCAGTTCTGGGCACACTATGTGCCTGCAATTTGCATGGTTCTTACATGTTAAAAGAATTAACACCTTCTGCCAGTGTTTTAATGTAGTTTAATTCTGAGATGTCAAGAACTTCTTGGAAGAAATAACACCTTGGACTGATCTGATTCCATCTTGAGTGCACAAATGTTTCAAGGAGCAGAAGTAAATCTATTTAGGGTTTTGGGTGCCCTCCATAAATAGTTCTGGCAGCTCATTCAATCCAGTCTCCCATCTTTCTGATGTCATCTTCTCCAGCATAATCTGTATCTTCTAATTCTCTCTGTACTATGAAATCTCATTACGCAAAATAAAATATGTATGAAAGAGAAATAGGAGGTATGTAGGTGAGCCAGCATATTGAAAATCTGGGACCTCTCTTTCCTTACTGCAGTCTTTTGTGACAATTGTGGAAGGAATATCAGACCAACAATTCTGAGGAACAATAAAACTGTTAGTCACCAACAATGGTCTAAAACTGTTTGAGGGGAGTTGCTCAGGGGTGTGTTTCTTCTAAGTGCTTGCTGAGAATTTCAGTCACAAGCCCTTTTTCCCAAGGCAGTCTTTTTGCTTTAAGATGATTGTGTGTACACAATCACAGAGGTGATGCTTAGACCTTCAAGTTATCTAGTGCTAAAATTTCTACCTTTTAAAGGCTTTAACCTTTCTGTGATTCAGTTATACTCCCATTACATGCCCATGGCATCCTTCCAGTGATGATCTTTCTTCATTGTGTATTTCTTGTTTCCCTGAGACTGATGTATCTTAAAATATTCACAGCCCAAGTAGAATTACCTAGTATTTCCTCTGGTTGAGAAGGTTATTACCCTGTATTTGATGACTGTAATCATGGAGGTTTTTTTGATCAAGGCATGCTTAGTTTCAAAACTGTGAGATATACAACAAATCTTAAATTGGAGGGGTTAAATTACTTCATTATTTACTAGAACCTCTGAGACTGTAACAGGTGTATATTGGAAGAGATAATGAAACATGTTTAAAGTCAGCTGCAGACAAGCTATTATTTCACTATCTCTCTCTGAGAAACCACAGGTAGAGAATTACTCGTCTCATGATGATGGCCGCTGCCCCAAGCACTAACCAGTGTCATCCTGTACAGCTCCTCTTCTGTGAGAAGCTGAGAAATAATTACCATGGAACTACCCTGAGCTCTAAATAGCTGTTATTCTTTAGGTACACTACTTACCAAGAGGTTTCATCTGCAAATAATACCTCTTGAGAATGTACGCAGGCAGGATGTGATAATTTACAAAAGCCCTTAAGAGATTGCAATTTGAAATGTCACAGCTGGGTAGGTTTGCAGTTCACAGTAGGTTTGGAGATACAGATCCTGGGGCCAGATCCTTTGCTGCCATGCCTCAGTGGAATCGTGCTGACTTACACAATTTTGAAGACTTGACTTTTAAAAGAGCTTTTCTAAGAATAGTTCAAAATTTAAATAGGTAGTATGTGTGAAATGGTGATGTTTTTCTTTTTTTAATTAAGAAGAATTTTAATTTATTTTAAAAGTTTCTTTAATAAAACTGGAAATAGTGAGGGATTTTCTTCTGAAGCAGTTTAGAAAAAACATTTCTCTGAATATTCTAATAATGTGAAAATGCATTTTTGACAGAAAATTGCATTATTTTCCTAGGAAATTCTTGGCTAGCACAACCTCCAAGTCCTGAGATGGGGATGGGGTAATAGGGAGGAAGGTGAAAGAAGGTGAATGAAAAGCCACATTGCCTCCCCAGCTGTGAGCAGCCAGTGGAGGCTCCCACACGGACACAGCCAGGGAAGCAATTGAGAGAGTGGCCACAGGGAGCAAGGGACACTTGTAACAATGGTCATAAAATCTAGACAAAAGACTTCCTGGGTCTTCTGCCTGCCAAACAAAACAAGGCAATGCTGCTGGGCTGAATTAATCCCCAACTTGAGAAGAATACGATCTCATTAAATGAGATTTTTTTGCACCGATTTTACCTCATTCTGTCACTGACCAACAAATCTTTTGCTATGAATTAATCTGTTTCCTTCCTATAAAAAGCAATGTGATGGAAACTTTTTCATCTTTTCATGGATCTGTTATGTTTCCTGGTGCTTTTGTCTTGGTATTTGGAGAACAGTGGCAGGAACTTGAATGGGGAACCACCTAATTCTTTCCTGTGTTTTTACTGCAGATCTCCAAGGGAGTGTTTGGCTTGTTCTGTGCATCAGGAGATTAACCCTGATTCACCTTAGGCTGAATCCTCAGTACCTCAGGATACTGAGAAAATTCTCTAGGGTCTATCTGAAACATTACACAGCCACTCCCCTGAAGCCTTTTGGTATCCCTGAAGTAGAGTTTCATTAGAATTCAGCTATTTGAGTTTCACCTCTGCCAAGGATTTGGCTTCAGAATCTGGTAGCTTCCAACACCTTCTGATCCAGGGGTGGATCTTCAAAAGGAAACAACCACTGCCATGAATGTGACTCTTGCAGTGGTTTGTGGTTTCAGTCTGAAGTGTAGATAGAGTTAAAATAATCCCTCTTCTAACAGTTCACCCATCTCATTTTTACCACTATACCCTCTGGTAAAGATGATTGACTGAAAGAACCATATTTTGTTCTCAGAAGCTTAGAAAGAGGCTTAATGTTGTAACAGACAAGAAACTTCCTAAGAAAACAAAGGATGAAGTGACAAGAAGAATGGTTTAGAAAGTAGGAACATGGGATTTAACAACAGTGTACGGTAAAAACAAGCTAGTTCCAAAGTATAAATGCTGATCTTGCACGTCTGAGATAAACAGAAAAGGTTTCCATGTTTGCCAGATTTTTTTTCCTGACACTTAAAGTGGACAAGATGGTTATTTAGTGGGAATTCATGTAGTACCAAGAAAGTGAAGTTGCTGGTTTACAGCAAATGGTATATGGCCCTTTGTGTCTATAACCCACATTATGTGTATTTCCCTTTTCTCTATCACTTTAAGTTTTCTGAACTGTATCTCTCTAGATTGTTCTTTGGAAAACTGAAAGAAATGAGTGACTCCTCATTTCATTGTACTTGGCTCTACTTTGTTTAAGGCTATAGCAAATGCAATTTTTCCTCTCTATTATATGTGAGTCCCTTCTGATACTGAGAATATTATATTGTTTTCACAAAGGATTGATGCTGTTTATTGGATATAAAACTAAAGGGGACGCTAAAAACCATTATAATAATACAGTATCTGCAGAAAAATGGCTTTTCTGATACAAAACAACAAAATGAGTTATTGCTTGAAGTGTCAATTAATGCTTTTAAGATGCTTTAATTGTACAGTATCTATTTCAGTCTCATGAAATGTAGAGGTAATTTGGGCTAAAAGAAGATATGATTCACAGTCGATATGTAACTGTGACTTGACAAGGGGCTTAATAGCTGCCTGAGGCAGATCAGAATGTGTGATAATGAGAAGCTAGCAGAAAAACACATCATGGAACTGAACTGCAGAGTTTCCCTGGGTAAATGGTGTCAGAGCTGGTCACGCTCCTTCTACAATGCAGAAAGGCAGAAGCAGTCAGTGACTGCTGTAACCTTGGAGTTAGTTACAAAGTACTCATTTTTGAAGTAAATACGTGTATTCATTCATATTAATATAAAAATGTACATCCATTCTTAAATAAAACCTCTTTCTTTTTGAATGCAGTTTGGTGAAATGCATTTTAGCATGACAGAGAAGTGGGATCATGATAAAGCCTTCAATTTACTGTGCTCCGTTGTCTATTCATGTCCCTTGCCAAGTCCTTTCCAGGAAGCTGTAAAAAGAAAATTATTTGCTGGCTTAGGTTTGGATTTAACTCTGTTCCCTTCATTGCTACTGTACTCTTCTCTGCAGGGGATCGTTTTACATTTTCTTAATTGCAGAGAGAGATCGTGGTGTTGTCAGTGGTTGTACTGAGAAATGGATTTTACTGAAGCACAGTCCACTTACTGCGCTGGAACTTTAGCACCTGCAGGCTGAATGATAGCATCCTGTCAAGTTGATGTTGATTGACGGATTTATTTGCATTTTATAGCAAGATTGGGTTTTTAAAATGCTTTTTCATGTTGCTTTATGACTACCAGTGTTTTGCTGTTTGAGAATACTGCTACTTGGAAGTAAAACAAAGGGGAAGCTATTGGCTGGACATTAAGGTGAGATTCCTCTCAAGTAACTTTCTATGCTACAGATGTTTGCAGCCAGGGCAGGTACACAACCTTCCCTTTAGAATCAGGAGAGAGAACTGGGTGGTTCATTTAACCTTTTGTAGACATCAAATTTTAATTGAGATGAACCCTACTCCAGCCTCTTTTGCTATAAATACCATCCTGTACCTGGCTCTGCAAGCAGTATTCCTAGAGGCACACTGATAAAGGACTCCACACTGCTCACAGGCTGCCCCACCAAGAGGAGACTGGTTCTATCCCTGCTGTGTATCAGCTTTCATTTGAGAAACTCTCCAAAACTGAACACTATCCAAAAACGGACACTTTCCAGGGTTTGTAAGTCCCCCTTGGACCACATGAAGGAAAACAATACAGACTATCTCTAAAGGAAAAAAATCCTATATTTTTCAGGATCTTACCTATGAGAAAATTCTGCATCTCTTAGAGGCTTCCTAATGAGTGACATGTCCTTTCAGTTCATGCTTGCTCATATCCTCTCTCCAACAGCTTTGCAATCCAGTAGTGAATTTCAGCCACATGAAAAAGAGACAATAATGTTTCAAAGACACTGTATTCCTAAATCTTTTTTAGAAAACTTGTGCTTGAATACAGAAGAAAAAGCCTAGTGAATGTTACCATAAAAGAAAGCCACCATCAGGTGGTCATGGACTTGCCCCTGGCTAAACTGGGGTGCACACTCTGCCTACCCTGCCAGCACCAGCAGGCTCTGGACAAACCACTGCACCCTGCTCTTTCTTTAGTATCTAGCTGCTACCTGGGGATGCAACAGAAAGCAAGGACTTCAGAAATTTAAGAGCAGAATCTCAGGTGGATGAGAGAGAAAGGGTCTAGGAAGCTCCTGCGTCTGTGATGAAATGCTGAGTAGATAAAAATCTATAGGAATCCAAGCTTAAACTGATTGTTCTGTACATGTCATTTCTAATCACTTGTAACATTGTAAATACTGTTCACTTCTAGAGGTTAAAGAAGGATCAGGAGAATTTGAGGGAATAAAATGTACATACTCTTCAGAAACTGGAGCAAACAGCTGATTTGCCTTCACCTGCAGCATCACTTCCTGTAATCCCTCATTCCCTGCTATGAAATCCTCTTAGCATCCCTCTGAAACACAGGTGTAAAGAAAATTGCACTCTGTCTGCACTTCTATTTAGCTAACAGAAAAGAGGTAATCTCTGCTGCCTGGGTATTGTCCAAATGTTATACTTAATGAGTCTACTTAAACACCTTAATGAGAGAAAAAGGTATGGAAAGGCAGCTCCTTTGAGCAATTTATCACAAAATAAAGGAAAACTCAACAGTGGAAATTCTGCAAGCCACAAAACACAAATTCACTGTGGAAGTGAATCCAGGCTGAAACATCCTTAAGCAAGGAAGAAAAACTGTGTCTCCTCACTTGTCAGGTTTGTTTTAACCAACCCAAAAAACTGCTTAAAATCAGCATGTGCCACTGACATTCTATTGTGTCTTATGACTTAGACCTCCTCAGCCTTTCATTTTGTCTTGGGCATTCAGAGCATCTCGTGGGCCTTGTGATGTTCTGCCAGTGTTCCTACACTGCTCTGCTCAGTCCTGATTCTCTGGCCTGTCCTATTGACCAACTTCTTGGCCTTTCAGCTTGAGAATCCATGATCCAGGAATGAGCATAAATAAGTTAATTTCATGCTGTATTGAACACTGTGCATAAAACATAATACTTTTTTAATGGTTTTAATGGTAATAGTATGTTTTGTTATTTTTTGTCCTTTGTTTGTTTCCTCAGAACTAAACATTTTGTCTGCCCTTTCTAGACCTTTATTGTGTCCATCATTCTTTTTATCTGTGCATTAGCTTTCTGTCTTTATGGACTCTTTTACTTTTTAATGAGCCTGGATATTTGACCTGTTTTCCACCTTAGAACAGATGCAGTAGTCTATTCCCTAGAAGTGAATGTTCAAGATGTTATTGCCCTTTTGTGTGGAGTTCTAGAACACCCACCATGGCAGGCATTCTATGCCTGTGCTCAGCAGTATAAGGTTTCATTTTTGAGACCTCAAATTAGTTCAAAAGACAGAATCAAGCTGACACAAATTTAACAGAGTGATGTTCTGCTCACATCATCCCCTTTTGAGAAATTCTTTTTCACTGTGTAGACTGTGAACGAGTCCTTGTTTTTAATAGGTACATTAGATACCACTCTGCAAGCTCTTACAAAATGTTTTCCCCTAGGAATATAACAGTTCTGGCCAAAGTCTGTTTGCTGAAAATACACACGTCTTGCATGGTGTTTCAGAGGACTGCAGGTGTACACTGATTCCAACTATGATTTTCAGTCTTTGGCCCGGTTGGAATCCAGGAAATCCTTAATTTTTCTTAGTCCTTCATTGGCTAAGGGTTTAGCTACTCTCTGTTCTGTAAAACTGTTTTCTGTTCCTTCTAACTCTTGCAATCAGGCCTGGGTCTCTTTTGCTAGTACTAAATAATCTCTGCCTTTCACAGGTTTAAATCCAGACTGTTTAAATCCAGATTTTTCCCCTTGATTTTGACATCTGATCCCCACTACAATTTGCTCTGACACAGTGATTATAATACCAGTATATGGTGTATTTTGAGTTAAGACAAGTTATAGATCTGCTACACATGGCTCAGAATTTCTTCCCCTCAGATCAGTTTGTCTTGTCAAGCTGATACCTCTCAAGAGTACTTTTTTTCTCCTAGAAGTGATACACCCCTTCAGTACCTTTTGTGCTGCCTGATCACTGGCTCAAACTTCAAAACTTCCCTATGCAAACCTGATTACATGAAAATCTAAAGCCTGTCTCCTAGCAATATTTTTTTTTTAAATACCCACTTCAAGGCCTCTTTCTTTCATACTCTCTTCCTAGAAAACATAATGGTCACTTGAACTTTTTCCCCTTGCCTGATACATTTCTGGAAAATGTCATATTTCCTGCAGTTTTAACCTCACACCTTTCCATGAAGCACTATATTCACTACTTCTTTCTACTTCTAAAACCTTTTCTCTGTTTTTGAATCTACTTTTTCTTATTCTCTTGCTCCTTACATCAAGGAGTATTCTTTGGCTTGGGAGCTTTTTCAGAATTCAGAATTACAGCTTTTAAGCACAGTGATTCATTACTACAACAAAAGGAAAAAAGAAAGACAATGGGAAGAAATAGTACATTAGGGAGGGAGATGAATCTATGTAGCCCTCTCTGAGCCTGCCTACAGACAGCTAACTCTGACAGGATTGCTCCAAACCAGCACATTTCAGTCTCTGTAATGACCCCTTGTCCTCACATGCATTCATTCTATAGTCACCTGCCCTTGAGAAAAAATACTCACTTGGTCAGAAAGTCAGAAGCATGTCAAAGAAATATTCTGGACACTGAAGAAGAGCTATGTCCTTTGTGCAAGAGATGGTGTAGGTAATTATTTCAGCCATTGACTGAGTTATAGATAGCTTTAAAATATGAAACCTTTCTCAGCTGTTTATTAAATATTAGTTGGGTGAAAGAAAAGATGAAAGGATAACATTGAGCTGTGACTGTGAAGAGGATCTGTGCTTCTGGAGACTGATATTTCTTAAATTATGGAGCATTAATATGTGTCTGAAAGACACAGTTAAATTCCAAGAACCACATTAATTGAAGGAAATTTGCACTGCTATCGTAAAAGCTGATCCCAAAATGTGCTGTTTTGCATTTGCAGGATGAACCATACTAGTGACTAGTGTGTTGTTAACAGCCATAAATATCTCTGGGGATTGTTGTTATTGAAAGCCTTGAGCCAACAGAGATGAAAGAGACAAAGGTTTATGGTCTCAGGTAAGAGTCACAGCTATTTTGAAAGGTGCACCTCATTCAGCAACAGAGACAAGGACTTACCTAAAGCTCTGTAGGCATAACTAACAACAGGAGGCGAAGCAATTTAATGATGTAAAAGGCAGCTTCTATAGGTGAAATACAGAGGATAACAGGTGTGGGAGAAGGGATGCTTCACTTTTAAAAAAATTATTTATTTTTTCCAATAGCTGACAACAATAACAACAGCAGCTGGAAGTACCCAAGTGTGAGTGACAGTGAAGGAGCCAGGATGAATGGCAAATGACAGAAAATAAGAAAAGTGACTTCAAAAGGCTCTGGGCCCCTAGTGGCTCTAAGAATAGTGAATTGGGACAACAAAAGCAAGAGTGCACTTTGAAAGAAAACATGAATGTGCTCTTCCCCCTGGCCGCATCTGAACCCTTTCTCAACTTATAGATCAATGCAGAAGCAAAAATGTGCTGAATCTTTCATGTGGCTGTGCTGTTCTATAATAAAACCTGAACAAACAGGTTTTGTTTACCAGCCTTCTAGTGAAGCCACGTTTTTCAATCAGGACTCTTCTCCTGTAGCATTCTCCAGTCTACTGAAACAGAAGGTTAGGTCTTCCCTTGACACTGACACCAACTGCCACTGGAGAGTCTCTAGCAGCTCACTTCAGAAGTGAGCTTTGTAATGGAAACAATGATTAGTTTTTGAGTATGAGGAATAAAAACTTTTTCCATCAACCAAAGAGTTCAGTGAAAAACAGGTGCCACAATTCTGAAAAGTTGGCAACAACTTTTGGTGGTGTCTGAATAGACAGATTTTGCAAATAGACCTGGATTTGAGTCATAAGCTTTCTCCTCCTGGATAAACAGCTTCACATATGTATTGTCCTGCTTGTTTAGTTGCTTCATTTTTAAACTGGGTTTTGTCAAGGCAAATAATATTCTAGGTGCCTTGTGAAGTACCTACAAACAACTTTCTTAGCCAAGGATGTGTTCTTGTCCTTTTTTCTGCCACTGGGAGTCTCAGAAGAAGCTTGGGTCAAAGTACTGTATGTCAGGGAATTTTGTCCTGACTCAATGTATGCAGTTTTACAACGTTCCCTGTTTAGTGAGTTACTTATTTTTGTCTTCATATCATTATGTTGTTTTAGCACCTCCTTAATAGGAGACTATTTTGAGGGGCAGCAGCTGCAAAGAAACTGGCAGCAGCATGACATCTCACCTGACAGCAAAACTCCCTTCTCATTGTAGTGACCGCAGCTTGCACACATCTGAAAACCTTGTCTTCATTCATGAAAAAAAGAAACCCTTTAACTAAGACCTGCTATCACTGATAGCCCCTCTCTGTGCAGACCCTGGCCAAGACACGAATAGTCTTTCTCATGCTTCCCTCCTATGTCTGAATACAATTTCATGGAAAATTAAATGTGACAGTAAAACTTGCCAGTGACTGTGAGGTGAATGATAACTCTTCTCTCTGCTCCCCAGTACATTCAGTGTTCATAGCACTGAGTTTGGCAGAGATGCTGGGTTTGCTCATTTCCTTTACTCTGAGCCAAGATTCCCAGTAGTGTCAGGACAATTTTAGAAACAAGACACACTCAACTGAACTTCATCTATGAAGAGATGAACAGGTGCTTATAGCTGAGTTGTCAAGTCCATATATTACCTTGATGGGTTTTTTCTTCTGAAATAGAGTAATTTTTGAGTAAGGACTTTTGGCCAGAACTCAGATTTCAGGAAGCAATCTACTCGTGAACTGATTCATTCTGGGGAAAACAAAAATGCAGAGAAGATGGAAACAAGATCTGCAATATGCAGAGCAATTTTCAGGGGTAGAGTAGTGGTGGTGCCTGTTGCTGGTGTTGGTTGCTGGGGTTGGAGCATCTGCAGGGGCTGTTGTCATATTTAAAGACCTTTTTCTCCTGAGGACACCGAGAACTGTTGAACATGGCTTGATAGGCCTGGGCTGGGGCCCAAGCTGTTGTAGAAATTTGGGTCTTCTGTGGGGTGCCAGGGTGATAAGACACTTTTAAAGAATATTTTGCTCCTTTCCTGGATGCTGCACATATTGAGGGGTAAGATACAAACACATTGGAGGTGCTGACTGCCCTAGGGACTTACTCATACAATCCCACCCACCTCATCACTCTGAACGATCCAGTTTTTGGGCAGATCTCTGAGTAATATTCTTTATTATTTGTCTGGCCTTAAAGAAGGTCTGAACCATATGCAACAACATGCTGGCTCTTAGCAAAAAGACCAGTTTGCTTTCAAGGGTAGTCACAGGATATTCAAAATTTTTAAAATTCTTGACTACTGTAATCAGAGGACAAGGAAAGAATAAAGGAGGGAAGAAAAAAAAATAGGAAGGGTTTTCCCCCATAGGTTGCTCCTCTGAGAAAATGGAGAAAAAGCCAAAGGTGTGATTTTTAGTTGTTCTAGATGACTCCCAAAGCACAGAGGTGCCTGCAATACTGAATACACCCACTAGGTTTGTGTCCTGACAAGCAGCACTGTCACATCATAAACCCATCCTATGAAATACACCAGAGAGAGCATGTACTGCAAGTGAGGTATTACAGGTACAACTCAGACAAAACACCACAGATTTGACGGCAAATAAGTCCACGTTTTAACTAGCAATTATTGTTAAACCAATATAATGAATGTTTCTTTTAACACACTCTGATCCTTACCTCAACCTTTGGTTCCCCTGTTCAGCTGCCAAAAAAGGACTGTCATGGTTTCAAGCCCAGCTGGAGACAAAATACCATCTCAGCTGCTCACTCAGTACCTCTCTGTCTGGTGGAATGGGGAGGAGAATTGGAGTAAAACTTGCATGTTGCCACAAGAACTGTTTAATAATTGAGAATGGAGTAATACAATAATAATGGTAACTAATGAGGATAAAAAGGAAACAAACCATTGATGCATAGTACAATTGCTCATCACCTGCTGACCAATGCCAGACGTCAAACCCAGACTGGCCATGCTTCCATGTAACTCCCCCCAGTTTATATAGTGGGAATTATCTGTGGTGTGGGATATCTTTTTGCCCAGTCTGGGTCAACCCTCTGTTCTATGCTCCCTCCCTATTTTGTTTCTTTTTTGGGTTGTTTTTTTTTTTTTTTTTTGTTTGGTTTTTTTTTGCATCTCTTCACTGAGACAAGGAAAAACAAAAGTCCTTGACTTAGAATGAAATGACTTTGCAAAAAAAAATGCATCAGTGTGTTATCAACACCTCTCTCATTCTGCATCCAAAACATGGCACTGTAACAGCTATTGAGAAGAAATTAACTCTCTTCTAGCTGAAACCAGGACACTGAGATAGGTAAAATAGTTGTTAAGCAATATCCAGAATGCATTCTTCTGTAATACCCTCTCTCAAGCCTGCTAACTCAATGGGTTTTAACTTCTCTGTGCTTTGCTACATTTCATGACTACAAATTATATTTCAGGGAAGGAACAGAGCTGGTGCATGCACCTGTGTAAAGAAGTGATAAGGAAAGGTTATGAGGAATCATGAACCAAGGACCTGGAGGCTAGGGAGTTCTGTGAGGAGGACATGGACATGGACAGGGCATGCACACCCTGACATACAGTCAGTGAATTTAGTCTACAGATTTTGAAATTTACAACCTGCAAGGCTGAAGATGTGGCAGATGGCATGCTCCAACTGAATTGAAAGATCCAGAGACCCCATGCTTCTGTCCAGATCAGCAAAGGCATGGATCAGCAGGGACCTGGCTGGAGCATCTGAATGGATGCTCATACTACTGAGTAGTGGTTTGCAATAGGAGTGGGTCTGTGGGGTGAAACATTTGCCACTGGGGATCCACTTTCCACACTGTCCAGGGTGGGGACATGGAGGGGGATGGAGGAGGCTGTGAATGCCATTAGTGGCTGGAGCCCACTAGATACAACCCAACCCAGAAGCCTGTCTTCTGGTTTAATGTAATCTGAAAGCAAGCCACCTTGTACACCCTGAGACAACTCCACAAAGCAAACAAAAAGAGGATTGATAAGGTGGCTGATTTTTCAAACATACCCTGAGTGTACTACCCTCTACATTTCTCTAACAATATGTAACAATAACCTAGATGGAAATCATTCCCATGGGCAGGGAAAAGGTTGGTTAAGGGGTGAACTAATACTCGTGGGAAACAAAGCAGTGCTTGTTCCAGAGTTCTCTGTTTAGGATGTTGAAGTATTTCTCACGGAGCTGTTAACAGTTTGTAAAATACCACAGACCCACAACTCCAGCAAACACTGATCACCTGTGCCTTGGTCACTGGTCTCTGGCACCACAGACCTCTGATCCCACTGTGGGACCTGGGGTGATGCTGCATAGCCAGTAACACAAACCCGTTTCTATTTCCTCTGATCATTAATCACTCAGGATTTCATTGGTGCTTAATGGCCATACTTTGGGCACTCCTATAAAGACTATAAGATTTCATGTACTTGGAGCCCTTCTGCCTTTCTGAGGCACTTACATTTTCTTTTTCTAGGAATAGCCTTGCTGATAAAATGAGTCACCTAGCCCTCTGCCAACAGTGAACATGATGACTGATGCTTAAATGGCACCTTTCATGCTAGGAATGTTTAAACCTATGTGTGGAATCCTTCTCTGGCTGCTGGCTGTGCTGTCAATATGATGCCAGAGCCTTTCGACACGCACAGACCAGGAGGTCTCAGTGTGAGGATTCAACACCCTTCGTTTCTGCCTTGGAAAGGATCTGTGTGTGAGGCTCTGACATGGCTGGCAGGCTCAAGTATTACACAGGGAGTTATGGTGCTCCTAGGCCATGCTGCAGGGAACAGCAATGGAAGAAAACTGTGCAAGCCCTCTGGTGAGGTTTCTGCAACGATGTCACAGGCACCCCTTCTCATCCCTCCTAATGTGCCAACAGCTTGATCCTCTAGCACACCAGTGGTCTCCTGCATGCTGCAGAGATCCAGGCAGTTGAGCATGAAAAGGTAAGTGACATGAGCTTTATGTTTATTCTGTTTCTACTGGCTTAACATAAGCAAGACTTGACTGTCTGCCTTAGAAGCATGAAATAATTTCTCAGGGATGTGGTGCCTAGCAGCACTAATGTTAGAAAGAAGACTAAGTATTTAATATTGATATTTTATGGAACAGTCTTCATGGACAGAATTGCAACACAAAAGCATCTGAGGAGCAAGCAGTTCAGCTGTTCCTTCAGCCAGCCAGCAAAACACGTCTTCAGCTTTTACACCACAAAGTACCTGATTCAGAAAAAAACTTATAAACTATAGAAAACGAATTAGAAAAGTAAAATTGAACTTCATTTTTTTCTTTTATGAAACTTGAACTTCTGCAAGTTGTTACAAGATAATATTGCAAGTATCAAATAAAAATATACTTCAGTTACAAGGGAAGTCAGTGCTGCTGCAGCGAGAAGCAAGTGGGAGATTGAAGAGGATGGTGTCATTTGGTGTTGATGGGAGCCTTGGTCTTTTGAAAGCCTGTGCACATCTGTCCAGCGACATCGTAGTTTTCTATTTAAAGTCAAGCACTGGTTTGCTGAACCTGACTCAAAGATAACTGCAGCTTGTTTCATAAAACTGGAAAATTAATCAGTGTGAAATGTATTGGAAAACAGCACGGTAATTCATACGGCTCAGCAGCTTCCTTATTAGGTAAAACAAGCTTTTGATTGTTCTCTCAGGGCATACAATACCTCAATATGCTGCAAAATAGGCTTTTAGAAAATGAGCCAGCACAACTTGCATACCTCAGTGACCACTTTTGTGACAAATGCAAATGAGTATTTGAATCCAAGGTCAAAGTCTAATCATCAAAATGGTAAAGGCTCAGTCACTAATTTCTTTAGATGTACTCTTCACCCTACATAAACAGCTTGCCCTGGGCTGACTGGGACCCAGTGGGGTTTGCAGAGGACAGGGACCACTGGTTGTCCGTATGATGAGTTTCCCTAGACAGCTACACTGTAAATTCTTCACAGTCGATGCAAAAGAAACCAGCATGGGATCAAAATCCTCCTATGGAAAAGGAAAGTACAACACATTAAAATAGTGGGATTAGAAGCTCGTAAAACAAAAGGGTGGCTTAGGGTTCCAGATGTATTATATTACAAGTGGTCTTTTACAGTTGGCTCTACTCCTTGGAACCACTGAATCATTTCCTACTTGGGCACTTTTGGAAATGTCAGCTTTTTCCAAATGAGTCGTATCTGGTTGCATCAACTGAAAATTCAGAGTGGCTCAGTGACTTAGTGTGGGAAAGACAGTTCTGTAGAAGAATATAAATGAATTCATTATCCCAGCAGAATTAAGCCCATTTTAATAGCAGCGCCCCCTACCCTGAACAATGCTAAAATAAAACTTAAAAGGTAGGTCCTTTAGCATGAAGGAAGTGTTTGTTTTTTGGTCTACATTGTTTTTCAGCAAGTAATGATAATAAAATCCATAACAGAAGGATGCAGGACGTCTGGATGGTCTCTGCCTCTATCCCTGAGGAATGGAGTGATGAGAAATTTTGTTGACTTAACCATATGTCCAGAAGGATGAATTTTGATTCTGTAGTCTTGGTATCAGCTGCTACCTCACAGAAGATGAGTGTGATGGTGATGTTTCCAGGCTACTGATTACTTGCTATCCCTGACCTGAAAAATGACAAGATTCCTGATTTTGTGTTTCCAGCCTCACTACAGAATACTGAAGAGAGAATTATAAGAGATGGTGAGACTGCTTTAATTACATCTTTACATCTGATCAAGACACAGATTTCCTAGGCCAAGATGTTATTTCATGGTGTGGGTTCATTCAAGTAATATCTGGGATGAGGTTAAGTCAACACCATGTAGTACATATCACATCAAAATCCCTGCACAAGCTGGCAGACCCCCTGTGGCCAGCAGGACCTGCACAGGCACCAGATCTTCTGAGCCTCAGTGCTTAACATATGTGTCCCTGTTATGTGGGCAAAATACAAAATGTGATTTGCTTGATGATTTTGGAGTGCAGACAACTAATTTTTAAAACCTTGTCAGCCCCTCTGTGGTTTGTGCCCTCCCTGGAAGAGCACTGCATGCCTGCTCACACCAGACAAATCCTCCAGGGTGCTCCCAGACCACCCCCAGCAGCTGGTGGATGGACCTTTTGCACAGGCAAGCAGCTGGCCTGCCACCTCCTGCCTCGTCCCCTTCCCCACAGCAGCACAGAGCAGCTGTAGGGGGCTGCTGCTGCTGCACCATCGACCGGACAGAAGCTTCCCTTTGAACACTGCCCAAGTGGCTGGGATTTAGCGTCTGGTACAGACTCATTGAAAACCAACTTGATACAAATGAGTTGGAATAATCTCCAAATGAATGATTTCTTGTGTTTTGTTAATGTTTTTAAATAAATCCAACACCACATTTCTAGAGGACGTTTGCACTTTCTCACCGTACAAAGGGTTTAACTCCACTGATATCTGTGTCTGCAGGAGAGTGGAAAGAACTTGGCCACAAAGCAGTGTCCATGGACATGTAATTTCCAGCATGACATTTGTGCCCTAACCATATTGTGTTTGCAGACATTCATTTGTAAAGGTTTTCTTTTCTCTTCCTGAAAAAAATTGCATTTTTATGGGTAAATCAATCAGTGAAGGTGGCCACGGTGCCAATATTCCCGTTAAATTATCAAAAATAAAAAATAAGCTGAAATAATAGAAAGGACAGCTCATTTCTGGTTGCTATCTATTATTCATATGCATTGTCAATAGTTCATTAGTTCTGGTCTGTTTTCCCATGTCAAAAGTCTTGTTTTTCATGCCTATAGTCGTGCAGTAGAGAAAATAGTGTGATCAATGACCTCAATACAATGAAAATAACCCGTTTTAAATGATCTGTTTTCATACAGTCTAGAAGCTAAAAACTTCACATCCAATTTCTGAAAAAAAAACCAAACCAAACAATGTTTCATGGAAACGAAATTTATTTTCAAATAGAAATTAATTCTTGCTGTTTTGAGTGAGGTATTCGAACGAATTCTTGCAAATAACCCTGGTAGAAACTGGGATGAGTTTTTAAACAACCTGCAAAAAAGGAAAATTGCACTTTTCTGATAACATATCCCTCTTCATAAAAATTGCAGCTAGTCCTACTTAACCAGGAGCTGTTTGTGAAATGTGAGCTGAAATGTGAGCATTTCTCAAAGTGATGAATGGTGTCTCAGCATTTCCTTTTCTCTTTCTGATGATCTGTTATAATGACAGCAGCTTTTATCATACCTCTATTTGTGAGGGCCCCTCGCTTTCTTCCTTCTTTTACTACAAAAGCTCTCAAAGGAAGCTTTTGTGTGTCAGGAGAAGCCAAATTAACATAATATGCAGCATCTATTAATAGTTACTTCAAATTAGGCTTCTACAAAACCTTGAAGCAATATTTCTTCTTTTTTTTTCCTACCGCTGGTAAAAGATACAATCTCATATCACATTTTTTCCTTTATAAAACATTAATGTTGTTCTTCTGATTTTGTATATTTTTCAATGCTTTGATCCAGCAGCAGGTAAAAGATGGCCAGTTCATTGGTCCTGTATTTTGAATTTGTGCAAAAAAGATTTTGTTAGAAATATGGCACGTGGTAATGGCAAATTAACAAGAACAATGCCAAATTGTCTGTCCTAAAGACAGATACTGGAAAACATGGATTTTTCATAAGCTCTGCTTCTAATTTTTTTCAAACCTTTGAGAATTGCTTCCAAATGTAAAAAAATTGGAAAGAACTCATAAACTGAGAAGGATTAAGACAAGGCTAATTAAATGTCTGGTATGAGGATCATGAGAAAAATGTTAGCCACCATTTGTCCATCATAATGATCAAGTAGTGAAATTATCAGATATCCTATGCAAATGAAATAAGAGAATGATTTCCTTTTTTTTTTCACATAATTCCCAACCAAATGGAGATATTCAATTCCATGTAACGAGGAAGCTCAAGAGGAATTTAGACAAATTCTTGGAAGAAAAAAACCTTAGTTTTTTTTTTAACAAGATAGTCCAGAGATAACCAGTGACTTGGAGATTTCACAGAGCTGAGGGTTTACACTAACGGAAAGCTTACTGTTTGCATCCTTCTCCTTTTGTTTTTCCCTGTCACACATGGCTGCAGAGAGGCACTGAGGCTGCCCTAACACACACAGTGGTTGTTATGACCTTAAATGTCTCAGGGGTTGCCCAGGCTGCGCTCTGGAGGCAGAGACCTGGTGCCACCTGGTATGGGAGGTGTGCCCTGGAGCTCCTTCCCCGCATCCCTCCCCTCCCTTCAGGACAGTCTGGCACTGAGTCCCAGAGCGTGAGCAGGGCTGTGAGATCTGCAGAAAGCCACTGATATTGAGGCTGACTGAGGGTCACTGCTATTGAGTTGTTAGCGCTGTGAATGTCAGTGACTGCCAGGAAGGAGGCAGCAGATCCAGCTGTGCCAGACGGGAGCAATCTGGCCCGTGTGCCGCTCGCCGTCTGCTGCGCTGGGATGGAGGAGGCTCCAACAGAGGCTGGAGCTCTTCTGCCTCATCGTTAATTGTTTGGGACTTTCTTCTAAGGACCAAGAGGTGGAAAATGGTTTTAAAAAATTTTCCTGTGAACTATACAGTCTCTGCTCCACATTACTTGCTTACTAATGGCTGATATCAAACACAGCTTTAAAAAGCCTGCATAGGAACTCACCAGTTCTTCCAAAAGACTTTTTTGATTTTTCCTTTTTGGTTTCTTTAGCACTGAGGAGCTTTCTTTCTACTTTTTTCTCCTCAGCAATTTTAAGGACTAATAATTTAGTTTTTAAAGGAAAATCTTGTCTTTTCAGAATCTCATGACTCCAGTGACTAAGCAGTGAGGGAAACACTAAATGACACAAGATGCCTAATTAAACCACAGGTATATTTCTGTTTTTGAGATTTTGTCCTAAGAATATTCTCCCGATCTTCAAAGTGGCTAACATTTTAATCCTGGCCAGGGAAAGGCAACCACCCCTAATCTAATAATCTAATCTAATCTAATCTAATGTAGGGTTGACAATGAAGATAACTCATTAACAGTTTTTAATTCCATGGTAGTATAATACACTGCTATATCCTTGATTAAATTACTTATCCCAAGTCATGTATATATATACAAAAATTATTTACATAAAGCTAGGCTACAGTATGAAACAGCTACTCAAAGAATGTCTGTTTGGTTCAAATTAAGAATAACCAGTGCATTGAGGAAATCCTATAGAGAGCATTACTTCAAACTAACAGGACTCCTCAGTAAATATCTTTTGAGAAAAGGAAATAGCTGAATAATCACAAAACAAGCTCTTTGTGTAGCCAAACTCACTATGCTTCTGAGGCAGTACCACCTACATTAACTACTACTTTCGCTTCCCCATAAAAGTCACTTCTTCAGGAGGAATTTACAAAAATAAAATAGCTTTTTATTGAATAGCCGGATGTTTTGCACGATGGAAATTCTTTTAACATTTCAACTTCTGCAATTCAACACAATGACTTAAAAGCAACAGAAAAAAAAGTCTTAAAACATTCACAGGAGATGTTTAGGAGCAGACTTATTGCTCTATTTTAATTTGACTGTAATTTTCCAGGAAATGCAGTGTGAGTCTTATTTTTTTTTTTTTTTACTGATTAAAAGCTTTTTTATTCCAGGAAATGCAGTGTGAGTCTTATTTTTTTTTTTTTTTAACAGATTAAAAGCTTTTTTGAAACTCTTGCCAGCCCTTTCTTTTTTTAAGGAGTTTAGCTCCTCTTTGTTCACTAAGAGCTGCACTGTCGCCCAGGAAGGCCTCCTGCATGGGTGGGCTGTGTCTGTATTCACCATGTTTTGAGGCTCTCAGGGTTTTTTGAGCCCAGGCCCATTTACCTGGCACATTTATGGCTCAGTACATTAAATTATGTGGCAGCTCCTTTTCTTGAGGAAGCATGCTCAACCTGACAGAGTATGAGTTGTAGAGACATGTAGGCGTGCCACTGAGGGTCATGGTTCAGGGATGGACTTGGCAGTGCTGGGTTAAGAGTTGGACTCTATGATCTTTGAGGTCTTCCAGCTTAAATGACTCTATGGTTCACAAACTTGAACCTAGACCTCTGTTAATTATTGTTTTTCTCATGAATGGAAATAAAAAATCAACCCAGTATTCTTTTAAAGTCTCACAAATTTGAGAAGAAAAGATGTTTGATAGTTGAATTCCCAAAGCAAGTGCATGCTTTGTGACTTTCTCAATATGAACAGTGTGAACCAAAACCCTGGTAGTGCTCTGCATACCAGTGCCATCCAGTCTGGGTACCAGAGCTCTTCAGATGATGAACGAGTTATTTTGGTGGGTGCAGGATTTCTCTGCATAGTTCCTACCAACTACTTCTGCTCTCCGGGGAATTTAACAGCAAAACCACCTTTGGCAAGTGGCAAGTGCTTGAAAAATTCCACCTCCTATAAGGTGAGTGTGGCAGACATCTTCTACATGAAAAGGATAAAGGCTAATTTTGGCTCTAAATTCAGGAGAAATTGAAGTAGACAGTGAATATAGCAGTGTGTCCATGGATAGGATAACTCATGTCAATAAGGTCATGAGAACATCACAGAATCACTAGGTTGGAAGAGACCTTCAAGATCTATGTGTGCCCTAACACCTGAACAACCTGAACTAAACCATGGCTCCGAGTGCCACATCCACATTTTTTAAACACTTCCAGAGATGATAACTCCACCATCTCCAGGCAGGCCATTCCAGCACTTGATCACTCTTTCTGTAAAAATCTTTTTCCTAATATCCAACCTATATTTTCCTTGGCACATCTTAAGACTGTGCCCTCTCATTCTGCCAGTTGCTGCCTGGAGAAACAGAGCAACTCCCACCTGATTACAACCACCTTTCAGGAAGTCAGTTGCATTGGAACAGGCACTATACCAAGTCTCTAAATTATTTTTCCCACATAATTAAACATGCAAATGTAATTAAACCCTATATCTGTCAAGCTTAGTCCATGTCAAAATGTGGCTTGATTCAGCTTTGTATCTCTAGTAGAAGTTGTGTCCCAGGCTTTTTAAGTAATACTCATTTAAAAGGTTGCCGTTACCTCATAAAATTATATGTCTGAATACATGAAAAAAACCCAGTGTTTTCAGATGAGGACAGGAATGCTTTTAATTCCCCTAAATATTTCTCAAGAGAAGATGGCTTTACCTCACCTGTAGCTGAAACAGTGTCTCTGGGTTTTTTTACACACATGATAATAAATATCAGCTTAAATATGTTCACTTTTGGATGAGATAAATTTCTCTCCAGCAGTGAGTATTTTTCATTTAAGTATAAATGGAACCAAAGTGAATGGTTCAGATGTAGATGTATATATTTCATATGACTGTATATGAAACCCAGCCATGATGTGCCATCTGTGTCCTATAAAAATAAACTTTTGTGTCTTTGTTTTTTAAAGATCTTTTACATAAATAGATCTAATGAGGTTGATACTTTCAATGAAAAATGTATCATTTCAATTTCCTTTTAAAACCAGAAGCTCGTACAGGTTTTGTATCTATAAGTGGCAAAAACAGCTTGTTTATACATAATTTATTCATTTTGCATCCTGTCTAGATAAACACAGTATCTATAGACTATTTAAAAACAAATTGTGAATGGCAAGGTAAGTTTGTATTTCATAACTTACTTAATTTCCTAAAAATGTTCTCTTTACTGAAATAAAAGTAACTTCCTACAGACTCAGGTATCTAACTTAAATTTCCAAATTTTATACTATTTTACAGTTTTGATTACAGAATACATCAGTACAGTCAAAGGTCAAAGGGGAAGCTCTGTCACTTTTTCTGTTATGCTACCTGAATACAGGAGTACACATGCTATAGTCTACAGAAAATAATGCCTGTTTGCTATAACTAGGAAAAAGACTCAGGAGAGATATGATGTTCATGAGCCCACCGCAGAGCTCCTTCAGTGCTTCTTCACCCAGACCCTGGGGAAAACACAGCTCCCTTCCCTGCTGTCCCCTCCATCAGCTGCTGCAGTTTGTGGTTAGGATACTGCTTTGTGTGGAAAATGAGTGTGCAGCTCAAAGCAATGCCACTCATGCCACATGCAGCTTAGGACCCCAGGCAATCTGCACCTGTACATGGGTTCCTACTGGAATTCTACCAGTGCTACTCTCCCTGCTCTGCTCACATCTCCCTGGCCCACACCTCTTTTCCTAGTTTCCTACAGAACACCTGGGAGCACCTTCTCATCATGCATTGGAAGTGCACTCTCGTAGTAATCTGGTTTTGCTTTTGTTTAGCCTGAAATATTTTTGTGTTTGTTAAAAATGGCCTGTACTCTGTTTATAAGTCTAGATAAAATACATGCTCAATAAATGTAAAAGTCAGTAAATGGTAGAACAGTATTTATAACTGGGCCAGCAGTTAAAGACCAAACATTGAGTTATAGTGCTGTGTTGCAGCTTTATGAATTATATGGTGTCTGAACAGAGAAATCAATATGTCACAATTTTGAATTACTTGGCACCTTTTAATTTTCAGAGATCATCTTGCTTCAGATCTTGACATGCATCACTGGGACAGACAGGAAATGGGCCCCATGACTGGTTCCTGTCTTACAGGGCTCAGTAGGCTACATGCAAATATCCTGTGCAGCAGATCTTTCAGATACCTGCCAGTACACATCATCCTCAGCTAGATGCTAACGTGCCTCAGAAATGCGAACATGTCAGGGCTGAAAATCTGGTTCACTGTGGTTAAGAAAGGGAGCTAGTTCCAACTCCTCCAATGTGGACTGAATTCGTGGTCTCAATCTCATTCCTGGTGAAAAGATAGTTGGTTTTTGGGGTTTTTTTCCCAAAAAAGAGAAATTATTCCACCATACACATTACTGACGACTGAGTCACACAAGATAGAAAAAGGTGGTGTAAAGGCTGAAGCACTGTCTCTCCTTGAAGAAGATCCAGGAAATGTGGTTTGGAGCAGTTCAGGGAAGTGCTGCAGCATCTGCTTGTTGCTCTCTCTGGTACTCTCTGGTCAGCTGTCAGCAGGGGGCTCATTCAGTTTTTCATGACCATACCCAACAGTTATCAAAAACATTTCACATATTGCTTACTTGTTAAATCCTCAGTTTGCTCTTAAGGACAGCCAAGCTGAGCCTGAGTGCATCTGGGGAGCCTGAATAAATTTTCTCCAGCTGCAGGTTCCAAGTGATGATTCCTTGCTTTAGAATTGACTTTTACACACACTCAGCTATTCGGTCAAATGCATACTCATGCAATATGCAAACACAACATTAAAGTCGAAGGATTTTAAATGCTGGTATTTAAAATGCACATCTCCCCAGCACATGATAATGGTACTTTAAGCATCAGCATTCCTTTCAGCTGAAAACGCCTTCATCCTCCCTCCCCTCTGCCCTTAGTGCTCAGGCTCCACACATTTCACTCGATATCCTGTCCCCCACACCGAGCCCCTAAACTCCCCATGCACCTCTTCCCTGTCCTGGAGCCTCCATCCTCCTCTCCTTGCACCTGTTCTCCATTTTGGGTCCTCTTCCCAAACACTGATACATTTTTAGATCTCCTGAAATCTACTGGTGATGCTCTTCAATATAGAAGACTCAGAAATGGTGCATGAAAACCATATATTTATCAACTTAGTCTATTTAGATGGACTTGTTAACTGTAGGGGATGTCCAAATAAGTGGTATGGTGTTAAAGGTCTCAAGGTTAAAAATGAGGTTGGTCAATCTGTAAGAAGAAAATGACAATGTGCTACAGAAAGTCTCACCTGGGAGCTAGGTACTAAATGCCTGTTCTGAAAATAATGCTAAACATAAGAGTTGTTATTGATCTCTTCTGTTCAGATGACACTCATTCTTCTGAAGCTACATTTGGTTTTCCCCTCTGCTAGACCTTAATTCTTTTCTGCCAGGCCATCAAAGGCACTGGATATAATAAACTAAAATGTGCTCTCTCTGGAAGTACAGTAATTGAGAGGGAGACAAATAGATAAGTGACTATCTGAGAACCATAGGAGAGATTCTGGCTTACCCAGCACACAGATTTTGCAGGAATGGCAGTATATTTGCAAAGCCTAATGAAAGTGATTGCAATACAATCAGTAAGGCCTGTCACTGAGGTAAGGGATATCAGCATATTTACTGAAGTCCCATACCTAGCACTACATGTTTAGAGAAGAGAGAGAGAGAGGGACAGAGCTGAGCCCAATTGATGACGATTTGCCGTGAGAAGGAAAATGTCCTAATGCTCTCCCTTGGCCTCTGCCTGCCACCTTCCATGCCTCTGGCCATGGCACAGCCAAGGTTTCTCACTTTCTCTCTATGCCAGAGAGGGGCTGTGCTGCTGGACAGCACCAATCCAGCTACCCCACTGCCAGTCCTCTCCCCAGCAGGACAGCAATGGCCATGCACTGGCTGAGATGGCTCTCTCATATGTTGGCACGAATCCCCTCATGTTTTGGCCCATTTTGGACTCTAGTCTACAACCAGCATCATTTAGACAGAGAATTACTTCAGGATGGGGAAAAAGACATCTGAGACAACTCAGGTTTGCAGCACACATTCCCAAAAGTCTGTATATCTTGCTAGCTCTTAAAGTAACCTGGATTTATTTCTGTTTGGAGGTAAAGGCTTTCAGTTCCAGTTTATAAATGGCTCAAGATGTTACTAAGCAAACAAAAATAAAGAATTGTGTAGAGTTTTTTCCCCCTTGATTTCACAGATGATTCTGAAACAGAAAGCCACCCTAATGCTAAGAGTGTATGGCTTATTTTCCTATGCTATTTCTCTCCCAAGATGCGCTGAAGGTTCAGTGACTGTCTTGCTTTTCCTCATCACTGCATGGATATGCCCCCTGCCCTGTGTAAACACTGATGTTTCACTTCAGAGACGCACTGAGCTTTCAGAGGACTCTGGCAGGTGCCTCACCAGAAGCTCAAGTCTGGCCCCAGACTAACATCTGCTTAAAGCTCCATCTGAGCTAAGGGACCTTGTCAAACCCTGACTCTCAAGCACCCTCACAATTAATTTCTACACAGCTCCATGATTTATGGTTTGTCCTGCAAGTGTTCTCCTTTTCACAGCAAGGCATCCCAGTCGCAAGCCCTGTCTGGCTGATCCCTCTGTGAACACCCACATCCCTCACCTGCACCCCTTTGGCACCCCCCCTTGTATCACAGGCTTATCAGCATTAACTTCACCACTGCAAATAGCCTGAGAAGTACCTGATGATAGAAGAAGGAAAATCTAGGATTTGCAGCTGCTATGTTTCTATGGAGCATTCAACAATTTTTTACTGCAGAAGAGACTGTGAAAATAACTATTATGTAAAAATATGTTTAGGCTACAATCTGGACAGTTATATTTTTAACTCTATTTTATGAGGTTAATGGCTTTTTCCCAGTTTAAAGACAGAGGTCCTGTCTTTCTTCCTCCAAACCCCTCAAATCCAGGAGTTCATAGTGCTGTGTACCACTTCTGTGGTGTTCTTCCATAGCAATGAAGAAGTCAATCCCCACACTTTGGCACAGGATTTTTCCTTATTTTTCTATTTATTGTACTCCATGAATTTCAACAAAGGAAATATAGGAATGCCAAAGAAAAACAAAAAAAAAAAGAGAGAGAGAAAAAGGGCTCTAGCTTTTTTAGTACACTGTGATCCCAAAAAGTCATTTGGAGCTGATCAGTCAGGCCACTGTCCTGGATGAAACTCAGTACATAATCTTCCCATCCCAAGATTAGCCCTTCATATATCTTGCCCCTTTCTTTTCTTCTTCCAAGTGTTCCCTGCTATTTGCTCATATCATGCTTTTATTTCCCTGAATTGTTGCTCTGATTTTCCATAAACATAAATTATGCTGACTGACCCTGACACTCCGTCACTTGTATCATAAATGATGATTCTGGACTCTACTATGGCCTCTCATTTCAATCATTGTGTATTTTATATGCACACTTCAACAAACACATGATCCCAAATAGGATTTTTCTACAGATGGGCAGCTGGACACACTGTGTTACAATCAGTGATGGAAAGAAATGTTTAGTTTGACTTAATTACCTCAACCATTGACCACAGTGCCCAGTGAGAACCCTTCCATTATGTGACATCCCTGGGGGCATATTCCCCCTTCAGCCTTGTAGGCATTTCAAAAGCCTCTGGGAGCTGTACAGTCACCCTGCATGCTGATCTATTACAAGTAAATGTTGCTCCAACAGTTTTTGTCAGTGCTAATTTACTTGCTTTGTTTGTTTGCTTGGGGTTTTAATAATCGTATTAGAAGTCTTTGCTCCTGATGTATTTGACATTGTGCCATTGGTCCATTAGGATTTGGTTGAGTGTTGTGCATTATTTTTAATTTGCATTCACAGTATGCTCTGTAATAACTCCCACTGAATTCTAGCAATGAATGCTGTGAATTTGTATTAACAGCAGCGCTGTTTTGTGCAACTGTAGTAAAATTCTTTGCAAAAGAATACTTAGCATATAATCTCCTTCAGCAAAGGAGATCAGAGTTCCAAATAACAACAGAGACTTGCAAATTGTTCCTGGGCTAATTGTAATGGAAGGATTCATCTTGGATGGAAATCATTGGCACAAGATAGTGTTGATGCCAGAAGTTTACATGGCTTCAAAAAGCAATTAGACATAATTATGGAAGAAAAATCCATGAAAGACAACTAAACACACAGCTAACTCTAGTTCAGAAATTCCCTGAGCCATTGATTGCTGGAAGATGAGAAAAGGTCCTAGGGATGGATCACTGCACAGTTCTTCCCTGGGATTGTGCTGCTGGGCACAGCCTGAAGAACACGCTGTTCTAGTCTGACCCAGTATGGCTTTCACATAGTGTCATGTTGAGATGTCGTGCAGAGAGCTTTTAGGAAGAAAAGAGAATGGGAAAAAAAAAATCATCTTCCTTCAGGTTAACAGCTTGCAAGTTTTAAGGTTTCTGAATTAAAATCCTCCTGCATATTTCAGATCCTCTTGGCCCATCAGCTTCCTTTGGAAAAGCAAACACACCGGACTGAACCACTGCCATGGGCACATGCCTGCGGTGCCCTTAACTGGATGAAGGCTCACACAGAGGCTGGCAGTGGAGCACTCATTTTCAGTAGTTACTGGCCTGAAGTTTGCTTATGCTACAAGATGCATTTTTGGCAATGAGTATTTATCTGCCATTGGGCTGGATCATCATTGCTAAAGAGGAGAAGCTGCTTTCTCAGTTAAACTACATAAAGGAATCTGGTAAAGTGTACACAATATCTTACTCTGATGGCTATAAAAACATAGCTTACAACAGTGAAAAATCATTAATTTTGTGCAGAAGAAGCAAGTCCTGCTGTCGGTTAGAAGAGGGAACTAATAACACCAGGGTCATGGGCTCAATCCCCATACAGGTCATTCATTTAAGAGCTGGACTCGATGATCCTTGTGTGTCCTTCCAACTCAGAATATTCTGTGATACTCTAAGTACAACATCTTATGAGACACTCAGAATCCTGAAGACTTCTCCATGTGCCCTGATTTTTTTTCACCTTGACCTTCTCCAAAGAGTGAATGGTGCTTGACTGGATGAGTCATCACTGGCACATTTGATGAACATCTCAAAGTGATGGTACATGTAACTGCTTTTAAACACCTAATAATTTAGCTAGGTTTAGCTTGATCCCAACAGATTGTTTGCTGGCTGAATTTAGTTATTAAATTATTATTTTAATAAAGCCTAATTTTTAAGTTATGGGACACAAAATTCTGTCCTGAAAAAAACAGAGAGAAAAAACATTAAGGCAAGATAAAAAGCATAGCAGCAACAGCCACACAAGATGATTATTTAGTCTGGACCTCATTTTTATTTTAAGGGGGTACAAGAATGCATTACTTTTTGTGATTTTCCTTTAGTGGAATGATTGGGGCCATTTGATGTCCTGGAGTCTGGCAGACGGTACCTTAGTTCTTGCAGTTTATCATTATGTAAAACCATGTTGCCCAAAACCATGGGTGGAAATAAATGAAGTTGTGAAATGCAATGACTTTTTCCCAGTTTGAAACACATATGTCTGTTTTGTGAATTTGCTGGAAATTTCTTTTTGCTAAAAGCACATTGTGAGTACACTAAAAACACTAAAATGGTTGTCTCACTCCAACACCTCACACTGGGGCCTCTCATACTTCCCCAGAACGTGGGACTCCAGTTTCACTGAACATCTTTAGTACCTTTCTCTTCCTGTTAATTGTAACAGTAATTTCTCCTCCTATTTGCAATAACTAATATCCCTGTGACAGCCATTGCTTAGATGAGAAGGCAGCACTAGGAAAGCATTTAATGAACATTAATTGCTTCTTAATATGATTTAGCTGCTGGAAATAAGAAGGCTAAGCTGGCTCCATGTGACCAGTAGCCCTACAGGCACCTCCACCAGACTCCTTTCGAGATGCAATCCTGCTGACCTGGGGGACAGCAGCCTTTCATGGATGATAACCAAAGCTGCATTTTGCTTTTCCAAATTAGCAGCTAAGTAGGGCTGTAGGAGCTCAGTAACAAAGTCATGATGATACCACCTGGCTGATTAGTGATCTCTTCCTTCTGTGCAAGCCAGCAATTATCAATTCCTGCTGACTTCAGAAGCTAATGGGAATCAGAGGATGGGGGATGCTGCCAAAATGCAGCAGCTTCCAGCTGTGAGGAGGATGACGAGATGGGACACAGACCTTATGTACACTGTTAAGTCTCTGTCTTTTCCTGTGTGGCATCTTTGGCACCTGTACCTTTATCATTTTGACCCTCTGATTACATTACCTGACACCATCACTTCTGATACAGCAACACCATGCAAGAGAAACTTGGTCTTTTGAATCCAACATTCCTAAATTTGAATTCTGATTCTCCATTGATTCTTATCTCACTCTTTAGTAGGATCACTTAACCTTTCTACTAAGCTGCTGTGCCAGAAAATTAAGGCTGATAACATTTAAAGATACTGTGACAATCAATCAATACCTGTTTGTAAACTTGTTAGTAAACAACAAGCACCAAGTGTCCAGTCTAATCTAAACACATTCAGTTTATAATCTTCTGATTTTCTTTGCAAGAACTTTAATATGACACACAGATTAACCTTCTGATCTCGGGGAAAAAAATCTTTACCGGTACTATAGACTAGCATTGGCGTTTCCTTCTGATCTTGGAAAAAAATCTTTACTGGTACTATAGACCTCTAACTTGAAATATTATGTCCTCACTGGTATCACTAAATTTCCCATAGATTAGCTGACAGTGATACCTCAGGACTCACAGGAAAACTGTATTGCAGAGGGAAATAACAGTGAGGGCAAAAGCCAAATCTTTTTCTGGACTGTAATTCTTAGTCTTCTTGGATTCAGAGCTGGAATTGAAAAATCACTAGGCTTTTAAGATGAAAGACTTATTGTTTTACATAGGGTATATTTAATAGGTATTACAAAATAGCTGATGATATCCACTAACATAAGCAGGAGCCTTCATGTTTTACAGAAGTGATGGGGGATTGATATTTCTAATATCCACTGATCAATATACACATACCTTGAAAAGATTGACAGTTTCCCCTCTTCTTATTTGTACACAGTGTTTTATAGGATGGGCCCAAAGCAAACTTTTGGGAAATGGTGATGTTTCCTTCATGTTCCAGACATTTATATTCAATCACAACAATTCAGAAGTTTGCTGGTTTGAGATTCACAACAATCTCAAACCAGCAAACTTTTTCAGGACTTCAGAAGTCTTCACACAGGCTTTGTTTTGCTATTACAATTAAGTACCTCAAAGCCAAGAAGACAACTGAGCTGGGATCCCACGGGACTGTGCAATGAGCCAGTCAGATACCTGCAACCCCTTGGGACAACAGCCAGCTGCTTCTAGCTCCCTCCCACCAGAACCCTCACCAGCAAGCAAACAAATGCCCCAAAAATCATTAGATGTTTCCCTACATACCCCGTCACAATCACAGACAGTGCTGTTCTGTTCTTCTGGTGCACTTCTTAGAGGCTGGCTGCTTCTTATTGTCATATCTAACCACTCACAATATCAAGTCTGTGTTACTTAATTAATATAGTTGCAGCAGAGCTCTTACATTTCTAGCCATTTTTTGATGAGCAGCAGCTCCAAGGTTTAAGGAAATGCTCACAGATACAGAAAACATGAAGGATAGGGAAGAATCTGCAAAAACAAGGTGTCAGCTCACAACTGAAAGGCTGCTGTAAGTCATAGCATCTCTTCTACCCACTTTTAATAAAGGGGAGATAGTTATTGGCACCTTGTCACTTTACTAGGATTCTCATACCAATGGCTGGCTTGTGAAAGCAACACTGAATGCACCATCAGGTAGAAAGATACAAGCTTGCTACAGAAGCATTTCTTTACCAAAATCACTCCAAGTTATAGACTCATAGAATGTTTTGGGTTGAAAGTGACCTTATAGATCATCTAATTCCAAACACCCCTTGCCATAAGCAACCACAATTTCCACTAGGTCAGGCTGATCCAAGTTGGCCTTGAACACTTCCAGGGATGGGGCATCCACGGTTTCTCTGCGCAATCGGTTTCAGTGCCTCACCATGCTCACAGTAAAGAATATCTTCCTAATATTCCATCGAAACCTGTCTTTTTTCAGTTTAAAGCCATGCTGCTTGTCCTATCACTACATGCCCTTGTTAAAAAGTCCCTCTCCAGTTTTCTTGTGCATTTCCTTCAGACACCAGAAGGCTGTAATGAGGTGTCCCCAGTGCCTTCTCCAGGCTGAAGCACCCCAGCCCTCTCAGTCTGTCTCCACAGCAGAGGTGCTCCATCCCTCGGGTCAGCTTCATGGCCCTGCTTTGAACAGGTTTACAGCCTTCTTATGTTGGGGGTCCCAGAGCTGCACAAACACAGTGTTCCACGTGGGGTCATTTTTATCTATAATATGCATACTTCTATAACACACCTTTTATAAGACAACACGCAGGACACATTGACTGTTATTTTTTAATTCAGAGAAAGAGCTATTGAAGTAGCAGCGGCTTCACTACACCAGCCACGGGGCAGGGCTGCCTGCCCTGGCCGGGCAAGCCCCGCACCCTGCTCCCGCCGCCGTCCCGCACGGCGCCCCTCTCCCCCATTAAAGTTTGGGCAGTTTCGACTCCCTCGCTCCGCCGCCCTTCGCACAGGGAAGCGCTCCGGGAAGCGCCCCGAGCGGCCGCCGGCACAGGCCGCTGGCACAGGCCGCCCGGGTGCCGCCCTCACGCCGGCCGAGCCCGGCCGCCCCCCGCCANCCAGCGGGCCGGGCCCGCGCGGCGGCCGCGGCAGGAGGGGGGGCGGATGGCGGCGGCGCAGGGCTGCGGGCGAGGGGCGGAGCGCAGAGACCCTGTGGCTGCCATGGCCGCCTCCCCCTCCCCGCAGCCTCCCTTAAATACTATGGGGCCGTAGCTGCGACGGGCGCCGCTGCCGAGCGCACCATGCGGGCTGTCATCGCCTTGGCCGCGGCGCTGGGCAGCCTGCTGCTGGGAGGCTGCCTCCTGCGCCTGGGCGGCCAGCAGCCCCTCCGCGCCAGGTAGGGCGGCCGGGCGGCCTCGCCCGCGGTCCGGAGCCGGCTGGGGAGGGCGGGAGGAGCGGGGCGAGCCCCGCGGGGCGCGGCGGAGCCTGGCGCGGTGCCCCCGGCGCGGTGCCCCCGGCTCGGTCTGGGCTCGGCTCGGGTCGTGGGCAGGAGAGCGGCGCCGCTCGCGCCGGGTGATGTTCAGTCACTGGTCCTGACAACTTTGTTTTCCCGTCTCGCTTGCCAGGGGCTGGGAGGAGGACGCAGGAACAGCGGCTGTCACGCCGAAAGTGGTGCGAGCCCTCAGGTCACCCCTGACGCCCCCTCCTCAGACCGAGAACAGGTACGGGCTGGACGCCCGCAGGTGGGTCCTGGAGGTCGGGTCTACAAAAGCAGAAATTCACCTTCGCTCCGGTTCATTCTTGCTTTTGTTTCGGTAGCTTGGTCAGAGAGAGCGTTGGAGATTATTAGGGCAAATGACCCTAGAATGAATTATTTGCTCATGGGCCCTCTTATTGACGGCTGTCACTCTGCCGTTGGTTTTGAGCCCAGTAAAATATTGCGTAGAGCAATTTTGTTAGCGTACGATGCAAAAAGTGCCTGCTGAATGACACATTCCAGGTATCTTTTTATTCTTCTTTCCTAGAAGGTGGAGCTGGGTAATGCTGTCACTGTTTTTGTAATCCGTATTTAGTTAAAAATATAGATGTATTATTTACAATCCATAGGATGAAGGCAAGACATATGAAGCCTGTTTCGTTTTGGGTTGGCATTATACTTTCTGGGAGCCCATTCATTTGATCCTCTGTCTTGACCTCCTAGATCCGTGTAGATTTTTGCTTTACAGCCTGTTATTTTATACTGTGAAGTTTAATATGAAGATACTTTGTAAAATCAGCTGCGAAGCGTTGTGTCTTACATGCAGACTTCAATACTAATGACTATTGTTTTCATGCTCTTGAGTCCCCACATACTGTAGGAGAACTAAGAGAGCAGAAGATGGTGGTGTAATCCACACATGAGATCAATACTCTGTAAGAAGTAGTTTTGAAATATTTTTGCTTTCTTCTTTTACTTTTTATGGCATTATTACCTTTACAGTTAGCATAACTATTATATGTTAATATACATCATAGTCAAAAATGCGTTATAAAAATTAGAAAGAACTTAAGAATTGTGTCTTTCACAGAAACTGTGATGTTCTGGTTGTCTTGAAGACAGTGGTGACAGTGCTGTTAACCTTACTGAGGCCACCATCTCACTCAATCTAGCTGAATTTGACAGTCTATGCTTTCCCTAAGTGAATGCAAGTGATGTTGGTTGCAGTAATGATTGCAGTGTACCCTAACAGTGCATTTCTTACGTGTTTCTGATGAGATATGCTTGTGCTCTCTCCCTTGATATTTAAAACTTTCACAAGCTGTAAGTTTATAGCATCTTTCAAAGTTAGAGTGAAAGGAAAGGAACAAAATTCTGCAAATGTTTGTACCTGGCATTATGAGCTTCTAGCCTGCTTCTCTTTCCTGTTCTTATTTTATCCCTTTCTGCTTTTTTCCCTTCTTTCCCCCTCTTGATGTTGGATTTTGCAGTATGTGCTGTTCTGCTTTGCTTTTGTGTAGCCATTACTCTGTTCTCTCCAATCTGTTTTGGGCTGTTTGTGGTTTCCCCCTGGCCTGTCTCCTCATGCTCTTCCCTGCTAGTTTCTGAGCTGCATCTATGTTATACCATGGACTTGAATTTACTAGAAATGCTGGCAGAGAGCACTTCAGAGAACAGTCTAACTATTTCCCATCTGCTGTTAGTACACTCACAACTGGAGCAATGAAAGTAGAAATAACACATACCAAAGAGGTCTGAAAATCCATGTCATTTTTTAAATCTTTGTAATAGGGCAAGTGAGATTGTGATTTTAAATATATATTTTTCCTTATTTTACTTGGAGGATTTTGGCACCAATTTGAAGCTAGTTTTTGTCAGCCTGAAATTGTATTTCTTCATGACTGAGTGACTGCGAAAGTGTGTCAAGTAAATAATTCATCAAAGAAAGTTTCAATATACTCAAGCTCCTGTAACCATAGTGTCTTTGGAGACACGTCGTGCCAGCTGAATCCAAGAGTGGATGTGCTTTCTCACCTGAGTGACTATGCTCAGTAAGCTGGCCTGACAGGAGTTTGTGGTGCATGTGTGGCTAATGGGAAAGGAGAGAGAGCTGCTGGACTGGGCTGACCAGGAGCTGTTACTTCATCCAGAGAGCAGCAGGACTGGGCAGGGAGCCATGCTGGAAGGGTTTGATCCAGGCAGCAGCTGGACTGGGCCTGGCTAAGGGCCACGCTGGAGATGTTTGATCCAGAGAGCATCTGGACTCATTCAAGAGGTTCAGACCAATCCCTCAGTGATGGAGATGGATGGTCTGGTCACTAGGAATTAGATTCCACTGTGCTGTGGGAAAGTGTGGTTCTCCTAAACAGCCCTGATCATTTGAATGGCATTGCTGGGTTATTGGCAGCAGCGTCCTTTCCTGCATAAGAGTACGAGGATGTGCGTGGATGTTTCCAGGAAAGGAAAAAGAAAAAAAACCTAGGCACTATCCTTGACCTCTAAGTAAAAGTAATCTAGACAATCTTCACAGTCACAAGCTAATCTTTTTTGTTATCATTATTTCCTTTGCTGTTGGAGGCATATTTGTAACCAGACATCTCCCAAAGAATCTCTAAGGTCTTATTATTCTGTTGCCTTGCAGTATTGAAAGCTAATCTGTTCTTTTACTTTGAGTAATTCTTTTAAAAGGATGAAACTGAAGGATGAAAAGCAGGGAATTGGATCAGACTCTCTTAGATATTTAGGCAGCTATTATGTGCAGCAATGTTTAAATACATGGTGACCAGGCACCTAAAGTTCTCTTTCTGTGTCTCGGTAAATAACCTTGATGATATGGTTTGTCTCTTAGAGGATGTTGCTTACCCCTTTTTCTTGTTAAGCCTTAGCTAATTGGAGCAATGTGACTGCCTCTACAGTGTAACTTGCACATCTAGTCTTGGGCTTATTTCACTGCCTACTGTGACTCTTAATAGGGTTTTTTACTGAAAAGAAAGGCTGCTGTGTTAGTAAGATATGTCTAGTAGTCCCCAGATTTGTTCATGGAACCAGTATCACTATACTGCAATAGTATGTTCTCTGGCAAATTCTCCTATATATGTTTCATACTGTCCTCTCAAATTTTAAGCTCTAACTGCGAATACAATATATATTATCTTAAGTACAACCTTCTTATATTTTCAACAGTACAACCAAAAAAAGAAGTCTTGCATTTTTCCCACCTTTAGACCCTTGGTCTTCCCTCTCTTCTTTCCTCTCTCCCCAGCTGTGTTTGTGCAGGCGTATTTGTTTGTTTAGTGGTTACATTAATAGTAGAACAGAAGACTCAGAACTTCTAGTGCTTATCAGGGGAAAATGAAAATAGTAAGAGAAGCTAGGTAGTATTTTCTTTGTTATGAGGCCCAGGGTGTGCTAGGTTAAATTTAGGTAGAAATTCTATCTCCTGTTATAGTACCCAGGAATACGTACCAGGTAAATAATGCCAGGACCTGCAAGGGAAGTCAAAATAGCACTATTTATGTATAGTTTATATAAAAGTAACAAGGCAACAGTACCCTAAAGAACTGACCACCATTACTCTGTTAGTCTGTGTTGCCAGTTTTAAGGCATTCACTTACTATTTCCCCAGCTTGCTTTCTGTCTTTCCAGGTCCACGGCAAGCACAGTGTAAAGACCACTGAGGTAATTGAACAGTGGGAGGAAGGGATTGAGAAGCAATGGGTAAACAAGTTAGTGTTAATACAGTGTTCCATAGTGTTGATTTCTCCAATTCCTCTCTCAGCAGCAGATTTGTGTGCAGGCCTTGGAAACAAACCGCTATACTTAATTAACAATGCTATAGAGACCTGTACATTCTGTCTCCTGACAAAATATTGCATTCAGGCAGTCAGAAGGGGAAGAAGAGACAGGGTAATACCGCAATCATGGAGTAGCCTAGTATATTGCACAAATAATTTGCTATGGTTTAGATTAGTCAGCAGTGGGGGTCCACTTCACTAATTTTACTGCTCTCTTAATATTTTGCCCCTTCATTCCCAAGTGATGCATGCAGACATATTTTAGGAGTTTATTTTGAACCCATGCCTCATGTATTACTTCTGTCTAAATGAATAGGTGTTCAGTTGAAAGCTGCTGCCAGGACACATTTGTGTTCTGACAGTGGTGAAAGGTTTCTGTTTACTTGGTCCAAGTGAAACTGCTCTGTCATTCTATTGTGTGCCCTTTTAACATGATTTTTATTCTTTTCACCTATCATGAATGTTGCTTGTCATGTTACCTGTCATGCAGTTTATAGATTTTACAAATAAAAAGTATCTGACATTATACATAACCCTGAATGCATTGGATAGCCTTTCACATAATTTAAAGATGGAGTTTATGTTAAAGACCAGATTTAACATTCCTTAGATAAGCAATACCTCTATGGGAACTTGAACAATGGCAGCGGGATCAGTCCCTTTAACAGTTGCTGTGATTAATGTTTCAAGACAAATTCTTACTCCTGTGGTTTGATGAAGCAATTTTTTTTAGTCCATTTCACCAAGAATTTAAATAAAGTGTATTGCCTTATTAATCAAGGTGTTGTGAACTTTAAAAACATCACTGTATTCTTATCATCTGATTAATTTGACATATATCAAAGACAGCACTAAAGAGCACCCTTCCTGTGGAAGTATGGATTGTGGGTTTTTTAATAGTATTCAACTAACAGATGATGATCTTCAAATATAAATTAGTCCCTTCAAGGGAGAGATTAAGGCAGAAGATATTCACAATCTGGATAATGCTATTCAGTGCCATTTTGGTAGAATGATAAAAATGTGCAATTTTGCATGCAGAAGTTATCCATTTTAGCTGGAGATGCTCAGCTGGAACATGTTTAGAGCTCTTGTGCTTCTTCACACAGACAAGAGCAAGCAGCTATAGAAAAGAGCAACAACTGGTTCTGCTGGGTGTGGAGCGAATAGCCAACAAGTGGGATTTTTCCCTTGCTCTCAGTGTGGACTTACTAGGGAGGTGAAATTTTTGTTGCTTTCACTACTGCCAGACAGTTCAGTTCTGAGAAATTTTGAATATCTCATCCCACATTTTTTTATACCTGATTTCGAGGGATATCTAGAGGAGTGACCTTTTAATCTTCATGTTACAGTATAACTCACAGCACCAGTTTTTCCATCTGCCTTTTTTCTTTTCTTCCCTATCATTACTCCATCTTATGCCCATCTAGCACCAGTTTTTCCATCTGCCTTTTTTTTTTTTCTTCCCTATAATTATTCCACCTTATGCCCATCTCGTTTTCCTACTCTGATAACTGGATTGAGTTTTGTTTTGTTTTTAAAGAGTGTGCCTTTGCTTTTCCTGCCTGTACCTCGTACCTTTCTGCTTCCCCAGAATGCTGTCTTACTTGACATACCCCTCTGTCTGGTGATTCCCTGCACTAAGGTTCCCTGTTGTCTCAGGACTGAATGCTGCAGGAGCAGAAAAAGGACTTCACTTATAGTTTCTGTCTAAAGATTCAGTCCTTGTCTTAAGCAATTTTACAGTTTGAGGATCTGCTGTCTTCCTGAGAGCAAGATATAGAATAAAAACATGCTGATAGATAGGCCTTAACACATGGTCTTAATCTACTGTGGATTTATTAAAGTACAGATGGTGCACTTCCTGAGTTTCTAGAATTACCATAGGAAGTATGTGGTCCTCAAGCTGTTTGTATATGATTAGAAAAAAACCCTGTTTTTCAGATTTGGTCCAATGAGATTGGCTTTGAGAACATCTAAGCCCCTGGGGAAAAACAGCTGAAATTTCCCTGTATCATCAGTTTTATGAGTTCAAGCCAACAGAATGTTTCTACTTCAAGTTCTCATTTAGCTTAATAGTTCACTAAATTAGTAGAATGTAGCCTGATATCTGCGTTGTTAGGCACGTTATTGATTTCATTGCAGAAGTTGTAGTGCTGCTCTAAGTAGTGAACAAAGACTGTCATCCACTAGGTCAGGTAAATTCATTTAGTGGTAAATGTTGCCTTGCACAATTGTCTGAAATGAGCAGAAACTTAATCTGAGTCTGATGCCTGCACAACTTTGCCATGAATAATGCAGTAGAAGTCTGGACTGCCTCTTGCACACCCATCTTTATCTAAATGCAAAAAGATTTCACTCATGTAAAGCAGAGGCCACTCTGACAGTAAAACAGAAATCCAGAAATTTAGCTTTTAATGGAATGAGTAATTGTTTTACATCTCTTGCAAATAAATTGTTTTAATTTTGTACCTTTTGCACCACATAAAGAGGGTTAAGTAAATTTTATGTATAAAAAGCCACAGAAGAAGCATTTTGGTGATCTGTCATGTGGCTGTAAAAGTGATTGTGAGGGGAAACAGAAATGGGGGATTTTCTTTGTTCTTTTTTGTCTGACTTCCTCTTTTTTGAATTTTTCAGGTCTTGAAAATGATTGCATAAAAACAATTGCGTATTAAAAAATGAGGCACCTTGTTTTCATTGATCTTATGAATTTTTAAAAGGACTAAAAGTCTGTGGAGTAAGGCTTGTATTTGAGAGAATATTTATTCATTGCCCCACAGATCTCAAGATATAAGTTAATAGGAAGATGTAAGGACTCGTAATGGTTGTCTGCACAGAGTTGTGCAAGAATGTTGGTGCTCTGCCACTCTTCTAACACCCCTCACAGGGAGCTGGTCAAACCTAAGTGCCTCTCTGATTTAGTCATCCACTTGGCTGTCTTCACAGGTTAGACAGGGTCTCTTCTGGCCAGCTGTGGCTCAGAAGGGCTGGGGCCACTTCTCAAATCATCATCCAGCATCTTAGGTTTTAGTTACAATGAAAGGCTTATTTGCAGCACTAACATGCACTTGGCTTTTTTTTTTTTTTTCCCCCTTTCTATTTCTTTAAGATGCTGTTTAGGCAGCTAAACTTTTGCCTGTAGCCATTTCTCTTATTTTAAGCTGCAGCTGGAGAATAATCATTTGATGTTACTAAGTTAAAGAAGCAAGAGAGAGGAAGCATGATGTAGTGCTAACAAAATTTGTTTGAGAACTGGAAAGAGCCTACCTGGTTGTTCTGCATAGACAGAACTGTTCAGACCAAGCTGCAATAAACGTGTGTACATAAATTTTGTTGGCAGAATATTTTCTAGCACTTGCTATGTGAGATCTGCAGAGTTTTTAGCTCTGAACTGTGTGCTCTGAGAGCCTTCTGCTATTTGTATTTCACTCCTTGAGAAAAAATGAGATAAAGAGCTGTATGCAAAGGCAGCCAAGGAGCTCTCAGTAGGCAGTGCCAGCTGTTACTATTTATTGAAGTCACTGCAGAACTGAAAGAATAGAGGTTTATGTTGTGTTGTCGTACTGTTTTCCTCAACAAGGGGCATACAGACTGGATACTTCCTCAGGAGCACTGAATGTATACTGGGAAGAATTTATTGGTGGTGGGAAGAAATGAAGAGGGCTGTTCTCTCTCCTTGGCAGCCTACATTCTGTGGAAATTGCTACTAGGGGTGACTAACTCTAGAAAATTCACGGGCAATGGAAAGAAAAAGAAAGGTGGTTCTTTCCTTCCCTGTCAGCTATGACCATGAGAGTCAGTTCAGTAGCAAAATAAAGAAGCATTTATTCTTCTCTTTCTTCTTCGTTCAGTCTTCTCATTTGAAGAGTTTGAGAAGAGAAGGCTCAGGAGAGAATTAATTGATACCTGAAGGGAGGGTGCAGAGGATGGAGCCAAGATCTTCTTAGTGGTGCTCAGTGATAGAACAGAGGCAGTAGGCACCAACTGAAACACAGGAAGTTCCCTCTGACCATCAGGCATCACTTTTTCATTGTAAGGGTGATTGAGCACTGGCACAGGCTGCTCAGGTAGGTTGTGGAGTCTCTGTGCTTGGAGATATTCAAAAGCATCTGGTAACAGTCCTTGCTCAGCCTCTCTAGGTGGCCCTGCCTGAGCAGGGAGTTTGGACTAGATGAGCTCTAGAGATGCCTTCCAACTTCAGCCACTCTGTGGTTCTGTGGCTTGAAATTGCATCTTTCCCAAGCAAGGTCTTCAAAATCAGCTTGTCAGAGATCTTGTTGCTAAGGGGTCTCCATATTGTAGTAGGTAAAAGCAGTGGAGTTTTGGTGCTTGTCAGTAAAAGCAGTGATGGCTCAGAAGCACAAAGCAGGAAGGCCTCTCTCTCTGTGTGTGAGCACCGCTGTCCAGAGATGTTTCAGTTGTTCTTTAAGAACAGCACAGAGCATCTCTGTCTTCTGTGTTTCTACTTCTGGTTTGGGCAAATAGAGCCCTTGGACATTGCAGCCTGTAAGTAGTGAATCAGTGAAAAGAAGCAAAGAGGAGGGGGAGGTGGTAGGGAAGAACATGGTGAGGGGCAGGGAAAATATTGCCAGAGGAAAAATGTTTATGACAAATGGCAATCCACAGAATGAAGGCTGATGTTAGAAGAGGGTGATTGTATGAGATTGGACACAGATAGAAGATGAACTGAGGTGAATGGACTAAGACCTTGGTATCTCAGCCATTTATTAATTTACATCTCAGTCTTCTGCAAGGGCTGCTCAGAGCAAGACCACACAGGAGTTTGGTGAAAATAAGACAGGAATTAAAGATCACTATCTGGCACTTGCCTTGATTCCTTTTACAAATATTTGTTCTTTCTGTGTAAATAAAGAATAAATAAGGCAGGAAGTATTATGCTTGAATCAGTAAGTTAAGGTCAAAGTACAAAGATCCACTTCACCTGTGGATAAACTTTCCTGTATATATTATATTCACCCTGCATATTGCATTTCATCAACAATTTTAGGAAATCACGTCTGCTAAATATTTTGCTAGTGAATATTTTAAATCTTCAAAACTTAATGTTCAAGAGGCTTTCAATTTAGTTTATTTTTTTAAAATTACATTTGCTGATTACAGTGAAAAGTGGAAAATATAATTCAGACTATGAAATAAGGTTATTTTAAAGAACCAAGTATTTATAGTCTCATGCAGAAAACTCTCTTTTAATAACAGGATCTTCACAATAGAAGTCCATAAGGTTTGTTTAGGAATGTTTTCAGCTAAATCTATGGTTATTAATCCTATTGTCATAGCAAAGTAAATGTGACAACATTGGTAGAATATGTTCTCTCTTTAAAAGTTTATTGCTTTTTCTCCTCCTGTTCCCTTTTAACAGAACAACTCATAATAAAAATGGAATTTACCAGTTTGAACAGGCTTCAAAATGTAAGGCAATTCAGGACAACATTTTGTCCTCATCTATCAAGAAGAAAAGGTAGGTGTTTGCTGTCCTTTCTGCTTTGTTTGTTTTAAATAGCAGGGTGAAAAATTGTCCTTTTTACATGATTCTTGGTTTATTAACGTGGAGCTATGCAATAGAAAACAGAATTTGTTCAACCAGGCGTTTGCTGCATTTTTTTCTTTAACATGGATAAGATTTATCCAAGGTGGGATTTAAACTTTTTTATTTTCACAATACAAGATTTCTTCTTGTCAGTTAGGAACATTAAATTCCAAGCTATTCACAAAAATGTTGAGTAGAAGTGTGGGGTATAATTTCATTATTGAATGTCTTTTCCCTGACTGGTGAACACTCCTCCTTTTATGTGCAACTTCAGTTAATGATTCTGTTCAGCATTGCTGACTCGAGGAAGTTTGGAAGTGTTACTAGTATAAGGACCTGCTGGTTAGTCACATGATTGCATTATAGCAACAAGCACACAGGAAACTGACAGTCCAATTTTAGACACATTGGGGAAAGAAACACCCCAAGTTAATTTTGAGTTTCAACTTGCTGTTCTGTATTTTTCTGGCATGGAGAAACATACAACTTTGATATCAGTCCTGCTGAAATTCCTTTCCAAAGGAAAGAAATGTCACTTTCCAAAGTGAAAAGCTGAGAAGCAGCCATTGTTTTTGACTTGTAACATCTTTTCCTATATTGATGCGCCAATAAACAAAAGGATGCACCAATAATAAAACATTGAAAGTAAGAAAGGCTTCCCATTAGGACTGAGTTGCAGCTTTAATATGGATGGTGCCATACTGTCTAAAACTGGGAGCTTCCCTCCCCACTCCTCTCCATTTGGGAGAAGAAATGGAATGAGAAACAAAAGGTGAGATAAAAATATTTATATGCCTTTCCCTATTGAAAGTACTGGAGAATTCAAATTTTTCCTTAATGCCAAAATAACATTAAATTATTATCTGAAAACTTATTCTCTTTTCTGCCTCCTCCTCACTTTTTTATTGCATTTAAAAATTTTTCACTTCTCTTTAAATCATAAATCCAGCATTTTGTCTTTGCTCTTATTATCACTTCTTTATTTATTCTTTTTTTTTCCCCCTTCTTTACAACCTCTTCTCTCATCAGTATTCCACCCCTTTCAGCAACACTATCATTGGAGTTTTTATTCTTTTGAAAGGTGCTAGACCAGTATGCTACTGATGCATTGATAGTGAGAGCTGAAACATTGTCTGGAAGAGGTAAAAGAATGCAGTTGACTGAAAACTTGAGTGATTAACACCAGGGGAAGGAAAAGCAGTCACTGTATTGCTTTCAAAATCTACTTATAGCAATATGAATGCTGTTGTTTATCCCACACATTGCAAAGGTTTACAGTCTTTGGAGATGAACTCTTCATATTGAGAACATTTTGGAGCTGAGGTTATGGGAGAAACTTTACAAAGTACAAGTCCTTTATTCTGTGGTTAAAGAGAAAGGGGGGCTGTACCATTTAATGAGGCAGAAGATTAATTGGGCAAGTAGGAAGAGAAACAGATGTTTGGGAAAAAAAGAGCATGGATTTGCTTTGCATTTTGCCATGAATATTTCAGCTATTGACCTTCACTCAGGAGCTGCAGGGATTTTGTTACGTTTTCAAGGTGTGACCTGTGGGCGTGGTATATCAATGCTTTATATTGCAGTTCTAGATTTTCAGTGACATTCTGTACACTTCTGCCACTTAAATTGGAAGAAAGAAAAAAAATTACTAATTTAAAGCTTGTCAAATTATTTGATAGTAAGAAATGCTATGTAAGTGGGAAGTTGTTATTATTATAGCAAATATGTGCTGGTGGTGACAAAGAGGCTACAGTGCTGAGTTTTGCTAGCAGTTTTCCATTTTTATTCTAGAGCAAACCCTGTGTACAATCTCCTGAGGGCTTATAAAACTGATTTTTTTTTTTTTGGCAGAGTTAAAGTATCCATAGGCAAAACAGAGCTTCCTTTATTTTGCATTTCATGCCACAGCTTTTCTTTTTGTTTCTTTCTTGAAAATAAACTGCCAAGTAGAAATGTGTCCTTTTTCCACTCCTGCTGTTCAATCTTCCTTCTAATTCAAATGCCTTTTTTACAAGCTGGTATTTAGTTTTAGCAAATAATCAGTGAGACTGCATCTGTCTGTTCTGACATTTTACCTGTTGTCTCCATACTGTCTCTACACTTTTGTCCTTGCTGTTGTCCTTTAGATATCTGCCAAAAATTAGAAGATACTAATACTTTGTCAGTGCTTTGAATGTGCATAGTAATTCCATCTTAGCTGCCACAGTTAACATGGAAAGTCACTTCTTACCTGACAAATACTCTGGGGGGGGGGGGGGGGGTGGAAAGCCTTACAGGTGTTTTTTGTCAGTCAGGCTTATATAGTATAAGTGAGTTTCTTAGGACAGAAAATTATTATAATGGTTGTGGTGCAGGTGGCAGGGAAAAATAGGACAAAAAGACCCCGTGTTTCATTCATTCACTCTTCTCAGCACTGTAATACTTGTGTTGTCCAAGTATTTTTATAGCTCGATTTACCTGAGCTTTTTTTATCTTAATAATAAAACCCTTTTAGCATCAGTGAATATGTGCTGTAGGCTCCTGGGTGCCAGTGGAAATATATGTTATGTGCCAGCTCTTTAAAATGGAAGAGTGGAGAAGATGGCTGTCTGGGATACAGCAGAGTCATGAAATTGTTCCCTGATAACCTGAACTGATTTGTTTGGAGGAGTGAGTCCCCAAGCCTCCTTTAAAGCAGGAAATGCTAAAATTTACTTTCTGAGAGGAAAACAAAGTTTTCTGGGCTGTAAATCCAGCTGCAGCAAATCCAAGAGCTTCATGTTGAGTCTTAAAAAAAAATATTTCTAGGAATACTGTCTGTATTGGAGTTCATTTCATAGAAACATTTTACTGGAGTGGGCAGATGCCTTGCAGAACTGCAACAGTTGGGAGCTCTTGTCCCCCAGGACAGCTTGCTGGGATGTCTGTGCTGCCTGTGGCACTGTGCCAGCTGGTAAAGACAAGTTCTGACAGACCACAGTGTCTGTGTAAGTCATGAAAGGAACTAAACTGGATGCATAGGGCGAGCAGAGTTGGTGTTCTGATTTGTCAGACCTGGAAATGGTGCTTTTCTATGTGAGCTGGTGAGCTTGGATACCTCTGAGCAAGAGCAATTCCATCCAGTAGAGACAGCTGTGGAAAGGCTGCAGTGTTCTTGCTTTGTAATTGGTGTTTTTAGCCTAAGTGTATTTTTTGTTACAGGTATGAGAGGGCCCTACAGTGTCTGACAGTGAGTGCCTATGTTTCCTATGTGATCTTGGAACTAGCATTATGGATGATGCTTTCATTCTTCTCCCTAGCAAATGTTTCCCTCTAACTTACTAAAAAATTGTCAGTCCATGCAATTTCTTCCTGAATAGATGGTAATTTTTCATTTCATTTCTGGCTCTTATCATCTTCATCTTATCAATGTCTTTAGGCTAGAATTTGCTTTTTCTAGATTTTTTTTCTCCTGGATAATTATAGCGTAAGTAACTCTTCGTGGTCTGTTATCCTATTAATTTCTGAAATTTTTTTTTAAGTCCAAGCATCTAAGAGTGATTTCTTGTTTATATTAAGGAATGAAATCAGATGAGTTATTCAGCATCAGAATTGGTTATTTTGGTTTTGTGCTTTTATCTCACCTTGACCCCACAAACACTCCCTGCCCTACCCTCCTACTGACACTTGTTTGACCACATAGTGACTCAATTTAGGGATCAGCTTCAGCAGAAAAGTAGTTCCATTTTCCATGGCTGCAGTTCCAAGGCTGATAACATACCGGCAGGCAGCTGCCAAAATAGGAGGGCCTTGATCCCTGTTTGTCCATTTCCATCACTCTTTGCTTATACTGTCTAGGGTCTTAAATAGATATTTCTTATCTGGTTTAACACAATAAGAAGAAAATGTATATGCATATCCTTTTCCTTCTGGATTATTTTTTTGTCCTGGTAGCAGAAGTGGCCTATGAAGGCATTTGACAAGTACAAAACCTGACAAAAGAAAAACAGGGGAGCAGTCAGGTAAATGCCCATAGTGACGCAAGGCAGTTGGACTAGAAGAAGCAAGAATGTACTGCACCAGGTCAGATAAGCTACAGCTGCAATGAAACTAGTTTGGTTTTTTTTTCCTACTTCTGCCAATTGAGTTCTCTTGAGTTGTGAAGGGCTCAGTAGAATCAGTTTAGTCATAATCTTCTAGTTCCATTAAGAGTTTGCTAAGTGTGGAGGAAGAAACTTGTACATGTCACAGGTGCAAACTTGAGCCAGAGACCAGTTTTAATGCAGCATTCCTCTAAAAATTATAATTTATTTTTCCCTGTGGAAATTGGATGTGATTGTACTTGGGGTAGGATAAATGAGTTACCTTTAGCAATTGCAGTACTTTTGTGAAGCAAACAATCTGTTTGTTTGAAATGCGGAACAGCAAGAAGGAATCTTTCAGATAATTGACCTCTGCTGCTGCAACCACTAGAATGTTTTTGTATATTGCTTTTTAGCAATCCTCATGCTCCACTTAAAAACAAGTGACGTTTCTTGCCATCCCAACTCTTGTAAAACTGTTCCAAATAGATGCTTCTAAGGGGCAGCTTGAATAAACTCATGATTGTTTGGGTCAACACTAAGCTATTTTTGTTAAAATAATACAAGTTAGATCTTGTATGGAGATTTGAGTCCCATAGAATTTTAGTCATGGCATCCATACCATCGTTTCTTCCTATTCCCCCAGTTATCTTAAGTCAGTTACTGTTTTTTAAAAACCTGTATTATAATCCAGGCACAAATGGGAGAAGTAGTAACATTGAACATGAAAGCAAAAAATGTCTTCATTCTTTTGACTTCCATGTTACAAAGTATTTCACTTAAGAACAAATTTAATGGATTAAATGGATTTTCAAGAGGAGAGCTTTTTGGTTATATGTAGCAATATAACCAATGTAACCTGGATCATGTAACATAGCAGATTGTTTTATTTTGCAGACAGTTTAAAGGAAAACTTACATCTGTAAATATTGGTCTGTTATCTTTAGATGGTTGAATTTTGGGGACTCTATGAAGTAAATGAAAGAAAAGGCATAAGAAATGTTATGTTTCATCTTGGCCAGGAAGAGCCACTTTTAAGGTTTAAACCACCAAGTACAAGAGAATTGTTTATATTATTTGGAATTTTGCATTTGAGATGATTTCTAATAACTTCAAAATATTTATGGTTAGTTATGTAAGTTTGAAACAAATGTTCTTTTGAAAGTTTCTGAAGTTCATTAGGACACCCGTACTAAGAAGAGATGTTTAATGGGTCATGCTAGTTAAATGAGGATAGTGCTGCTACAAATTATAAAAATAAAATAGGTCATGGAGTTCTAAAAGCAATCTATTATATATGCACCATGCACATTATTATTAATAAATGCATCATTTGAATGTTTTTAGAGACTGTTTCTAAATATACATACATATGTATTCTAGTGTTTGATGTTGTTTCCTTTTTTAGATACTCAGAAGATTATTATCTTCACATAGTCACAAAACTGCAGAACTGCACCTGGGTAAGGAAACCAGAAGAATCTACAAAATTCAGGTAATTTTCATTGTCTCATTAAGAAAAACTGTTCACCCTGAATTTTTTTAACAAGCCATTAAATCAGATCGTTTTGTATTACTTGTAGTAATTTCTGTCAGTTTTTTGATGCTGGGGCTCTTCTTGTTTGTTGGAATTTAACTGTTCAAACTAAGTAGAATAAAAGAACTACATAAGTAATTTCATCTACCTTCACTGTAATGAGTAGTAAACTAACTTAAGTAGAATGAATTAAAATATTCCTGGCATGAACCCTACAGTGTTAAAAACGTACTGATAATGTTATTGTGTTCATTTGAATTGGCACTCTGATAAGAGGCTATAATGAACTATTGCCTCTATTGCAGAAGTGCCCAAGGCACTCATTAGGTTTGTCACTGCATGTGACAGCCCCTGAACATGGCAGCACATCCCTTGTTTGGGATGGCACAGAAGGACATGCTCACTAGGGATAGTGAGCTCTGAAAAGCCTACGCTCTCATTTGGAAATCATGCTGATTTTAAAGAACAGCTTCACTGTGCCATTCCTGTTTTCTCCAGGGGAAAAAAGCTCTCTTGATTTACATTTTTACATGGATTATAATTAAAGATTCTGTCACGATTGTTAAAAATAAATAAACTGACCTATCTTCCAACTCTTTGGAGTTAACTAGCATTAAGAGCTTAATATCTACATGCTTAGCATGACCCCTTTGGAAGAAGTGGTTTTTGGGGGTTGGGGGACGGACAGGTTAAAGGGTTTTGTGCACCATAAATTGCTGTGTTTGCTGTCTATCACAACTAACTAATGGTGTTTCCTAAAGCTGAGGTAGGAGTATACACAGAGTTAAAGAAACTTTGTATTGACTCAGGCAGGCCGCAGCTGTGCACAGAGCTATCTAGCATGACAAGGAGCTGTAAAGCAGCCCATTCCATTTCAGAACTGGCAAGTGTCTTGCACAGAGTTGACAGGAGATAAAGCTGCTCTCACCTGCTCTTCACCCTGCTACATTTGGGCTTTTTGTTTTCCAATCTATTTTTTTTTTTAACTTCTCTTCCTTCCAAATGGACAGGCCACCACATAGCAGCTATTTGCTTCTTCTGTACTGGATGTTTTTTGTCTGTGGCACTGTAGCCACTCCTTTGTCCAGCCTGACTTCTTCATTTATTGCTTATACAATCTCCCCTCCACTGGGCCACCTTCTAAATCTCCTAGGCCTATAGGAATCAGGCATCCAAAACATCATATAAGACTGGACTTTAAGTACAGGATGCTTGCTGTTCCTCCTGCTTCTTTGGCTTCCAGCAAGGAGTATCATAAGTAGTCAAGGTGGGTTATGCAACCAATGATCAAACTGGAAAAATTGAAAAGACAGAACTGTCGGATGCACTAAGCCACCAAAAAAGTGTAGACTCTATATACATTGAGGTGATCTTACTAGCTTTAATTTAGCTCATATACCAAGCAGAAAACCATCTTTTAAAATCCATGGTTCAGCACAGATTGGACAAGCTTGTTACTGAATCAATATTCAAGGGCTGTGGTGTTATGGTTTTCTTGGTTTTTGACATCCAGACTAGCTGGAGTATTAGCTAGTTCATATGCATATAACCTGTGCTGCAATTCTGATGACAGTACTATGTATTCTGTTCCTGAAATTTGATCTGATTTAATGTCATCAAAGATTTCCATTGACATGACTAAGGACCGATGCTTTGGTGTAGGTCGTTGTGAATGATTATTTTACAAAAGATGGGTACTTTTGCACAAGTCTTTTCTTTCTTTTTTCATTTGCATTCTTCTCTGTTGTTTTTTGAAAATAGGATATTAAAATTTTACCGTTGTCCTTAATCTATGACCATACTGGAGGTTTTCAAGGCTCTTAGTAGTTGGTCAATAGAGTCTTTAAAATAGAAAGATTTTAAAAAGAAAACTAAATTGTATATAAAATTTGCTGGATAAATCTCCATGCTTAAAGTGCTTCCAGGCTTATTTATCAGACTTAAGCCTCCAACTAGTTTGGAAGGGAACTTTAGCTGAAAAATGATGCATTAATGGAGCTATGGGGGTGAAAAAGTACTAGAGTTGTAGTGAAATAAATGAATTAATAATCACTGGGCAGTAGATCTCTTCCTTTTTCTGACTTAGCCTAGTGTCAGTAATAGGTGGGTAATACAAATATTTTACAGTCTGAAAATCTCATTAAATAGGTAGATAAACACACCCATTTGCAGAAGAGGAAATTAATCTCTGAGGGGCTGTGCAGCAGAAATTGGGTACTACAGCCAGCCACCTTCAGCAGGAGAAGCTTGAAGCTGTGTCACATTATTCACCTGCCAGTGCCACCAGAAGTCTGCCTGCTCACAAGACTGCAGAGAAGCTGCTTGATTTCTTTTCCTGTTTGTCCATCTGTTAAATGCAGTGAATGCTTAGATGCTTCTCAGGCACAGCATCAATTTTATGACATCTCTCTATTATCCTGAAGTTCTGAAGAACAGACGTGCATATTTATAAGGGATTTAATGTCTTATGCTTCAGGGCATACACTAACCTCTAATTAATAAGGTTCAAGAGCAGCTTCTCCTGGGTAGTTAATTTTTCAGAGAAGCTTTCCTGTGTTTTCCTTTGCAGGAAAACACTGCTGCTGGCTTCCATTATGCTGCTAGTGGAGTAAAGGAATATGTGATCTAAGCCAGTAACTTCTGTGTTCCTAGAAGACAGCACTGTGTGCCAAGGAGTACACATCCATTCTCATTGCAAGCTGCTCTCCCAGCAGATCCAGGCCAAATAAAAGAATATAAATTAGAAGTGCAGCTCAGGAAAGAAATACTTGTCTTTTTATTTGGCAAAAGGGTTACAGCTGATGGCCATGTCTGGCACAAACTACAGTGTTTTTTCCAACTCACTGTTGGAGAGCAGAGTGCAGGACTCCAGGCTGACCCTCTACCACCTGGCTCAGCTGTGTCATGCAGCTGTGCAAAATGTGTCCATTTGTTGTCAGAGGGCTGCCCTTTCCCAGATGGCTCCCTCTAAAGCTGCTCTGCTGTGCTGGCCCACATGCTCTTGGCTAAGTTGCTCTCTGGCAGCTCTCACTGGTTCTTGAAGGCTACGTGATGTTTACACATGCATTTCTCAAAATCAAGAATAAGGAAGCAAGTACAAGCCATGATGTTCTCTTTAATACCTTCCATATCCACAGTCACTCTTTTGTGGTTGATTTTTGTCCAGACTCTGTCAGGGAACCAATCTCCTGGCATTTCACTTATTTTAGTGTCTGTAGTGGTGACATCAGCATTGTCAGACATAGGCTGCCCTCAGAGGAGCATGTGCAAGCGCTTGGTTCATTGCTTTTGAAATCTAGTTAAGATTTATTGTGCCCCACAGTAGTATTTGTCAGTCATTGTTAAAAGAGCGGTTTAAGTCGCATCCTGCTAATGGTGATTTTTGGAGTCTTCTCCAATATTTATTTCTAGGGACATATAGAAAACTATTTTTTTTTATTCTGACTTTTCCTGTATAAAATTAATATTCTCCTGACCTTTTAAAATTTTGTTTTTGTTCTTTATGACTCTTCAGTCATCTAGCATCTGCACATTATGCCTTTGTTTCTAAGCCCACCTGAATTCTTCCTCTCTTTTCAGATTTAGATCAGCTCTAACTTGTTTTAGACAGAACAAGTCCTTGGATTTCTTTTCTGTAAGGGAGAAACTTGGTATAAACTTGGAAAAGTGGGAAAAATAATCTCACAGCTGCCTGGAAGGAGCATCCTTAAAGGTCTAGGGGAAAAAAAGCTGTGCTGGGTAGCTTCCTCTGTAAAGGATCTTCTAGCTACAGTCAGCAGAGTCTCAAGTTCCCTAGGTAACCTGAATATTAATTATTATATTAGTATTCTTCAAAGGTTTCCCGCTTTAAAGAAATGTTTTTGTTGCTGCAACAAATTACAGAGCCCAGTTAAGTGCAAGCTGTAATTGTTTCTTACACCTCCACATCTCTTTGCTTTACAGACTTTTAAGCTTAATTTGCTGTCATTTGGGCTATACACCAATGGTATCAAATAATCTGCAGGTTTTCAAAATAGTTGTGACTCCAGATTTTGCAGAAAGCTACAAAATATTTAAAAGAGGCTTCAAAATGAGGGGAGAGGCTGAGCAGATGCTGTGTTTCAGAGAAGCCTCTGAGCATTGTATTTCTGGGCTGTCTGAGCTTGAAGCCTATCAAAGCAGTGCAATAGCACTTCAGGAGCAGTATCACACTGAAATAGTGAGCTGTGGGTACCTGGTCCTCTCCCCATAGAAAGACCATTCCAGGCAAACCTTATTTGCATCTCATAATGAAGAGGGAAGGATATTCCTAGGTATAAAACACAGTTTTAAAATTCCTGATGTTACACTGCAGTCTAGCTGGGAGAATGCTGCCCCCATCCAAATTATTTTACTTTTTTCTCTTTTTTAAAGGAACATTACTACTTTAAAAATAGAACATGTATTCTTGAAAATAAGAGATAAAAGATCCACCATTTTCAATGTCCTGTTATTTTCCCTCTTCCTTTTATTCCACTTGACCTCTATTACCCTTTTCCCACTTTAATATCTCTTCTCAAAAGTGTGTGTTAAACATTCCTGCAGATTATAGAATACCACTTCTTGAAGAGATTAGTTTAGTTGCAAACTACACTCTAACCCATATAACAGTATTGCTTATCACATCTGTGTGCTGCAATGAACCCCAGCTGAAACACAAAACACACTGCAAGGTCAATTTATGCTTATATAAGCTTGTACATAATCAATAGCTTTTCTAACACTTAACAGATCAATATTTCTGCTGTAATCTCTGAAATCTTCCAGTTTACAAGAAAGTACACAGAACTCAGGCTGCAGAGAGATCAAGAGTACATTTGCTGCACAGATTTAATAGATGATATGTAAAATAATGAGTATATATTCAAAGACATTTTATTTCAGGAGAGAAAAAGATGGATGGAGAGATAGTGATTAGTGACAGTTTGAAGCAAGGCTTGAATCTCTTAATTGGTCTACAGACTATTATATACTTTTCTAAAGGATGGAGGATTCCTATAAGTAGAATCTAATTTTTCATTAGTCTGAGATAATTATGTCTTCATGGCAGACTCTTTAAATAGTCTTTGGTTTTAAAATTTTATTATACTTTTTACATATTTAGCCTTGATTTCAGATTCAACCCTTTTGCCTTTCTTTGTCTTAGACATTTATGATGTTACTTCATTTGTAGGCAATTCAAGGGCTGTCAGTGTAGCATTCCCCTTCAACTTGTTCTGTTTCAATACCAGATTTAACTACTTTTTTCTTAATTTTAGAATATGTCATAATATGCCTCATTGCACTTTGATTGACTCATTGACTTGGATCAATGAGAGCCTGGAGAAACCTGTGTCATTGTCCAGAGCCCCCAGTGCAGTACAATAAGATAATTGCTTGCTCATTATAAAATATTACAGCAATGGACATAGATAAAAAGTAGTCTTCCTGTTTGTAGTTGTACCCTTGAAATTTTGCTATTACGTTGTGGAATTTTTTGTGGGTTCTTCTACTGTCACAATGGTCTCTGCAGCATGAAACCTTAAAGTTTTTGATGTCTTCACATGTACAGCACAATAATTCACATGAACTAATGATTACAAAGATCCAAGCTAGGTAAACTATTAAAACAAACTTAACAAAACTTTTTCTGGTTTTTAGTAGTCTGTGGACTTCTGTTGCTCGAATGCTTTGCTCTTTGTTCAAATGACCTTACAAGCTGTGCTGTGATGTCCACTTAGCTCACAGGAGTTACAGCTTTAAATATTTACTAGTTTTAATTTGTGTTTGGTTCTCTTTTATGTGATTTTTATTTTTTGTGTCTAGTGTAACTGAAAATCCACGAGGAGATACATCTATGTAAGCATTGCTGGTGTCAGTAATGTGCAGGTGCTTTATAACAGGGCTGATATGACACTGGTTTTGCAAACAAACATTCACTTTATAGATGTTTGTAAATGGTTTACATCATTACTGGAAAACGTTTGTCGTCATCACTATTAAAATACTCCAGTTGTTGAAATTTTGCACCTTGCCTAGGCAACCTGTGTTAGAGTGTTTCCTAATACTGAACTTAAGCTTTCTTTAGAGCAAATTAAAATTGTTTTCCTCACCCTTCCCACCATGGCCTTAAAGGACAGTTGAGCATCTATTATTTTAACGATGTTTTGAATATTTTGATACTTTGGCAGTATCTATCACCACCCATTTTTCTCCTACCACCCCAGTTTAGTCCAATGCATAACAGTGAAATATTTCACACTGTTCTCAGCAATGACAAATGCCCTCAGGCCACAGTTTCACAGGCACTGGTATCATACTGAAGCATTTTCAATGGAAAAAGTTTGGTGGAATGGGAAGTTTTTAAACACTGCAGAAGCTTTTTGCGTAAAGACAAATTCCACACTCATTATAGATTCTTCCAGTATCACTCGGAGTAAGGACAGTGATGGCTTTTGAACCAGCTGAGAGAGTCTGCTAAGCCTTGACTAACCATTGATTGTTTTAGCCCTTGTGCTTGGTCCACCTTGAGTTGTTGAAGATGTTGAGATGTTTGCAGTATCTTCAGGATGTGTGCACACTGTGACTTTTCAGCAGGCATGTGCAGCTTGTACAGAAGGCCTGAATCAGCTGAAATGCATATATTCATACTAGCACAGAACCAAGGTAGCTAATTTTGCTGCTATCTTGGCTACAGAGCAACTGCAGGAGCTGCAAAGAAACTCTATCAGCATATTTAGAGCATATGTATTCCGCTAAATACAGTGCACGATTCATATGAAGGGTTTGTTATGCAGAAAAGTTTGGAAACGTGTCATTAAGGCAACAGCCCTCTGTTACTGCCAGCAGTTCAGCATGGAAAAACTGCATAGCAGTTGGAAAATAACATTATTTGGCTCATCTCACAAGCCATACAATTTTGGTAACTTTCTTCAAGAAACCAGGATTTCCATTGGTTCCAGTGGCCATGAACCTGAAGAAATTATTTGAATGCCATAGGCTCAAAATTCTGTACCAGCTGAAAAACAATACAAACTTGAGCCTTCATCCTTCAGCCATCAAGGAAAAAAATCAGTGAAAGTGTATGCTGAGCAACAAAAAACATTCTTCAGTGCAACTGTGTATGACTCTATGTTGACTGATGTGATCAAAACTTCCCAGACAAATGCAGCACACTCCTTCACTTAGGGTATTGACTAAGGTTATGACTATACTTCCTCAATCCTATGAGATATGTATTACCAGTCAAAATGGTGTAGTCTTTTATCAGGTTCTGATTTCGTTCCTCACTTATTACAAGTGACTGTTCTAGATAATGCAATCAAATCCCTTTGCTTATCTTGGCATAAGAAATATCTGTGTTTGGAGTTATGCCTCAGGATTTAAAAATAACTCTTAGATATCACTCAGCTTCTAAATCCTAGCAGGAGAAATGCTGGAGGAAAAGGCTTCTCCAAATAATAAACTGTCAGTAATAACCACTGGTACAGAGGAGATATTTTCGAAAACTAGTGCCCTACAAAACTTGGGTACCTTGACTCAAGCATCACCTTCAGTCTGGACTTGTCATGCGTGACTGAATCATAAACATCCTTTGTTCTAGGCAAGTCCACAGTCTCTAATAAAAGCTGAGCTTAAACCTTTTTATTGTAAGCTACATTCATGTTCTGAAAGCTATGAGATGAATGCTCGGCCTATATAGCAGCATCCTATCTTCCAAGAGCTGCTTCCATACCTCAGGGTTTTCTCCCAGTCAGACAATGTGTATCACTTTCTAGTAAAAAAAAAAAAAAAGAAGTTACTTCTGTTTGGTGCTGTTAGGATTTGACCCTTGTTTCTTATTCCATCATCCTAAGTTTCCCTCTCCCCAGGTGGCATAATACATGAGTTAAAATGATGTCTTGGCTTTGCAACTCCTCGCATAGAGCTCTTATAGGATACATGTGTTAATCTTAGGAAGTAAATTCTTTTCAGTGAGTCATCACCTCATGACAGAGCACATATGAATGACATTAATGCTCTGATGAAATTGCAGTAATAGATTGCTTGAACTGCCCAGTCTCTACCCCTTCCTCATCATTTGCTGCCAGTTGTAGATTACCACGTGTCAGAGCTTGTACAAAATCCTGTGTGAGCAGATTGCTGAACACACTGCCATGGTTATTGCTGTCTGCAGGTTACATGCATTCCCACTGGAGCTCTGTACAGGGATGCTTGAGCACAGTGGGATTCTGTGTCATGATTTGATCTAAGTAAAATGTTTCTATTGTTATCACCAATTTTTTAAATGGATACTCTAAGAGTATTTGTCATTACTCAGTATGTATTCTCTTGTTCTGGACTAGCTTGGCTCTGTTTTACTTTCTCAGTGAATCCATAATATTAATTTAAACTTTTACTTTCTTATTAATTCTGGTATTTATTTTTCTTCTGCACTGTTTCTGCTTGTATTGAAGCACTTGTTCTTGTGGAATGAGTAATAAAAAGCAAAAACATGTCATCTCTATTAATGAATAGGATCTGTTATCAGTTTGCCTTTTCAGGGTCTGGTAGCCATCACACACAAAAGAGCTGTTTTGCTAAAGTTGGCAGGAATATTCTGGCATTATTCCTTCTCCTCTGAATGTGCAGTGTTGACACAGATAATGTTTAGACCTGCTTCATTTAGCTTGAAGAAAATAAACAAGGAAATCAACATTAAGGGTTATGTGATTCCTCATTTCCATGCGAGTGCCAGGGAGCAGTGAAGGACAGGTGCTTCCTGAGGACAGGGTGTGGGATCCCAGTGCAGTAACCTGGCCAGCAGAGCAGAAACTGGTAGCTGGGCTCATCCCACCCCTAGCCAGGAATAGGGCAGCCCTAGCCCAGGGCACCTCCCTGGGAACAGGATGGACACAACTGGAGACTGGCCCTGCTGTGGTGTTGCTGGGGCAGTGCTGGATGGCTCGGAAGATTGAAATAGGCTCTTGAACCCTAGACAGGATAGGGGCAGCTCTAGGGTGCTGGACAGTAGTGAGGCTTGGGGTGCCCTCAGGACTTGACAGTGAGATCTGAATCCTCTTATTGCTACAGTATTTATTAAAATTAAAATGAGCTGGTTATAGCAAAAAGTGACAAGAAAGAAAAGCCAGTGTGCTCCAGTCAAAAACCAGTGGTTCTATTGAACACATCCAGTGTTCCCAGACACTGTCATTTGACTCTACTGCCTTACTGCACCCTTTTTACTTTGCCATATATTTAAATAGGATACTATATACACACAGAGAATTGTTTTCACCATGTGGGTGTCTCCTGACCACAGAGCATAGTCGCAGTTCCATCCGCAGCCTTGGACCTCATGGTTCTCATTAGCCACAGATCTTCCCTGCCCCTTAAGGCTTTGAGCAGGGCAGTGGGAGTCACCATGTTTAGGGAATGGAGTCAAATGCAGGTTATGGAGATCTGAACCTTACTGGTTCCTCTCTCAGGAGTGACATTTCCTGGTTACTTTCCTGGTTGTTTCAGATCTGTGCCATCCCAGCACTCAGTCTTTCCCAATGTTCCTCACACATCTGGAAACCTTGCCTTGGAGGAGTTTTGAAACTCAGTATTCAAAATGTGTTAATATATGCCAGTAAGTCGTCTGACAACTGAATTCCTTCCTTCCTTCCTTCCTTCCTTCCTTCCTTCCTTCCTTCCTTCCTTCCTTCCTCATTGTGACCATTTTTTCAAGAGAAGTGAGATGGAGAGTTATCCCAGACCTTTTCATTATTTTCCCTGTCTTGCAGGAGACATAATCTTTAGGTTCTTCTATGTGCTGGACTATGCTTCAGTTACATCAGAAACATTAAATCATTATTATTAGTAATATTTTATAATATTTATAATAATACTGTTTTTGTTATTGTTGTATTTTCTCTGTCTACACTGTCTCTGTTGATAAAGTGAAATGAAACAACTTTTCTTAGCTGTGTCTTACCCTATTAAAGTCAGCTCACTTTCAGGAAGAGTTTGGCTTCTAATATTTAACTAGTTTCAACAATTTGTTTTACTTTACACATTGAAACAGTATGAAATAAAACTTCTATTCCTTTGGCTCTAATGGTAAATTATTTTCTTCTCAATTAACCTTCAATGTGGTATTTTCAAAATTCTGGAAAATTTTGTTATAAAAGTAATTCCTCTAAATTGTTAGTAGTTCTCTTAGTATCTCACATAATGAGAAAGCTGTGTCCTAGCAATTGATACATAATGTCTGTCCATGAATATTTCAGCCTTACAGTCTGAAAATCAGATCCCATGGCAGCAGAGAGAACATTGTTGCCTATAGCAAAATGAATTACAGTGTTTTGGGTCTGATTTCAAAGGTCTGACGGGGATTTTAAGTTAATTTAATTTTACTGTTAAGAATGTAGAATGTTTGCACACATAATATTTTTATAGGTTTGGAGGTAACAGGAAATGTAAGATGAGTAATAGTCTGCACTCACACAAAAGGTTTGAGTGAATCCCCTCCATTTTTATTTATTTAAGGACTTCTGCTAGGTGTTTTGGGGAGCAGCTAGGCTATCTGTCTAGCACATCTGTCTTCTTTGTGTGCGAGTTGTGATGTAATTTATTTAACACCTGTGGTACTGTGCACAGGAAAATTGTGATGAACAGTTGCAGAAATTAATTATTAATTAATTGGCTTGCAACCATCTAGATGTTCACTGAGTACCACTGCCAGTACCTTCCATCTCTATCTCTTTTATTTCCTTTTTTTTTTTTCTTCTTCAGCCTTCTAGTTTCTTACAATCACTTGTTCAATATTGGAGAAAATAAAATTTTTAATTCTTTGGGGACTGAAGTCTCTCAGTGTTTCTATATTAATCTTAGCAATTAATAATATCGAGGGGATTGATTACAACTTTTCTCACTGGGAAAAGAGGCCAAGAGATAAAAAGTTATCAGTTCTTGCTCTGATTAGTTGCTGAACATCTGCTGTGAAAATGGACTTGCTTAGCAAAGTCAAAGGAAATGAAGTCATAGAAGGTTAATATAGCCTTTTGCTGCTAGTTAATTCAAACTGGTGTTCATTGATCTGGTTCTCTAGTACTGCTTTTCTGTATATTTGCCTCTCTTCGAGCAGGTTTTATTTGTTTGTGTTTTTTGCAGGTCAGAATTAGCTTCCTGCTGTGATGCAGTTCACAATTTTATTGCTTCTCAAAACAACAGCCCACTGGGAAGTAACATGAGTTATGAAGTGGACAGTAAAAAGACTATTCTCATTACAGAGGACATTTTTAAGATGCTACCTGTGGTAAGAACTGTATATTTTTCTTGTTATTATAATCACAGTATATATATTTTGGGTCAGTAATTGAGATCCTGTGATTCCTCTGGAAGAGACCCATCAGCCCCTGTATGAACTTTATGCACTTTATTCACCTTGCAAGGTGTATTTTTGGAGGTTTTTTCCCCTTCCTCTGCAGTGGTAGAGGCATTTACAGATATCATAGATCATAGATTGGAGGTAGAGTTGCTACAGAACACTGGCTTGGCAGCCAGTTGAATTCAGGAGCAAATACTCTGGAAATGTTTGCCTTGCTTTTGTCATGTCCCTTTTTAAAGGCATTTCAATCTGGAAGAACATTTCATATTCCTCATATGCCCATGCCATTTCCAGTGCAGGCTTGGGCATGTAAGTTATGAAAGATATTTTGGTGGTAAACCTGATACAGAATAGCACAGAACATAATAGAGTAGAACAGAGAAATTTCAGTTGGAAGGAATTCACAATGATCACATAGTCCAACTGCCTGATCAGTTCAGGGCTGACCAAGTTAAAGCAAGTTATTGAGGACATGGTCTAAATGCCTCTTAAACACTGACACCTGAGGACCTCAGCTTCTCTAGGAAGCTTGTTCCAGCAACTGACCATCCTCTTGGTAAAAAGATGCTTCTTAATGTGCAGATTAAATGTCCCCTGGTGCAGCTTGGAGCCATTCCGAGTGTCCTGTCACTGGATACAGTGGAGAAGGGATCAGCACCTTCCTCTCCCCTTCCCTTCCTCAGAGAGCAATGAGATTATCTGTTCTTTTCTCCAAACTGTACAAGTCCAAAGCCCTCAGTCACTCTTCATAGGACATTCCTTCCAGCCCTTTCATTAGCTTAGTTACCCACTGGGGGAGGGTGTTTGCAGCAAGAATCACAGGATGAGAAAAGGAATCCGATTTTGTACCTCAGGATTACAGTAGACATACAAGATCTTGAGACTAGACAAAGAGTTTGTATTCGGTTCCTTGAAGCTAAGGGCATATGGAAGCCCTCTTACCTATCTCTGGCATTCTTAATTTGTGAGATCCCAGCTACCATCCCAGTTCTTCCTAATACTGCTGTGAATCAGTCTTTACTGACTTTATTGCTAGAGGATATAGTAATTCCAAATTTAAGCTGGAGAAATGAAAAAGTAGTATGCTTTATATGCACATATACATGTTAAGACAGCCAGAGTTGCCTGGCCTTTGTGTTCTTCTACCATCCTTCCAGAACTGAACAAAATATTTGAACATGTTGTTCTGTAATATATTGCCAGGCAAATATGATGTTTGCCACGTTCCCCACACTTTTTGCCTTGTTCATAACAGTGTCCCTTCTTGCTTCTCTTTGGGCAAGCTGATGAGAGAAGAAAGAAGGATAATGCTTTCCATAAGCAAGTTTTTGACTGACTTTTACAACTGTGTTTAATTTCTGCACTCAAAATATCCCAGCTGTTGGCCTCTGATAAATGTCAGTGCTCCCACAGCACAAGATGTTGAGCAAGATGTATGAAAAGTTTCTGAGACTGGGATAGCAGCCAGCTATATTAACGTCAGCCTAAATAGCCAACAATTTGCATTAATTTTCTAGGTTGTGAACTGTGCTGGTTCTCAAGTGGATGCACTTAGTTCCCACTCAGCTTCCCCACTGCAAGACAGCAAGCTGTAACAAGAAGAGGAGCAGAGAGGGTGAACAGCCAGAAACAGTAACCTCTTCTGTGAGGCCTCACATTCTTTCACAAAGAGTTAAGCCAGGGCACATCATTATCGTTTACAGCATCTTCAGGTTCCCCTAAATTCAGTATTTTGCTTCAAATGTAATTGCGTGATGACAAAAGTGAGGAGAATTTACAAAGTTGCCTTCTATTACCTGAGAAAGTAAATTACTGTATGACAACCCCCAGTCTGTTACAGTGCAAAGGAAAATGGGTAACTTTAAACTATCTTCAGTATAAATTAGTTCCTTAGTTTGTCTATGTTGCAATCCACTACTTGATAGTTTTAGTGTTAAGTGTATTTAAAAGGCACCCAATTTTAACAATCCAGTATTATTCTCTCAAAGTTCTGATAGCAGAGGTAACAGTTCTCTGTCTGTTGGTGCCTACTTTTGGCTCTTGGCTGTCCAGGTTTGGCAATCCTGTCCGCTAAATGGTGAATGCTTTTACTGGGATTTACCAGTTTAAACCTGCAAGAGCAAATAGACACAAAGAAACAATCAAAACACTTACAAAGAATTTGCTGCATCTTTTTATTTGTTTGCAGTCCTCTCCTCTTTCAGTCTATCCCTTCAAGAACTGTGCTGTGGTTGGAAATGGAGGCATTCTGAAAAATTCCAGCTGTGGAGCTGAAATTGATAGTTCTGACTTTGTGTTTAGGTAAGACCTGCTTCATTTTCCTGAAGTGTGTCCAACATTCTAAAAACTTGGCAGGATTGGAAGCGTGCCAATGCCAGTTTGTAGCAATGAGGAAGAATCTAGACAATTTGTTATTTCTGCCTCTTTAGAGGATACTTCTGCTTTGTAGTTTTCAGAATGCTGCTTTCTAATTAAAGAGCATGCTGGATGATAATGTATAATCTGTGATTGCTAAGTCACCTTGCAGTGATGTGAAACGTGATTATCTGAGAACCTGATATTTCTGGTCATTTAGCATCCTTTAGGAGACTGGTTTTAAATGTCACATGTGTATCTTTGGTTTAACAAAGTGTTTACTTAGCCATAGTTTGGCTCACCTATGTAGCTACTCAGTTGCCCCAATATTTGTTACATCTGTTACTCATATTAAAAATTAAGCATTTATTTAAGTAGTGTTTTTAATCTCCCTGGATAGACTGTGAGAAAACCAGGCACACTCAGAGTGTAATTTTGCCCACTCTCTCAGTATGTGACTCACAGTTTGTAGTTCATGCAAAGAAGCAGAGCAACAGAGGGAGGGTTCTTTCCTCAGTGATGTCCAATCACACAGCATGCTGGATTTCATTTCCTTTTTTATTCTTTCCTAAAATTTGAGCTTCTGAAAAGCTAAAAAAAAAAAAAAGTCTTTCCAGTTAGATAATTGTTTTAATAAAAATGGGAAAAATGGGAAGTCTCTGTACTGTGATGCTAAACTTACTAAGTGCCTGAATTTAAGAAAATGCTTTCTTTACATTTTACAGAAATCACTGTTTCTGCAATAGGGCAAGTTATGCTGTTGTTAGAAGACACTGTAGAAGACTTTCAGCAGGAATGCATTGTTTAGGCAAGAGGGGCAATATTTCCTAGCAGCCAGCATAGGGCATTCATAGACTCCTGAGACTTTGACTGTGCTCCTGGTTTGTGATACGATTTATGAAAATGAGCTCTCTGTGCCCTATTTTAACCATCTGTACAGTAGATTAAATATCTTCACTAGAAATGCTGTAAGCCTTATTTAATATTTGTGAAGTGCTTAGACATCCCTGGGAGCTGACGGGAAAGTGTCATTGCACAAGAGAGGAATTTGCAAATAATAGCTGTAAATCATTTCTGGTGCACATCTGTTTAAGCAAATGTGTCTCAATTTCAGGTGTAACCTCCCTCCAACCACAGGAAACATTAGCAAAGATGTTGGCAATAAAACAAACCTTGTGACTGTTAATCCGAGTATCATATCTCAGAAGTGAGTACTACTGCAAATCTGTTTCTGTGCAATGGTGTATAATTGTTTGACATGATTTAGATTTTCATGGAAATCCAGTGGGATACCAGCATAGAGAGCAGTGCAGGTAGATTACTTCATTAAACCTTAGTTTCCATGTAAAATATGTACTAATCTAAATGGAAATCTTCTAAGCTTGGCCTTTTTTGTAGCATAAAGGAGTCAGCAATACCCAGATCAGTAAGATACCTTGGCTGATACTAGTCAGCAATTTATGGCAGAGTAAAATTGGTGATTGTAAGCCCAAGCCTCTTCTTTTTCCTCCATGACCCTCATGACCCCAAGCATTTAGAAAGGAGTTGTAATCATAAATCAGGAAAGCCTGGAAATGTGTGTCTGACTCTATCAGCAGGACTGTGAGCACGTGTTCCTAGGTAATGTGCTTGGAGGCTGTTCTGATGAGGGCTGTTTCCTGAATGGAGGCCCAGCTTCTGTAATCCATTTTTTCAATTCGTATGAAAGCTGCTTGCTCACACACTTTTTTCTCAGCAGGGGTGGGGGTTTTTTCACCTTCTTGATGAAAAGAAAATCTAATAAGGCCAGCCTGACTAATCTGACATCTTCAGCAGGCTGGAACTGCAGCTTATCTATGAAAAGGACTGCTGTGCCATGTTATTTACTGCTTGCTAATCTCACTGTATTTTATTGTCTGTCATAACTGTATTGTCAAAAAGACAACATAAGGCGAAGCTTTTTTTTTTTCTCCTTGAAAGGAAGAAGGAAAAGGTACAGTGAGTACATAGAAATTAATAACAGGCATTTTTCGTTGATTCAAGGATAGAACTTCATTTTTTTGCAATGAGTACTAACTATGTTAATGCTTACCCAAACCTTTTTGACTTTAATGAATTATTGCTTTTCCAAAACTAGATTTAGCTCATTGATGTTAGTGGGGCTGCACAGGGATATGAGGAAGGGAAATTGTCCAATGACTCAGCATCCTTGGTGACTTCTGATCTGATCCACAATTTTTCTGGGTATAATCAAAGTGTTCTGCCACAGCTGTACTCATTTTTTCACCAAATCAAGTCACACTAGGGTTAATAAGAGTTACGCTGAAGAAAATGGGAGATAAACCTGTGGGAGGATTAAGTGAGAGTACAAGAGGACTTATGAGTTTAAAAAAGTATTTATTTAAATATTCAGAGAAAACTGTAAATGCTTTTGAAGAAGCAGGAGGAAGCAGCCTGGTACCATTTAGCAGAACCAAGTTTGTTTCTTCTCTCAGAAGACCTATTCCAGCATTATTCTCTGTAATTTCTAATTCTTTGTTTGCATACTGGCTTAGTCTGATGTTATTATTGTTAAGGTTAATCAGCTTTTGAACTGTGTTTGTCAGGGTGTAAAATGCAGGTGAACTCTCTTGAAGAAAAGCACAGCTCTTATGTGTCGTAATTAAACTGCCTACACTTCTTACAGTGGTAGAGCTGGAAAGGAGATTGAGACACTGTTGAATTATCCAGGTTTCTAGCTAAGGAAGAGTAGAGATTTGAATTCTGTCCTGGAGGCTCAGTATTTTACAGTGAGTAAAAACAGAGAAAATTCTGGTAGCAGAGGCCAGAAATTCACCCTTCAACCACTTTTCCTAGACATAGGCACAGGCATTTCTTGCTTGTTTTGGCTGTGTGACTCTTGCATGCACATAGGTTCAGGGTCAAAAGGAGGGCCTGAGTCCCTCTATTTCATTTTGTTTCAGAGTCTGGTGGCAATGGTACTTTTCTGGGAATAGAAGCTGTATGTTTAAACCCCTTCAGGTTGAGAAAGGTGTATCACTCCTTGCACTAGTTGTGCAAGAGGTAGTTCTTCCATGAATGCTTTCAATGGAAATGGCAGTGGCTGCTGTTCTCTGTTTCAAAGTGCTGCATGAAAGGTTTTGAACCTGCTCAAGTTGTGAAGGGAAATGAAGCCAATTTGTCCAGCTTCTGCTGGAGTTGTTTGTAAAAAGTGGACTCTGATAGCCTTTAAAAGGTGAAAATACTCTGCTCAAATAGACAACTACCTACAAAAGAGGACTCAGTCCTTTGGGTCCCAAAAGAGGGGAAGCTCCCTGTGTGTAGGTGATTCAGAAATTCAGATCTATAGAGGACATGAGTTGAGTGACCCCCTTGTTTGCGTCACTTCTCAGATAACTTGGGAATTTCACTAGTCAGTATTTGGGAGCTCAGAATTACGCAGTGGTGAGAACTAAGACTCTTTGTTGGTGACTGAAAGCATCTGAGAATAAATCCTTGTCATTTGTGAAATTAGAGCTCTAAGTCTTTATAAATCTCCTTGTGTTCCCTTTGTAGTTGAAGGACATAAACAGGGATGCCTGTATTTTTAGCTATTTTAAAAGTATATCCTGCACTTGAGCACACACTAATCTTTAACACTCCAAGACTGCTCACATGCATCCTTGGATTTTCACACAGGGTACACAGAGATTTTGAAGACAGATTTTAGTATACCTGTTGATGTGAGAAGCACGCTTCACAAATACATACAGTAGATATTTTACTGCATGTATTTTTAAACAGAGAAAATATGAGCACAATATTTTTTTACATTCTTCCTAATCTCTTGAATTGATAAATTCTCTAAACATAGAGAAGTCCTAGTCTCATTAGCAGTGAATTTGATCTGCTTCAGTATCTCTTGTGTTGCCAGTTCAGTCCTATGTAGTGTGTTCTTATTATACAAGAGCCAAATTTTCATAGCTGCACATATGACAACATATAATAGGGTGATATAATTTTGCAGTGTAGACAGGCTGAACTGCTACAGCAGAGTTCATAACATCTTTGCAAGTGCAGTTGTGCTGTTCTGGTCTGTAATGTAGGAATACCACATTCCATTCCTAAAATTTTGTACTTTGCAGGTACAACAAGCTAAATGAAAAGAAGACAGAATTTCTGGAAAACATTGCAGTCTATGGAGATGCTTTTCTTTTACTGCCGGCATTTTCCTTCAGGAGCAACACAGCCACTTCTTTTAAAGTATACCACACTCTGAAAGAGTCCAAAGCAACCCAAAGGGCAATATTTTTTCACCCCACTTATCTGAAAAGTCTTGCCCAGTTCTGGAGAACTAAGGGTGTGAAGGCCTACCGGTTGTCATCTGGTTTTATGATCACTAGTGCTGCTCTTGAGCTGTGTGAGAATGTGAAGCTCTATGGCTTCTGGCCTTTCTCAAAATCCATGGAGAAGATGCCAATCAGCCACCACTATTATGACAACCAGCTGCCTAAGCCAGGTTTCCATGCAATGCCCAAAGAATATAACCAGATCCTTGAGCTTCATGGCAAAGGCATTTTGAAGTTGCAGTTTGGTAAATGTGAATCGGACTAAAAAGGTAGGTCCCATTCTTACCACATGAAGTATCTTTATTTCACTACTGTGCTAAGGGAAAACTTGTTTTACAAAGTGTGAGTCTGTTCTTCCTTAGAGAGACATTTCTACCTTACTCAATGAAAGTAGTATTTCCAAATAAGTGAAAGATTGAATACTTCTGAATAAACATGAATCACAGAGTTGAGAAATGTTTTCCAGTTGTGAATATTAGAAGGGGATCATAGCTAAGTACAAATTATCCCCATAAATCATAGTCAGTCAGATACATGTCCGTTATCTCAGATACATGTCTCTGCCAGCCTTGGTTTGGTATCAGTTCCCAGGTACCAGCCTCCTTTAAGAATCTAAAGGCATTCACACACTGTGATCTCCAGGAGACACCTAATCCTGGCCCAGCTTTTCCATGTGTTTACAGAGAGCAGAGTAAGGATGGGGATTGTTCCATGAGGGGAAGCATGCATCTCTGGCCTCTTTGCCTCTTGTTAAAGGGTAAAGACTTGAGCAGCGTGTGCTCATGGCCCAGGGCTGCAGAGCAGCTTGTGGACAGCAGTGAGGGAGCTGCCATACACTACAGCAGATCTTGCTGAGCATTTTACCTAGAGGCAGCTCAGAATCTGGGAGTTACAAATATAGCATGAAGAGTCATTCCTTTTCCCTCTGTTCTCTCTGTCCCAACCCTTTGGACCTCTACCTTCTGTGTATTGCCTCAGAGAAATGCAGCACAGTCTGGCCTCTGACCTTGAGCCAATTTACTGTGTACACACAGAGATGACTTTGAAAAGATTTCTCTGCATGTTTTCAATCTTGATTTACCCTGTTGACAAAGTAGAACCAATTTGTATAAATACATCTGCATCTTTTAAGCTAACTCAGAAATTCCTGAGCTCACAATGCTGTTGTCAGAGTCTCCTTTCACAGACCTCTATTTTTCCACGGGGTCCAAGTTAATATAATACTAAGTGAAGTGTACAGTAGAACTGCCATTGTATACTATATACTTTAATTGGACTGATGTAGTCTTATGACTGTATTACTCAAGTTAAATAAATAGCATCATCTTGTTCAAACCAGAAATTTCAAGCTTAAAAGCTAAAGGCACTTTTCTTCTGGCTAGGTTCTGAAATGTATTTGAAAATATCCTTTTTTGATATTTAGAAAACATGTTGTCAAAGATATGTTCACACTTACTTTATCATCAGAGAATGCTAAGTTTTAAAATAGCAGATTGTTAGTACCAGGAAGGCAGAATTTTATTCAGTTACAAGGGCTTTTTTAAGAAATAAAAAAATAAATGGCTTTCAGATTATTAAAATAATACAAAACCAGTGAGAATGGATCTAGAATCCATATAGTGAATCCATTCTCCTAGCCCATGGCAGGAGATTACCTAGGAGGAACTGAACTGGATGTATATGCACTTTCATTTTTTGCTTGTAAAAGGTTGGAGCGTATTGGAAAGGTTAACAAATACATAACTCTTTCTTAGTGGCTAAGCTCTTTATATCCAGCAGTTTCCATTGTATTTGTTATTCCTATAATATAAATCATTGGAGACATACTGTGTAATTTAAATTGTAGTAACTACATGAGCTAAGAAAATGAAAGCCAGCTCCTTAGAAATATTTACTCTAGAGAGAAGAAGATAGAAGCCACAAAAATGTTTAAGTATCTGTATGTGTATTAATTAAATGCTGTCCATGCTTGACAGACTGAAAACCACTTGTGGCCAAAATTGCCAAATAAGCTGTAAAGGAAAAAAAAAAAAACCACAGGAAGAATAAGTTGTGCTGCTCTATATGCACTTATATTTACAAAGAGAAAACCAAATAAATGCTTTCAGTATGAGCTACCATTCTGCAAGTATTAGCAACTATTAGAGATAATTGAAATTCTATAATGAGTATATTTTACTGATAACCTTTTCTAAAAATTCAACAATATCCTTTCTCTTTTCAGTTTCCATTTTATGTTCTTCTCCATGTTCTGTATTCTTTCCTCTTAGTGGGTATCTGTAGGTTCCTTACACTAGTGGGTGCCCATAGAAGGCTCAGGCAGAACCTCCCACACACATTACTGGGATACAAAAGTTTGCTGCTGTAAATGAGAAGTGAAGGAAGCTTCTCTGCTAGGAGCACCTATAGGGAGAGTGTATTTGCATCCCAGTGAATCATTTTTGGTAATATTGCTCCTAAACACCATCCTTGTCAGTGGAAATTTTTTTTTACCTTAATATCCTCTCCTGTACTTTTATGATTATGTTCAACAGACATGTACAGGTTGTGACTAAAGTCAGTGCCCACCTATCACAGATGGTCAAGCAGAAAATGCAGTAACAGCAAAATCTTGAAATATAATTAATGATCTTTATTATTTTTCATTAGATTACCAAATCATCTTTGCTGTGCAGCTGAAGGAAGTCTTATTTGTTCATTGGTTTAACCTGATAAGCGCATGCCATTAGCTTCAAGTAAATGTAGGTTCAAGGAGGGGAAATGACCTAATTCACATTTAAAAATAGAAAAAAAATGTGATTAGAAAAATTGTCAGATGATAAATTAATCAGACTGGCATAAATTTGATTGCCCAGAAGCCTGGTTAAAATGCAAATTTTGTCTGACCAAGAGTCCATCAGGTTTTCTGTTTGCTAGGAAAAGACAGCAGGGCAGATGAGTATGTGTTGCTTTGACATACAAAGCAGTAACTTTAAGCATCTGCTCAGAGAAGTCAGTCAACACAATAAAAACAGACAAAGGAAGAATGAAACTGAGACTCTGAGCTTGGGGAAGAAAATAGTGCTTAATTGTCTGAGCAGAAGGACTGAGGGAGGAGGGCTTGAGCAGAGGCGTGCAGGTGGTTTGGAGGTAAAAACTACTGAACTCTCCCCTACATATCTTACCTGGAAAGTAAAAAGTAGGTATGAGTTTTTTAACTCCAACCAAATGATTAAATGTGATCTATTTCTGACAAAGAGCAGCAGTGACTCCCTCTACTCAAGCTGGAGCTGCCAGAGCAGCATCCTCTAACCTGCTTACTTTCTTCTCAGCAGCTAACATCAAAAAGAATAAATTTTTTTCCAAACTCTGTCAGTATGTGATATTTTTTCAATCTTGGAATTTGTTGCAATCCAAGTACTTGATAAATACTGTTACACATAACCTATTTATAACGGCAACATGAGCTTAAATTCTGTTGAAAGTCTTTTGTGCTTGTGGTGTCCCAGTGCAGCTAGAGAAATAAGAACTAAACCACAGTTCAGTTATAATTACCTTGGACAAAATGATACCACATTTTAAAGTAAGGACACCTCTGGATTCCTGTCAGGCAGCAATATTGCAGACTGTTCTTGACTTGGGCAAATATTATCTAATGTGAAGTTAGTAGATATTGAAAGAAGGGTTTTATGCCTTAGAATACCTGCAGTACAACTTTTAAGCACACTTTGCCCATGCATTCAGTGAATTAAATTTATCTGTTAAGAATAATGTCAGTAATGAAACAAGTGGAGACAAATTATTTCTGGTTTAGTTAAAATCTATCAGAATAGAAAAGTATAGATTAAGTCAAATGACAATTTTTGTTAGATTTCAATTCAAATGAAAAAGTATTTATATACCTAGGAGGGTTTTGGGTTTGTTTTCCACAGCAGAACTATCCTGTTGAGGAAAAGGAATAATTGCAATCTCTGGCGATTTCAAAATATGAGTAAGATAATATAATTTAGAACATATCCATATTCAAATTAGCAATGGAAGTGTCCCCATGAAGATACTGGCTAGCTTAGGAAGCCTGAAGAATGTGGACCAGCTGGGATAAGTGTGAGCAATTCTGGGGGTTTCCAAACGAAGGAGTCTTCCTTTAGAAAGAGCAGATGCTCAAGTTAGACCAGGCACGAGCATTCCAGCTTAGCCAGGGAAATTCTGAGAGCCTGTGATTCTGTATAATAGATCTCACAGACTCACAGCCTGAAATACAGATGAAAAGCTGATGCAGAAGGTGCAGTGCATACAAAGACTAAACTATTGGCTTATTTCAAGTATAACAAGCAGGTTTTTCTACTAAACAAGAAATACCAATAACATATTTTATTGTTTTACTTTCAGGGTGATGATCCTAAGGAGACAATTTGTGTATATCTCAGCAGTTCGGTGTTGGATTTGATCTGATGTGATTTTGTGAGCATTAAACTGCATATAATACAGTTCTACAATAATGCTACAATAGAGAAATATTTTGCACTTGGGGAGAAAAGGGAGTGATTTTTTTCACACAGTGACTGCTACATTTAAAAAATTTTGAGTGATCCTTTTTTAAAATACAAAGTAACCATTATCTGAAAAATTCTACTCCTTACTGCTGGTTTAATGGTAGCAAAGCACAATCTCAGGATGGTGGCAATATGTGACATTCATCATGTTTTGCTTCTAGAGGATCATTAAAATGTTTTGACATAAGATCTCTGGTTTTGTTGACATCACATAGTGTAGGCAATAGTCTCTGTATGGTGGCTGCATGAGTTGGCAGTGAACGTTTTCAATTAAAAACTTCATCCTGTAAATACTGGCATTTTTCTACATGAGAGAAGTGATGAGAAGAGCTGCAGAGGAGTAATTAATTCAGAGCCATGTCATTCTTAGTTTGTCCCAGGGTGCACAGATGAGAAAATCCCTCAGGTCAGAGGTAGTTAAGTGGTTTATGGGCTTTCATTCTGTGGGCAGTAAGTAGTGCTGTGGATTTAATGGGCTTTCATTTTGTGAGCAATAGATGATGCTGTGGATTTAATGGGATCACTCATATGAGTGATGTTAATTATGAGAACAAGTATATGAAAGACCAGAGCTTTACAGTTTTTTATAAACCACTCTACTTGCTTGTGTTCCAATCTAGGGTCCCATTAAACTCCAAATAAGGACTGTGAACCTGGTTCCATACTACAGTCCCCAGGGTCCTGGTAGGGCATGACTTTGCACACATTCTTCTATTCCAGTTCTGTGTCTTGGCTCATACATGAGATACAATTTCCATTAGGAAAATGATGGGTACCAAGCCTATAATTCAATTTATTGTCATGTAGTATAGCTTGTATTCATATGGGACTGCAGACAGTGAAACTACACAAAGCATTATTAGAAGAATGTTCCTCTTACCATCAACCCCAAGCTCTTCTACACCAGGATGTATGAGAAAACTGACTATATTCCCCTAATTTATAACCTGTGTAGTTCTTTAAGGTTTCCATATGGTCCAAGAACACATATGGAGCAACATCCTGCAGCGAGAGAAAGTAAAATATCAGCCCAGTGGGAAGAATTACTTTAACATTTACAGAAGCTTTGACAAGCAGTTGTACCCTAGGTATTACTCCTTACATGCTTATATGTTCTACTGGAGAAAAAAAAAAACAAAACAAAAAACAAAACCCAACCAAGCAAGCAAACAAAATTTAAAAATTGTAATAACCAGATTCTGATAAGAGTTTCAATGACTCTTTTGAGAGTCCTTTGAATGGTTAGTTCAAAGATAGAGTGTCCTTCTTTTACACTCAGATACTATCAGGTAATTTGTTTAGTAAAATTCCTTTTGCTGCTGCAACATTAAATCCCAAATCAACTGATTTAAAGAGCATTCAGTATTCCACTCTTTGAGGATTATATCTGCAAAAAAAATCCCACTTAAATGAATTGGACCTTATGAAATAAGATTCAGAAAAGCCTTCTAAATTTATACTTCATAAGAGCATTACTGTATTGTAATATTTGAATGCTTACCTTGCAGGAGTTTTATAATCACACAAACACTCCTGGAAGTATTAGAATCAATCATTATGGTTACAGGTCTGTTGATTGAAACACAGTCAGCATCTGGATCCATTTCCAGAAATAATGGTATCAGAATCCAGTATTACTCCTACCCAAGCAGAAGTGTTCATAAATTCTGACTGCAATATGAGCAATAAAGTCCGTTTTTGAAAAAAGGGGTAAAAAATACACAGTGCTTTGAGGCAATAACTGATGCCACTACTGCTGACCTCTGAATGTCAGTAGAGTCTTTAACAGAAACAAAGACAGCAGAATTGAGCTGATGAGTCCATCTGCATTACCAGCTGGTAAATGGAAAAGGGAGCACAGGGGTTTGATTGACTGTGATCTGTTCTAGTTCCAACATCACAAACCACATTTTTTTCTTCCCCAGCTGAGAGATTTTTGCCATTTTCTGGCCACAGTATCTGCTGCTCTTGTGCAGAGAGCTGGCTGCTGAAAGAACCCACACCCACATTATGAGTGTTATGGATGATTGCCTATTGCAACATCCTAGTTATAGATCAAAGACAAATTTGCTCCCAAAAGAGCATCTCCTCTGCTAAAAATCACTCACATGGAGTGCTTTTAATAGAAGCTGTGCAAAGTGATGTAGTTGTCCTTTGAGTGATGCAAACAGCTGAGGTTGAGGACAACCCTGCTGCATTAATCCAGGCAGACAGAGGCACACCTGTGTTCATGTTAGGACTGTGACTTACTCCAGTCTAGTGTAGAGCAGTGAGGTGATCTTGGCTGTGTAGCAGCTACATGGTTTGTCTTGGGGAAAATTCATATATGTCTTGCAGGTTCTTACACAGTATCCAGAACAATTGCAAGTGCGCTGTGTGCACATAGAGATAATGCAAGATCATTCTTTGCTCAGACTAAATTCAATTAACTACTCAGCCTGAGTAAAGGGGCAAAACCTGGTTGTGTGAAGTAGATGATGGGGAGAGGAGAAAATTAAATTTATTTGCAGCAACTTTTTTCAAAAGCATTTGTTAGTTAGTTTAATGTGGCACTGTCGCAGTGAATAAATGTAAACAGTGCGCCGTGACACACCACAAAGAACTGGAGTTACTGTGTATCAGAACTATTTCTGTGCAGCTACATTATTTGAAGAAAACATGTGTTAGCATTACCGGAAAGATCATCAGAATGTGTTTTAAGAGACGTTTAGCCAAAAAAAGGAAATCTGTTCTGGCTTCCTTGATGAAAAGAGGTCTTAACTGAAGGGATGTGATATAGCACTCACAATTTAGAGCAAATGGAAATTTCTGTAGTATGGACAGCCACTGATTTTAGCACTGTTTATGCAAAGTTTAAACTTGCCAAAGTTTAAACTTGAAGACCTGATCTGCCACGCACTCACAATTTAGAGCAAATGGAAATTTCTGTAGTATGGACAGCCACTGATTTTAGCACTGTTTATGCAAAGTTTAAACTTGCCAATGACTTGAAGACCTGATCTGCCACACTCTCAGGGCTCTCAGTGATTTATGTGGACCACAGGGGTGAGAAGAAATGCTTGAAGGAATTGTAGATCTTTCCTACCCTCTCCTACAAATGCTACTAACTCTCCATAGAATAAAAATATACACTGTTAAACTTTAGATTAAGATCCTCAGGCCTTGCTCCAGACATGAAGTTAGTAGGAGATGTTAGTTTCATCCACGTCACTCTGCAGGGGGCAGACATTGTCCTCAGCTTTGTTGTAGCTACTGGTGCTGTGTGCTCGGTGGCTGGGTCGTGTTAATTCGGATGCAGGCTGGGCTAGTTAATAGTTGCATTTCTGCATCACAGGGTACCATCAGATTGATCAAGACTTCTGAAGTACACACACCATGGGAAATTATGTTGTCTTGGGTAGCTGAATACATTAGTTCTCATTTATTTTACACTTGTGCCAGGTTAATAATAATAAATGGATTTTGTACCTGGCTGGCAATGTTTATGCCACTTTTGTAAGACTGAGCCAACATCAGTTTGGATTAAGGATTCTTGACCAAAAGTTAGTAAGGACCTTTCAATTCCCTCTATTTCATATCAGGAATATTCATTTTTAGGGTTTGTGGACCTTCAATGCCATCACACGCTGTGGAATGAATGTTGAGATTAAATAGTTTTCTAAAGATAGAAACACTGACAGTGTGCTAATATTTCCACTGTACCTTTGCAGAAGCTGACAGTGTCCTTGCACAACTGCCTCACTGCATCATTAGATTAAAGCCTGCCTGGCTGCTTTTATTCCTTTTTCTCTTCTGACTGTCTAATGTTGCATCCTCCTTCAGGATCCAGTGCTGCCTTGAGTTGGTTATTTGTCTCTTTACCCTGTGGAGTGCTATCAGCCCTGTTTAGTGTCTTAAGGAGTTTCTGTGGCTGTGAGTCAAACACTGCTATGCTTGTAGCATAGTAAAACGTGCTGTAAATGACTGGGTTTGCACCTCAAGGGAGGCAGCTTGGTGTGATATTCACATTGCCTAACTGCAGGTACTAAAGCTGCTCTGTAGCTCCATAGTGATTTAAGCTGGAATGGCTGCAAGGTCCAGTCCCCATTCTTGGACTGCCCCCATCCCTGTGTCTGGCCTTGGCATGTCCCACACTGAGCTCTTCTGGCACCCTGAGATGGCAAAACCCAACCATGGCAACGGAATGAGAAAATTGGGTCATGCCAAGAGACAGGGGAATTTCACAGTCAAAGCAAAGGAGGGGGTGAGACCACACAGGTGGGATTGTAGAGACACAACAGGTGCCTTTTGTCATCTGACTGCTGTTGGACAGACCCAGTGGTCCCCTGAAAGCTTGGCCAAGTTCAGAAGGTAACATCTCTGAGGGCTTGCCTGGTCAGAAGGGAGAGATTGGCCCCTGCAAGGGGGATTGGCAGCACAGAGCTGTTCTGGTGGGCTGGAGCCCATCTCTCCCTGTGGTGCTTAAGAAGGTGCTTAAGGCATCTACACTAAAGACTCTAGGTGCCTACACTGCTGATTATTGTTCACCCTTCCCTCTTTCCTGTTACAGTCATTTTAACAAGCTGGTGACCCCAGCAGATTCAGAAATGACAAGCAGAAAAATTTCTCAGTTCACTGATGGTGAACTTGCATAAACTTGCTTGTTATTCAGCATTTCTTTTGTGTTCAACCTCTTCTAATCGCAGCATCTAAAACAGCATCTACGGGGAACAGAGGTGAATGAGGTCTGAGGGGGTTGAAACCAGTTACTCTCACTTTGATTCTCTTTCCTTTGTACAGTAGTGAGGTGACTGACATACCACCATGCTTGACAAAAGATTAAATTGTCTGTCTTGAGTGACTCAGGAAAAGACATGAAATTATCTAGGTGACTTCTGACCTTCTGTGGCTCCCTAATTTACTAGCAAAATATTCCTGTTGTTAGGTACTAGTCGATTTTATTTAGTGCAAATATCTGGATCAGTTAATTCATCTGGGTTAATTGAGCATGCACAGACTCCGTGGTGGAGCTGCAGCCTAACACAGCAATCTAGGTTTAAATCCATTTGACCTACAGATCTTTTTTTTGTCCTGTCACTTGCACTGCTGTGACAGATTTGTGGAGGGAGGTTCTGAATACCCAGGCAGTAGCTCCTCCATGGACACTCAGGTCCACAAAGCACACATCCACCTGTATACAGGAGTCTGTGAGATCAAACCCAATGAACATTCTGTGGAGTGCTTTATTCTGCAACAACTCTAACTCAAACAGTTGATAGCCACTTGCTGCTCTGAAGCAGTAGATGTGAGCCTTTTAGTTAAAGACATCTTAGCTGAACATATTCAAAGCCAGATAATCCTTCATCTTGTGGTGATGACTTCAGCAGCAGATCTCTTTAATCTCTAAGTCTGCTAGCAAACAACAGCGATAAGGGGGCATGACTGACTCTGTTTTGAATTCTGTTATTTTAGGCAGGACCATCCTTCTTTGAGTTTCTGGACAGAAAAACTTCAAATGCAGCCAATCTCTCAGGGTACTCTGGGGAAATCCTTAAGGCTTTTCACCCACAGCATACAACAAGTGGGCAAATTTATATTTATTAACCTTTGTTCCAGATTTTCATAAAGTATTTAATTGGCTCCAGATTTTCATTATGATCAAGTAGAGCAGAAATACTCTGCAGAATGCCACTGAACAAAGGGACTGTTGCTGTTTTGTAGTGGTCTCCTTTCATAAGGGCACATTTCAGAATACCTTCCTATTCTGGGAACACAGCTCACCAGGAGAGTGACCTGGGGTTACTGGGTTACAGCTACAGGAGTAAGTGTCAGTGTGCTCTCGGTGTTGAGATTCCAGCAGTGCAGCAAGAGCTTAACACGATGGGAGAACATCAGCTTGAGTTTGCCATCCAGCAAGGAGTCAGCGTAGTACTGTCGTGGTGATTGAGCTCACATCACTCTGAGCAGGGGCAATAACTGCCCTTGGGTGGCAGGTGCTGGCAGATGCTGGTTTAAGGGTGAAGACTGGCTGTGACTGGAGCCAGCATCCTCATGTTGCCATCAAAAGAACATTCAAGTCTGTCTTTTGCTGGTGTACCTTCAGCAATACATCAGTGTTTGTTGCTGCACTTGGTACTTCTGTGTTTTTGTTTCATCTCTCTTTTCTCCAGTGAGGGAGAAAACTAGCAGTGCATGATGGAAGTATTTAATGATCCCATCATGGTTTCAAGGCAAGAGCCCATCAGAATGAATAATGCAAATGGTTGTGACAGGGTAGCCTATTGTCAATATTGCTGGGTTTAAATTCCTCACTGTTCATTTTAGTCCCTGACAAGAGGAGATTCTTCACAGCAAGTCTGTAGGCCAACAACATGCTTCTCACCTCTTGACTCGGCTTCCCTAAAAACACTTCCTCCTTGGTCTGTTTATTGTCAGTGTTTACAATACTAACCCATTCCTGATATCTTGTGACATTGAAGTATAACAGCTGACATTTCTGCATTTTTATATGTACTATTTTTATAGTGGCTTCATATGTATTCTTTATGTTAATATCCTTGATATTCTTTTGAGTACCTAATTAAAATTATTTTAAATGTTCTTCTTGTTTAATGCCACCAGAGTAAAGTGTGTGGGAAGTTACATAATGCCACCTAAAAAAACAGTCACACATGCCAAAATCATTTTAAGTATATTTGACTGGTTTCTGGAGGAGTATTTTTGTCAGTCATTTGGACACTTGCATCTTAGATTTACCTTTCTAAGACAGGCCTAAGAGGCAACCTCTGCTTCTAATTTAGTTCAAGATTTGCAAGGGACAAAACAGGTGAATGGAGAGGTCCTACACAGGACTGCTCCTCAGTGATGGCAGATGTGTGGCTTTTCAGAGACTGGTCCATGTGCCAAAATGTAATGTAACCATGATAGCTTTTGCCCAGAGTTTTCATTGTCTCTTCAAATGTGTATTGTTTGCATTCATTTCAGCTCCATTCTTTGCAATGCAATTGTCAAAGCAGAGCTTACTCCCCCGTGGGGCTGGTATAATTGTGCTCCTCCACATGCACCAAGCTCTCTGAAGCTGCTAGTGTAGGCTCTGCTACTGCTGTTCCAAAAAGGTTCCTCAGATTCTCTCAGTGCTGAACTTATTTATGTTTTCAGATGTGAGCTTGATATTGTCTGAGTAGAATGTGTGCAGCGTAACATAGAAATGTCTCTGCGCAGGGTTTAGGAGGAGGCAGGAGCCCCTCAGCCATGTGTGTGCTTTTATTACAGAAAACTAAGATCAAGTTGTATCGTTGAGTCATCTGTTACAGCTGGTTTAATTTGTACTTTGTTTTCCTGTTTTAAGTGCCTGATGATTTTTTTGTCAAGGAGGCAATGGTTTCATTGTTATAAGGCATACTTAGAATTCTGTACTTGTTACCTGTTCTGTAATAGAATATTTTTGCAATTTATGTTTGGAAATAAAGACTTATTAGGCATAATTGTGGTGGGTTTTTTCTTTTGTGAATTCCTGAGACTAAACAACCAAAAATATGTCTCCTGAGGCAGCAGCATATAAAATGCATTAGTCTGAATCCTCTTGAACAGTATTAGCAACTGACAGTAGAAATGTGGACAGTTCCTTAAAATTGTGCAAGGAAAACAGCAAGCTGTGCTTAAAGGCAAGTATAGGGGATTGGGGCAGTGGTGCATGTGTAAATATCTATTGCTTAAATGGTACCTTCAAGTGATTTCAGTCTTTTCTGTTCTTGAATGGCTACATAATTAACCATCTTCTTTTGTTATTTCTAATGACTTGAAGTATAGACTTGAAATACTTTCAAAAATTATTTATTGATGAAACATCAAACATGAAAAGGAACCAAACAAGAAAACACAGTTGTTACCATCTTCTGAAAATATCTCTTAAATTTGAAAACTATCTCTAAAAATAACTAAACATTTCAAAAACAATGTTTAATGGAAAACAGATGCAAAAGTTTTTTTATACAAAATACTGACCATGAGTACATGGCTGATAGATACGTGTCTAGTAGATTACTATGCATATTTTAGGCACTTATGTTTGGATTTTTTTTTTTAATATAGGTTTTAGTCATATGCAAAGATACTTGTAGTGAACAAATTTCGAACAGATACAGTTCAGAGAAAGAATTTTGCCTTCAAGCATTTACTTTTTACTTTTGGGCAGAAGGCAGTTGTAGAACTTCTGTGTCACTTACTGTGACTTCTCCAAATAGAAGCTGACTGCCTCGTTAAATCAGGTCAAATATGTACATGCAGCTGTTTTGTGAGGAGGACTATTATCCTTTAGGGCCCTCTAGGGACTGAACTGCAATAGCCAGATTTTATTGCAGGCAGAACGGAGGTTTAGAACTGAAAGCTTTTATTTGGCCTCATGGACCATCAAGTGGCTTCTGCCTGAAGATGAAGATCTGGATCTTTGTGGCCTACCTCCGTCCCTTAATGCATGAATCTTTCACTGATGATGAGAACCAAAGGGTATCCTTTGTTTGCTGTGCTGGCAGCTGGAATAGCATATATGAGTGATGCAGATGCAAATGTGTCCCCATAATCAGAGCAGGTTCTAAATCAGAAGTGTGATTTCTGCTGAGGAGAGTGTCTTAGATTGAGCTTAGCCATCTCAAATATTTATGAACAGCCAAATGTTGAAAGAGCAGCACTGCCAAGTGATTCGGCCTGCTTGGCCCACGTCCAGAATAACTGAGTGCAGCCCCAGACAAAGCATTACCTTGTTGTTGTCAGCTGTTTAGAAGGGGAGCAGTCTGGGAAAAGTCAGCTGGACAAGAGGAGAATGGGAGGGAAGTGGTTGTGCACTGAGGTTGTGCCTGTCCTGCAGCTGCTGTACCTCTGGATCACACCAAGCTCAGACCACACTCCTCGGGGCAGAGCACCTACCACCAACATGGCACTCCTGCTGTGGGAAACAGTCACTGGTGTTAGAAGGGCTTTAGAAGGAATGTTCCCAGGAGCAATTACATGGTCTAAGACCAGGTTAGGTTTTCCTCTTGCCTCTGTTAAGCAAAAATGTCATGGGAAGATTTTACAACTGGCTTAGTCCAGAAGAAGAGCATGGCCAAAGTCCACAAGCTAAAAGCCATGGCAGTGGGCTTCAGGAAATCACAGCCACAGCCCAGCCAGCAGCTGGAAAAATACACAAATGGGCTGAGGAAGACATCAGCATTTTAAAAGGTGAGGAGAGATTGCTTCCTTGTCAAGGATCCCAGTATGCCCCTGTTCTGGTAAGTAAATGTGCCTGAGTTTTGAGATACATGGCTGAGTTTTAGCTTGCCTGTTCCATGCTGCATGAAGTGTCTGTGTCATCCTCACTCTGCACCAGACCAAATTAATACTAAATAGGAATGTTAAAGTCTCGTGGCCGCTGCAGACTGATAGATGGAACCATCTGGTTAATGCAGATATCATAATGAAAGCATTAGTTCTTAAGTGTAGTGTAGCACTGCAGATATTTTATCATGTAAATGAAAAAAAAAAGAGACCCCAGTGAGGACTGAATTTAAACTGCTGTCTTTTTTCTACAGCATAGGGAAGCAAAGCTGAATTAGTCCAGGAGCTCACATAGTGCTGCTGTCATCAGAGGAAGAAATGCTGGGTGTGCTGGGAAAATTATATAAGCATTAGAAATGGAATAACTTTCATGATTTAAATTACTTTTATTAGGTAATTTGAGAGACTGTTAAGGCAAAAATATTCTGACTGAATTTTAAGCCCAGTGGTGCTTGTGTAAATCCAGCCCTGCAGGGACATTAGTTGTTTTTGTTTAGCTTTTAATCTTTGTAAGGACAAAAATTGCTCTTTTATTATGTGTAGAGTTTTAATAATGTAAAATCACTCAGTAAAGTTCCCTCAGTTTGAACTGCCCCTTTAATACTGATAGTTTCTCTTGAACAATATGCAAAACCTTTTGTGAGCCCAAGCAGGACAGCAGGAGTGAGCTGCAGCCTCCCACTGTGTGCAGAGAGCACGGCCACAGCTCCTGTCTGTAGGCTGCTACCAACCTCACCCTCAGGTTCCTGCCTGGAAGGTGGGAATGATGGTCTGAGTCACCTGTAGCAGAGGAAGGACTTGAGGGGGGTGGTGGCATGCTGCAGCAGTAAATGTCCTGAAGTTGGATTGTGACATAAAAGAGAAGCAAAAGGACTCCTCTCTAGCTGGATTTTAAATTAGTTTGTTCTCTTATTAAAAAAAAAAGACAATTATGTTCTCTGAGGCATTGGAATAGGAGAGTAAGAGACAAGGTTGAAGATACTCTGGATAGGTTTATGTGTGATACATCATGAAGAAAGGTTATGAAGTCAGGGTGAGGTGTGTGATTATTAAATGGCAGAGGGAATAACTTAAAATGGAAGATTACAGTACTCTGACGTTGGATTCACAGTTCTCCATCAAATGCTGGTGTAAAATAACTGTGTTTTTAAAAGCCAAATGTTGAAGCACAGAATGGGCGAGAGTGGGACGCAGATGGGTACCTCACCTTGCTCTAAAGCTGAATGACGTGATAGCCTGAGACTCATCTCACCATCCACAGTCTCCAGCTCCATGGTCCTTAAGTACAGGAGGCTTCTTCATAGTCAGAGTACAACTTTATATATCAATTTCTACATCATAAACACCTACATTTACGTGGTCAATCCCATCATGTCCTGCACTTTTCCTATCTACACTGAATGTTTTTTCAGCAGTGCCTGAATCATAGAGCTCTGAACTCAGTTGGTCCTATTTCCTTTGCTGTAATACAGATAATAATTTCCAGGATGAAATCTCTTTTTCTGAGTACATGTAACATCTTTCAGAAGAGTCTAAAACAGAAACTATGAGAACATTAACTTAGAGCATTTTTCAAGTTGATCTTACTTGCAGTCCATTAAAGTGAAGTGACAGCCTGAGGTATGACATGAAGTAATTATACTGATTGTGTTGTATGTGCTCTGCAGGAGCCGAATGATTTGCTGAGGATATTAATTTCAAAAGTCAGACAGCAAGAGATCAGCTGAGATGAAAGATCACTGCAAAGTGACCTCAGACTAGGGTAAAAGAAAAAGAAGAGAGGGGAGAGCATGGTTCAGCTGAAGAGTTCAATGCTGTCGAGCAGTGAACTGAAGTAGATGCATTTTCACACCAAAGGTGGTTTCCATGGAACTGACTGCAGGTGTCATCACTACAGTTCAGAGTCACCACTGTGGATTCCATTTATGGTCATGGAGAGAAGTGAGTATAATAAAACTGGTTTGTTTTAGGTGTCTAAATTAGCTCGTGATAAATCCTAGATTCTCTGGTTTATAGAGGCAGTGTAGAGTATCTGGCCCATAGTTCAGTGTTCCACCCTAAGGGAGCGGGTGAAATGCAGGTGCAACCCCAGACTGAGCTACTACCTTCCTTATTCACACACAGCCATGACTTGGCTGAGGCCTGATCATTGCCTTGAGGCATTACACCTCATGAACAGGGAAACAGTAGCTAAGTAGAATATATAACATCCCTTTGAGACAGCATATAATGAGATCAGGTTGATAAGGATTCTCTGAAAGAGAAAAGGTATAGATTAACCTTTGTGAATAACAAACCTGGTGAACTTAATTTCTTTGACCTCTAAAACAATTTTCACAGTCACAAGAAAGTTAATCAGAATGTAAAAGCTCTTTATCAAATGTTCACTGTTGAAATCAGTATTGGATTTGTGTACTCCAACTGCTGTGCATCCCTGAATAGACACATTAAAAGTGGTTTAATCCGATTGTACTTTGGCTTTAGCTTAGTTTGTCAATCTAGCAGTGCAAGTCAAACAGCTTTCACTTAGGGATTTTCACTGCTTCGCTTGGATAAATTCATTAGCCAGGCATAAAGTAACTGTGAGTCTGAGGGACTTAGGGAGCCATGGAGATCTTCCCGACAGTGCCAGAACCTGGAGGTAAGCGACAGTAACCGGGAGGGCAGCTCTCAGTGTAACACGACGCTACAAGAGAATGTCATGAAGCTGGACTGGGCAGTATTCATTGAATCTGAATACCCACACTCAGAGGAGAGGTAAGCAGTAGTAAAACCATGACTTTGTGCTAACAGGGACACCCCCACACACCCCCTTCCTCAATATGTTCCACATGGCTTCATCTGTCATTTGTCAGAAAAAGTGTCAAACATCTTTAGTTTCACTAAAGTGTTAACTTGGCCAAAAAACAATGTTCTGGCACACCTAGACCAAAACAAAGGGCTGGAATCATCAGGGCTATCACTACTACTGACTCACAGACTTCATGCAAAAACACAGGCACTCTCTGAGCTGGGCTCAGAGGGTTTTGGACACTTGTCCAAGGATCTCTGACCCCTTGTGGTTTTTGGCTGCTAAGGCTCAGTCTGTACAGAAGAAAAGCCTGGCCTGTGCAGTCTGTCCCAGAGTAACCATCTGAGCTGCCTTCTGTAGTCAGAAACAGGCCCTTTATCCCATCCATCACGGGGCTGTTAGGCACCTCCACCCCAGCCCCCCAACAGCAGAGAGACAGTTTGAACAAGAGGTTTAGGGTTTTGGCAGCAAAAGTAAGTGAAAAGATCACCTTACTTGCTGGTTAAGGTTGTATCCTTGCATGGCACCATTAGTTGCATCAGTACTAGTACAACACAAGCACTATCCACAGGTGATAGTGAGAACAAGTGCCACGCAATTCATGGCCATCATGAATCTTGTCTCACTTTCCACACACCTGGAAATGAGGTGTGACATTGCAGTTCAGATGGAAGGATGCCTTTGTAGGGAACTTTTCAGCTTTTATGTAGTGGGAGTAGACAGCAATCCCTGGCTTTCTCTATGGCAAAGCACTTATTTCTATATTATTTTCTCTCTGAAATGGGGACAGTAATGTTTGCTCATCTCCCAGTACTGTTATGGGAGTAGATAGTACATCTTGAAGTCTATTTATGTCCTGTATGATGGAGATCATACGTGACCTGCAGACAGACAGTATTTCCTGTCCCTGAAAATGGCAGTTTATCTCTTGCTGATGTTTCTCACAGGTCTGTGCTTGGTTGGCTATGACATAAAGCACAACTGGACGGTTTAGACATACAGTACCATTATTATGAAATTTAAATTACAAAGATAGAAAACATCAAAACGTTAGGGAGAGAATTTAACATTTTTGATCAGTGTTTTCCCTCCATTTTCTTACTATTAATTTTAAACCAGAAGTGCTTCTTTCATCCTGTAGTAATCACCCATCTCCAAGAAGTGAAAATACTCTTGCAAAACTAATAAATGAGAATCTATTTGCAAAGATATTTATGCGCCTGGCACTTCAGGGTGCTCAGAGGGTAATCACAAACTGTGAGCTCTGCACTGTGTAAATTTAGAAGCGATTTTTCTAAATGTCAAGTATTTATTACATGAAAAAAAAAACCTTTGGAGTGTAGAGCAGGTCCCCAGTGATATACAGTCCATTTGGGGAAGGGCTTCTTGGATGAACAGAAATAATATTTGAGAGATGAAAAGCAAATCCTCTATTTGAAATTGCTTTGTGTGCATGGAAAGGAGCTTGAACAAAGGTAGAAGACCAGTTCAGTACTTTGTTTTGTCTCATGCATAAAACAGTGGTTTTCCAAACCTTTAGAACCTTTATACAAATCTGTCTTTTCTCATCCTATAGCACTTCTACCACCTCTGCTTCTCCTTACCCTCATAACAGCTCCAGCAGGCTCCTTTCAGACCACAGAATGCAGAATTTATTCATGTAGGATTTTACCCACATAATGCCTTACCTTAAATGTCAACATATCTCTAAGTGTGAAGCAACTCCCCAGCTGGAGGCTGAGGATATGGAATACAAGAGACACTGATCTATTGTGAGAAGTCTGATGACTGTTGTTTTGCATGGAAATATGAGAACCATCAGAAGCAAGGGAAGGAAAAATTGAAGGTGGCCTTACAACGACATCAGCCAGCTCCCTCAGCACTCAGTAGCACATCCTCTTGGGGCTCAGGGGTTTATGTATGTCCAGTTTGTTTAACTGTTCTCTGACCTGAATCTCTTCCACCAAGGTACAACTTTCTTGCTCCAATCTTTCACGCTGGTCTCTGAGGATTCCTGAATTTTGTCTTTTCTTTTCCTCAAGGCTGAGGTGACACCTCAGCACTGTCCATGCCCTGCATCACCAGAACACCTGCCCCATTCAGCAGCATGTGCACATTTTCAATAGTCTTCCTTTTGCCCCTTATGTATTTATGGAAGCTTTTCTCGTTGCTCTTGACATTCCTTGCCAGAGTAAATTCTGGGTGGCTTTGACTCTTTCCTAACCATGTCTGCTCAAAAGGCATCTCTACATTTATTGCAGGTTACCTGACTCTAATTCTACTTTTTGCATACTTCATTTTGAGGTCTGAATTTTCCCAGGAACTCCTTAACAATCCATACTTTTGCATGACTTTAGGAGGGATTGTTCTTAAGCATAAAGAAAGTGATTGTTGAATATCAACCAGCTTTACTGGACCTCTCTTGCCTTTAGGCTTTTATTCCAGAGGACTCTTTTAAGTGGATCCCAGAAGAAACCAAAGTCTTCTGTCCTAAAGGGCGGGGTTGGGATCTTTGCCCTGCTGTCTCCTCTCAGGATACTTAACTTCACCATCTCTTGGTCACTGCAGTCAAGGCAGCCTTTGACTCTCACATGCTCAGGGAGCCTTTCCTTCTTTATAAGTGTGAGGTCCAATGGGGCACCTCTCCCTACTGGCTCCTCTGTCACTGGGTCTGGATGTTTTCATCAATGCTCTCCAGGAACCTCCAAGGCTGTGCTCTTCCTGCAGCAGATATTGGTATGGTTACATTCTGCTGTGAGGACTAAAGCCAGAGAATGGGAGGCTGTGAAAGGCCTCATATACTTGTTTTTCCTGATCAGAATAGACACCCTCTACATCAGGCACCTCCTTCTCCATGGAGGTGCCTGATACCTTGGGCTGGGGCTGCTCCATCTGTCATTCCACAGCAGCCTGCCCTGTTCCATGGCTGGGGGAGGTGGGACAGTCCATCCATGGTGGTTAATCATTCCCTGTCAGCCCATGTGGGGAGCATTTGCAGTGCTTGTTCATCTGATGACAGTAAGTCAAGGTCTGTGGACAGAAGTCCTATGTTTCATTAGTCCATCTACTCAAGTTGGGGGGAAAATGGCAAACTTGCATCTGAAAGCATTTCTTCATGTTTGAAAGAGATGCTGTGAAGTTCAAAGCAATTGCTCCAAATTCAGTTAGGTACATAGGAGATCTACTACATACAGGAGAAAAGGCATATAGAGAATTACGGGTTAAAGAACAGAAAAGCTGAAAACATATCTTGCAAAGGACAGAGAGAGACAAGAAATTTACATCCTATAAGGAAAATTAAGAGGTTAGAGGTGGGTATATCAGCTGCATGACTACACAGAAAAAAAATGAAAAACACCAAAAAAAGAAAAAAAAACCCCCCCAAAAAAACAAACAAAAAACCCACAACAAACCCTAGAAACCATAAGAATGAAAATGCTGGTTAGACGTAAAGATATTTTTTGGGACACTTTATGTCCTCGTTTCCCATGGGAATATAGTTCATTTTCTCCCTAGTATCTGGTACAGTGCAGTGTTTTGGATGCAGGATGAGAATAAATTTGATAACACACTGATGTTTTGTTTGCTGAGCAATGCTTGCACTGAGCCAAGGACTTTCCAGTGTCTCCTGCTCTGAGAGGTAGCTGGAACAGAGAAGAGCCAAGACAACTGATGAAACTGGCCAAAGGGATATTCCACACCACAGTACCTCATGCTCAGGATATGACCTGGAGGCAGTTGACCTAGAGGGGCAGAGCTCAGCTGAGGGATGGGCTGGGTGTCAGTCAGCAGGTGGTGAGAAATTATATTGCACATCACTTTTTTTCTCCTGGGTTTTATTCCTCTATATTTTTCTTTTTCTAATCTTCCTTCTCACTGTAATTATTACTAGGAGTAGTCGTAATTCTTTATACATTATATATTATTAGACTGTTCTTATCTCAGTTCCTGGGTTTTATTTTATCTGATTCTTCTCATCCCTGTAGGGGTAAGGGAGCAGGGAGCAAGCAAGTGGCTCTGTGGCATTTACTTACCAGCTGAGCTTAAACCGTGACACCATATTAGACTGAGAACTGCCCATTATCATGCTGAAAAGCCTTAGAGGAAAAGGAAAAGGAAAAGGAAAAGGAAAAGGAAAAGGAAAAGGAAAAGGAAAAGGAAAAGGAAAAGGAAAAGGAAAAGGAAAAGGAAAAGACCCACAGAAAACACCACCCAAGTTTAAAAGGACAGTGAAAGGAACTACTAGACTTTGACAGAAGTCATGTCTGAATGGGAAACTCAGGAAAATCTGGCAGTTGAAAAGTAGATCTCTAATGATATGGATCAAATACCTGTTCAAGTGCCAAGCTGCTAATAAAAAACACTTTCAGGCACATCCAAACCATGATGTCTGCCAGAAATTCAGTAGAGCTTCAAGTGAGATAGTCAAGAAGTAGAAGGATTAGTCAGCAAAAATAAGAAAAAACTTAGATGAATGCAGCTCATTAAGGAAAAGGTGAAGGAGCCCCCTGAGACAGATGAAGAATAATCTCAAACTGAAAAGGTTTTGAAACAAATCAATACATTGACAGGTAAGAAGAAGGCAGAATGGCAACCATCAAGCAGCTCTGCAGCAACTCAGCATGAAGCTGCTAATTTGTGAACTGCAATGCATCTGGTGTCAGAGGAACAGACAATGGTTGGTATAACTTCAGACTCTCAAAAATGCTGAAATCTAGGGAGCAATAATGCTAGTGGTTTTACTTGGAAAGATCAGGAGGAACTGGGAGAGCAGCTGTGCTGGGTAGGATTCCACACACGTTTTTTCCCAGGGAAGTCACGTTTCATGGATGTGGTGGAGACATCTGTAGGATTGTACAAGCTTTGTGCATAAGGGTGCTGCAGATGGAAGATTTTGTAAAAAAAATTTGTGTAACTTCAGATTTCTAAGAGATACAAAGGTCATGTTCTCACAGTTTTAAGCTATAGGGCAGGAAATGACAGAAATAATGGAGAGCCTTAACTGTGGAAGGAAACTGCCAGTGGCCTGCCACAAGTATTTGTACATTGGAATTAACCATTCAATATGTTCCCCAGGGACCTAGCCAAGGCTGTCCAGCAGATTGACAAAAGAAAAAAAGGCAATCAATGTTAATGCTGAGCTCAAAGATGCAGAAGGGTATTGTGTTCCTAGATAACTGGGTGATCAAACGGGGAATGAAAATTTAACATCAGTGATGGCAAAGTAGGGGGGAAAATAACTCATAGCTGTTTGTCCTTAGAAACAGATCTTTGGATATCACTTTGGATAACATTCTGAAAACATCAGCCCAGTACAGATCAGTGATCAAAAAAGTAGCTAGGATATTTTTACTTACTTTGAGCACAAAACAGGAGTTCTCATTATGTCACTCTGTACTGCTCCAATGCACATGTTTTGAAGATCACATGTTCTTAGTCACCTTGTTTTAAATAGATCACAGCAGAACTAGAATGAGAAGTAGAGTGATGAGAATTATTATGGTTACAGGATGGCTTCGTGATGAGAGGCACTATAGATGTTGAAACATGAAAATGTGCTGGAGGAGAGCGAGTAGAGAATCATAGACTCACAGAATGTTTTGGGTTGGAAGGGACCTTAAAGACCATCTAGTTCCAACCTCCCTGCTGTGGGTAGGGACTCTTTTCACTAGACCATGTGCCCAGAGCCCCATCCAACCTGTGCTTGAACACTGTCAGGGAACAGAAATCTGTCAAATGAGGGATAATATGGAGGGGTTGAGCACAGGATGATTTTTTTACCAGGTTTCATAACACAAGAACTCTTGGAAAGTCAACAAAATGATCAGACAACAAAGATAAAATAATCAAAAGGCAATGTTCTTCCCTGGTATACTGTCACATTATGAAATACACTCTGTTAGAAACTAAAAATACAAAACTATTCAAATCAAGTCAGACAACTTCATCAATGGTCTGGATAAAGCCACTGGCTCAAAAAGCCCTTGATTTTCTCTTTACTTTAAAATAAAGGCTGTTCCAGGAATTGGAGCCCTGTTTCTTGTGCCCTTTTTCCCAAAAAGCTCTGTAGGAGGCCAGGCAGATCACTGGCCTGACCCAAAATGGCTTTTCTTATGTTGTTGTAGAGCTCCGGCCTTTACTTCCCCACCATCTGCCAGGCCACCACTTTCTATGGATCCTTTTTATGACTGGTCAGTATAATTTGATACGATGAAGCTAAGTTTTCTGTAAGTAGTGATCCTTCCCTGCACAGCCTTGGTGAGACCCTCTGCAATGCCATGTCCAGTTCTGGGCTCTACAAGAGAGAGATGGATGTACTGGAACAAGCTGAGCCAAGGGCCATGAGGACAAGGAGGAGCTTGGAGTACCTGAAATACAAGTAGAGGAGGCTGAAAGAGCTGTGACTCTTTGGCCTGGAGAACAGGAGGCTCAGGGGGATCACATCAATTTACATCACATAAATACCTGGTGGCAGGAATGCCAAAGACAAAGCCAGGCTCTCCTCAGTGGTGTCCAGGAGAAGAGCTAGAGGCAATGGGCACGAAACAAAAAGCAAGAAATTCTGTTAACATTTAAGAAAAAGCTTTTTCATTTTGAGAGTAACTGAATACTGAACAGGATTTGGCCATGATAGAAGCATACCTTATCACTGCAAGAATTTACCACTTCAGACCCCATCTAGGTCACAGTCCAGTATTTTTTAGCCTAAAGGATCAGGGAAAGTACTTTGTGTGGTACAGAAACACACTTCTACTGTCACCCAGCTGTAGAGCACTAAGAGCTAAGAGGAAAAGTCAGGCAGCAAACCTGTCATGCACTCCAGCAGGCAACATCAAACAAGAACTGCTGGAGCTGAAAGTATGTTTGCAATTAACATCTTTAATTTGCAAAATTACCTTTAAAAATATGATTGTAATGGTTTACAGTAGGTGCGAGCCAAGTTATGTTTGCCGTATTTAAACAACAGCTAGAGCTGGGAATGGAAAAGTGGTCTGCACATGGAGCACTTCAGACAGCAAAACCTCCCCATATTACTCACTTTTCTATGTATTATAAAGCTGGTTGTATAAAAGGACAGAGATCCTCTAGCTCATACATTTCTTGGACACCCATAGACTCTATAAGGTGTCTGAAGTTGGGAAATCTGGGCTTTATACCCTCCCCTCAATGTGGAAAATATGGGATTTGAATCTGGGTCATTCTCAGATCTTGTATGTGGCTTCCACCCCACTGCCAGGTACAGAGACACGCACCCCCATCTTAATTTCTTCAGAATCTTGACTGAGTCTGGCCCCAGTGGAGTTCACTATCTTCACAGCAGCCCTGGGGGTGCTGTGCTTGGATGTGTGACTGAAACAGTGTTGATGGTGCACTGATGTTTTCACTGAACAGTGCTTGCAAGGCATCAAGGCTTTCTCTTTGTTTCCCATCAATAAGTCTGGCTGAGGGTAGGAAAGACACTGGGAAGGAACACAGTTGGGACAAATCGCCTGAATTGGCCAGCAGGATATTCCATACCATACAATGTCATGTTCAATCAGCTCAATCATGAGCAATAAAGGAAAGTAAAGGAAGACGAAGGCTTCCAAGGTGGTGATTGTTCAGACACCAGCTGGGCCTCCATCTGGCTGTGGGACATTGTGTGATTACTTTTATTTTTCCTGGAGTCTTCCCCCACTTTTTTCTCCACCTATTAATCTCCACTCACCAATTTTCTTTGTTTTTTTTCCTTTTTTGTCTCCCATCTCACTGGAAGTGACAAGGAGAACCAAGCATTTCTGTAGGCAAGTGCCTTGGCTGCTGGCCGAGTTCAACCCACCACACTTCTTCATCCTGAAAATGTATTTATATGCTGTCTGTCAAGTCTGAGACATCTTCCTGTCTCGCTGACATTAACAGAGAATAACTGCAGGGCAGTTCTTGGAGAAAGCAGCACGTCTGCCTTTGCAGCCATACCATCCACCCTGTGCCACTCACTGCAGGCAAGGAGCCACAGCCAGAAGGAAGGCTCCCTGCAGGCTCCCCTTGCAGTTCTCATCACCCACCACAGGGAGACAGCTGCAATACATCTCTGGAAAAGAAACCGGCCCAAAATGTCAGGCTGAGAGCTTTGTAGGGAAACTATGACACACCACTGTGCAGACATGTGGCTGTGCTGGACTTGCCCCTTCCAGAAGCAATGATTTTGGTTGCTGTGGACAGAAGCCCACAAGGAACTTTTCCCTCTGGCAAGCTGGTGGGCCTAGGGAATGGCTTTGGCATGGGTCGGGAGGGGCCCTGTTAGCCAGAGCACTGCTGCCTGTAGTGTAGAAGGAGGGAATGTGGAATGAACACAGAACGTGGAATGTCTGACATGCTGTGGACAGGAAAGAAGTCCTATGGCTAAGGTAACTCTACACTGCCGGGGACACCGATTTTTCTGTGTTTGTGCTATAGCTTTTCTGGCTGAAGCTGAGAATTCCACTTGAATTGTGCTTTACATAATGTGTGAACTTCATTTTGCGGGGACTTAATCTGCAGTCTAGACTAGGAAAACACCTGGACTTGAAATCAGTAAGTGCCTTAAAAGTACACAGTGCTAAACACCTTCCCAGTGGACCCCTGAGACTGGCTTCCACTTCTGATCTTGACTGCTGTGTTCCATGGCCCTACGTTTCAAACAGGGCTCACAATATCTCACCCCCTACAGGGGTGTTGCAAGAGACCATTAAAAACTGCGGAGAGTATTCTGGAGGAAATTAAAAATTCAGACTCTTGAAAGCAGATAAACTCAGGAAACACAAATGCAGGAGATCTGACATGCTCTAGCAGTGAGCAGTAGTGGTTCCTGAAGTGCTGTTGGGTGTGTGCAATAAAACAAAGACTTGCAGCTCAAATCCTCTGGATTATGCATGAGCATGAAGAGCCCAAATGAAGACTGAAGATAATTTTGTTTTTGGCACTTCCTAGCTCTGCATGTGTGACTGCACTTAAGTAACAGTCTCTTAGAGTAGGATATTCTACGTAAATTACTTACAAATTTTTGGCAATATCCAGGCCTCCCTTCCCCTGTGGAAGGATTTTTAAATTAAAATTTCTAATGCTTGTTAGGGCACCAGCAAAATTCTATATCAAGCCACTCAACTGTTCATCCTCTCCAAACATGGGAATTTATATCTGGATGCCATCCCTTCCAGCAGTTGGCATAAGCAAGTCGTGGCCAGGAGCAGGTCCCTCCCAACACCAGGAGCAGGTCTCTCCCAACACCAGGTGTGCTCCAGCAGGACATGCTCTCCACACAGCACTGGGTCCTTGGTGGCTGCCCTGGGATGTCAGCCACAGGTGTCTCCATGCTCCATGGGTACCTAAAGGTGATGAGAGCTTACCTTAGAGGATATGTTTAAATGACTGACTAAAGGGCAAACAGCAGTCTCAAGTGCCCAGTAACCCACTCACATGTGGGACCTTGCACCTGCAGACAGGACTTTGAATCTGAGCCCTGCAAGTGCTCTAATCCCAGCTGCTGGGCCTGCACTGCTGGGATTTGCCCAGACCCAAACTGGGAAGTTTCCCAGCAGGCTGGGACGAGTGGTTTCCTATCAGCAGTTTCCTGAACGTTCCTCAGATGCTTTTGTGGCTTTGCCCAGGCCCTGTCAGTCTGTGGGGCAGCGCCTGCAGCCTGAGGCCCAGCAAGGCCACCCCCAGCACCATGATGGACGTGATCCACCATGCCCTCAGCAGGCTTCAGCCAAAATCCTGAGCAATTTCACCTCACAGCTGAACATTCAGAGCCTCAGAGCAGGTTTGTAGGTATTTCCTCCATGCGCTTAAAAAATGCAGATGCTCCCAACCAGCACAGTGTGGCTTCAGTGAAAGCAGAAGATTCATTTACTGATGTAACAACTGAAAAGAGATGTCACAGGCAGGGGAAGAGAGAAGGGACAGAACTGTGAGTTCCCTGTGAGCCAGGTAAGTGTGTTCAACAATGAAATATTAGAGAGAGGGAGGGAGGGAGGGAGGGAAAGGTATATTTGCTGTGTACTAAAACAGACCGACTGGATGGCAGAACTGCATTAGCTACAGGCTCCCAGGGGCTTGGAATATGGAGTCTCTGCTAACAGTTTCCGTGGTTTTGCAAGATTATTTAAAAAAAAAAAGGAAAACAAGTTTCTGGCTACATGAAGAAAACAAACTAAATATGAGGCTTCTCAGTCATCTGGAGGATTCTGATTGTTTACTGTGGGAACAGCTCACATATTTGGAGGCACTCCCTGTGTAAGCTCATGGAGCAGCTTCGTGGGGCTCACTGGGGGCAGGACAAGAGCCTGGCCATGGATAGGGGCTGCCCCACTTGGAGCAGCTGCTGCCTGCAGTTATTAGGATGTGGAATACAGTTCTGAGGTCAGCTGCTGGCTCAGCACTAAGCAGCTTTCAGTAATTATATACGAGCATAAGGCTGGGGCTCCTAGATCAAACCCTGAGAAGTTTACACAGCCACTGTCCACTCTCATTTCCACCATGAGGGTGCTCTTGCTCTCACAGTGGTGCAGGTTTTTGAGGTTTCCTGCAATTTTCTTATTCCCTTAGCAACTAGGTTTATTTATTTTTATTTATTTTTCTATTTATTCCCAGGACTGAGAGCTCTGCCACATACTTCTCTGTGTTCTGAGTAACCCTAAACACTGAAGAGCCAGGAATAACTCCTTTGCTGCAGTCAGTGCTTGATACAGGCACTTCTTTTATCTACTGAATGAAATAATCAAAGACAAGAAAAAACACTGAGCCAGGTAGGTGGTGGCAGAATGGAAACAATATTTGAAAGACTATCACAGCTCCAGAGGTGCATTTCAAAAACACACTGTGCTGTGGGTCTCTGCCCACAGTCACCAAGGGTGCCCACCATCTCCTACCCATAGACTGCCAGATGCCACCAGCCAGGGCTCTGACATTGCTTTAGGGACAATGAATTATATTTTGCATTGGCTCAACTTTTTCAATAACTACATCCAGAGAAAGACTGAAGTGGCCTGCAACAGCCAGGACATCAGCCCCTTATTCCACTTGTCCTGAAAGATTGCTGACACTCATGTCTATAAAGTGCTCAAAATTAGAGCAGAGCTGTTATTATCACTGAAAATACTTCCCATGGAAGCCCATTTGTGCTTTTTTAAATCAGTCTGGGTGTTGAAAGGTAGTAGAAAACCTGGTGTCTGTAATCTCTGCAACATGAAAAAGGCTGGGTTCACTCTCAGTTTCTAGTGAGACGACCCTACCACCACATGGTGGACCAGGTTGTCTCTGTTCTGCTTTGCTGAGGCAAAAGCTGTGGCTAAGGCTTGGGTCCAGGCACTCTCCTCAGTGTCACTTCTGTCCCTTTTTACATGAAGGGATTCACCAGAACAAATGCTAGACCAGCTGCAGGACTTTTCTCTTGGGAAGCACATAAAGGACCTGTGTGTTAGAGCTAGAGAGGGTTTCAGCACACCCCAAGCAAAAAGCAGCCTCCTACTGCCCCCACCCCCTCTCCAATACCCTACACTACATCCAGTTAGTCACATGCCTGAGCAAAGGTAAGGATAAGGATGGAAAAGGAGTAAATTGTTTTCATCCCTATCAGACAGAGGTAAATTTTTCTTAGGGATCAGTTCCAAATATCTAGCACATCTGTACAACATGGAAGTTCTAACCTTACCCTGAATGCTATTATATTAACTGAAAAATTACAGTTTGCAGTTCCTCATTCCAGAAAATATCTATCTCAGTAAAAGCTTACAGGAAGAAGGCTTTGCAGAAGTAATGCAGAACACAGTAGCTACTTCCATGGGGCTCTGCTGTGGGTCTTTACTGTGTTTAAATTTGAGAAGTATGTTGCTCTGCAGAAGAAAACTTAAGTGTTCAGAGAGGACATCAACTTCTACTACTGCCTCTTGAAAGACAATGTCAAGGCAGAGTGGAACATCCTTGTTCCCATTCTGCTGCCTTTACACTGATGTTCAGCAGACCACACCAAGCATGGTGGCTCTCCTGTTCTAAAAGGAGTTTAAATACTGGAATTGCCAGCAAATGGGCAAGTTAGTCTCTCCTAACCCCCACTCCAGCCAAAGCCTATATGTAGCTGCTGTAATACCAACAAGCCTTTGGGAACTAGTTTTTCCTGGAAAAATAAGTTAATGCACCAAGTCAGTTGTTAACTTTGCAAGGTGCTGTCTGAGATAAGGGCTCACATGAACTATTTCTCTGCTACAAAGTACTATGTCTTAAAGCCAAGTTTTCAGGTACTTCAGGCATTCTGACACTTAGTAACTGCATTAACTAGTATATGGAAGCAAGATTAATATTTATTAGCTTGAAGTATCATATTTTATTCAAGTGATATCATAATACATTATGCATCTGCCAGTTATAATCCATTTTAATTGGTTCCAAAACCTAAGCAGTAAATAAGTAAGACAGTTTATCTAGTTAAACTGAAAAAACAGCATTCCACACAGCCAGTACTAGAGATGTCAACCGTATAGTAATTCCAGCATTATGTTGTTATGGCTTTCCAGAAAGTCATGAAGTTAACAAATTAGAACACATCAAGAGCCATTTTCCAAAGATTTATTGAAGTAGCGACAGGTTGCTCATACTGTGCTGGAAAAAGCAGTTTTATTGAATTCAGATACTTAAAAACAGTATTGCAGCACAAGATATTGCTATTTGTAAACTAGACTCCATTGTAAACTCTAATCCTTCAGGGAGAGTCAGTTTGCAAGATCTAAGACCTATTTCCTAGCATAATCATCTTGCGCTCATGGAAAAACTGCAGAAAGGCACTTGAAAGCTGTTTCTTCCTTTAAGACATGGACTTTTTCAATCTTGCTGGTAAGAATTTCTCCTTTAGTAAGTATGCATCTTCATTTCAGCTTTACTCCAAGTCATCATGATGCTGGGAAGTTTCATTAATAACCTAATGAAAAACAGAAACACTTGCATTAAGTTTTAATAGGAAGATTTTTGTGGGTTTTTTAAGAGTTTGAAATGGAACATCCACTTCCAAAATGTGAACAAGTGGGTATCAGCTCTCACTTATGAGAAATTCTAGTTTGTAATCAGCATACAGAAACCACTAAAGTTTTATTTACTTACAACAACAGCATCTTATCCTAAGCGAGTAGTGAAGTATCTCTGTCACATGTTTTCCTAAGGAAATCTATTGAGAATTTGGTATCTCAGCTGAACTTAAATACTCAATACACAGGTAACAGTCACCAACTTAAAGTTTTACTATCAGATGAATTTTGATTTTTTTTTTCCTAGAGAAACCTGTTTGCAATACCTCTATGTTCACACAGCTTGGAATGCCAGTTGCTGTTCTACTCAATACTTATTACCACATACAAGCTGAAGTAAGCAGTAGGCAAACTTAAGAATTTAAGGTTACCAGGTGTGATAGAAATAAAATTAAAATTACCACCAACCTGTCCATCTCTAGTTTCGACGGTCTTAATTAGAAGGGTTCTCTTTGAGTGAGTGTCAACCATTGGCTGAGACTCAATGTTGGTTTCTGCAGAAGAAGAGGTATTATTACCAATAGTCTAGATGAAGTGCCTCCTCAAAGAAATGAGGTGTAACAGATTTTAGTGTCTACTTTCAGAATCCCAATTTAGTATACAAAGAAGTCTCCTGCTCTGAATAAGCCAGGTCTACATTTTTCTCTGTGCCCCTTAAAGCACTTTCAGCAGGTATCCAAACTAATTACTTGCTATGTACCAATATTTAAAAATACGTGTCCAGGAACAAAAGAGCTGCTACCATCCAAGGTTAAGTAGTTGCAAAGTTTGATCCAAGAAGAGTATTCACAACCAACTGCACTTGTACAAGTTAAAAAAACCAGCATAAAAGGAACTTTCCAGAGTAGTTGCAAAGTTTGATCCAAGAAGAGTATTCACAACCAACTGCACTTATACAAGTTAAAACCAGCATAAAAGGAACTATCCAGAACCCTCATGCTAATGATAGAGCAACTGCCTAAACTGAAATAGCAGAAACAGCTTACCTCTCAGGTTCAAAGCAGCAAAGGTTGGAATAGGCATGTTAATCCTGAAGGAAAAAAGAAATTGTTAAAATCAGAAAATCAGATATGGGTATAAAGTATCTTCTAGTAATTTCTGGCATTAGGAAAGTGTTTGCATGTGATTACCTGCTCTCTTCACCCTCCAGCAGTTTTCTGTAGGTGGCAATTTCAATATCAAGAGCCATCTTTACATTCAGCAGGTCCTGGTACTCGCGGAGATGGCGAGCCATTTCTTCCTTCATGTTCTGAATCTCATCCTGCAGACGCCCAATAGTGTCTTGGTAGTTAGCAGCTTCAACAGCAAAATTCTCCTCCATTTCACGCATCTGGCGCTCCAGGGACTCATTCTGGAAGAGAACAGTGAAATCAAGCACTGCTGCAGTTCAGCGGCTCTTCCCCACCATTGAGACCCTCAACATTTTAAAGAGGAAAGTTGTGTTACATTAGCATCATTTCTGAAAATGCCCAGACACATCCCAAATTTGACCTCTCCTTATCTTCCCTCTGCAAAATCAAGGATAGTTATTCTGCAGCATGATCTGAGGTGTGCCACATATTTGTTGTACCAGGTGGTAAAGCCATCCTTTACAGTAAGCCCAACACTTGCAGTTCAAGTCAGCCTGCAGGCAGCCCTTAGTAGAGATTTGCAGGTGTCCTAAACACTGTTACATCCATTTCAAGCCTGTCTTTAAAGCAGTCATGTTTTAGCAACAGCAACATTTGCACCTTTCACTGCTCCTCCAGGTTTTTTTTATAACTTTATCTGTACCTGACAGACAAGGCATGAACACTTTCACAAAGTGCTAAATAATCAGTGAATATTATAGCAAGAGAATCAATTTATTGTTTATCATTTAAGACTAATTCAGTGTATCAATCTAACCAGTGCACTGTTGTGCATACACACAAATTGAGCCCACAGCATCCTTTTCAAAAAGTATTAATATGCTGCTGAATTGCATGGCAGATTACCTGCATTCACATCCAAATTAACAATTAAGCTGCAGTGCAGTGCTTAAGGCTGCAATGAAGAAGTGCTGTCTTGTACTTACGCTTCCCTTAAGAGCATCGACTTCGCAGGTGAGAGACTGGATCTGCCTGCGGTACTCATTGGCTTCCTGCTTGGCCTGGCGCAGGGCATCGTTGTTCCTGTTAGCAGCTTCAGAGAGATCTGCAAACTGGAAAACCCCAGTCTGGTTAGCATAACACTTCAACAGAAATGGTGAAACAGACCTTCTGTGGACACAGCAGTTGAGGACAACTGAAGGTATTACAAGGGTTAGCACCTGACATGCTTAAATATTAGTATTACCCTTGAAGTGCCTCTCTATTTCTAAACGTTATATTAGAATTCATAGCAAACTTTCATACTTGTTTTTCTGCCCTGTATGTTTCCCATCTTTTCACCATTTTTTCACTAATTTCTCCAGTACTTCATCCAACATCTGCTTTCACGTTTTTTATGGACTCCTTGGTGAAAAACACTAATTTCTCCAGTACTTCATCCAACATCTGCTTTCACGTACAAGCACAGGGAAGACTCCCAGTGACCCCCCCATTACTTTGCTGCTATAGTTATGGCACAAAATGTTTTCAGTTGCACCCTTCCCAGACTAGGATTTAAAAAAAGACTTTGTGTCACAGTTATGTTCATGTCCATTAGAGAGACAGAGGGAACAGCAAGTGCTACAGCAAAGCTGTTAAACTGGAATTAGTTCCAGTGCCTGATGCATTTTACTTACTTTGGACTTGTACCACTCTTCAGCTTCCTGAAGATTCTTAGCAGCAACACTTTCATACTGTTGGCGAACATCACGCAGGGCAGCAGTAAGGTCAGGCTTAGAAACATCCATATCAATTTGGATGTGCTGTTCCTGGAGTTGGGCCTGCAATTCTCGGATTTCCTTAGAGAGAAGCAGACACTCAACATTATTGCACAAAAGCACTCAGATCATATGCAGGTGGGGACTCTGGGATAGAGCCAGCAAAGAGCTTCCTTGCTAGACATTCTGCATCTAAACACAGACCTTATTTCTCAGCTTACCTCATCATGAAGTTTCTTCAAGAAGACAATCTCCTCTTGCAAGGACTCAACTTTGCGCTCGAGATCAAGACGTGCCAGAGAGGCATTGTCAACATCCTGAACAGAGAGAAGAGCAATTAATAATCTTACAAAACTGATGTAGAGAAGTCTCTTACAGCAAGTTCAGCAGCATACAGGCTGATGCTACAGCGGAGCTTGTTGGCAAGATAATACGAAATCAAAAGCTGTAAAAAAACCTTTCTGCCACCTCCTACCTTAGCCTTCAACCTTAGAAGCATATGCATAGCATATGCACCTTTATTGTGAATTTGAAAACTATACCACATATGTTGATTACATCTTTGCTGAACTGCTGCTAAGCATGATCAAGAGCACACAGATCATAGTGAGTATAAATCCTTCAAGTACTTGAGTCAGAAGTCTGCACTAAATGCTTCTAGCTTGACTACACTGACAGAGTTGCACTTTGCCAACTTCCACTCTTTTCAGTGGGGCTTAAAAGTGCAACACATGTGCTGTCAGGCCTATCAGTGTGCTTAACTTATGGACTCCTTGGTGAAAAAGCACAGAGCCCCTTAGGTCCACAGACCATACTTTCAAAGCATACTTGTAAAGCTGGTGAGGGATGTAGAAGAACTGCAGTATTCACAATGCAGGTCAACAGATCTCCCTTGAGAAAAAGAAGGTGAGAGCATAAACACAAACTGAGCCACTCATCATTGCCTACACCCTTCGCAGCTGCTGGCAAAGGCTCCACCTTTTGCTGGACAGAGATAGTCTTAATCAACAGCAAAAATTCATTTAGAGCATAACAGTAGACACGTCACGAATGTTATAAGGAACAACTTGAATTAGTTCAAAAACATAGGGCTAAACATTGATTGGCAATTTCTTACATTTTGAATGTGTAAGGCATTTCATTTGCAAAGGGGAAGATTGTTCCTTTCACGCTAGTTACATACACAGCCACATGCTTGTGCTCACAGGGTATTAACATATCAGGTTCTCACAGCTTACTCTAAAGCTATTTTGGATTGCCCGAGGCATAAGCATTCTTAATCAGCAGCTCTCTTTATTATGGCACCTTTGAAATAAGGAGTGTTTTCTTTAGACTCCTAGAAAGCCTTTCCTTGGATCACTCCTACTCTGGGGCAAGGTCCTTGCTCCAGAAGAATTAGTTTGTTTACTTCATCCAGCAAAATATCCCCTTTATGCATCATTCCATAACTTTTCTATCAATTCCAGTTTTACACCCACAGTTCATATCAGCTCTGTTTTTCAGTTCAGGGAAAAGAATTTCCTAATTAATTTGTTCTCCTCCCCCCAAAACCTCTCATGATCATTCTGGCAGAAAATTACATGGCTATGACCCAACATGTTTACATAACTGGCCAGACATCCAAAGATTTTCCAGAGGATTTTGCAGAAATCTTCACCCTGAAGGCTATTTTTTTAAAAACAACTGAATAGCTACAGGATTTTAGGACCTTAAAATAAATTGAAAGCAATTTAAACTGAAGACATTTACAATATGTGCTATGTACTTTACTATATGCTATCACTTATGTATTCCCTATCACTAAAATTCAGTGTTTCAGTAGTTCCCAGATGTGTGGAGAACCACATAAATGAATTGGCTACTTGCAGCCTGAACAAACAAGTAGAAGTCATATATACATGCAGTTGGAGAACACATGGATTTTATCCTAGGAGATTCTTCAGTGCAAGCCACACTCTTTGCAGGGTTGAGCATCCATGTTTACTTTGGACAAACCTCATGTTAGCCAGGACCTGACCTGTTAGGCTTGTCACAGGTTCAGGACCTATTCCTTGCTGCTAGAGTAGCTGGCAAAGCTGCAGTAACTTTCTCACTGTGATGCTTGTCCTGCCCCTAAAGGAAAGTCCTCACTGAACTTTCACATGTACTTTCTGCAGTACATCCCTCAGCACATGAGTAAAATCATATCTTTGTTCAGAATAAATAAATTAAAATTCAGTACATATGAGCTGAACAGTCTCTGAAACAGGCAGCTTTTGGAAATAAAAGCTTAAGTTCAAAAGTTCATTCTTTATTTTAAAATACTGAAGTACACAACTGCTCCATCAAGTAAAAAGTGTCTTTGATGATACATCAGAGCAGCAAAACACCTGCTGAAGTGATGCAAATCTATACAACTATATAACTTTCCAGTGGAAAAATACAATGATTTAATAGAAAGCTGTGCACTGCTTTAAAATGGAAAGCACAACAGGATATTTCAGTGTCAGTGTTCTGGGAATTTAATTTCACTTTCAGAAGAACAAAACTTGCACTGAAACAGATTTAGGTTTCAAAACCGATGTTGACTTCCTCCTTGCCAGTAAGGAAAAATTAGGTATGACTGATGGTCAAATCAAGCAAACCAGCACGCACCAGTTATGCCATGAGTGGATTTAGTGTAGCTCCCACAGACAATGATTTGTATTTCTTATGCACAAGCTACCACTTAGGAGGTTAAATGGATCCAATTCTGACTCTCCTGCACGCACACATCTGCTGGAGGCTGAGCTTCTGAGTGACCCCTTTCCAAATACAGGGAATAGCGGGATGAGTGTAGGGTATGCACACCAAGCCAAGCTCACTTTAAGATTCAACTGGATTGATACAGACATGTCTAAAGCACACCAATTAATCATGAAAGATCATGTCAAAGCCAACCTTAAGTCAATTGATCCTTCAACTGAATTCAGCAATGAACCAGAGTAGATGAGATTCTCTAAAACTTAAGTTTCATAGAACTTCACACTACATTAAATTGTCTTAGCACTCAAAAAAAAACCAAAAAAAACCAACAAACCCATAAACTTAAATTAAGGCAATATCTCAGACTGTTGTTTAAAACTTCTGTCTCCAGAATGCCAGTGGAGACTGAATTCCCAGGCTCTGAATGGGAGTAGGTGTTTCAGTTTTCCCACACTATCTGTTGAACACACCTGCTGTCCTTCAAGGACTGTAAATATACTGCAGACAAAAGCCTTTCCCAGGGAAATGCTAACAATCAAGTGCTGATTTCCTGAACAGTGACTTCTGTTACTGCCTATGAAGAGCTCTGAGACAAAGTCAGCCTGTACCCAGCTGCCTGGTGATAAGGGCCGTCACTTCCAGTCTGAAAGAATGCTAGCAATGCTGTTTTACACCAGGAGTTTTAGGAAAGAGACCTTGTTTTGAGAAGGCACATTCCTAAATATCTCTTAGTCCAAACAAGGCTTAATCTAAGTTGAAAGCTGGTTTTGCACAAGTGAAAACTTGAGCTTAAGAATTTTAGAACACTGTTTGCACAGTTGTTTCTGGTTGTCATGTAGATTTACTTTGTCTGGATAACATCACAGCATCCTACAAAGACTAAACTCTAATATAACTTGTTTCCTAGGTTAACATCTTTGTTTTACAGGGGATTAAATTCCACGTTCTGAAGGACACCCAGAGGAGGCAAGCTCAAGCCTGTGACCTCGTCCCAAGGAACATACTGTCTACTTCTCGTTAGCAGACAACACCCACATAAAAAACCTTAAATTTGAAACTGTTGCCCAGTAATGCATTGACCAGTGATTCATCAAAAAGGAGTTCCGTTTTGTACAAAAACTGGCCCATAAGAGACATTTCGCTAGAAATATTCCCGCACCATTACACATTTACTAAGAATGCAGCCCACTGCGCCCTCCCCTCTGACACAAAGGGATCTATTATTTCAATCTGCTGCCACCACACTTGCCATAATGCCTGTATCTGCATTCCACGGTGAATCCCATAGAAACCATTAATACCCTTCAGCCAAGCGAGCAGATGGCCCCCTTTCACTTTTATTGGATCGGAAAGTGATTCCACGTTGGGACGGTTTTTGTAAAACGGGCTAGACTTGGATAAAGCTGGACAATAGTTTACCTCCCCTCCCCTCAGACTGCAGCATCCCCCTAAAGAAAACACGGAGGGCTTGCGTGAGAACTGACGGAACCTCTTTGTGCAAGGAAAGCAAACTCCTGCACTCCCACCCTCCGCCCCAGGGACAGCCACCACCTCCTCGGGCCCCTCCCTGCTCCACCACCGCTAACCTGTCTGAAGGACTGCAGGGTGCTCTCGGCCTCCTCCCTCTGAAGCATCTCCTCTTGCAGCCTGGAAGGGGCAAGACGGCGGTGAGGAAGGAGCGGGGGTCCCCCAAATCCCCCCGCCCAGCCTCCGGCCCGCCCGGTACCGCTCGGGATGCTCAGGGGCTGCCTCCGCGCCAGGGGACAGGGCGGCGGGGCGGCAGCGGGATGCGGCGGCAGCCCGAACCCATCCTTCCCCAGGCACACTCACTTCTCCCGCAGCCGCATGATGTCGTCGGCGAGGTTGTCCCGCTCCACTTCCACGCGTGCCTTGTCGTTGGTGAGCTGGTCCACCTGTCGCCGCAGCTCCCGCATCTCCTCCTCGTACAGGTCGCCCAAGCGGGACGTGCCCTTGCCCTTGAGCTGCTCCAGCTCGGCCAGCAAGATCTTGTTTTGCTGCTCCAGAAAGCGCACCTTGTCGATGTAGTTGGCGAAGCGGTCATTAAGCTCCTGCAGCTCAACCTTCTCGTTGGTGCGGTTCGCCTTGAACTCCGTGTTGATGGCGTCGGCCAGGGAGAAGTCCACGGAGTCGTGGAGCCGCATGGGCGGCATGCTGCTCCGCAGCCGCACCGACGTGGTCTTGCTGGCGTACATGCCGCCGGGCGAGGCGGACACGTACCGGGCGCTGCTGGGCCGCAGGGCGCTGCCCAGCGAGTACCGGCTGCTGGACGTGATGTAGCGGGTGCCGGTGCTGGGCCGGCTGCCCCCGCCGAACATGCGCCGGTACGAGGAGTTTTTCGTGCTGATGCTCATAGCGGCGGCAGCGCGGGCTTTGTAATCCGGGAGCGGAGCGGGACGGCCGGGGTGTGCGGCGAAGAAGGGCGGTGGTTGCGGCCAGGGCTCCTTCTTATGGGCGCCGCGAACCCGCCCCGCCGGGCCCGCCCCGCTCCGCCCCGCCCGCGGGGAAGGGGCGGCGGCCGCGGACACAAAGGCGAGCGGGGCAGCTCAGCGGAGGGTGGGCGGTGGTCTGTGCCGTGACTGAGTTCCCCGGAGGCTGGCAGGTTTCCGCCGGAGCTGCGGGACGTGGCAGGGCGGTGTCTCACACGGGGCGCGGGGATCCCCGGCACGGCGCGCCCGGGCAGGACGGGCTGACAGTAGCGGCATCTTCGGCGTCGCGGAAATGGGCGCTGGGTTTCCCCCTCTCAATCTCGTTGTCCCACTCCAGAGTGAGCGCGGTGGCTCTAAGAAGGGGTTGGCAAGTTTAATGTCACAGGCCTGGCAAAATACTCCGAATAAACTATTAAGACCCCTCTATAGGTATGATGTATATTTATCTATATGTCTTTCTAAGAAGCTTTCCTTTCCTTTTGAGCTTTCTGAAAGAGTAAGATCAGGGAAAAATTATGCTAACTATTCACAAAGGGCTGCCAAGTGTTCAAAATAAACAGCCAGAAAAATAATGTATGTGTTTTCTTTAGCTGCCTCCCATGATAGCACTCTCAGCTCCTATGATTAAGACATGAACTTTATAGGTTAAATATGCTTTCCTTGTACCTGGCTAAGCAGTTACATGCCTAAGGCTTAATTCTGCCATTATTGTAACAGTGATCCCAGGAATAGTTTAGGGGGGTTTTTTGTGTGTACAGTACATTATTGAAATTGCTGCATTCAGGATCTTGCTCCTGGAAAATACCTAGGATAGTAGCAGGCTTGATTTTAACAAAGGATTGCTTCTCCACTGTTGTACCCAACAGACTTTGCTATAATTTGGTAGGTGTATGGTCAGAGTCTTAGGAGGGCAGCCAGAAAAATGATAATTGTTCATTAACTGTGACCTGGAAATACGTGTGTAAAATAAAAGGCCAGACAAAACTCCCAGTGTTTTCAGAGCAATTTCACTATCAAAATGGGACTACTAGCAATGGAAAAGAGTGATGTAGGTAGTACAGAGCAATAGCAATGACATAACAGAGAAAAACTTTGAGTAGCAGCAGATTGTTTTAACATGAATGCAGAGGTTGCTTAAGGAAGATGACAGAAGCTCTGACATTTAGATAACTTTAAACTTGAGTGGCCAAAGCACGACTCACATTCTGAAATTCTGCACTGATGCATCAGGTAAGGGACATCTTTTTTCTCTCTGCTATGGGAAGTGAGTGATACATTGTAGACATATTATCTGTAATGCATTGCTTCAGCACTTAGGGGATGCAAAACTACCATTGATTTTTCATTCTTTTTAGCTTGCAGTCCTGCAGGAATAAATATCTTCACTGGAAGTTCTGATAAACCTGAACATGAACAGTGGGTAGAGAAAAAGGTAATCTTCACACCCCAATTCACACTAGTCAACTATTGTACTTCAGGTAATGTACTTTACAAGGAAGAATGTGAACCTATGTATTTTATTAAAGATATAGTTTTTTTGAAGGAAATTCTGCTTTGCTTTCATTTTGTTGGCAACCAGAAATGTAGGAATGCAGTTTGTATCTAAATGTAAGTCCTTGAGGTTTTAATTTCTTTTGTTCACTGAAGCTTAGTCCAAGGAAGCTGACAAGGTTGAGCTACTGAAGTGCTTTCAGTGTAAGTGCCAGGCTACAGCTTATTCCATTCACCCACTGAATAAGAGGCAGAGGTCACACAGCATTCCTGAGGCTAAGGGTTCCCAAAGCCCAGCCTGGACGCTGTTGCACTGCCCAGCCCTCTCAGAGCTCTATTTAAGCCATCAAGTATGAGCTCTAAGCCTTTGAGAGCCCTGGCACAGAAGTACATACCCGTTCTGTGAGTGGGCAAAAAGCAAAACAGCACATAACCAACAATTGCACAGATTAAAGATGCTGTACTCAGAAATACTGATAGCTTTGGTAGACCTTTGTTTTTTTAAAGGTGTGTTGGTGCCCCATCTGCTCTTCCTAATAGAGCACAACTTACACGTCACAAAATCTTCAATGGCACACATATGCAAGAATCCTCCTCATTCAGAAAATGCTTTGCCCCTAAAATCCAAGGTATTTGTTTTAGTAAATATGACCCACCCACTTCATGTTTCAAGTGTAATTTCCATATGTTTATGTCACTGCTGCCATATGTGCTCTTGGCCACCTGCTTTATTTCTGTGTCTCACTATGAAATGTTCAGATATTGTTGGCTGTTGGAACTACAGTAAACCTTTAAGTGCCTTTTGCTTGTTGGCACTTACACAGATGCACAAATGGAATAAGCTGTAAGTTTCTTGTAAGCTGCAATAAATTAAACACACATTTGCATCACAAACCCCCAAGGGGATGAAAACATGTCCCTTGAAATTCAAAAAGATCTCTGCCGTCCTTCTCAGAAGAGACTCTGTCTCAGTGTAGCCATAAACATCATGCTGTAAGTTTCTTGTAAGCTGCAATAAATTAAACGCACATTTGCATCACAAACCCCCAAGGGGGATGAAAACATGTCCCTTGAAATGCAGAAAGATCTCTACTGTCCTTCTCAGAAGAGATTCTGTCTCAGTGTAGCCATAAACATCACGGACAGTGTATTTTGAATGGAAATGAAATCACAGTAATGTCTAGTTAAATGGAAAACGCTATGGGACTCTCAGAGATGGCGGCTGATGGAGATCTTGACCACTTCTGACATGAAGAACAGACAGCTAAGAGCATCACTCAGCACCACGTTGGGGATTATTCATAAACTACTGGTTGTCATCTGTGCTGTTTACTGCAATGCCTTCCCTTGCAATTCCAGTGTGCAGTCATGCACTGCCTGATCAGCTCACAACAGAAGTACACTGTTGTGTACTACACTGTACTACCTCTACAGAAGTAGATCAGAGGTAATGGCACTCTTGAAAAAACAAACAGGTATATTTATCACAAGAGTTTCACTTCAGACTGAAATTTTCTTTTATGCCTTTTTTTGTGGCCTTTTTTTCCCCAGATAATTATGTATGGGTTTACTGCCAAGAATGAAATACAGAATCAAGTCCTAGAAATTTAGCAAAAAGCCTCCTGTATTGTGTGTAACTTTGATTAATGGGGAAAGTGTATATGCATAGAGAGAAGGTACGGATGCCTGAATGGCTTTATACTACATATCGGTTGTACTAAAAATTAATACGTCCATATAACAGAATTTCTATTATTTACTTGCAAAAATATCTGTTGGTCTTAAAACATCATTGAAAAGACTGGCATTCACTTATCTTTTTTATTTTTTAAATTTACCATTTAATTTAAACAGTAAGAAATGAGAGCAATTTAGTCCAAATATTGAATGTGCTTTCCATTTACATAAACCTGGACTAAACAGATGTGAATGCTTTTCTTAATCAGATTTATGGCCTTTTTCTAAAGTTTCTGCTTACAGGAGCTGTAGAAAGACACATAAAGATTAAATACCCATGAAAAAACATCCTGCCATGCAAATACAATAATTCTGTGTCAGTACCATACAGCAACCATAAGCCCAGGCATGCATGGGGCTGTAGAGCCATTCCTTCACACATCCCCTGCACCATGACTATTACACAAACTCTGGGCAATAGGGACACATGTTAATATGAGGAAATAAAAGAGCCTTAACACTCTACAGACTGGAGGAGCACTCTGTAGTGCTCAGACAGAGTAAGTGCTGTGACCTATCACTTGAGTGACTGCTGTGGCTTTCACTGTCTAAGAACATCTTCAGCCATGGCCTAAAAACACAAAGACTGCTATGATTTTGAAAACAGAAAGGTCCCTGTTAAAAAAAAAAAGGATTCTGGCTCTAATATTCAGCTGGAAGAAGTCCCTCCCTTTAGCTGAGAGCCAAGTGTAAGGAGGAGCCCCCAAAAAAGGCCACTGCATCCAGGGAAGTGATGGTTTTTCTGAACCCTGATAATGCATCTCCCTGCATTCTGACTAGGAGAAGCTGATTTGGATTTCTGAATATAACCAGGCTGCAGAACATCTAAATGTTCCAGCATTGAATTCTTCCCTTGTAACTTCCTTGACTAATTTTTGTCTTGATAAAGAAACTGGAAAATTTATTTTTAAAATTATGTTGCCTATTGTCATTGCCAGCATTGCAAAGCATATCAAATTGGTATGACTAGCTGCTGATTTTTTTCAAGTAAATGACTAGGTTCTATACTCAAAACTAACCAAGTCTAAATATTCTATTTTCATGTATAATAACTATATGAAGCTGGCAGGGGTTTCATCATTAAGGAATTGATTTGAACATGAGTCAAGCCACCCTGCTGCACGATTTACATTTCCAAAAAATTATTACTGTCGTGCATGGGGTGCCTCTCTACTATGGTTTCTAATTGCCAGAATAGGAAGTGTTTAGTATCAAAATAGAACATTTCTGTACCAAATCAGGTGCTCATTTTCAAAGCCACTACAGTCCTGTGCCCTGAGGTTGTCTCAAACACCATGCACACCTCTAGGAACAGGAGAAGAGAAGAGAAGAGAAGAGAAGAGAAGAGAAGAGAAGAGAAGAGAAGAGAAGAGAAGAGAGAAGAGAGAGAAGTAGTTTTTAAGCTCTGTCACAAATATAGCAATTTATATAATCCATCTCTTAAAAAATAAAAAAACAAATTAAGAATGACACCCTGTCTCACTTTATTTAACAGTAATAGCACTGACTGCTGAATGGCAGCAATGCAGTTAGCTATGACTGGGACATATAGAATGAGGTTTTCCAAACTGAGAAGAGGTTTGGCATGGCTTAAGGCTCAATGCTCAACCTGAAACTCTTTAAGCAGAATAAATTTTCAGAATACACAGTCTCTCAGTCTTGAATTTGGGTGCCCCAAAATAGATAATTTGAAATTTTATCTCTCCATATCCTTGTTTAATGAAATTTGTATATTGTCAAAGACCAAGAAATTGTTCAAGGATCATGATAGGCACTTTATAAGGACAATTTAACATAAATATCAGATAAAATATTTGAATTAAGCAGCTCAAGTTTTCAGGAGAATCTATGCAAAATGCATAGTTTAGCTTTTTTATGTCCTTTGCCACACTGCTGACCTGGCCATCTTGGCCTTGCTCAGTACTAGGTTGCAATTCCTGCAGCAAAATGTTGGTTCAGGTAGAAGTCAACAGTGTGGATGAACAGTTACTTGTTATATTACAATGGGAAGCACTGTTTTGGTTCAGTTTTAAATTTTGAGGTTGCAAACTTTTTCAAGGATGTCATCCATCCATCCATCCATCCATCCATCCATCCATCCATCCATCCATCCTCTCTTTAAGAAAATTGAAAGGAACTGATTCTTGTACACTATTAAAGAACCCTGTCAGTTAAACACTTACTACTTCTTTTTGGCCAAGTTTTTTCAACTCAAACTGCTTAAAGAGCTCCTCTAGCCAAAAAACCAATTAAATCTGAGAAGTGATTTCATTCTTTTCTCTTCCCCAGTTCCATCACTTACACAAAGCATAAATAGCATAATGTTTTCTTGCCATGATATACCAGGAAATGATGATCTTTCTGAGGAAGAGGCAGGACACAGCAATGGAACATTAATTGCGTGCAGCAATTGTTCCATTCTTCCTCTGAGATGCCCAGGACAAGCAGAACAGTACTGGCTCCTTGAAGGCCAAGTTTTTAGTGGATTCCTGAGTCCAAGTTCTTGTGCCAAATCCTTGGTTCCAATGAGACTCATAAACTGAGCATACATTGTGTTAGCCATTCTGGGATTAATTGGCTCCTTTCAAAGGGAAGAGGCAGTGCTGCACACACCCCAAAGCTGAGAAGACTAAATTTCTAAAAAGACATTCTGTTTTTGCATGGCAGCTCTATGCCTAATTTTCAAGAATAAATATACTCTGCCCAGTTGGGATTAAGGAAGGAAGATGATCCAGATTTCAGATGCATAATATATTGTGGGCCATGAGGAATTGAAAATTAGTTAAATACAGAGGAGATGATGCATATGGCTGGAGAAGGAAGAGAGCAAATGTCTGGAAGAGTAGAGGTGTTCATGTCTTTTCAGGTGGAAGAGTGTCCTGTTTCCCAATACAAAGACAATTCACTGTCTGTCCGAAATTTTCCTTAGGAATTTGATCTTGTATATGGTCCAATACACATAATAGGCAGGAGAGAGCATGTGTAGGATGACAGGAGGAAGGACCTGACAACTATTCAGGAGCCTTGTAGATGTTTCAGTTTTGCTAACTCAGACTTTTGCCAGGGTTTGTAGCTGTTTATTTGACATAGATCAGGCATTTTTATAAACTCCATGACAAAATTTACCTATGCCTACCATGTAAATCCAGCACATCAGGATGAAAGAACATACAGGGCAGATGTCAGGATATTTCACAGGGAGAGGCATGGTTTTCCCTGAAATGGTAATGCCACTGACCTGCAGTTGTATTCTATAATCAACTTCTGTCACATCAAGAGGAATCTTGAGAGCTATCCCAAAGATGAAGGACACAATATTATTGCACTACAATATACATGATGCCCGGACTGCCAATGACAATGTGAATTATTCACAGTTTAGGTTAATTAATTACTTGAGTTCAATATTTTTAGGTTTTGAACAACCGTGTCCTATACTGTTGGAGATGAGTGCTACATCTGACATGGCACCAAAACTGTGATAAAATCACCCTCAGGGACTTCATCTGACATGCAGGGTTCCCAATGGACAATTCCAACAATCTCCCATTGTATTTTTGTGGTGAATTATGTGAAACATATTTGCTGGAGTTTTAAGTGAGCCCACCTCCCTACTGCTGAATTTTGACACTGCCAGTCCATTTTGGCACATGTCTTGTGCAAGAAGATTTCTCTTCTTCAGAAATAACTATTTAGAGTTTTTTGGCTCTTTTAGGCTAGGCATCTTGGGGCTTCTCTCTCCAAGCTGTCTTGGTAAAAAGTAACATTTAAATGTCACAGTCCTTTTACTAAAAAAAGTTTGTTTCAACTTTAGAAAAACCTAAAGCTTTTGTTCTTAGTTGAGGCAAAGAGGAAAGGGGAAGGGGCCTCCAAAGCAGCCAAAAATTACACTGCTATATTTTTTCTAGATTTCTTTTGCAATAACTTTTCAATTTTTTCTTTTATTTCAGTTTATCCTTAAAAAATCTCAAAACTTTTTCAACTGTTGTTTATTATAGACTATTTTCCAAGAGACCTTTGGGTAGATATTATATTGGTGTGTTTGACAGATATCTGTAGACATTTCCAATGCCAGAAAGAGAATCTCTTAAGTACAGTAACTTTTGCAATTGCAATCCATAACTGATATCACATAGTTTTATATTAGCTTTAAAGTAACTCATTTGCAAATGCTAGCCATAGAACCAGGGTGGAAGACATCTGTGCGCAGCCTAGGCACCAATGCTCAGCTTCTTGGGCAGATCTTACAGTACTTACATACAATTTTGGTTTAATCTAATCTGAAGTCACTGAGAAGGGCCACAGTTACAGCTCTGCTATGGCTGCATTAAAAGTTTTCTTTCTCTGTAGAGAAAATACCCTTCTGCTGAAATCCTACCACGATGGCAGATCTAATTTCCTGTGCTAACTAATGCTACCCACAGTCAGAGATTAAACTCACCACATGGACTGAATAAAAAAAATTTTAAAAACCACCCAAAAACCCCAACAGTTTGGGCAGGGGCTGAACTCCTTAAAAGACAAAACTGCAGTGTACAAAAGCTGAAGGTGTTACTAGATGGCCTTGTGATCAGAAGGTGTGACCAACACTGACATACAGCTACAAGTCTTTTTCAGTTTGCACAGTGTAAGTTGTGCAAATCATACAGGGATACCAGGGATGAAAATTCTTGCCTTAAGCAAGAAGTTAAGAGGCATATCCAGCCTCACCAGCTGAATTTCCTTTTTTTCCCTCATCTCCCCTCCCCTCCCTTTGAGAGAGCAGCAGGCTCCTCCTGCCCTTGCAATCGAGCGGGGATCTCCCACGCCATTACCTCATCCCGAACCGATCCCCCTTTAACAAATGCCTGGCTCCTGCCTGCTGTCACCCTTCAAAGGACTGAGTCAAAACACATTCATTGCACCAGCAATCTTTTGCCTGACTGCAGGGGCCTTAAAGAGCTCTGAGTCTGTTTTGTTCAATCCAATGACTATATAGTTTTTTATGTAATTTTTTTTGTCAAGCACTGGAATGTGTAAGTTCAAGAAAGTCAAGAACATAATCTAAACATATGCCTCTCATCCAGCCCGGGTAACCACTGCAGGCCAAATGCAACAAACAAGCCAGATTTATTTAGATTTAAATGTATTTAAACCAGAAAAGTAAAGATTTAATTAGAGAAGCAATGTCTTTTTATTCCTTACTCCCTACAGAGTACATACCTAGCCACAAAATCTGAAAATAAAATCCTGAAATGGAGCTATTAATATATTTGAAAAGCAAAAGGTTAAAAATGTTTCTGTCTGATCACTCTTCCAAATAATTTCAACTACATAAATTTCCTTGGTATAGAGTTCTTAGAAAATGCACGAGAGAGGCTGACAAACCTGGTTTGATGTGGTTTTCATTTCTAGTCTTGCAGATGCGTGGCATTATAAATGAAAATCATAGGCTTCCTTAGCCATAAAGGCACAGCCCAGTCGCTTCCTGGAAGCACTGCCTCTGTGGTTGACAGCTTTTACTGAGCAGCACTTCAGCAGAAATCAACTTTGATAAATACCCTTCTGAAACATAACATCCGATAAAGATCAACTCTGATAAACTGCAAAAGGTTTTCAGTTTTATTAGCAACCTACTGGACCAATGGCTATGGAAACAATAATTGATGCCATATGCTCTCAGTGATTTTTTCAATTCACTGGTTGCATTGCTAGGGTATGACATGCCTCACATTCTTTCCTGGCCACAATGATTTCTTACCCAGAATATGAGCTTCTCTTCCAGACAGCAGAGATGTTTGTATACTCCTCCTGATCCTCACTTGGGTATTTAGTAGGTTATATCAGACCTTTGGAGAGAAGAAGCATTTTTTGTTGTTCAGCCATCGACATTGATATTTGCCTGTACAAAGTTTTGGCTGATCACTGTGAAGGCACTTTTAAACATCTGGTGTACGAGCAGAGGGAGGTTTTCCCTGCCCTCTCTCCATTTTTTGAATATAGAGGAAATGCTCACAAACACTTCCCAGCTTCAAGTCCACTACCTTTCACCACCCAGCCTTACGCTGAGGGTTACATTCATGGCCTCGACAAAGCCCAGTGACAGGGACTGCAGACCGGCAGCCTCTGTCACAGCTGGGGGCGAGCAGAGGCCCTGCTGGCTCTGCTCTGCTGCAGAGGGGAGGGCAGGGAGGAGACTTACATGTAACTGCTTATGGAGTTTCGTGTGCATTTTTTGAATTATAGAAACAGAGCAGTGAAAATCTTTCCCTCTCACTTTGAGGGCAAGATTACATGGTCCAGTCATATTTTGTAATTTTGCTTTTCAGTTGCCAAGTACAATGCAGAATCTGAAGGAAGGGGGCATATTTCTGTGATGCTCTTGTGCAGCATTGCTAATTGTAACATTTAACAATTCTAAAGCATTTTAGGAAGAGAAAATATTGCAGCAGTTTCATGTTCCTCTAACCACATGTAGCTGTTTCACTGCATGTTTGTTGATTACCAAGGCAACAATTTCAGACCTGGCATGATTATCTGTATCATACCACTCATCAGAGATGTGGGCAAACTCCTGAAACTTCTGCATTGAGGAAATGATTCTAGTTGGTAGGAGGCAGGAGTTTTCAAAGCTGTCTCAGTGAAAATGCTGATATCACAGGCTTATGTCAACAATTTAAAAAATATCATTAAAAGATCAGTTTGCTTAAAATATATTTTACTATAAATATATTAGAGTCAAGCAAATAGCTGTTTCATCAATGCATTATTCTGTAGATGTGCCCATTTAGAATAAAATAACATCATTTTAGAAAAGCCTTTCATTTGTTATTTAAAACCAACTACATTGTGGAGCCATAATTGCTACATGAAACAGCCCATACTTGTGTCCTAAAAATGCAGAGTCCAGAGTTGGACTTTGGATTCAACTCTGCTATTAATCTTCTCTGTTAATAAAATTTAGTGTTCATGGACTTTTACAGGAATTCTATCCATCCAATATGCATGGAAAAGAGTAAAAAGGGCTGTCACAATACCCAAATTTTAGTAAGTCAGAGAGCTCCAATTGGGAAATTTTGCAGACATGTGGCTGCTTTGGGGTCACAAGACAAAGTGTCAGCAACATTTAGCTTGCTCCATGGCAATGGCAACACATGTTAGCAAGATTTTCTGAGTGAAGTATGAACAATTGCTTTGACAGGGCTCACCCTCCCTCTGCCATCATTCTGAGTTTTCCTGTGAGAAGCAAGATATGAGTGGCCATGGATCTCAGCACTTCTGAGCCATTGCTCCTGTCTGAAATAAGCAGCATGCCTTAAATACTATTATCTAAGTTTGGATCCAGAAAGTATGGTTGTTATTATGTTGACTTTACATTTTTAAAGTGAAGAACACTACAAATAACTGCTTCCAGATTCCCTGTTTTCATTTCAGTTCTTTATACAGCTGTCAATTAATAATGAGAACCAGGTTAGGGCAGACACAGTTATACAGAATTATAAAAATGACTGCTGCCAGTTGTTAAAAAATGAGTGCTAGGGAAGTTTTGGTGCTTCCCATTCTTTACAAGAGGAAGCCAATAAAATCCCTATCTAGCTTATTAATTTCTTTGTTGCCAGAGTGGAGGCATGTTGATCATATTCTCCAGTTTACTACACTGGAAGAGGAAGTAGGTGGAGGATTTCCCCTGAGCTGGGAATGTTCTACTGCCACCAACCAGCACAGCAGAGACATCTCTGCTGCTTTTTCCACCTGACTCCACTTTTCCTATGCATGAATGGCAAAAATACCTTGGAGTCAGGGAAAGGAGAAGGAAAAACAGGTCTCAGCCTTGTCTTCCTGTCTGATATTAATCACTCCAGGTACCAGGCAGCTCCAAATAAATGAACTGTTTCTAGCTGACTACAGCTCTCACTCATCACAGTATCTAGCATTGCTGTGATCTGTAGGTTACGGGAATAGCAGGACAAGAAACTCAAACTCATTCCTCAGCTTTACTGATTTCAGTAGTCTAAAAGTTGCCTTTTTAATTTTTTTTTAAATTTTCACCTTGCATCTATATATTGAAGGGGTTCTACTAAAGTGTATCTTCTTAACTGATAACCTTGCTCTTTGTAACCTATCTTCATCATCTTGACCAATTTTCTTCAGGTCCTCACCATCTTTGTCCCACGACTCTTTTCTCCAGCAAGCACATTTCTAGTTTTGTTGCACCATGTGATTCCACTTTCTCAATTCTCCATCAACCACCAATGCAGGAAACCTGCACACAGCTGGTTGCAATGCCTGCTGCTCTCCCTCTGGTGCTGCACTTTCTTTCATGTGACACAGACTTGGACTTCTTGTTTTATTCACCTTTCATGGCTGACAAATAAAGAAGCAGCCCCAGAGTCTGATAATGAAGATCCAGGTGAATGAATGACAGGTGAATGACAGCACTGTTTTGAAAAAAAAACTGGCAAGGACTGATATTTTTATTTTGAAATTTTGTTTCTAATTCCACTGTTTTCCACAGGTCATGCATCCTGTATTTTAGTGGAGTGCATTGAAAGGCAGCAGATTTACCACTTCTTTGCCCTCCAGTTTCAGCTAAAAATTCTTCCCCCACTGTAAGTCAAGAGATGGGAGCTACTATGACATGCTGTATATAATTAAATCAAGAAACTAGTGGAGAAACATGTTCTGGTTTGGTTTGGGTGATTTTTTTTTGTTTGTTTGTTTGTTTTGTTTCGTCTTCACTTTACAATCTGAATCTTCAAACTGAAGCGTAGGTGTCTGCTTGACTGTGGTGAGTAACCCATGTAATAGTCTGCGACACATTTACTTTGGCTGATATATATATATATACACATGTGTGCACACATACACCACACACACACATATATATATATTTATATATATGAACTATTTGTTTAAAAAACCGGACACTTTGTGGGGCAACAGTGCCATTGAGTAGTCTCTTCCTTCTCAATTTAGCAAGAAGCGTTGGGGTAAATAAGGGCACTTTCATCACTTATTTCCTTCTTTCCTGTGCGGGCTTTGAGAGAACTTCTCGAAAACACCACCGCACGCCGGGCCCACGGCACCGCCGAGGCCACTGGCACACGTCCCCCCTCATGAGGAGAAGCCCCTGCCCTCCTGCTCGGCCATTCCCTGCCTGCGCCGCCCGCTCTTGTTCGGCCGGACCGACCCGCACGGGGGTGACGGCGGGCAGCGGGTCCCCTCCCGCCCTCAGTGCCAGCAGGGCGGCCCCCGGACACCTCAGGGGGCGGCAGGGCCGGCTGAGCCGGGGTGGCCTCGTCCTGCGGGGCCGATGCCGCCCGTGCTTCCCCGAGCGAGGGGAACGCAAGCCGCCGCCGCTCCGGGGCGGGCGGGGGGAACGAAAGAGCGGCGGAACGGGCGGGCGGCGCTCGGGGAGGCGCCGGGCGGGCGGGCCGGCCGAGCATGGCGGCGCTGCGGGTGCTGGAGCTGTACAGCGGCATCGGGGGCATGCACCAGGCCCTCAGAGGTACCGGCGCGTCCCGCGGGGCCCCGTGCTGCCTGCCCCGCCCGGGACACCCCGCCCTCGGGGGCTCCGTCTTCTCGAGGGGGGGCAGTGCACGGTGCCCTCTTCTCGATGGGGCGGGCGAAGGTGGCCCCTGTTCTCCCGTAGCCCCTTGTCCAGCCTGGTGTGTGGCACCAGGTACCCCGGGGCACGCTGGCACAGAAATTAGGGATCCCTGCTCCTTGTTTGGCCCAGGCAGCTGCTTCTGGAGAGGCCGTGATTTTGTGTTTGTTTTTGTGTGCTCTGCTGCAGATGGGATGGCAGTAGCTGAGATGCCCAGGATGATAACCACATGAGCCAGGGCTTCCCACGGGCTTGCACTTGCACTTGGCTTTCACAGGCCATGGTTAGGTGAACGGCTGAGCTATGTTCCAATATGAGCAAGCCTGACCATCCGAGGCTGGTGTAACATTTTATAAACATGAAAATGAAATGTGCAATTTGAGCTGGTGTAGAGAGTTCACACCAGCCCATGTTCCCAGGTGGGTTTTTGATCTGGCACAAGGAACCCTGGAGCTCAATTTGCTGAATTGTTAAGGCACGGCCTGGGTGACCTTCAGCAGGTCCTGTAGAGTCTGTGAATTGGCTTCCCCAAATTAAAAATTAGGGCTATTGATTTCCATTGTAAAGTACCCTGGACCTTATTACTTTGAAGTCCATGTTTCAATACACATTAGTATAACTTATGATAATCACCATAATAATTTTAACTAATAACAATCTTTCAAGTCTTTCAGTCTTCAGGAGCATTAGCAGGGAGCATTGCCATAAAAACATCAGGTGGAAACTTGCCTTATCTTGCCATTTTTCCAGGGAGCTATGGAATATTAAGAGTATGCTTACAGAGTGAAATCCATTTAGCATCCCTTATTTGCTTAAAACACACTCGCAGTTGTCAGAGTTGCATTCTTCCTTCATCCTGTTTTTGCTTGAATCTAAGTGCTTTATTTGGGAACATAAATATATAAAATATATTTTAATGTGTTTGTTATGTATATATAAATACACAACAAAATAGGTTCCTATATTGTTCCTAACCTCCTGTTTTGAGGATGTATTTTCCTTATTTCCAGAGACATTCTTAGAATATTAAGAGGCAAGTATAGCTTTGTCTGGAACTGCACATTTTGGAGTTTTTGTAGAGTGAAAACAGTGTATTAGGCCTTGTGTATGGTGTACACTGTAATGGTAACACGCTGCTATTTTGGTAACCAGATTCCTGAAGTGATGGCAAGTTATCCATGTTTGTTGTAGACAATTTCCATATTTCCATAGAAAGTGGACTGGTTCCTGAAAGTTAGCCTACACCATGGTTCCTTCACTCTTTACTGAATTACCTGTGTTCTTGCCATAAGAATGGATGTCTTGGGGCAGTTCAGTAGTGTGCTGCAATGTTTAGTAAATTATAATGCTAGATGTGATGTCCTGTGAGTTTCCACCTGCAAAAAACATCACTTGCAACTCAGTGAATACTTAAAAGGGTGGAAATACTGGAAATGCCTCATTAGATTATTAGAAGACTATAAACTTTTATCCAAAAGATACACAGAATTAGTGATAACCCAGTGGATAGTTACTACAAATATGAAGCCTTGAAATCATGTCACCTATTGGTGCAATTTGGAGACTGAAGGACTTAACTAAACCCCATGTATTATTTCCTGAAAAGGTAAATTTACTTCCATGTTTACTTTTCTGAACTTGCTGAACACAACTGATTCATTGTCACTCTTTTGCGTAATTTCTGTTCTTATGGGTTTGCATTTGACTGAAGAAATTGCGATAGGTATGAACAGTGGGACTGAGATTTTTTTGTAGTGGTATCCGCCAAAGCAGATAGAGGGACTGTAAGTAAGGACATTTAATTTATTATTTGTGTAAATGACCCTAACTAATTCAGAGTGGTCAGGTACCAGTTGAAATTTGCAAAGTGAATAGATACAAAGCTGTTTGCATTACAGTTGGTATAATATTTTTCAGTTTGGGTGCTTATGTTTGTGGAAGCATATGAGAGTTCAGCCCATAAGCATTGTGTTGTCTCAGGAGAGGTCTAAACTGTACACTTGTAGATGAAAATCTTGTTCAGAGTCTTGTTAAAAGTATTAGTCAGCAATTTAATTAAAAGATGTCCTACAAAATTTGCACTAAGTATTTAATAACAGGTTATTATATAAAACTGTTTTTGATGAACTGGATTTCATTTGGGAGCAGAGATATTCTTGGGCATGTGATAATTTCTGCTAGTTTTTAAAGTCCTTTGGACATCTGGATTCAGTTTTCTTACACAGTTTATGAAGGCACAAAGTAAAGTCAAGGGGCATTGAAGTGTTTGCTTTTACGTGCAAATAAAACAGAAAAGAAGGGAATGTTCCTCTGTAAGTACTTTAATGATGTGTTTCTTATATGTTTTTGGCCTATATGTGTACATGAAACCATGCTGTTTGGAAAGGTCCTGATCCTGTTCTCCATTTAGCAAGTGGCAGATTGTTCAGCATCTTCTCTTAAATTGTGTATAGAAATATTAGAAGGGTTGTGGGGTTTTTTTCCATATAAATAAGAATTTTGAAAGAAAGGCCTCCATTGTTCCAGTGCTTCCGTAAGCCAGATGCAAAACAGATGAAGATTATATATAATAATATATTATCTTAGTATGGTTTCTAGTGAATCTATAAGCCAAGAAAAATAATAGGAATATGTAGAAAACAGAGGGAGCATGTAGTATTTCAGTGGCAGCATCCCAGGAAACCTTTTGTTCTACAAAAGGGATTCTGCAGTTCTTGCAGGGTAGTACCTGGCCGTGTAATGGGGTCAATTATGGTTAATTCAAGTTGGCTGGTCCAACTTTCTACTATTCTGTGAAATTGCCAGTGTTTCAACTGGCAAATAGGAATTTCTCAGGAAATCTGATGTTGACTTTTCTACCTTGATGCCCTTCTTGGCTGTGATCTTTCAAAAACTTAGTTATAGGATAGCTTGCAGGATGAAGATGTTTGTTGTTTTGGCAGCTGTCATTAATCTAGAATGCATTTGGAACTAAATAGTATACAATTGGTTTTGAGGTTGTCCTTGCCTACAGTAAAAAATAATTGAATTTTCACATATTGATGGAAGTTTATAGTCTCTTGTAAGTGTTTAAAGAGTACATGGAAGTTGTGAGTGCATAGTTTCATACTTGAATCACATTCTTTTTGACAATGGAGAGAAGGCTGTTTCTGAACTTAGGTTTCAGTCTAAAGCTGAAAAAGAAAAATCTTTGGGATTGTTTAGCTCTGTGTTGGTACTTTAGCTGTAGATATGTCAGCACAGGTAGAATTTCTGGTTTTAGATTTTGAATGCTTTGTAACAATATTTTAACACCAGAGATCTGCAAAAAGATACCATCTTTTGATGGTATCTTTTGATAAAGATACCATCAAAAGATGGTAAAGTTGAGCTTAATTAAAGCCAGAAATCAGTGAGTCTGTTCATATTCACACTCTTGAAAGACTGAGGCAGCTAAGGGATGAAAGTGCATTTCTTTCTTCTTCCCACCCTGTTTCCCAAACCCTTTGGGATTTATAAAGATTGATGTTTAAGTGAAATACATCTAAATCTATGATAATTTTTATGTGTGTGTGAGTGAATTTGTTCTTTATAAAGTGCAGAGTTTCTTCAGTGAAAAAGTGTTTTATTTTTAGAAAATCTATTTTTTAGAAAATCTAGGGCTACATATTCATTTCCTTAGCAACTTTCCATGAAACAAACACCCGCTCTTCCTCCTTCCCAACCAAAACAAACCTGGCTTATTAATTTAGGCAGTTTTCCCATGAAAAATGGGTTCCATGTCTCTGCCACAAGCATTTGTAATCTGGCAGGTCCCTGAAAAAAAGTCCTCTTGCATGAAATACTAAAGGACATATTCTAAAAAATACCATAAGTTTGCCGTGATGAAGTTGGTGATATTTTTCCTCTGCAATTGTTATATTTCAGTTTTACAGAGTAACAACTTTTGTGCTCTGTTATGCATGTTTGTTCATTTTATTTGATTGTCTCTGTGAATTGCACAGCACAGAAAACTGGTGTGTATGTTTACACTGGGCAAAGCTATCCCACCAGGAGAGGCAAAGGAGACAAAACTGTCTTTGACTTCCAGCACAATGCAAAACAAAAATATTGCTGGTTTGAGCAAGTTTTTACACCTAAACTCAATTTAATGCTTCTCCAAAATACAGCTCTTTGTAGCACAGGATGGTACTAGTTGTGCTATAATGTAAGTTTATAAAGTTTGTATGGCTTAACATGATTGAATCCTTTACAAACAGAGCAGTGAAAGGGGTTGCTAAGTATCCTGCAGGAACCCAGTATCAAGTTTACTGATGGTCGTGTTGACTGTAGCCATGGACAGTTCTGCCTAATCATTTCAGCCAAGAGCTGACAACTCAGAAATTAAATCTTTGCTCTCTGTTTTAAAAGGAAACAGGACTGACAAAACTCATGACTAATCTTCCCTTTTCCATCTGTTTCCATATACCTGTCAGAAAAGATAATTTTTCTGGCTCCTATTTTCCAATATGCTGAAATCCACCAAACTGCCCTTGCTGTAACACAGTGTATTTCATGTGTTCTGTTGACATTGATGGCTCTATTGCAAAAGTACAGTAGTGAATATAAACAGATCTATGTTAATTTTAAGGTCTGCAGAAACACATGACAAAGGAATCAATTCTAAAGAGGAAAAGGACAGATATTGTAATGTCAGAAATTTTATTTCTGGCATTTGAAGGTGACACTCTTTGGGTTTACTTTTTCAAATCAGAAGCTAATGCACGCATCCTGTCTTTCTTTGTTTCCAATGCATCTCCTTCCAATCCTTACAGCAGTGTCCCTTTTCCTCAAGAATGACTACTCCATACCTGAGAGGGCTTGTAAGCATTGTGTATTCAATAAAGTAGAGAACTGGGACTCAGAGTTTGATTGCTGCATCTTAGGCAGTTTAAGTAACAGTCAAAGAGTTCCTGCTGTCTGGGTCCAAGAGGTTTTAAGCTTTAAGTGTGAGATCAGTACATTACTAATAGAATGATACAAATTTGATTTCACCTGCTTTCAGCCAAGAGAAAATACTACAATCTAGTCTGCCTGAAAATAGGTCATAACACCTCCCTCAGTAACTTCCCTGTCATATCTGTGGCTTCCATTTGAACCGTGTGATCTTGCTCAGAAATGAAGCGTCAGTTGAAAAACTGGTGTGGAGGAATCCTACAAATCATGTATTCCAGCAGCCAATTAGTTTCACTTAGGAAATGTGTATTATTTTTTCTTTAGTCTGAATAAAATTATCTGTTTCCTGCATTTGTAATTCTCTTAAATATCTGTGTTTTGAAAATTGGATGTACTTTTTTGAGGGGGATAAAAAGATCTCCAGAGCTGTGTGCATTTCTGTATTGAAGTTTTGCTATGTATTTTGGGGAGTTGATTTAACATCCCACCAAGTCAGCGATTCCTTAGTTGGTTTTGTGCCTTTTGTCAGTGGGGATAGTTAAACACAGTCTTGATTCTGTTTATCTTAGATTCTGCTTTCAGGCTTTTTTTATGATGCATTCCTTATAGTAATTTTCAAGTAGTAAATGTAATTGCTATAGGAAAGCAGACTATCACAGTTTGACATAAAGTTATTTAACTTTCAGGAGAAGTTCTTTAAAAATGTTGCATTTTCACATTGTTTGAAATTTAGACAAGCTTTTCTTTGTTAGGTTGGATGTGTGAGAGCCGCTTGTCTGCTCGAGCTCCTTCATGCGTTTCCAGGGCATTTCCACACAAACATGCTTAATCAGCTTTTAGGGGGAGTCTGTTCTGCAACAGGAATTCCCAAGTGAGCTGCAACTTTGAAATGAAAAGGAGGAGAGGCTTTGAAAAAGTTATCAGATCTTTGAATGAGGAAGAGAGGATCTCAGGTGGAATACTTCAGGAAAAGTTCCTGTCCTTTTTCCATGCTGGCCTATGTCTCTGGTTTAGACTGAACATTGTATTGCAAGAGGATTCAATAGGTTCCTGTTAGATGTGTGCTCTCTTCCCCTATCTCCAGGCTTTTGGGCCTGTGAAGTCCTCAGCTGCTATTTTTTCCTGTAGGTATGCAGGGAGTTATTGAATGGATGGCAGTAAAAAAATAAGTGTCTGAATCATGAGTTTGTGAGAGAAAGCACACAGCTTGCCTTCCCCATTGCCATTTTAAAACTATGTGTTAATTGAGATAATAATTTGAGGGTCTTGATTTTTTAAATTTTATTTTTCTTCTGGAGTACTTGGAAAACATAGTAAGGGTTAGCTTGTTAGGACAATGTGTTTTAAGAACTGAAGGAGTGAGTGAGAAAAGCAGTCTCTTTAACAGTATTGGAAGTTTGTTCCTGTTACTTAGATGCTGCAGCTTTGTTTTAGGAAGATGGAGTGTTGGTTCTTGAATATGTTTGTAAATTGAGACATTCGTCCAGCTTTCTTTTCACGCTAGGTGTCAGTGTTAACTTACCTGTTCTGTAATCTCAGGTGTAGTCATGCTATTGTCCTTGTGGATACACCTGTATTTAGTTCTCAGTTACAACTTCTGGTCAAAAGGTCAAGATAGTAGTGGCAAATAATGATTTGTATGTTGACCCTTAGTGGTCTGTAAGTATTTATCTTGTGAAAAGCCTTATCTTTTTGCCCTTGATTGCATCAAGTAAACCTGGAAGAGCCAGCTTGGTCCTTGTTAAAATGTCTGCTACAGTCTTTTCAATATTCAGATTTCTCTTTCATCTTAGTTTAGACTAAGACAGCCTTGAAGACCTGAAAGATAGTGGGTGGATGGAAACTGCATTATTCAAAATAAAATCCACTGGGATCATCCCAGCTGGGCTTTCATCCTCTCAAACTGTAAATAATTAGCTGACTAGTAGTAATTCATATGGTGTCTCATAAGGTCATTTGTTAATGTGTTACTTGAGCATATTGTGAGATTATTCAAAGGCATGTGGCTGTTTGCCTTGTTTCTTTTGGTTTACAAAAGTTTTTTTAAAGTTGCCTGTGTTTCATCTGAGGCTTTGTAATGCCGACCATAATGTGAATATCCTGGTGGTTGATACTGATCTCGGGTATCAGGAGGTAGGGTCACTTCTCTGCCTGCAGCTGTGACAGTAACCACAGCCCATCTTCTTGGATAAAAAGCCTCACTGAAGGTATTGTGTTTAATAATAACAAATAGTGTGACATGATGAGCAATGGAGTGAACACTGCTCTTTTTATCTCTTTAGCTTCTTTTAAACCTATTACTCTCTTAATTTATAAATTAACAGTTGTTTATTTGCATTCTTTTTAGTGTATTTTTATTTCAGGGTTTTAGCTGTGTTTGTTACACTGTCCTCTCTTCAATAACACCTCTGTCCAAGAGAGGAGGAGCTGCCAAGTTTGGTATTTTGGGACCTTTAACTCAAAGGAGGCAGCAGTTGAGTTTGAGGCCTAAGCCTCAAATGTAAGCACAAATGTTTTTCAGACAGCTTAAATTTTTATTGGAAGAGTAGACATATGTCAAACATATTGGTGCTATTTTTTCATAATGAGAAGTAGTACACCTCTAAAATAACACACTTATTTCTTGTAGGTTGCCAGAGGATAAGGCAGTAGCAGTGAGGCTTGGCAGGATTGATTTAGGATTCCTGTAGCCAGGAACTTGCTGGCCACAGAGACCTGCACAGAAGTGAAAATATTGTAGAGGTGCACCCTGTTTGGAATTTTTAAATCTGCTTTACTTATCTACTTTTTAAATCTCCTTTAGCTTCCATTTTTGCATATATAAAGAAGGGAAGCATTGCCCATATGGTTAGAATAAGAGTATGTTTTTCATACAAAATTTCAGAAGACAATATAGTAGAATTTGATTGTGTAATTTGCTTTTGTTTTTGAGCAATGCTGTAACACAGCTGAGCAAATACATTTTTCTAAGAGTAGTAAAGAGAAGCTAGAGTTTTCAAATTATTTTTTTAATTTTAGAAAGCTGCACATATGCAGAAGTGGTAGCTGCTGTTGATGTGAACACTCTTGCCAATGATGTTTATAAGCACAACTTTCCCAGCACGCCGTTATGGGCAAAGACTATTGAGGTGAGTAATTAATGTGTTTTTTACTGTAGTCTGGCATTTGTAAGATGTGAGTTGCTTTCACTGTCTTTATTAGTAACAAGAGAAACAGAAATATTTATGTTATTATGAATAAAGCAGTTTTACAATAACTTTGATTGCTTGTGCTATTTGCTTGTTGAAGTAAGAGGGATTTCATGCTGCAGGCTTTTCCTGAAATTCTTGCCGTTTGCATGAAGAAAGGTTATATAAATGTCAAGGGGAGCACTTACCATCAGTAAAAGAATGTCAAAAATCATATTTTTAGATTAAAAAAAATATTTTCATGCACTTTGAAAAAATTTAATTAAATTACTTAGTGGCATGCCTTTGTTTTGAAGTTATAATTGAGCTCAGAGAAACACAACAAAATATACTGGACTGAGCACTCTTGAATCTTTTTAAATAGGGTCAATAGATAAAATGTTTTAGGAATTCTGTCAGTTGCCAAATTATTTGAAAAATAAGTAAAATTGGATTAAAATAATCTGTTTTAATAGATGAGAGGCAAGCTAGGCATGGTTTTGCTTGGATTGAGTTAGAAATTACTGTATGCTTCTTAATCTGCTTTTACGGTTTTACAACACGACAGTAAAAGATACTGTGTCTGTTTTAAGACGCCAGCTTAAGTAAGAGTTAAATAGGTGGCTAAAGGTTAAATGCTTATTCAGCACTCAATAATAACTGCCTAAATGATAGTTTTATAATGGAAAAAGAAGATTAATCTTTGCCTGTATCATTCTGTAGTAGACAAGAGCAGATTATTAGAGTCAGTGACACCTTCTTCAAATATAATGGAAAAAAATAGCAGCTTTTGTCTCGTTTTCTGGGTAGCTACATTGCATTTGCTGTATAGGTATCCCTCAGAATATGTAAGGAGTGGTTTCTTTGTCTAAGTCATAGTTACTTGATCAGTCTTTCCTCCCAGCCCCTTAATGTGTTGATCTTTTAGTGCTGGTGAAAACTTAGTTTAGAGGAATTTCTACCTGTATAATTAATTCCTACCACAGACCTAATTCTGTGCCAAAGGATTGGCTTTGTAGAGGAGACTTTCAGCCATACAATATCTTTGACTAATTTTTATAGGGGAAAAACTATGAAATAAACTTTACAGGGTGCATTACCAGTGAGCTCCTAAGAGCTAAAACCCCTAGTTTGGATTTGTAAAAATTATCTTATTTACACTTGAGCTCCTTTACTTCTCAGATGTTATTTACACATATTTTGACTATGTAAAGACTGATTTTGATATACAAAGGCTTAATATCTGAGTAATGATAGAAATAATAGGTGAGTATCTACTGAAAGAACCACTGCACACCTCAAAGAATGAGCAGATAGAAACCTCAAGATTATGTATAAATTACATAATGTACTTAATTAGTATTAGTGTTTTGTTTCATATGAAGAGCAGTGAGTGCATATTTACATTTTATGGTTTGCCAGAGTAGAAAAGATTTTGAAATTACTATGTCAGGTGAGTGATCAGGTAGTTTTTTGCTAAATGAAGCATACTGGAAGTAAGAGGGGTAGTTTGGTCTGAAAGATGACTTGAGAATTTCATACAATTCACAACACTCATCATTATTCTATTTTTTTCTGTTTTCAGGGCATAACACTGGAAGAATTTGACAGATTATCTTTTGATATGATTTTGATGAGCCCTCCCTGTCAGCCTTTTACAAGGTAGGTACAGCACACTTGGGGAAAAAAGTGCAGTTATGGCACTATATGTGGTCAAAGGAGAAATGTTATCACGACATAGTGACATTCTCTGTGGGTGATCTGTGTATCTTTCTCTTCCTAAGCAAATGTGTTGTAGCTCTGTTTACCATGATGTTTACTGAAGTGAAAGAAATTTGCATCTTAAAAAAGAAAGAAAGAAATTTGCAGCAATTTGCATCTTAATTGTTGATCACATTTCTTGCTTATGTATATATTAATTCAGTTTAAGTAAGCCTCTTACAGCACCAATTTTATGAACTGTGTTATTCCTCTAATAGTAAAATTTAGTGTTTAGGAGTCCTGCCTTTCCTTTTGGATATCAATCTAATATTTTCCTGGGGCAACTCCAGAAGGCGGATTGGAATTTCTTGGTTCTGCCTGAGACTTAAGAGTGTAATCTGGTTTTATTTGTACTTTGGAAATGGCACATGCACACAGTTTATTCTGAAGAATATTTCTATTTTAGCCAAGACCAGAAGGATAATGGCTTTGAAATTATTTTGTGGCTGATAAAGAGAAGCATCTTGCTGATTAAGGACTGAGTTTATTGAGATGTTATTTTTCAGATTAATTTGTAATTAATTTCATTTGACATCAGTGACCAGTGGGGTAAGATTCTAGTAACTGCACACATGCAAAGTAGTAGCTTAATGAAAAAAGTCTGTTGATGGTGATAATAATGGTTGTGTAAGAAAATATATCTCATTGAATGTTCTAAGATTGAAAAGAAATCCCTGTAAAGTGTTGCTGATCTGTAAAAAATGAATTAGTGCAAACCTATGATGTATATAGGAAAGATTTCAGAATTTTTTCTTTATAATATGATGAAAAGAAAAATCTGTGTATGACTGATTAATTTAGATACATGTTAAAGCTCTTCTACAAAGCTTTTATTCTTTTTTTATGATCTGATACAAGTATAAGCTAGGGAAACACAGGCCTGGAATCATTATCATTTTTGTAACCTATATAATCTTTCCAGTTTAGTGTTACAAAATTGATTCCAAAGTTGTTCATGTGGGGCTCAATCCTGCTAAATGGTGAACAATGAGGCTTTAATTCATAGAAATAATTTAATATATTCAGTGCAAAATAGCAGGGTATTCCCAGAAACCCAGTGGGGGTTTTTTGTTCATTCAGAGCCAAGTATGTTCAAAGACTTTGCAGGACAAGACCAGAATGCTAAAGCCTTTGCAGACTGGGGAGTGGATTTCATTACTGAATGCTTCAATTTTAACCTTTCTGTGAGCTGATGGATTCCAGAGGCAGACTTTCATTCCTTAGAACATCTCTCAGGACACTGCCTCTGTGAGCAGGTCCTCCTGTCTGTACGTGAGGCTTTTGCAGAATCTCCTTTTGAAACTCAAAGCAAAGTGTCAGCATTCTGTAGAAAAATATAGCTCCAATGTCAGTCTGCTCTGAGTAATACACCACTGTTTCTTTATTCTTTCTTAGAATTGGTCTGCAAGGTGATGTGTCTGATCCACGGACTAAGAGCTTTCTCTATATCCTTGATATTCTCCCAAGGTATAAACTTCTACCTCCATTGTAAAGCCCCTTTTGTAACTAGACTTTGTTACAACTAGGTCTACTATATTTCAGTGAGACAAGATATCTGTAATGTTTTAGAGGGATGTTACTACTGGTGTTGTGATGTATTTTGTGTTTGTTTTCACATGATCATATGTAACTTACAAATACTTGCATTTTACTAATGCTCTAGTCTACTATATTTCAGTGAGACAAGATATCTGTAATGTTTTAGAGGGATACTATTAGTGTTGTGATGTATTCTGTGTTTGTTTTCACATAATCATATGTAACTTACAAATACTTGTATTTTACTAATGCTCTCATCACTTCATTGTTGCTGTATATACCTTCATCATCTGGTTTCCTTTTCATTGCTTGTCTGTTTAAACTATGCCTACACAATAAATGAAAGGAAAGAGTTCTTTTCAGTTCAACATCAAATTTGCATTGATTTTATATAGAAACAGGAGTAGGTAATATAATTGTTGGTCTATTGGACTCATGGAAACATGAAAAGTTTTTAAAATATTGGGTTACAAAAGCTTAGGTTAAACATACAGTCATCTTTTGAAGTGTTACCATTTGAAAATTGGTTTAAGTATGCTGTTGACTACAATGCCATGCGTCTTGCAGCCACTTCTGTTCTTTCTTAAAGTCTCTGTTCTTTTTGGTGCTGCCTTGATATCTTGGGGCAGAGGTTGACTACAATGCCATGCGTCTTGCAGCCACTTCTGTTCTTTCTTAAAGTCTGTTCTTTTTGGTGCTGCCTCGATATCTTGGGGCAGATTGTATATTTTTGTTTTGTAGTACAATCTCTTGTTTGGAGTACTAATACTAAATAATTTGAATAGCACTGCATTGTCTGGACAGTGTCGTTGAATTCATCTGTTGTTTTTTGCCTGGTCAGATCCCAGTTCCTAATAAAACAGCCATAATTATTTGTATTAGTGGCAATCTTGCTTCACCTGGAGACTAGGACAGCTGTTCCCTATGTATTCCTCCATTAGTTCATCTTGCTGTCAGGATTGGAGAGCAGATGAATGTTTGTTGTCTCTTTTGCTTTTTTTTCTTTTTTTTTTTTTTATGAATGCTTTCAAAACAGAAGGAAGTCAGTACCAAAAAGCCTTTCTTTCAAACTGCTGTTAGCACTGAGAGAAAAGAGTCTTCATCCTTGTTCTAGAAACTTTATGCAGCCAACAACATTAAATGGAGCTGTGTCTTTGTCCTTGTCATGAGCAGAGAGAGAGCAATGACACAGAAGGGCTGAGTGGCTTGGCAGGGTCGTACATAAGAAATCTGTGGCAGACAATACAGAACAAAACACAGATTCTGTGGCCCAGTAAGTTAGACAATTCCTAGGTAAAAAGGAACGGGTATTACTACTCCCCTGCTTCTGTCAGAGACACAAAATTAGGGAGAGAATGGGGGTTGTTTAGAAATTGCAGAGGATGTCTTTTGTTAAACGAGAAATGTAACACAGGTTTCCAACTGATCTGTTAAAATGAAAAATGAAACCTGGCAGATACTGAGTAAGTTAATTTGTCAGAATAATAGTGTCTTCCATATCCTTAAAGGCATCTCCTGACCTGGGGATTCCTTTCCATTAAACTGAAACATGGTTAAGAGGCTGGCTATTTTTGGACATTGTAGTGCATTAATACGGAAATTCTGCTTCCCAGTTGCTCTGGACTTAGCTGGATAAACAGCAGAAGCTTTTCCTTCTCAAAACCAAAGCTTTAGACACTCCAGGACCTGTATTTTTATCATGACGATGCAAAGGACCTGGGCTTGGCTGTCTTGCTTTTATCTCAGCACCCCAGGAGACACTGCTAATGTCCCTTATCTTCTCGGGGAGGGTTCTTGAAGCAGCACTTGCTCTAAGTAGTCACTAGAAGGTTCAACATGATGGCTTCTGTAGAGTTTCTCAATTCCAGTGCATTTGTGTTTTACTAAGATAGCACTTATGTGTTTTTTGAATATGATACATTTGTGAGACATTGAGTATGGAGTACTTCAGCCTCAAAAAAGGAAACTCTTACTGTAGGAATTATCCTTTTACATTTTAAATTGCTATGGTGTGCATGCAGTTTATGAAAAGTGTAAAATAATTTATCATCCCTTGGATGTACTTAGCTTTTGTTCAGTCTTTTATAATGAAATACTGCTGAAACGAGACACAGAGGTAGCCTAGGATGGCAAATATTAGAGATAATGGAAAGAAAAATTTCAAGATCTGGAAAGACATGGGAAATCCTTGGAACACCCAGCCAGCAAAGTCCAACCCAAATGGTCCAGATGTTGGTCTGTTTATCGTGTCCAAGCCATAACCCAGTGAAATCCAATGCTAAAACATCCAAGTGCTGCTTTTACAGAAACATTTTTAATGTTAATACCTGCCAAGTACTTAACACTTCCTTTTTGTACAGTGATTACTTGCCTTGTGATCTGTCAATCCCCTATGAGTGCTTGCATTTCAGGCTGTGCTCTGGATTCACTGCTGAAAAAGAAGTTTCATAGTAGTCAATGATGAAGAGTGTGGGTAGACATGCCAGCAGAATATTCTCCATTCCTCTGCTAGGAATTTGGCTGATGCTGCTTTTTTTTTAGCCTAGTATTACTTTTTCCCTATTATTTTTAGTATTTCCCTATTATTTTTAGTATTTTTAAATTTGACATAGTTTTTTGTACATTTTCCAGTTTCTTGTGAGATGCATTGGTTCTTTTAATTCATTCTTTAATTGGTGGTAATTAAAAATGTGCTGAAACAAATTCTGCTGTGATTTGTTCCAATGGAAGTCCAAAGTCACTAACTTCAATAAGCACAAAGCTGCTGTCTGGGGGCATTAATATCCGACTTCTGTATGTTGTTCTGAGATCCCAGTGTGTGACAGACATTGTGTGTCTACATTAGCCTTATTAGAGAATTAATCAGTGCTACAGAATGTTCCCAGAGACTTGAATCTGAATCATCTAAGCTTCTAAATTGCTGGAACAGTCCTTGGCACAGTTTGGGCATGCTCATTTCTCCAGAGATTTAATACACTGTTTTTGGAATGTGCCTATTTCCAGACCTTTGCACTGATCCTGCTAAAGCTAAGACACCTCCTTCCCCCTATCAAAATAAAAGAGTCAAGTTTAGAAAAATGAGAATATCTGCAGTTTGAACTCTAAATATGTTGTGTTTCTTAAACCAGTTAAATGAATAATGTTTCTGATGTGTTATCAGTAAGGTTCATGTGACATTTTGACACTGATTTCAGGTACAAGCACTTGAAAACAACTGTTTTATGGCTAAGTAGCAATTGGTTTTTCTCCAACAATTATATTTCCTATTACACACTGAATCTCTTTAATAATATTATTGTGCTTTAGGAAATGAAAAGTGATAAACATTTTCAAAATGTTTCAAATTGTGTTTCTTAAACCAGTTAAATGAATAATGTTTCTGATGTGTTATCAGTAAGGTTCATGTGACATTTTGACACTGATTTCAGGTACAAGCACTTGAAAACAACTGTTTTATGGCTAAGTAGCAATTGGTTTTTCTCCAACAATTATATTTCCTATTACACACTGAATCTCTTTAATAATATTATTGTGCTTTAGGAAATGAAAAGTGATAAACATTTTCAAAAGTACATTCATGGAGTACAAGAGGGTACAGCTGTTCATCCAAACATAGGGGGGGTTTTGTGGTTTTTACCAGCAGTCCACATTTTTAATTCAGTTGTTTTTTAACGATGCTAAACTTTAACAGCTAGCATGATGTGGAAATACTTTGATCTTTCTGCTAGCTAAACAGATCTGTGGATGAATATAATGTACTTTACATCTTGTTACACTGATTTGCTTTTTTTTTTTTCCCTGTAGGCTTCAGAAGCTTCCAAAATACCTACTTTTAGAAAATGTTAAAGGATTTGAATCCTCTTCTGCAAGGTAAACTGTAATTAACATATGCAGGTATTAGCTTGCAAAAAGGGTATGTTCTTTAGAAGGAGAAGGGATTTATTCTTTAGAAGGGAATTTTATTTCCTAGAATTGGAGTTAACAAAATAGCTTGAGATGGGACAGGAATTAAAATCTTAGGTTGTGAAAAGAACTTGCTAGATAAGTGGTTATATCTCTGTGTGGATAAAACACAACAGTATTTTATTTTTAATTTTATTTGGTGAGTATTTTATTTGATTTGATGATATGTTTGCTTTAGAAAAGGTCAGAATTAGTTTTCAAAGAAAAATAGTAATAGGTGTTACAATCAGAGGTTTCAAGGGCTTATTCATGACAGGATCCTATGGTATCTTGTGTTATGATCACAGAATAGCCTGGGGCTCTCTTGAGTGCCTCTGTTGATAGTAGGTTATCCCTGGTTCAGGGCTGCTATCAAATGGTCCAGAGATGCAGTAAGATGTATTTAGTCCTGGTCTGAAATGTGGAAGAGGAAAAATGTCACTGCAGTTGCATAATGACAACAGGAGCACTCTCCTCTCTTGTGACCAAAACAAGAGAGAGAGAGTTGCCATCTTCCTTCTCAGTTCTCACTGGAGTGGAGTGGGATCTTCCCGTGCACTCCTTATAGCACCAGCTGCCACCCTGCATATCGTGCTCTTAATCAATACGGCAGGCAGCTGGGAGACATGCTCAGCTGGTTCAGTGTTCCTGGTCTTCTCTTGTAGCCCCCAGGGTTCCCTAAGCTGTGCCTTGCTGGCCAGTGCTTGTGACAAGCTGTGCTTGAGAAAACACCTTGGTTAGGACACTTGTTTTCTCTTAAGACACTTGGGATGCAGTCTCACATACAGTGCTGGGTACAGGTCCCAGCTCCTGCCTGTTGTATAGTTCCAGCCTACTGCAGTCTGCATGGAATACAGAAGAGAAGTCTTTTTAAGATTATTTCCATTACAGTCTCTTTCCATTGTTTATGAAGCACAGGCCCACCTCATTTTTATAATCAAAGCCACTGATTTTTGTCATCCCTCAATTCAGCCTTTTTGGCTTAGCCAGTGCTGTGTATTTGTGCAGAAGGAAGTAGTGACCTATTTGTAGTGGCTTTAATCTCCTGTTTTATGATTCCCAGTAAAGAGAGTATCTTGCCCTCTGATTAGTTTCCTTGTTGACACACCACAATTACTTTCCTAGAGATGAAACATTTTTTGAAGAGGCATTTGCACTGTAGTAAGAGTGAGGTGCCTTTGAATGTGTAATAGACTCTAACACTGAACTTCGTATGATGTCTCTCAAATTCAGCAATGGATGACATATCAGTAATTTGCTGTCCAATTATTTCAATGAATGCTTTGGTAAATATGATACTGAATTTAATCTGCATTTATTTAGGATTATAAAAAGAGCTAAAGACTACGTGAAGGGAATAATTGCTTTTTGATTCCTTTCAGAAATGAACTTTTGCAAACACTAGCAACATGTGGATTTAAATATCAGGAATTTCTCTTGTCTCCAACCTGTGTGAGTACTAAAATTGCTCTAATATTGTTTAATAGGTCAAAGTGCACTGAGTCCAAGAACATTTGAAAATTCTCTTCTGTGTTAGAAAAGAGAGTCATGCTCAAAGCATACACTTGAATGAGAAAACCAACTGACACGACTTCTAATTTCTCATACTGACATAATTATATTGCTGTTTGTGTTCAGATCATAGTCCCATATTGCTTTGCTGCCATTTGATATTTTTAAGAAGGCATGAATTTCCACTGTAACCAGGAAGGTGGTTTTCCCTGCAGGAGCCTCACTGCTTCAGAAGTGCTGTGGCTCTGGATTTCCCAGCACAGAAAATGTGACTGTTTCTTGTGGGAGGAGGAGCTTTGTTTCTGTGTTACCCTGGCAACTGAAAAAAGTTTGAGAGAAATTTCAGATTATGCAAGACTAACTGGAATCAGTGAAGTACCATAAATATTTGAGAGAAGCTAATAGAATGTAGCTTGAAAACCAATTGTGGTAGATTTATTTAATTGTTAGGTGTTTTATAGTTCCTTGTTTAAAAAGGCAAAGAGAGACTTTTTTGCTTTTAACAGAAAACAAGTAATTGTTTAATAATAATATTATTGTGCCAAGTAATCGTAAGGCATGTAAATTTTTCTTCTTGAATCACTTAGGTGTTTTATAGTTCCTTGTTTAAAAATGCAAAGAGAGACTTTTTTGCTTTATAAAATTTTGTTTACATTCATATTCATTTACAGAGAAAGTCAAAACTATGAGATAGAGAGAATAATTGGATCACTTGGATCTTTGGAAGTCCCTAGGTATGGAAGTTACAAGTGTGTGCAGGTATTACCAACTAATACCAAGAGAATACCCTGGAAAAAAGGAGGCTTCAGGGTGACCTAATTGCAGCCTTCTAGTACCTGATGGGAAACTACAAGAAAGACAGAGAGGGACAGTTTACCAGAGTCTGCAGTTACAGGACAAGGGGGAATGGATTCAAACTTAAAGAGTAGTATTAGAGTAGAATCAGGAGGAAGTTCTTTGTGTGAGGATGGTGAGGCACGGAAAGGGGTTGCACAGAGAAGCTCTGGATGCCTCATCCCTGGAAGTGTTCAAGGCCAGGTTGGATGTGGCTCTGAGCAGCCTGGGCTAGTGAAAGGTGTCCTTACCCACAGCAGGGAGCTTGGAACTAGATGACACAAACCATTTTATGAATCTCTGATTCTTTAAATACTGATATCTCTGAAGTAATAAAATATATTAGTGTGTCATAGTTCTGTTACTGCATGTAATGGCAGATAACTTGTATGACGCAATAGACCACTTTTTCTTTACTATCACATGGACTAAAGGCTTCTGAATTTTGATTACAGCTTGGCATTCCCAATTCTAGGCTGCGGTATTTTCTAATTGCAAAGCTTCACCAAGAACCATTTTCATTTCAAGCTCCTGGACAAGTGAGTCTATTTATAATACTTGAATTTGCTTCATTTCATGAAGATTGAGGGTTAAATTTTCAGTTTATTGGTGTGTGTTGATGAATGGAGAAGAACGAGTGATTCCAACAGAAGAGTTAAATTGTGTCTCCTTTTTTCAGCCTGGATCTTTGTAAGGACTGATGTTCATGCCTGTGGCTTAGATGGCTTTAAACAGTTGGGAGATGTGTTTTCTAGCCTGATAGTGGGGTAGAAAACATATCATATTGCTACATTTTTTACACACTTGGAAAGGTCTTTTTGCAAAGGCAATTATTTTAGGCTGTTCTGACATCATTGCCAATAGGTCTGCTAATCTTGATGCTACTGCTTTTGAAATCTTCATTAAAATAACTTCTAAAAGTTATTGTGAGCATCTCGGAAGGACTTCTTACTCTCTGTATGGTTGGCTGTCAAGTTGTTTATTAAATACAGTTCTTTAATTTTATTTTTGTCATAATTTCCTCTTAGATATTGACAAGATTCCCAGATCAGGATTTACTCAAGGAAAAAGGTGCTGACAAAGTGGGTGAAACTAGTTCTTCTTTGTCCTCTGAGGAGAAGAACCTGCATCTAAACATTGGTCCAGATTGCAGCAGCAAGAAGAGTTTACCAAAAGGGGCCTTTCTATTTAAGCTTGAAACAGTAGAAGAGATGGAAAGGAAACATAATCAGGATAATGATTCCTCTATTCAAATGCTAAAAGACTTCTTGGAAGAGGAAAACGAAGAAATGAGTCAATATTTCTTACCACCAAAGTCCTTGCTGCGCTATGCTCTCTTGTTAGACATTGTTAAACCCACCTGCCGGAGATCCACATGCTTTACTAAAGGGTAAGGTGCCAAGAAAATGCCTTGCTAAATCATGTCCTGAAATTTTAAGTGTATTTTCTCGCTTGTGTCCTGTAAAATCACAGAGAGGTGTTTCATCAAAAAATCCTAGGCCTTTAAAAGAAATCTCCTTACACAGTGTGATTGCTGGTCCAGTGGAATGCCTGCATGAGAATCTGTCTGGCAGAACATCATGTGCCCACTCCAAAAAGGCATTCACAAAAGACAGTTGCCATTTGTTGTTGACCTTCACAGAAGCTTAATTACCCCTGCGGAAATATGGTTCCAGTAGACTGGTATAGTGCTGATTCATTAATGAATTTCTTTATATTGCTCAATGAAGTTACAAAAGTGTCATGCATGACGGATCCATTCCTCATTAAATCTGTCTCCACTGTACATTTTATTGATTTCTTGGATTTTTCAGCTATATAGATCAGAATAGCTGTGGATTGTCATGAAACCAGTTAGGTTGCTGCATTACAAATCATATTTGATGGAGCAGAACATCAGTGCTTTTCTGTCTAGTAGTTTTCTGATTTGTACCTTGCAATTTTAAGTTTGACTTCTAGAAGTTGGTGAGTGTTCTGAAACTCTGTGGACAACTGGTCAGAGACTTTTCCACTGAATGCATTTGTATTGAAACATTCCAGTTGGAGCCTGCAAATTTGTGGAAATTTTTAATACTGATAAATTTTTCTAATTGGATTGGTTTTTTGAGTTTGCTGAGTGTTTCAATAAGATGTCTTGGATGATGAGTTAAAATAAAAGTGTAACTTTTATTTTAATTAGGAGAAATTAGACTTCCAGATTAATAGAATTCCTGCGGGTTTTTAAATTTTTTTATTATTTTCAAGGTTTAGAAATAAAGAAGAAGAAAAAGAATTTCAAAAGTTTGAAATTTGTGCAATGGGAAAGGTCTTCCCTCAGCTCTCATTGATATATATGTATGTGCCTTTGCTGCCCTCACTCTTTTGAGTTGAGGGGGAGTCAGCATCTTGTGGACTATCTTTCTAAACTAGAATAGTCAAAAAACCCCTTAGCCAGAATGGTGTCTGATGTGTTTTCTGTATGCCTTAAGTGTCATTGAAAGTAATTGGCCACTTGTGGTTACACTAGAATATGTCATAGTAGTTTGTGGTCATGTTTATCAAAATCACACTGAAGGAGGCTCCTGGGTAGTTAAGATCAAGTCTCTGTACCTAGGGTGGGTAATCTGACACCAGGGAAGGTGACTCTTATCCCTCTGCTCCTATGGAGGTAGTTGTGGTGGTAGTTCTGTCTGATTTACCATCTTTGGTCTGTTTTTCAAGAGCCTTTGGGAAGGTAGATTGCCAACATGCTTCTCAGTGTAATCATCTCATTTACAGCTCTGCATTAAGGGAAGGTTTATAATTACATCTCATTAAAGTCACTTTCTGAGGCCAAAAATAAGTCCCTGCTGTATCTGTTCCAGATGTTCTTGTTTTTATATTTCTCTGAAGCATGAGACCTAGGAAAAAGACCCCTGAATAGGGTGGAACAGCACTCCTGGTAGTACAGAGAATCCCTCTGCTGCTGTGCCTGTCTGGTGTCTGTCTTGTAAATTGCACTGACCATCAGTTTTGAGAAAAATCTCCCTCTTTTCTCTTTGGTTTTCAGGTATTTCTAGCAACATTCACATGATGGAAATAATCTGGGTATGCCTTCTCTAGTCCTTTCTAATTCAGGGACCTCAAACACAGATAGTTCCTCAGTGATTTTTGCTATACCAGTACATCTTTTGAAAAGCTTTGGTGGAGTTAAAACAAAATGTAATGCATGAGAGATCAAGCAGGTAATTCTGTGTGCCCTTCTGACACTGATTTCCTGGGCACTTAGTGAATGATTGCTGAGTTCTGTGAGACTACCAACACCATGCTTTCTCTTTGGAGTGTGTTTGTGGTGGCTGAAGTTTTGAAAGGAAGTTGAGTATTTTAAAGGACAGAGAAAATGAAAAACATATCTAACTTCTCTAGATGTAGTTGTTCCGGACATACTTTAAATTTTGATATGTTGTTGACAACAGAAGCAATACATTTCAAAATAGAGCAAATATCAATTACAGTAGAGATTTCTCACTTTGTGTAAATTACTTTTTGCCAGTCATAATATACAACACAATATACCCAGAAAAAATACATGTATGAAATGAAAAGATTTTTTTTTAAACCTTACAGAAATAAAAGAGGCGGGGAATCTTGAATCAGATGAAAATTGAAGACTGTAATTTCTTAAGCCAGCTTCTTTCATTGTAACTTGTAATGAATCTTGTCAGAAAATCAATACATCATTTTTTTTACTGTGACAAAATTTAATTATGTTCCAGGTCTAAGGTAGGAATGTTAACTTTTCTGTAGTCAGCACCTTCAATAATTATAAATAACAATCCAGCTAACACTACATTAGCCGTATGCCCACATTTGTATTAAAAAACCAACACACACACGCTCACACACACAGACTTCAATGCACACAGACACCAACTGGATTTTTTTTGGGTGGGGGAGGAGTTCTGTACCCTAGTGCCAGTTATTTAGACAGGAATATTTATTTTTTCCAATAAAACACTTCAATACCACTCTGAATTTTACCCCATTTATTCATTTTGGCTCAGTTATATTAAGCTGAAACATTACCAGATGCTTTATAAGAGGAAAAGGATGAGGATTCCTCAGTGTGTGTGTTACATTGTTAAACTTTGTGTTAGGGAATTTGCAGAATTAAAGATTAAACCAATTAAAGATGATGTATTTACAAAACAGATTCCATGTGTATTTAATCTGTAACAGTGTTTAGGTGTTCTGATCCTGAGGAAGATTTGTAACCACTTTTTTGAATGAGTGCTGCTCTGGCAGAACTAATTGTGTCTTTTTCAGCCGAGAATGGAGTACTGAAGATTGAGCCATGCTGGGTCATTGTGTCTGTGCTGAACGGAAAGTGTTCTTTTATTCACTGTGGGATTAGAGAGGCTTGAAACATAACTTGTGCCATGCTTTAGGAATGGGTCCCAAGTGGAACAAAAGACCTTTATAATTGTCCTTACAGTTGTACAGATAAAACTAGAGAATAGTGTCTGTTAACAATTGATGCAGACCACATCCCTCTAATGCAGGGAATCTTCTGAAGTTCTTCCACAGGGCAAAGCCATCTGTTGTCTTGACTCACTCTCTTTCTGTTCAGAATGTTCAAACTGCCATAGTTAGACCAACAGAGCATGTTTCTGAAAGCCCATAATTATATTTAAATGATAGCATTGAAGAGGCTACTGAGTAAACATGTTGTTAAGCAATCAACTACAAAGCATGCAGAACAGCTATCACAGGTTTCAGTATGCAAGTTTACTTACGGTTTACTTGGATTTAGATTTTTTTTCTTCTTTCTTTCTTTCTTCTACTGCTCTGCATGGATGCCTGGCCATCACCCTTCCTTCAGTGGAAAATCCACAAGCAACCAGAAATTAAACCTGACTGAAGCACTTTGTTCCTAATGCTTTGACATGAAAACTGAAGGCTCACACTAGTGGTCCTCCTTTTAATAAGGATCACTAATTTGAAGCCGTGGGACTATTTGACCTTTCACACATTTTGCCCTAATGTAAAATTGGTTTAGGCAATATGGATGGGAGTTTTTTTGGTGGTCCTATGCTTGAATTCCTTGCCTTTGTATTTGCCATGTATAAGACACTAGTGTGGCTAAACTCTTGAGCACTGAGGACAGACCCATCCCCAGAGAGCACATTCAGAGGGTACTGCACTCCAGGGGTTAACAGCATTTATAACAAGGCTTTCTGCTTTATCTATCCAAGAGGCTGTTTGTTCATCAAGGGAAAGAAACCTCAGTAACCTCCCTGCACCTTTGCAATTGTCAATGCCATGAAATACAGTGAAAATGTTAATTTAAGATTGTTGTTGTTTTTAAGGTATGGACACTATGTAGAAGGGACCGGCTCAGTTCTGCAGACAGCAGTAGATGTACAGGTAAGTGTGTAGTCTAACATTTTGGAATGACTTGTTTTAAAACTTGAGACTTGTTTCAAAGCTTGGGTTTTTTTCTGTCTTCTCATTTGTTATTCTGAATGTTATAAAAAAATAATACTTTAAATGTACATTTTATGGCAACTGAGTTTCCAGTTTGTGTTCCTAGACAGGAGTTTGTTTAGACCGAAATATCTGTGTCTCTCTGTAAGGAGAACATAACTTGCTATTATTTTTATCTGTCATGTCATACAGAGGTTTCACAGAGGTATGTGAAAACCTTAAAAAATACTAGTTCTATGGAGAACCTGAAGTACAGTGTTATGAATCAAGGGCTGTTGTTTGTATGCATATAATTCAATAGATATTGTCAGATGCGTAACATTTTTGAATTTCAAAATTATTATTTGTTTGCAAAGAGTATTTTGAAAAGTTCTGCTATTGATAGAATAGTAGAATAAGTTCATGACCAAGTAGTATTTGGGCATTGGGGAAGGTAATAAATGTTCTGGTTAATCAGCATTCAGAGATACTTTTCACAAAGCCTGTGTTGTACACAAGCCCTTCCTCCTGCACTTCTGTGCTATTCACTAATATTATAGGGCATTTCTAAGCATAAGAGGAATGCAGCTCTGGAATTCAGGATAATCTCAGAGCGAGAGTATTAAAACAGCTGCATCCACGCAACTTAATTTGTATGAATGGTCTGTTATTGAGTTATACTGAGTCACTGTCCTTTGTCTTTAACAAATGTATGCTCTTTGATTGCCCCATTAAGTATTGGTAGCTTGGAACTGGAGAAGGAAATTATGAATGTCCTCATGGCAACATTGATTTCTTTCTTGCAAATCCATGTGTTGAGATGTTTGCTGCAAAACCAGAATGCAAATGACCCTTTCAAGCAAAACATGCTATTGTCCTTGTCATTTTGATGATTAAGGAAATATTCCATTAAGATGTGCCTGTAAATTTTACATATTTGGCCTGCATCAGTCACATTTCTTGGTTTTGCTATTCTTCATAGCTTGAATCTGTGTTTAAACACATTGACGAGTTATCAGAAGAAGAGAAGCTTATGAAATTGTCAACATTAAAACTGAGGTACTTTACTCCAAGAGAAATAGCAAATCTTCATGGATTCCCTTTGGAATTTGGTATGTGCTGCAAAATACACACTTCTGCATTATTCTTCAGAAATGCCAATGTGTTTTTTTCATGGTACTAATCTAATCTTTTTATTTTGCGTTCTTTTCAGACCACTCAGTTCTTATGATTGATTGATTCTTGTTGTTTGGCTAACTTTGAATTTCTCTACATTTCCACTAGGTTTTTTTTTTTCATGTTTTGTAAGAGCCAGCCTGTGATGAGGTTTATCTTCCTAAGCTAAGAAGAAGGTTTTGTCTTGCAAAATGCTCTGTTAGTGAAGTGCATGAAGGAATACCTTTGTTTAAAGTTGAAACTATTTATTCAACAGCCAGTGTTACTCACAACTGTGGTAAATCAACATATCCTGCTAGCTTAGGAAGTCTGTTGTGGTTCTCAGTGTTTGAGCTGCTTGCTCTCCCTTCCACACATTTACAGCTGCTGACAGGGAATTTCAGATGGTACAGATAGTTCTTTGTTGAGGAGTAACAAATCTATTAAGCTATCTCTGTTTTCTAGAAGGGGCAGCCCTTGGTCAGGTACTTCATTTTCTATGTGGTTGTTTTTTTGAAGAAGGAGTCAAGGAACAAGACTCAGCAGTATCAGTACACTGGATACACATCAACAAGAATTAAACCTGAAGTAAAGTCATCAGAATTCTCCTTGTAAAAAAGGGCAAGCGTGAAAATGTAGCTGTTACTATCTGCTAAGAAACTGTCCTACTGACATCACATCAGATCAATTTATTGTCACTCAGCAACAAAAGCATCCAGGGAATCATGGAAGGGTTTGTGTTTGAAGAGACCTTAAAGATGATCTATTTCCAACCCCCTTCCACTAGACCAGATTGCTCAAAAAATAAGACATCACTGACCTTGAGTAATTTGTTATATTTTGCTTTGACTTCCTCAGTGACTTAGAGTTCTGAGAAATGTGCCTTGTTTCTATGTATTTCTTTCTTTCACAGTTTTAGTTTGGGGTTTTTTTAATTTATTACTTGTTCTATTCAAAATTGCTACATTTGGAGAACATTATCAAGGTTGCACTGTGAAACTAGAATTGCCAGCACTAAGCTTACATGTTCATGAGTATTTGCAAGTGTGTGCTGTATTGTTACATATCAACATACAATGTTTTTTCATAGCCTCTCTTCTTTAATGGATCTGTTCTATTTGCCTCTTAGCACAGCTCTGTTTCATATTCATGTAGGCTGATGTCAAGATACTTGAGCTTAACAGAGCTGGATTGGGTTTGTATAGGCTTATCATGCTGCTCAAGGTCTCTTTTGAGCACAAAATTGCCCATTTTCTCTTTTTTTAAATTCACCTGGAGTTTTTCCACTATTAGCTCTGCAACATTACTGAGAGGTGCAATAGGGTTAATGTTGCTTGTATTTTACAAAGGGAGAACAGAGACAATGGAGAGATTTATGTTTGGAAGACTCCATTACTTTGGGGTGAGCAGTTCACGAAACCTAACTTTTATAATTTCATAGTGCTTGGAGTGATACCGTGCTTTCTGTTCAGAGCTCATCTGCAGAGACACCTGTGAGGTTCAGTATTTTTGCAAACCATAACTGAACTCTAAAGACAAGTCAGGCTTCAGAATTTGAGGATCATCCAGATCATCACCATGTACAATGTGTTCATTTAGCAGACCTGTCTTGTCATTTGGGATTCTGCCTCTCAGAGGAGAGTACCATTTTGTCATAATTATGGCAGTTAGTATTATAACTGTTTTACATTTCTTGCAGTTCCCTTCCACTGCTTTTCCAGCTTTGATGACACATAAAGCAAGCCTCTCTCTCATTCAGTGGTTTCCTCTGCCATATACTCCTGAGTCATAGGCAGAACATGCATTTCCCCTGCACTGAGTCACAAGTCTGACATTTCTTTGTGTTTAGAACTTCTCCCACTTTTTGCTTTAAAAAGTGTTATTTGACTCTAGGCTGATAGAAATCTTTAATGAATTTAGGTACTGTAATCTCAGTTTCCTTTGAGAATTTGCAAACTCTGGGTTTTTTTGGGTTTTTTTTGAATGTGGATATATTTATGGCTGCAGCAAAGGGTGTTGCCCTGACAGCATTTCTGCCATGCCAAGCTTCAAGTAATTATTGTGAAATATGGTATTTTCAGAGCAAAATGTGTTATAAGTTCTCTGCTACTGTGTTCTGTAGTGACAGCAACATTTAGGCTGAAATTTTCAAAACCTGGAAGCTTGGAATTGTACCCACTGTAAATATGTTATTGGTCCAAGAAACTGAAGAAACTGAGGAAACTATAAGCTGAAAACTATGTGAACAGACTGTCAGCAGCTTTGTAACAGATGCTGTTACTAGTGCAGCTACAGTATCATCAGAAGAAACGTGATTGTCTAAATGGTTCTGCATTTTAAGAAGTTGATGGCCTTTTCTAATATGTGAGGTCCAGAGTTAAAGTCATTGTTCATTCTTAACATGACCAGATTTATTTGTGCTTTTAACATCAAAATGTATAAATAGTAATTGCATTATAGTTCAATGAAATACTGCAGTCATTTGTCATAGTCACTCTGGTGGGTCCCACAGCAATATCATTAAAAGTGAACAGAGCGTTCTTGCACCTGTGACCTGCTTTCATGCGAGTGATGTCAGGATGTGTTTTCCATTTTTCTTATTAGCAATGCATGCAAGCTTTTAGGAAACAAAAGCCAGCATGGTGGGGAAGTACATGCTGTTAAGATCTCAGTGTCCTCAGGTACTGTGTGTGACATAAATGCTACAGTGAGAGCTGTGCAGCAAGTGCCAGCATACTGGAAGTTGTTGAATCTGACCTTCTGATGTAGGCTACTCTGGAGCCAAGAAGATAGAAAGTGCAAAACAATGTTAACAGTCAGAGGGAGGAGGCTTGGGATAAAGGAAATCATGAGTTCTGGAAATTAATTCTTGGCTTTTGGTTGCCAAAAGGTAGAAGGAGAAATTTTGACATTTTCAAGATTCAGATAGGCTTCTTGGGCTGTAAGTGCGTGTGTGTGTGTGCATAAATACATACTTATTTTCATGTATGCTTTTAAAATGCCTTTATTCTTTACCTTATCCATTGATGGAATGTGAAAACTCCATCTAAGGAAGTGTGTGTGGGAGTGCAAGTGATTGTTCCAAAGACAGAAGAACAGTTGCCCAAATGTGCCAGGAAGCTGGGCAGAGTGGATGGAGCTGGCAGAAGATGTGTTTACCAAAGCAGTCCACATTCGAGGCATTAGTAACTGGCAGAGAGGGATGGAACAACTCCTCCCAGACACCACCTCCTCCTCAGAGCCTCCTTTGGCTCAGTAACTGTCCAGCCACATTCTCTCCTGAGCTCTCTCTGGAACAGAATTTTTTCTGAAGAGCTGTGAAAATTTCAGAGCATACATATCAATACTTGTAATCACAGTGTGCTTGTGCATCTGAGCTAATTGGGGTGGTGATGACCTCTGAGTCAAAGTTAGGTGTTTCTTCTTAGGGAATGATGAAATAATTGACTGTGGCCAGGTTTCAGCAGTTTACTATATGACCCTAACAGTTAAGTCACCACTGCTGTTCATCTTTCACTCAGGATGAAGCAAATGTACTTTACCTCACAGTTGGAGTAAGGTAAGAGTGCAAACAGGGACAGACCAGACCAACTGGCTGCTTGAAACTGCTTCACTCTCAGGAGCTTGCTAGTCAGTACACAGCACAGCCCTTTCACAATACCTGGGCTGGTGTCATTGTTACTGCCTCTCCTTTCTGCCAGACCATGCACTTCCTATGGGAAGGACATTTCTGATGCTGTCTGTATATCTGAGTGTGTTTAATGGGGTCAGCATTGAATTACACGGAAAATTGTTCAACTGCTTGGTCACTCACTGAATAAGCGTTGCTCATCGTTTAATCACCCATCGTTAATGGGTGGTATCTTGCACTGGGAGACTTGGGATTTGCCTGAGCTGTTAGAGGGGATCATGTGGGAAGTACAATATAAAGCTTATGGAGAAATGCAGTTTAGTCCATCTGCAGAAGTGTCACATTTTCTTTCTGCTGTGGTTGTGTTCTTCTGTGGATGTTATCTAGAGTAGCAGTTGTGCAGGGATTTAGTGCTGCTGCCCCTCCCTGAGACTGCTGGATGTTTTGGGCTCTCTGAAGGGATGGTAGATCAGCAATAGTTACACAACAGAGGAATGTTTTGAAGCTTCTTGTGAAACCTTAGAGATGGCAGTATTGATAATAGAGGAACTGATATAAATCCAATGAATTTGTTGTGAATTAGTTTTGTAACCTTGTGAATTGTGGGGGGAACTGAGGGAGGGTGAATCCTGCTGCAATCGGTGATAACTGCACTAAGAAATGTTCACTGAAAAAAAAAAAGACTAAAAAGTAGGAACAAACCAAGACTAGTGATGTTGCACTATATGTTTTTGTTTTAGGTTTTCCTGAAAAGGTAACAGTCAAGCAATGCTATCGTCTTCTTGGAAACAGCCTCAACGTACACGTGGTGGCAAAATTGATCTCCATTCTTCTTGAATAATTTAGAACCTGAAACTGATGTATATGGACTGCTGACAGAAAATACTTCCATCTTTTAGGAGAAAACTGATGGAACCTGGACAAATACCAGAGCTTATCAAGATACTTGTCCAGACATTTTGCTGAACAATTTTGATATATTTTAATAACTTGAATTCATTATGGATTTAAACTGTATAGGTGTTTTATTTAAATGGCAGTTTGCAGGACTTAATTGCTTTATTTAAATGTCATTTTTAGTTTGTAGAATGAAAAATAGCAGGACATGCAAATACTTCAATGAGAACAATAAGATTATTTTATTTTACTTTATTTATTTTTTTATCTTAAAACCATTTTCTCAGTAGTGTGAGAAACTGTGTCAAAGCTGTTTCAGTTAGCTGCAGAGATCAAGTTCTATCAAGTGTAAATCGATCAAGTGTAAAATGTCTTCATCTTTAAACATAAGTGATCCATTCTGAGAAGACTTACTGTATATATGATCTGAAATTTTTATGTGTTTTTTAGCTCATGAAACTAATAAATTCAGTATTTTATATACAATTTTTAAGATGTAGTGTTGTTATTTATGATTGTCTCATCTTCTTTAAATACTTGTAGGATTCTAAAACCCAACTGTATTTGTCTGGAATGATTTATTTAGTTGCAGCTGAATGAAAATATTTCAAGATTATCACAGGCCTGACAATAACTTCCCTGTTTCTCTTCTCATATTATTCAGGATAAGATCATTGCCCCTTACCGAAGACCTATATGTAAAAGACATAAAAAAAAATTAAGTTCCATGTTTAGGTTCCTGTGACATAAGAACTGGAGAAAAACTATATGGGCTTCTTCTGAAAATTTCTTCACAAATCTTGTTGGTAGTACTGGGGTTAGGAGTTTATGTTGAGGTGAAGCCACTGCTGCACAGTGCCTCATAGAGCTGGACTCGGTGGGTTTGTAATCAAGTCTTGTGGGTTCAGTACCTCTGAAATAATAGAGAAAATGATGGGAAAACTGAAAGCCTTCTAAAGGAGCATGTACTCTTCTTCCCTTGGGATTTTCCCATTGCTATCTTGGTTAAAAACAGCTTGAATGAGGAAGAGATGAGATGATATTTAGTAAGCATCCTTAGGGAGATTATGTGCCAGAAGACAGAAAGATTTTGTAGCTGATCATAGTTCCTGTGCACCTAAGCAGTGAGCTAAAGTTGCCACTCCTAAAAATGAATGAGTTTTCTTCCTCCTCTTCCCCTCATCCATGGGATGACATAGGAACAGTCTTGGTATGTTCCATCTGGGTTTGGTAGTGCAGTAGAAAGTGAAGACCACAGAGAGCAAAGCTGCTGTAGAGATAGTATAACTATTTTCATCTGCTGTAGTCCTGAAAACAATTTAAAAAGAAATTTATGTAGATAAATTCACACAGCTTTATCTTATGCTAGGTCCTGCATTTCTTCTTCAGTCTTGATTTGCATGTTGCTTGTGGACTGTTAAACCAAGAAAAGACCTGCTTCAGCCTGTCTGATTCTCCAGGAGCATACTGACCACCTGGGCTGTTCCAGCTGTGAAAGAGATATGGAAATGGTTTCTCCTGAAAGTGCTCTGGATAAAGCCTTAGAGAAGGATGAGGTTGGCCTCTGTTCTCACCTGGTCACTTGTAGTACTGAAATGGCAAAAAAGTAATGCTGTGCTGGCTACTAAACTGCAAAGAGCAGGTGTTGTTTTGACAGTGAACCGTGGTTACCTATACCCACAATGGTTATTGTGTAGATTTATCAGCCTGATCAATAACTAATAGCTGTATGGTTTTGTTCTTGGGAGAAATATGGTAGTTTGAAGATCTATTGCTACCTGATATGTTCCAAACATTGGTATGAAAACAAAGGATATAAATCTGGTATATAAATTGGAATTTCCTTCTGCTAATTCATGTAGTCTATTCATTCTGCTTCACTGCAGTAATATTTGGAAAATATTACTATTAATAATTAATCTTCAATTCCTTTATGTGTAGAACATAAATTAATGTTTTATATGCCACTTGTAAGTTAGCAGTGTTGAAGTCTAAGTTGAAATGTGCCTAGCTTCACCTAAAACTGATGCAGTAATACAGAGCCTGTTACATATGGATAGTGAATTTTAATTCAATGTGATTGTGAAGACTGAATCTGTTTGCCAATTTGAGCTGTTTCTGAAGGAAAAAAAAATTAAATCATTCAGAGTTGTAAATACATATTTGTGTATTTTACCCCTGCTAACCGTGTAATACTGGTGCAGCTAAATTGAGTGACTGCTGCTTATCCCCTTGGTTTGTTATTAATAGACTGGTTTACTGAGTTCTGTTGGGTTGTACCTGCTTGACCTCACTTGATGATCATGTTGCTTCCTTTTCCAAGCAGTCTTCTAATCCCAGGTACTTTGCAGTGTACATCATTGCTGTACTTTGCAACTTACGGCTTAAGCATTTTCACAGCAATGAAATGTGATTACAAAAGCAACTGAAAGAAGTAAAATCTGAAAAACAGCTTTGGAAAGGGAGGGAGATTCCCAGAATCTGATTTTTCATTTTGTGCCTCATTCATTTGCACATCTCAATTACATTTAATTATCTGAGTTCTCTTAAATTTGAGCATTTCCACTGAGAAAAAGGCTGTTCTATTTGGTGGTGTTATGTTTATATAGTAATTTTTGAAGCTTGCAGATTGATGTACAGAAATCTAACCTATACCAGCTAGTTTTTAACTGAGTTAGTCTGGGGTTTCCCTATACTCATGAAGAAACTTGTCTAGTGGCAAAAATAATAAAATACAATTTTTTTAACACAGTGAATTTGATAGTTTTTGGTGCTTAAAGTGGAGGTGCATCCTTCCATGCAGTGAATGTAAGGCTCCTGCCCAGAGCCTTTTTTATGTCACTTTTGACTGATAGGAGAATTATAAGGATTTTCAGGAATCTCTGTATTACAGTCTGGGAAAACACTGATTGGTGATAGCTATTTCTTAAATTTAAACAAGGAGAAAGCCATGTTGATTTTGACAGAGACATTTCAATAGAAATCTGAACAGGCCCAATGCTTCAATGACTACAATGTGTTTTAGCAGTAGTCACACATTTCTAAAACAAGTGAAAAATTTAGAAAATATTTGTTGCATCTCAAGGATGAATTATTCAATTCTCAGCTCGTCCTTTGGCTCCTCTTCTTGCTGATCATACTAAAGTTTAACACGAATTCTTGCATAAATACTGAATTATATTTCTTTTCCTTAGCAGTTTAATATATTTTGTCTTCTATGTGTTTATAACCACTTAAGTGTTATATTTTTTCTGCATGTTATTTAAAGAATATGACATATGAGTAAGGATTTAGAGGAGATTAAGTAATAATTGTTTCAGAGCACTAGCATTTCTGAGCAGTCTTATGTAAATATTGTATAAAATTGAACTGATCAAAGAAATAACCAAGGAAAAATAATGTGAAACCATGAAAAAGTAGACATAGAGCCTAAAATTAATTCCAGTAGCCATTTTCCCCTTGCCTGTGCACATACAAGTATTGTACTGTTACAACCTCATTAGGGGAAGTTTATGAAATACTGAATAGTGATAGTGTGCCAATTTAAATGTTATTGTGAAGAGCAGGATAAGATTTGTGTTATTTTTGTCTTTAGTAGATTGTAAATTTTGGGCAATTTATATAGCCATTAAAGAAAATAAATAGGGGCCCAAGAGGGCCAGGTAGCCATCTGTGAAGGCAAGACAACTGGATTGTTCTCTTTGACTTTCCTCCACCTGGTCCTGTTGACAGTGGGAGGAGGCTGGATGAGGAACCTTCTCAGGTAAGAGCTCTGGTGAAACAAGGAACAGAGTAGGAGGGGTTTAAATCAACTGGAACACAACACTTTTAGTGAGAGAGTCGTTGCATGTCAGATGGCCAGTCTGGTTGGATGCCCTTCACTAGGATTTGGGAAATTGCAGAAAAAAAGTTCCTGAAATCTCCTCCAGGGAGGAGTGTCTCTGATTTTAGATGCAGGCATACATTCTGAAATCCCAGCTTCAGTGAGAGCATGTTTGTCTTTTGCTTTTGTCCATGCACTGGGCTGTTCTAATTCAAATATTTTTAAATTGCCACCTGGCACTTGGAAGCAAAGAATGTTGATGGTACTGATATATTTTCTCATATGTAGATAGCAATAAATAGTTTTGATTAGTTCAAATGTTTGCCCATATATATTTTTAAAAATAAACAAATCTCATTCTGTTTATAAATAATACACTTAAAACGGGATTCTTCTCAGAATTAATATTTTTATAGGCATTTTCACTGTATATTGACCACAAGTAATATATGGCATTACTCATTCTTTGCACATGTGTTATAAGGTGAAGCTTGTGGAGAAGAAGAAGATTGGACAAGTTCATTTAAGAAAAATCCTCTGAGAGTACTGAGTAAGTAGATTTCGGACTGAAGAAGTTCTGAGCTGCAAATAACTGGAGGCCAAGAGAGCACAAAGGGAGGTACTGTATATGCTCCCCCCCTTTGTGTACCCTACATTTCCTATCTGCTTTTGGCCACTGTTGGAGAGTGACCTGGATGATCCACTGACCTGGAGACATCTTTTCTAACCCAGGATGATGACTCTTATTGCTTATTTTGTATGGTGACAGATTGCCAGTACTTGTAAGCACAGCCTCAGGACACAGCAAATGCTTTACAGACATAGCTTGGGCTGAGCTGCCTGGTGAAAGCCAGCAGTATGGAACAAAATGAATCTGAGGGAGGTTGTGCAGCCAGGTCCATTCATGGCTTTAGGGTTATTAGTGAAGAAGGGTGGCTATGGAAATGGAAGTCCCTAAAACTAACTCTAGTGGATATTAAAGCAATTGGAATGTGTTAAAAGGACTGGAATAATCAATAGAAAAGAATAAAGCCAATACAACCGACTGGAAGCTTTTCAATAACCTAATTGCAAAAAAGAATGAAATGGAGAATAGGAAGCATCAAAGTGATTTATAGAAACAACAGTATTCAGGAAGAAAAACCAGAAAGACAGAAGAACTAAAATAAAAGTCTCGTAAGGAAAGTAAAAAACTAATGTGTTAAATCTTACTTGTGATAAAGGAATCCAGGGAGAATTTGGACAGTAGATCCATTTCAGCTTAAGTACTTAACTAAATCAAGACTCTTATCTTTGTCATTTGTTATTAAAAACTGCAAAACTCAATTTCCTGGCCGGGTAGTTTAACTTCATTAGCAGTTAACTTATGAAGTTCATCAACTGTGTTGAAGAAGCAGAATCTTAAACAGGTGGCAGAGGGCAGAATGCTGAAAAGAAAAAGAAATCCTTAAGGAGGGGTGTGAGAAATGGAGGGTTGCAGCTGCTGCAGCCCCTGGGGAAGGTGCTGTGGCCATAAAACTCTCAAGACACTCATGAAGAGAGGGAAAGACTGATGATAGGTGCTTATAGGTAAGGAACAGCAAGGGGAATGTTACTTTTCAGAGTCACCCATGTTTGATGTAAACCCCATGGTTTCTGATCAGGGCCTGCTGCCAACTTTGTGCTTGGCTGTCTGAGAGCTGTAGGGACACATGGGAAATACTGAGTTCAATATGGAGCTGGGTTTACACCATGAATTTGCACAGTTATATGGAGGCAACAAATGACTTCATATGTTGTGTGTCACTTTTGAACTCTAGAGTGTGAGTATTATTAGAGGGAGGAAAGATGAAGGAGGATCCAGGGAAGTGAAGACAGAAGTACTGGGAGATATGAGGACAGCTGGGGGAAGACTTCTGTAAATGTGCTGCACTTGTTATTTAACCAGCAATGGACTGGATTTATAATTATTTGCAAATATATAAGTGATAACATTGAATAGCAGGGATTTTCTTCTTTTTTGCATCTGTAGGGAGGAAAAAAAAAAAGGATTAGTTTTTAGTCTTCCATTAAAAAAATTAAACAGGTTTGAATTCACACCCGTGGCTGCTCTTCCTTCATTTAAACAGGTAACATTGTCAAAAATTCTCATCATGTCCATGCGTTTGAGTTACTTCCTAGGGGCAATTAATGTGTGTTGAATTTTTGACCATGATTTAATCAACTCTTGTCTTTTACACCAACATCTTTGCATTGCAGGCACGTACTGCTGGAGAAATAGAGGAATACCACCATTTCATTTCACACAGCTACACAAGATGGTGGTAAATTGTAGTCCCTGCTAGTACAGGATGAACTTCAACCAGAATTAGAGACAAACACTCCATTGCTCTTGCCAAATCTGCACACAACCTATGCTCTTTAGAGCTGTTTTCTGAGCCTTCATCTTAGGGAGGTAATGAATGACCTGTCCCAGGAGGAGAGGTTCATGCCAGCTCTTCTTATTAGGAAGAACAGCCCCTATTCTTGTGCCAGAATTTTGTATGTTTTCCATCATGTTCCTCCAAAAATGATGTCTCAATTCAATATATTACAGTAAAATTAGAAGGTGTGGACCTACTTCTCTCCTCAAGAAGGTTTATAGATTTCTCAATTTGGCCAGCCTGAGGTGCATTCACTAGGAATAAAGACTAAATTAACTAAAATCTGGAAGGTCTAATGAAGTGGAAAATAGTGTGTCATGCAAATAGGTGGGTATCCAGCCCTCTCTTTCCATCCTATAATCAGTGCATAGTCAAAATCATCTGGTCCTCAGGCCAACCATTTTCTAAGCTATAAAGCCTGCAGGAAGAGAAGGTGAATTTCTTCTTGTTCCTTGCATTACCCAGTCTTGTCTTCATCCTTAATGGTTTACTGCTCACTGATTATTGGTTTATTGGAGTTGGTTGGAAAGAGAAGCCTGAATCAAAGGCTGACAGGCAGCAGACAGGGGCAGTGCATGATCAGCATGCCAAAGAAATGAAGGGAGGAAAGGAAGGATTTTGTGAGCCACAGCTGAAGGCTAGGATGGAAACTGTCAGCATACAATGGACTTTGGGAAAGCAAGTTCATGGAGTTGCAGGATTCAGACATTCAGCCAGCCTGCTATGGAGTGCAGCTGTAGTTGGCCCAGAGTTTATTCAAGCTGACATCCAATTGACAGCAAACTGTTAAAACAAAAAGAAAATCAAAACAAAAAGAGAAAAAAAATCCCCACCAGACAGACTTCAAAATCGACAGGAAGAATGTTAATGGACAGTGCCAGGATACCCAGAGGCAGAAGGTGTCTGGTCAACTAGACAGAAATATTGATAATTTGTCTATACTGTCCTATTCATGAACAGAGGTTTCAGAGCAAAAAGCATAATGGTAAATATAAAAAAGGTGGAGGGACAGATTCTCAGTTGATATAAAAAAACATAGCTCATGTGGGTTGAATGGAGCAGTCATATTTCCTACAACACAATTCTGCATTTTTATGGAAATATTGTCCCTCATGTTGGTAAAGGACATCACATGGAAAATTTTCCTTATGTTTCTCTGTTCTGGCAGGAACAGCTGATAGACTCCCTGCTGCATAGCAGGTGAACATACACAGAGCTGCCCTTCTCCTTCCTCACCAGTAGGTACATGGGAAGGGCTGTGTCCCGTGGGCTCAGGAGGAGCTTCACCACTGCCCTTCCAGATCCCTCAGCAGCAGCAGTGACTGCTGGGTTTCCTGCATCACAGCCAGTGGGAGCACAAGAGACATGGTCAGCAGGCTGGTGCTGTTCTGAATTCCAAGGTGAGTTCATGAAAACACAGATAATAAAATATAATACAAATCTAGTTTTTGGGAAAATGGTGGGATACAGCTGATACAGCCTAAGACTCTGTGGTATTCACAGTGAAGATCCCATGATCTGTGGCAGCACCACAAACACCAGCTGCCTTGACTTCACATTCGTTTCCTTAGTGTGTATCTGTTTCTTTTTGAGATGACATTAATATTTTTTGTCACCACATTCAATTTCTTACCAGGTTCTTTTGAGCTCATAATGCTTCCATCTGTGAAAGTTGTAGAGTTCATTCAATGCCCCAGCTCCAGGGAAGGCTCCACATATGTGTGGGACATCTGTAGGTGACAAGTACAAACTGGAGCAGAAAGAAAGACTGTGTGGGGTTAGGAAGTGCAGGAGCTCCATGGCTTCCAGGAGGGTCTGGTGCTTAAGGGATGCTGGTGTTACCTACAAGCAAGAGCAGCTACAACTGTTGCTATTCTTCTCAGTAGAGTTTTGAAATGTGAGCACCTGAATAACATGTCTACTAAGCAAAAAGGAAAATGGTGGTGGACCTGGATGTCAGGGAGCTCCTAGCATGAGGAAAGAAAACACACACAGAGCTCCTCTAAGCAGGAAAAACAAAGCACAGCAAAGTCTTGTGCAAAGGAAACATGGAGACTCTGGCAAAAGCAAATGGGAGATGGGACATGGAATCTCTCATGGCTTTCAGCAGCAACAGCCTGAGTTTCAGCTTCTGGGGATTGAATCACCCTTGAGTCAGAGCAACTGTATTTGGTTAAAATTGTACTTGCTGTTGTAATCCATGGCATGCTGTTCAGTACTGCTGGCTTGTTTGTGTCATCTGCCCAGTAAATTACTGACTGGAAGCTTCTCTTTCAATACAAATATTCCTTGCCAGCCACTGTGGGTTTTACATCTGGGGTAGGGGATTTTTTGGTAACAATTTAGGTCCTTTAGTGCTGCCAAATAATCTCTCCTTCGCTCCTGTGATGCAGCACGTGGGAGAGCACTTTCTGCAGATTACAAGGTGCTCAGGGACACAGGGGTGCTCAGCTGTACAAAGGGCAAAGACAGAGTGATAAAGTACAGGCAGATTCCATTTAATGATCTCTCAAAGCTGCTGAAACCAAAAGACAAAAGGAGAAAAATGCATTTAATGTCTAGGGGATTTGCATGTTGTCAATCTTTAATTAAGGTATCCAAGATAAAGTTCACCCTTGCAAGACAAGGCAGCAGAATGGGCACCTTGTGAACAAGGAGCTGTGTGAGAGCAAAGGGCACCTGGGCTCACAACAGCCCACAACAGCACTGGAGTTTCACTTCAATCACAGGACAGCTGGAGGAGAGCAATGCTTTGGGCTCCTCCAGCTCCTCTGCTCGTGGTCGTGCTGTTATTACTTACTGGATTGAGCTGTGACCCAAACCACCATGAAAAAAAGAGGCAGAAAAGAGCCACTTATGATGAGCAGTAAGTACCATTGCTTGCAAATGCGTTTCTTGGTATGATGGCCCATAAGTGCTGGTAATGGATATGGAATGGCTTTACTACAGCTCTATTTTACTTACTCTTTGGCAGATATGTGTGACTAAATTATCTTTTTTTTTTTTCTTCTTTTTCCAATACACAACAGGCCTCGTTTATCCTCTGAGCAGGGTAATTTAGTGTTCTATGCTGGCTCCAGCAAAAATATTGAATTTAGAACTGGACCACTGGGGAAAGTAAAAATTAATGAAGAAGACCTTTCAGAACTTTTTAGTCAGGTGATGTAGTTATTTTCCCTTAATATATTTTCATTTTCTACATATTAATAGTTAAATTGTTTTCACAAGTGTTTGATGCATTCTGTATTTTATTTTATATTATCTATATCAGCAGTCTAATATGAAAGTAAGCCATTGCAGACTTGTAAAGTAATCGTGTCATCACTAAAAATAATGAAAAGGTTAAATTGTGTATGTAGTAGAACTCTCTGTATTTAAATGGACTTTATAATAGTAACGTTATGCAAGGACTAAACTTTCCTAAGCTTTTGAAAAGTCAAAGTTTGTTTCACATTATCTCTGTTGTTTAACTTTAGGTTAGAGAGAGTAGCACGGAGATTCAAGAACTTAAAAAAGCCAGTGGTGCTTTGCAGAATGTATCCCAGCAGATTACTCTGCTGACCTCCAAGGTGAGCCATACCTTCATGTTATCCTCCTCCAGCATTCCCACATTTCCATTCCTCACACTAATATTAAACAATCTGATTAATTTTAGTATTTCTGCACCCAGTTTAGGGAACTGGAGCAGAGTCCCTATTTAATATCAGCCTGGAGTCTGTGTTTGATTTTGAGATACTTATTCAGTAACTCTATAGACAATGGAAATATTTCTGTAAATCCCCCCAAAATTTCCAGTCACTGATTCTTCTTTGTTCACTGTCAGGATCTGTATTGACTATGTCCTCTAATATTTGTGAATAAATTCTGGAAATGGACCATATATGTTTTCATAGTTGTTACACAGACATCCCATTCCATAGGGAAATGGGCTATAGGGGTTTGCAGTGGAAAGATAAGACCAATGCAATAGTTTTGTCACTTCCCTGCTCCTGAATTTTTTTTTTCCGTGAACAAGTTTTTAAATGATTGACTGATTTAAGCGTCTTTTGTTGGTGGAAAGATAAGACCAATGCAATAGTTTTGTCACTTCCCTGCTCCTGAATTATTTTTTTTTCCATGAACAAGTTTTTAAATGATTGCCTGATTTAAGTGTCTTTTGTTACAGTGTTTCCACAACTTCCTTATAGGAAAATATTTTTATAGTGTAAGAGACCTTCTGTAGGGAAATTGGGCCAATAAGTATCCATCACATTCTGATTCAGTGTCAGCTTGCTGTTTGTGGTTACAACCCACTGAGATGTGGAGACCCTTTTCCTGGCTTTCAGTGCTCTGTCCCAGACCTCCATCCTTGTCACACATGTGAGGACCTGAGCAGTCCCACAGGAATATTCACAATCTCAGTTTTCAGCACCTGAATAATCTTCTCAAGTCAGAGTCTTGCCTTGTGGATCCAAGCTGGGACATATTTAAAATCTCATTTTCTGAACAGCCAAACCCACCAAAATCTCAGTGAATGGGGCCTCATTTGAATGTGACTGTCATCTGGTTTCACGTACCAGCTATTCTCTTTTCTCAGAGGAAAGTATTTTGTGAATTTACTAGTATCCAGCAAGTACCTCTGTGGTTACTCTCATACTAAGCACAATGTAATTCACATTTCTTTTGCAGATCCTGACTCTCGATAACAAACTTCAAAGCTTACAGCAGGTAAGTAAATGGGAAGCAAACTAGAGATCAGAAAAGAAAATCTCAGCCCCAAGTAAATAAAGTGAGGTTTCAATGATTAAACAGCTAAATTATTTCTTTCCTCTCATGCATTCCTCAGGAAAACTTTATTTTGGTAACAGAAGGTAAAAAAAAACACCAAGATTTGTGGAGGAGGTGATATGCTTTCTTACAAAATATAAGCTGTGTAGGAGACTGCATTTCTTATCAGAAAAACAGTTGTGCATTCAAGAACAACAAGTAGATACCAAGGAGAAGTAAACTTTTCCTTCACTGGTCTGTCAAGATAAAGACCAGAAACTCAAACTGGATTTTTATTGTACCGGAACTGACTGAGTTTCAGCTGTCACCTGCTTCTCCACTGAACTTGTGACAAGCCTCACTTACAAGTGCCAGTAAAAACAATTGTCAGATGAAATATCCATGGAATCAAAAAGACAAGATAACCTTCCATCTAGACTCTCAGTCTGCTGCTGAAGAACAGTCTCTATTAATATTTAATTTTTACAGGTCTTTTCTCATCCTAGTGCTTGGCCATTCTGTCTATGAGCAATCACAGCATTATTATTTTGTACAGGGATAACTGAAATAGCTCAAAACATTTACAACTCAACCTTGCTGAAAAAAATTGGAGGGCAGTTCAAGAAAGAATTTGGGGGAAGAGAAAAAAGAAGGTTTGTCTTGAAAATTAATGCTAATGGAGCACCAGCTAAACAGAAATCTCATTTTCTACTCTTTCCTGGCATTTCAGAACATCCAGAGGAGAGCCTGCAGTAGTAACCCCTGTAAGAACTCAGGGACCTGTGTAAACTCACTGGATGGTTTCTTTTGCCTCTGTCCCAACAACTGGCAGGTGAGTCTTTAGCCTGGACTGCAGAGTGTGCATTTCAGCTGTCAGTCTGCATCTAGCTCAGTGTGACTGCCTTGCAGCACAGCATTTCAGGCTGCTCAGGGCAGAGTGAGGTACACTGAGCAGCAGAGCAGCAGTATCACTCATTGGTTGTTTGCTTTTCAACAATACCAATATATATGTGTAAAAAAAGAAGCCCAAAGCATTGGGCCATACCCTGCACTGTGACATGCAGGCAGTAGCCCATGAAGTCAGTGATTCTTGGCAGTTCCCACTGCAGAGAATTAGTCTGGATTTTGCTGAGCACTGAACTGGACTGCATGCCTTGCTGTTGACCTTACACAAGGATAGCGACAGGCTGGGGGAAGGGATGGATAGTTATTCAGTCTTAAGTATGACAAACTGGGGGTGTAAATAATCAGTGCCATTCTGAATTTTTTAAATCCAGAGACTAGAAAATACTTTAATGGTGCTATTATGTGCACCAGAGATGGGAATGTTATATCTTCTTCTCAAAGGGTTTAAACTTAAAAGTTATCCCAGCAAGATTTGGGTCAAAATCTATGGGCTTTCTGATAGAAACAGTTTATAAGAAAATTTTCTGAGTCTTTTTCTAGTTAGAAAGTGAGGGGTTGGCAAAAATGTGCTGTTCACATGTTTTCTACATCTGAGATGTTTTATCCCCATCTGACTGATAGCAAGGGTCACAGAAACACAGCTGAAAAATGAAGTTTTGTTATTGTGTTTCATAAGAGAATCTGTGTTGATAACAGCCCATGGTTTGTATATCTTTGAAAACTATATTAAACATTGGGTCCATGGTTTGCTTCATTTTTCAGTTATTTGGAAAATAAACTGGTTTTCTATTTCATCTTAGGGCCCCCTGTGCTCAGAGGATGTTAATGAATGCCAGATTTTTGCTGGAACAGCATTAGGCTGCCAGAATGGAGCCACTTGTGTGAACACGCCAGGCAGCTACAGGTAACTTCTCAAAACTAGCCACAAATATCCCGTGTAGAATACTCTGCTATTTTTGTACCCCATATCATGCCTGCAGCACGAGCTCTAGAATTAAGTCTATTTAATATCTCTGCACTATAATCCCTTGCAGTCTGGGAACAAGTAAAATCCTTACTGCACTGTACACTGAGCCCACTGCAGACACAGAAAGGCCTCCAAAGCCTTTGTCTGCTTTGGCACCAGAGGAGCAGCAGGAACCAGATCCATCACACAGCCATGCTGGGGAGAAGGCTGCAAATTGAGGACTGGCTCCAGTGACCCAGCCCCCTGCTGTAGGTGCAGCTGCTTTAATGGAAATTTCCTGCACCATGGGGTGTAGCTGGGGCAGTGAGAGGCCCATGCTGGGCAGTAACCAGCACTCACCAACATGCCCACAGAGCACAGCCACCTTATCACCCCTCTGCTATCACCTACCCCTTGAGATCAAAGGGAGATGAAGGAGGTGATCACCCTTGATCACTGGCATTCCCAGCACACTCGTTTGGCCAGAGCAGGGTGCTAATAACATCAAGATAATGGGTCCAATCCCCATGCAGCCCATTCACTAAGGCTTGGACTTGATGATCCTTGTGGGTCCCTTCTGGCTCAGAATATTCTGTGAAATCAGAAACAGTTCTGTGAAATGCCTTCATCCCCTCCAAAAACAAAGGCACTGCTGAGACAGCAGCAGAGCAAGGAATGCACAGCGCTGCCAGGCAGAAAGGGAGAAGTGCTGTCTGCAACCAAGGGGGTGCCTGGGCTGCCTGTGTGCTGGGCCCCACACACATGAGGCTTCTGGAGCATATTCCTCTCTGGCTGTGCCCAGCTCCTTAGGAAACATGCTTTTGCTTACAGAGCAAGCCAGCCTGAACATTTTGTGTCTCATTCTCCAAAATGTCAAATAATCTGCTAAATAAATAACTCTCACATATAATACAAAGCTACCCCTGTGCAATGGGAACACACACGCTGGAGAGCATGCCACAGTTTTCTGCAAACTATTTTGTCTCCTGCTTCAGCATAGAAATCTTAGCCCCCACAAATACTTGCTTAATGTAACACTGGTTTATAGTGCTTTGTCAGTTCTTGGAAGAACCTCAAACAAAGGAAGTTCTCCTGTAGTGCTCCTCATGCTTCAGCATTAACACAGAGTCTGCTGAGGTGTCACTGCTGTGTGATGTTTCCTGTAAGCTTTAATTTTATTTTAAAGGATGTTTCTAGCTTGTCTGCAACACATATTTGTCAAGAAAACAACAAAGCACTCTGCCTTTGTTTGTTTCTTATTGTGTTCAGAGAGCTACAGGTGTGTGACTAAATTAAGGTTTAAGGTCTGCTATTCTTGCAAGCATTGTCATTGTGTTAATACAGTCACGATTCCACAGGTTCTTCCCTGGTGTACTGCTTGCCCTCTTTGGTACTTGCTGAATCAGTGCTTCATGGAATGAACTAAGATCTCTTCATAAGTCATTGAAACCTTAATATTACTGCTTTTGCGTCACACACTCAGGATTATTACATAGTCCCTTCCCAAGTCCGTTGTACTATCTTTAGTCTACCTTATTGTCTTATTTCTGAGTGCTCCTCAGATGCTAAATCCATTCCCAGGCAGAACATGACATCTCTTTTCAGCAACTGTGAGGACATTTCTGCTAAGATTTCTGGGGCTCAACAATCCAGGTCACCCCACTAATGTTCTGGCATAGTTATATACACCATTGTGGACTGCAGGGAAAGAAAAGGGTAATATCTGACTTTCCATAGCCTGCAGAGATAATACCAGGTGATTGGAAATACTGGATTAGGTACCATGAAATGGAGCATAATGCAGTATTCACCCCTTGTTTATATTATTTATCTGCATGGATTTCCTGTGACTTAGGAAAGCTGAAATATGAGGGAAAAGAGCAGGTATCAGAAACATCTTCCTCAATCAGAATCTTAAGGGAACATTGTATCAGTTGGATGAAAGGCTGTGAAAGTCCCTAAGTCTATCAGGCTTCTGTGCCACAACCAAAATAACAGGGGCCTCATCACAACATGCCATGAGTCATGTGATGGAGCCACGGCAGTGCCAAGCAGCAGTGCATCACACTTTGGCTGAAGTGCCTTGCAGTGTGACCTACTTCTGGAAGCTCTTCTATGAGAAACTTCAGAGGGGTAGCAGATTAATCTTTGCCAGAGTAGACAGGAGACAGTGCCATTGTTCTCCTCCTTTGCAGATGGTCACATTGCCTTGTTGTGTCCTTTGAAGATGAGCATGAAGCTCTGAATGTACTTTAGACATATAAAAGTCATCTGGTTCCCTGACCTGTTGCTTCTGTGCTTGCCAGGCTGAGCTGCTGCACTGATGGGAAGGTGCTGTTCTGCTTCAATAATGAACACACTGTCTTGCACTGCAGACTGCAGTTAAGCATTAAGCTGTTGTGGGATTTTGAAGCCTAAGTTCATGTGGGTTGCTTGTCCTAGGTGAACTCCTTAGTTACCTGCAATTGGCTTATCAAACTGCAATTTCAGTTGAGCATGTGACACGGTGGAAGGGACAGCAGCAGCTTATTTTATATAAATTGCTTCAAGGTCCAGGTCACCTGCACTGGAATACCCTGATTCCAATTCTGCAGAGAAATGCTTTTACAGAGCAATTTTCATTAGGCAGCTTAAAAGCAATCCAAGAAGGGTGTGTACCTGCCATATGTCTCTGCAAGCTGCAGACATCGCAGCACATAACTTGAATCCAAATAAGAGTCTCAATGTCATTTTATTGAGAAGCTAGTGGTCTGACAGGAGGTTTTCTGTACATTTATATCTGTTTCAGTTGTATTTCAGATCCTCACATTTTGTGTATGTGGAAATAGAGAGCCAGAGAAAAGGGAAACATTATCCCATGGCTTAGAAGTTCGCAATTTCAGTTCCACTGCATATGTATAATGCTGTAACTAAGCTCTTGCCCTATGAATAACAATGTGATGCATGTGGCAGCCATTTATATCTGTTTCAGTTGTATTTCAGATCCTCACATTTTGTCTATGTGGAAATAGAGAGGCAGAGAAAAGGGAAACATTATCCCATGGCTTAGAAGTTCGCAATTTCAGTTCCACTGCATATGTATAATGCTGTAACTAAGCTCTGCCTATAAATAACAATGTGATCGATGCATGCGGCAGTTTTCAAACCAGATCCTCCCAGTAGAATACCTTCTTTCAACCCACTGCTTTGTTCCTCCTACCCCACCAACTCCAAATGCCACCTCTTGCCCACCACACATCCCTAAAAGCTGAGGTGCTGCTGAGACCGTAGCTGTCCATTGTTGTGGTGTAGGAGTAAAAGTACCCTGCTCTCTAGGGCAGGCCAGACATGGCATTTCTGCCCATGGCATCATATGATGGTCATAACTGCAAAAGGAAGTTTAGGTGCTCTGTGACTGAAGTGGGGTTTCCATGCTCATGTTCTATTTAAGTCTTATGTTAGACTTTTCTTTTTTTTTTGGATTTGTGCTTATGAATGTAACAAAAGGCTGTAGATTCTTCCATATGGCCAGACAGTCATGAATATACACAAGTCTTAAATGATTCTTGAGTCTCTGCTGAACAGGAGATTTGCCTCTCTGCATGATTATTAGCAGAATTGTCATAACAGGTAAATAGATGTATTTTGTAAGAAACACCCCATAAAGTGGAGAATGGAAATGAACAAACTTTAACAGTGGTAGAAAGACAAAATTTTGATTTTTCTTTCCACTTTCACTATTAGCTGCTCCTGTACTCCAGAAACCTATGGGCATCACTGTGCCTCGAAGTATGATGACTGCCAGGAAGGATCTGAGAGGCTCTGTGAGCATGGCCTCTGTGTAGATGAAGAAAGGGATCAGCCCAACAGGGTAAGGAGCAATGTATAACCCTCAGCAGACGGCGCAGCATGAATAAGCAGCAAATTCTGCTGAGCATCACAAAACTGCATAGCACAAACTGCTGCTGAAAACAACAAGAAAGGCCACTGCACAAAATAACAGCCTCTCTGTTGTACCGAGGGTGGCAGAAAGAATCAGAAATGTCTTATGTCTTGTTAGAGGTACTTGTCACAGTATTAGATCTACTACTACATCCATAGGGGGTTGGGAATAATTTTTTTCTAAGTTGAAGTCTTATTTGAAATATAATATTCTTACTGGGAGTTCTAAGTTGCTAGAGTATTTTACTGCTTAGATGACTGAGAACGACAAACATCATGAATCTTATTTTTCCTGGGAAAAGTAGCACATTAGTGCCAGAGGCCTGGAAGCTGCCGGGGCTGCATGGTGACTGTGTGGCTGCTGCTCATCTTTGGTGCTTCTCAGTGTTAGTGGGATGTGGGCTCTGACTCCAGGCCCAATCTTTCCAAGCATCTGCAGTGGGTGGATGCTAGCACACACTTGAGTGTTCTTATGGAGCAAGCCAGCTCATTCCATTTGGGTGAGAATCTGGGTACAGGGTGTCCATTCCAAAGGGACAGATGTACCATGCCAGGTTTGGCTATTTCCATTCAGAGCAGCCCTCCAAAACCACACAGCCAAGCTTATGCTCCTTAATATTCCTGTATGCCCATGCACCATTCCAGTCACAGCACATATTTTTTGTGCTTTGCTATCAAATAATTTCTTTGCTTAATTTTTAGAAGTTTCAAAACTCATAACTTATTTTCTGCCCACTTTTTGTTGAGAAACCTTTTCAAAAGGATTCAGTGTTGGTTTAACAGTGTCTGCTCCTGTGACAATCAACAATAAAGCTCCCATTAGCTTTAATTGGACCAAAGCTAGATAAATGCTGAAATCTGGCCATTAGTAAAGTTTACTAGAGAGAAAACTGTTTTCCTAAAAGAAAACATGTATTTGCATTTTAATGTCAGTGCTGCATATTGCATGGACTACTGAATAATTTGATTAAAAGAAAACAGCCAAGATTATTTCAGTTTGCTTACAATGATCTCTTTGCCCTGGTTAAAAAGCAAGTTGATGACTTTTAATTATGGTTATGTACAGCTCATAATTGATCTTATTTTCTCTGGGAACTTTGGGGTAAATTATAGATTTCTTTTATGAACATAATGAATGAACCTGAGTTGCTTCCATAATCTGAAAATGTAAATCCAGAGGAAGAAATAGACTGAAAAAAACTGCTGAAGCAACATACAAAACAAAACATACAAGTCATGTAATGCTCTGAAAGCTTTCTTGCTATAGTTTCAAAGTCATTTTATGAAATTAACTCCTGCCTTTTTCCTTGACTATTGCAAATGCCTTAAACATGCAATGTGATGTTTTCTGTGGCAGCCCAAGTACCACTGTATCTGTGATGCTGGCTGGATGTCCCCTCCTGGCAGCCCTGCCTGCAGTGCTGATATAGATGAATGCAGCCTCCCTAATCCTCCGTGTTCACAGGATCCACCTGTGCAGTGCTACAACACTCTAGGCTCCTACCGATGTGGTTCCTGCCCCACAGGTATCTTGTCCTTCCATGCTCTCAGGTTGGGTGGGGTGGCAGAGGTACTACTGCCCGAGTATCATAAGCACAGACACAGGATGCAGATGAGCGTAACTCCATGAAATGCTTTGGTCTGTGTTCTAGGGAATAAATGCTGGTTGTGTTTTCTATAGGTAACACAGGTAGTGGATCTAATGCATGATTTATCTCATCCTGAACTGAGCATCTAAATAAGTCTCATGTCCACAGGTATCTTTATATCCATCATGTCCTGCCACTTTCACATAATATGTCTGTAGTACTTTCATACCTGTATGTTTCCTGCCCTAAGGCAATATAAAAATCTGATTGTTCCCTCAGACCATATAACCTATGATTACTCTTCCTGAGCTGGGCAGGTCACCCATAATAAATACATTTTAAATACTTAAAAAAATTCTGTAGGAGAAGTTTTAAAAGTATTTAACTGAAGTTGCAGTAAAGCTTTGCTGCAAAATGTATGTACATGCACTAGACCAGAACAGCATCCTCTTTAGGTAAAAGTGTGTTTGAATCAGAAGTATCCAGAATACAATTAAAATAAAACATTATTGTACTCACATCTCCACCCTGTTGTGTTTGAAACCTAATTTTCAGACCAGTATTAATTTAAATCAGTTACGAGGGAGACAGGTCTACTCTTGTGCTTATGAAGTGCAGTTCAGTTGTACTCTATGAAAATATTTGGTCAAAGAAGAAATCAAAAAGGCCAGGCATTTTCTTTCTGATGTCTTTTCTGGGCTACTTTTTAGGCTGGCAAGGAAATGGCTACACTTGCCAAGACATTGATGAATGTGCAAGTAATAATGGAGGCTGCTCAACTGCACCGATGGTCCAATGCATCAACACAGTTGGATCATTCCGCTGTGGGCTCTGTCCACCAGGTAAAATGGATTTCTTGCTGATAATACTATGGAAGGGCTTAAAAGATGAAGATTCAACACATACAAGCCTCTTTTGGTGTACATTTAAGAAGCTGAAAATTTGTTTTATAGAAATATCACATACACAATACTGTAATACAGAATGCAGAGTCCAAGTATATTCAAATTGCTTCAGCTATTAATGAACATTGTATAGAGTATGCCTCTAAAGAGGATCCTCTGAAATGGGTTTCTCTTGTACTAGGTAGCTGTTTTCAGTGTTATAGCCTGGATTTGGTGAAGTACTTCCTTTACAAGATCATTAATGGGAAACAGGGATTGTGTAATTACGGTAGTAATTTCATTGTCTGTATTAATTGAAGGAGTGTCCTGTGTGCCATAAATCACAGACTGTATTGTCTGCATTAAAAAAAAGCCTTGATAATTGTCACGCTCTGAATGCTGTCTGAGGAGGCAGTGTTTCCACTGCAGTACAGCTCAAGCAGTGGAAGTTTCAACTTAGGTCTTTATAATTTATGCTTTATGATTTAAAATGCTTTCTGAAATGTATGGGGTCAATACTGGAAATACAGCAGGAAAAAGTCTTTCTTATTGACTTTTTGATTGCTGTTTAGGTAAGGAAGACTCTCAGTTACTGAGTGCTGAAGGGGTATCACCATGCTGGAAATGTGGCCTCAGACAAGTTTTGATGATGTCAGCTCTGGCCACAAGGAGTGGTGCTGCAGGGCTTTGGTCCTCCTGAATGTCCTGAGAGGATCTGGGTGTTGTGTTTGAGATCCAATGGCTGCTCTGGTGTACAGAAGGAAAAAGTCTGGATGTGGCTAGGGCTGACTGGGTGCAGATGTGCAGGGAGGGAAACACATGGTGGCTGAGAGACATGGGCTTCTATGGCCTCACTGACTTTACCTATATTTGACATACACTAATATATCTTTTTTTTCTGCAACAGAATCCATCCTTGCATGAAAGAGCCACAATAAATATGCCACGTTTTACTTCAGCAGCTATCTCAATTATTTCTTTTTAACTGCAGAAGACTATGATTTTACACCATGAATTAAGGGCTTCTATGGCCTCACTGACTTTACCTATATTTGACATACAGTAATGTATCTTTTTTTTCTGCAATTATGGAAGGATTTATTTACAGTCAGAATCCATCCCTGTAATGAAGGAGCCACACTAAATATGCCAGGTTTTACTTCAGCAGCTATCTCAATTCTTTCTTTTTAACTACAGAAAACTATGATTTTACACCATAAATTAGTGTTTTGCTCACCAGTTGATTGTTTTACTGCCAATTTTCAAAGAAAATGGTTTGTTACAGACTAACTGAGATTTACCTCTGAACAGGTTATGAGGGAGATGGACAAACATGTACCCAGGTTGATATCTGCTCAATAAATAATGGAGGGTGCCATCCTTTGGCTACTTGTACCTCAGCTCCAGGTATGATGCTTTCTTAAAGACTGTAAGGTAATATCAGCATGAATCTCAGGGAGGACCTGGTTAGGATAAATCCACTTTATAGAAACATCTCTAGACTGCAGCCCCTTTACCACAGTCAGCTCTGCCTCATGCAAAGGATTTTACAGGCAGGTTAGCTAAAGCCAGCAGACTTTTTCACAAACACTGACAGAAGTAGATTTAGGCTCCACCAAAAAGAAGACTTTATGCTAAAACTGTGGAGATGTTCACCATTTCTCTTTGATGCAGTTTTCCAATTATATAGCTGCTTTTACTATTCCACTTCCAATAAACACCTTTGACTACCCCACCACCTCCCCTGAAGGTGACCTTGGATTCTCAGGTACACATAGCAAAACAACACTACGGCTCTTTCCATGTTCAAACTGGGCACTGACAAGTAAGTTAGAATTACATTAAGATTCTCCTTCAAAATGTCAAGGACATTTACAGACATTGGTATTGTAACAGAATTATGTTCTGGTTCTATATCTTGTCTTATCTCCCAAGGGCCCATGGCATTTTGTTCCTGCACATCTGGGTTCACTGGGAGTGGATATGGGCCGAATGGGTGCTCTCCTCTCAGTGATATCTGTCAGCTGCAAAACCCTTGTGCCAACGGGCAGTGCTTGGTAAGTGCTGGGCTCTTCACATGTATGACAGCATTGTGTACTTATAACCGGCCAGGGAGCCTTGGTGAGACTGAAGGCTGAGTGCAGACATACTACTGGGAATGAGGCAAAGCCAGTGGGGACTGCAAGGTCAAAGGATACACCTGAGGAAAGCAAAGTGAGTTTCAGGGCACACAAGCCATTGCTTTGTGTGTGAAGTAGAGGTAGCAATCTTGGCACTAATGGCCTGAGAAATTGTGTTTGGTAGCCTGTGCTAGCCAATGGAATGCTGATGGGAGAGAACTGTTCTTGGTGGCACAAGAAAGTAATTTACCAGCCTGGATCATGGAGGAATTACCCATGATAACAGAACCAGCACCTCTGCTGACCTTCAGACTGTTCATATCCAGCAGAGTTAGTTACGAGTTCCTAGTCTGATCTTGCGAGAGCACTCCTGGAGTCTCAGGCTGTTTATATGAACATGGAAAGGGTGTTTCAAAGGAATTGGTTGCACTGATGGTAACCAAGTCTTTTGGACCTAAACAGATTGGTGGTATGAATTCATTCTCATGCACTGTGAACATTTGATTTAACCTCATGCATCCTATGAAGGCTTTTATGGCTTCCTGAGCGAGGTGTGCTGTGCCCTGGAAAGTCCATGCTGCAGACCTGGAGTTTTTCTTGTGGAGGATATTTATGATGGTGATTTTGCTGAAATATTCACAAATGCTAATTCTTTTATTCCAGTAGAGTTTTTTCCCATTTATCCCCATTAGGCTGCATATGTCCTCATTTTGGTTGTCCCTGGAGGCACAGGGAAAATGAGACATAAGATATGGATTTAGAAGTGTTAGGTTAACAGCTGGATTTGATGATCTTGAGGGTCTTTCCTAAGCCAAATGTTTCTATGACTCTGTAGTATATTTCCTCTTGCTTTTTCAATTTTCTGTGTGAAATGTGATGGTCCTCTCACACTCCACTTCTTATCAGCATTCCTTGGTCTATTAAAAGGTATGACATCTTCCCCTAAATATATTCTAACATACAACAGTGGGCAATCATGGCTACAAGCTAGTACCTGAAGATAATAACATAGATATTTAAGTAATGTGACTACATAAGAATCTAATAAAATAGAGAAACTGCAGAGCTACATTTGGCCAGCATAATGACATAGGAAATAAAATTTCAATTAAATATCAGACAATGTGGATCAGAAAACACCTTCTGAAGTAACATTCAGAGCCCTAAATACACATCAAAACCCTCTTCCATCATACTGAAAATCTCTTTGGGACACAAAGAACATGAATAGATAATAGAAAAGCAAATAGAGAATGCAATACACTGCCATCAAAGATGGGATTGTAGCTGGTACCTGGGACCATGTTTTGCTTTACCTTTAAAGATTGTGTCTGTAAAACAAGAGATAGAAGGTAAGAGATCATATGAAATTAAAACAGTTACAGATATGGAAAGACTTGATTATATGGAGAAGCAGTACAGGTTGCAACAATGGAAATGGAAAAGAGACACAGAATAAGGAATAAAGCTGAAAAGGTGATGAAATTGTTCCCCTTCAACATTCCTCAGGATGAAAGTGAAAGTTAATAGCCCACATAGCTGCAGCACAGACTCCCTGGAGAAAGGTCTTGAGAGATATTACTTATAAACCAGATATCTTGCCTTGCTATTTATAAGGTTTAGGAGATATGATTGACTTGATTCTAGCACGATCAAGTTTTCTGAATAGCTCGAAGTGTACAGATTTTGATTTTTAAGAAAGTAATTTGAAAGAAGAAGAAATAAGAAAAGATTGACTTGATTCTAGCATGATCAAGTTTTCTGAATAGCTCGAAGTGTACAGACTTTGATTTTTAAGAAAGTAATTTGAAAGAGCCCTGCTAAGAAATAACTTAATAGAAAAACCCAAAGAGAAAATAGAAAAACCCTAATCTAATTAGGCTTTATGTTTATTTTGGTATGCACCAGTGACTATCAGGTCAAAAAAATTCAAAGGTTTTATTTCTTTACTCCAATATTTCCTCATAAAATAAGTGTAAACATCAGTCTTTCTGCTGACTCCATTGATTTCTTTAGGTGATTCATGCTCATTGTTTAATTTGATTTCTTTATATCTGCAGGCAATGATCTCTGGCTATTTCTGCCTGTGTAATGCAGGCTGGACAGGCCCTAATTGCACAGAGAACATCAATGAATGTATCAGCAACCCGTGTCAGAATGGGGGCACCTGCACCGATGGGGTCAATGGCTACTCCTGCGAGTGCACCAGTGCCTGGACAGGACCACAGTGCCAGACTGCCCAGCAAGGTACAGCAGAACTCCTCCCCTCCTTCCCTCCTGGGAAATGGGACAGCGGGCTTCAGCGAGTAGATGCTTCTGCCTGGCATTAACATGTGAATAAGAACTGAGTTATGATGTGAAAAACGGCCCTGTGTTTGATGGATTAGAGGTCCCAACCCAAATTCCCTGCAAGTCAGAGTTTTCCATGAGCTTTGTTTATGGCTGTTTTGTTTCGCAGTAGGAACGCAACAATGAAGTTACCAGTTGTAAACAGTACAGGCCTTGGCTAGATGCCAGACATCCTAAAATCAGATCTCTGTTCCCGAGAAAGTTGTCTGGAAAGCTGGTTGGAAAGAGGATGCAGTATAAGGAGAACAAAATAATATATTGATGTTTCTTTTTGTGCATATTGTTTCATCTGTTATGAAGCCGAAAGATCCTGATGTCCTTAGTCAAGAGGAAAAGCTAGAAAAGGTTTTCAAACAGAAATGTAATGAAAGAAATGTTAAGCATGAAAATGGGGAAATGTCAGTTTTATACCACCTTCAAGGTTTTCCCTTTTCCTCCTAATATAATTTCTTCTGTTTGTTTGAGAACTTTTTTTTTGCCATTAATTTTAATTAAACAAGGTCAGGATAGCATTCCAGTGAGTCCAGTGTCCCTGTGATAACAGTGGCTCATTTTTACTGTAGATTGCTAGGAAGAAAGCAAATTACATTTTAATGTAAGACAGTATGTTAAACTTCCACTGATCCCCTGTGAAATCCACTCTGTTTTAGAACTATTTTAGACTTTTTTCTATTTTCCTGAAGTATCTAACTAGTAATGTTTTATCATGATTAATTATTAATATTTTATTATTAAGTCCACAGGGGGGAAAATATCTTTTTAGCCATTTATAATGAAGGGATAGAAACCCAGATTTTATGTAGTAAGGAATCATACTGTACCACCTGTTCTTTTAGTTTTTAATCAAGGAAAAAATAATGTATTTTCTTATATGGTCATTTTAAATTGTGTTGAAAAAGGGTAAGATGTTTTAGACAGACATTTGAAATAAAATTATATTCTTTTTACCCCTTCTTGAAACAAAACAGTTTGGTGAGAATTGGCTATTTCTTTAGAATCAGTTCAATGTTAAACTACAGGCGCTTGGTGCACATTTTAGCTATATGTGCATATATATTGTATTTTGGCTGCTTTACAGACTTATTTTTCTCTAGCTATTTGGAGTTCTCATTGAATGGTTCAATGAGAGAAGAGACCATGGTGTATCATGAGAGGGATTATCAGGCCCAGAAATCTGAGCAAAAAGAATAAATGGAACAATAAAATCTCCAGGGCATATCTTCTATGATGTACCACTTCTGAGAAAGACAATTTTACATCATGTTAACTTCAAAGTGCAAAATGCTATTTCATTGAAGGGGAAAATCTAGAGATTCAATCTGGAGGTATCCTTTTGGAAGGAAAGCAGTTTATGGACACTATCATGATACAGAATCAATATCTTTCGGCAGTATCCACATATTCCAACTGACATTCTTTGTTCTTTTTCCAGGAACTATTTTTCTTTCAGGGAACTTATGCTTTTCTGAGATGTTATTTCACTTGAGAGAAAGTCCTAAAGATCCTTTTATAGAAGTATTTTTCAACATTGTTTTAAATGTCTTAAGAGGAAAAAGCTATGCAGAAAAAGGTCAGGTCTTGTTTTAGTCTGTAGAGTAATAGCACAAAATCTGTTTAATTTTCTGTCTCTCTTTTTGCAGTTTGTGGAGGACACCTCTCAGGCTTGAGCGGGTCTTTCAGTTACCCTAACAACCCAAACAGCCAGTGGTACAGCAGTGGGGTCAGCTGTGCTTGGGTTATTGAAACTACTCCCAACAAGGTAAAGTAGAGCTCAGGTTAAAGAAACCCTCAGTCTGTAGGATCCCTCAGCTTATCAGAGCAGACATGACTGCCTTCATGCTACATGTGTTCCAATGTTGTGATCCAATCCCCTCAGAATAAATAGTTTTTCAAAAGAATAAGGATTTTAGATCCTTACAAGCCTTCAGGCTCCTTAGCCTAAGGATTTGCTTGGGTTAGATTTTCCAAGCTTTTCCTAAACAGCTGAAAGTTATAGTTTATTAACCTACTCCAGCTACAATGCTCTACATTGCTTTAGAAGGTGATCTGTGAATGGATGGATGAGAAAAGCTCTGCTCTGATGGGCTCCACAGGTGGCTCCTGAGCTAAGTGAGTTGTTCAGAGCCTGGGCTGACAACACCAAGGCTATGGCTTTGATCCCCACACGGGCCAAATCTTCACTTATGAGTTTGACTCTATGATCCTTCTGGGTCCCTTCCAGCTCAGACTATTCTGTGATTCTGTGACCCAAAAACACTTTCATGTTACTGATATCTGAGTACAGAAATGTAGAATGCTTAATTCATATTGTCAATGCCTTTATGTAGTAACAACATCTGATTTTTTTTAAAGGATTGATTTTTAACTGTTGCACATAAATGTATATTCTGATTCTGATCTGCAGCTAACAATGCCACTTGTGTTATAAATAACAACTACAAAATATGCTACTCCATAATTTAGCATTAAATTTCTTACCTGGGATCTAAATATTTGATGTACTTTTGACATTTTGTGGAATGAATTAAGTCATTTTATAAACCAGTGCTTAACAGTGGTTTATACAGCATTACACACACACACACACACACACACACACATATATATATATATATATGTATGTATGTATGTATGTGACATGTCCTCAGCCTTAAGCTGGGGACCACTACTGTCTTTCATATTACAGCATACCAGTGAAGAATCTGAACAAACTTAAGGCTGTGCATGTCACTAAGTATCCAGAATGGGATTTAGAAACACTGATTTTATTTGCGCAGAACAAAATCATTGAACCTTTTAACTTCCATTACAACCCTTTGAACCGTAGCAAGGGTGAAAAATACTAATTATCTGATGAAAAAAACTTCCAAGGGAAACCTGGAATAAAGTATATTATGCTGTGTTTCAAGCTTTTCACGTGGCTTGAAATTTACACATATATATATTTTGCACATATAACACACGCAGGTGTGAAATGGTCTCAATTATTAGTTTATAGAAATAATGTTCTTTCCAGAAAACTTCACTGACTAAATTCTTATCTGTCTGTCTACTTTCTTTCCTTTTGACCCTTAAGATTCTTTGATATTCTTTTCTGTCCTGGAAATGACATAAAAGCTTGTATATTCTCACAGTTGCATATCTGCTCTATAAAGTTTACGCATAGATAGTGTCTCAGCAATGGAGAAAACAGATATTTTGTTTTCTCTTTTCTATTAGATTCTGCGTGTTACTTTCCCATTCTTCCAACTGGAGACAAGTAATCAGTGTAACTCTGAATTCCTTCAAATCCACGATGGGCCTTCAGTATCAATGCACATGCTTGGAAAATACTGTGGCTTCCCAGGTCCTACAGAGCTTCTCAGTTCCCACAACTCTCTGTATTTTTTGTTATACTCAAACCACACCATTACTGGAGGTTTTACTGTTCATTGGGAATCTCAGGATCCTGGTAAGTTGATGAAATGTAGAGTATCTTCATTGGAGTAAAATGAATTACTTATTTCCTTTGATTAGGAAACTATAGGAACAGAAGGACAGTATTTTTCAAGAGAGTGAGGCTGAAATATATAACACTTGAAGATACTTTCAAACTGTAGCTCTAGGCCTCTGTGTGGATAGCTTTCTGCTATTTTTTAAGGCTGCTTTACACCTCCTGTGAGGAATCCCCCAAAGAGCATGTGTTTCTGGGGATAACATTCATTTAGTCAGTTCTCTTTTGTCACAGAAATATCTGGTACTTTGAGCAAGCAAGCCAATGGTTTGTTTTGCCACTGACAATTTACAACACCCTAAATGTTCCAAACATGATAGATTATAGGGAAACTGGATTTTGAAGAATTTGTGAGGTTTCTGGTGTGTTTTGTTGTACATTTCTGCCTGAATTCTTGGTAATGCTAATTGGGTGATTGTTCCAGATGGTCTAGCAATGCACTCCCAGTGATAAATTTGAAATCATCTCACATAACATCAAGGTCACTTCAATGTTCTGATATTATCTAGAAACAAAATAGTGCATTGGGTTGTGTCTCGAATGAATCATAGAGTAAAAAATGCCATTCCCTTATTTCTAGAAATATTTATTGAAGTGCTTTTAATATGATTTTTGGTGGGTTTTTTTTCTTTTAATTGTCATTATTAGATTGATAATTACTACTTGAGAAATATTTGATTAATACTTTGAGTACTGAAAAGTGAAAGCAGATATTTTGGAGGAAAAATAGCACTGACAAAAAAAAAAAAAAAAAAAAACCAACAAAAAGAGAGCAGTATAGATGAGATTAAACTAGCTATTCCTGAGGTATAACACATGATGTACCCCTCACATTCCCAACTGTTGTACTGATGTTATTTTATTACAGGTATATAAAACAGCCTTACCTGTAATTAAGTTTTCCTTTTTTTTTTTCTTTTTAATGGAACTAGTCTTGTGATAGGATAAAAAATGGAGGCTATTTACAAAGTACAGAAATTCAGATTAATTTTGTAAATCTAATTCATACACAGTGCTTCTGATTATTCTTAAGTCGTGTTCATCACAACTGGTTAAGAATCTTTCTTTTACTGTGCAAATCAGGAAATATTTGGAGTTCTCCTTTTAAAATTGAGTTGCAGAATTAACTGCAAAATTTAAAGACAGAAGAAACTTGCTGGTTTGTTTGGCTTGGTCTTTGTTTTTTAATTTATTCTGACCCCAAAGTGGTAGGTAGTTTTGACACTACAGGACAGTTCATCTTCTGACCCGACATGTGGTGATAAATACTCTATTGTTTCATGTCTCTTTCTGTTAGAATGTGGTGGTGAGCTGACAGGTACTTACGGCTCGATAAGCTCTCCAGGATATCCTGGTAATTATCCTGTAAACAGAAATTGTTTCTGGACCATCTCAACCAGTCCTGGCCTCCTCATCACATTTGCTTTTGGCACACTGAGCTTGGAACACCATGAAAGCTGCAATTATGACTATTTAGAGGTAAAGTCTAATTGTGAATTATGACAACATTTTGTGGATATGTTATTGCAAAACAAGATATTTCAAAACTTTTTTATGTACAGAAGGGGACTGTTTGAAAATTTAATCCTAGATTGAAATGCTCTTTTTTATTTACATATGCCAGCCATCCATGCACAATCAGAGACAATAGGACAGAAAGGGGATGAGAATCTGCTTCACTGAAGTTGGTGGAAGTCCTGTGACAAAAAGGATGGGATTCAGGCCAAATACTTGATGGGAAGCTTTCACTTTCTTACAAAGTTCAGTCTCCAAACTCCTTGTCAAATGTCAACCCACAGAGAATTCATGAGCCTATGGGAAACTATTCAGGAAAGGGAACTAAGATTCATATTGTAATAGATTCATATCATAGCTCACACAGCCATTCACAACTTGATGTATGAGCTTAGGGCTTTTTATTGAGTGTGACATAATGCTTACAGAATTCAGCAATACCTTCTCATGGAAATGAGAAGCCAGTTTGGAACAGCATGTTGTGTGCAGTACAGAGCATGATTCCAAGAAAGCAGTTCAACAGTAGATCTCCTGACACTTTCCCTTTCACAAAACCCTTGATGACTCCTGGTAGCAGCACCACAGCTATGCTGGTGGATCTGTTTCTTGGTTACTCTGTGTTTGGAGGAAATTTCCTATGAGTTTTGCCTCCACCCACCATCTATAATACCTCTGGGGCCTCAGAGATAACTTCAGGAGTGTTGGTACTGTTTACTACTGGCAGACATATGATAATCCTAAATGTTGATCTGTCATTCTGTCTAGATTCGAGATGGTCTTCTTCCACAAGACCCTGTCCTTGGTAGATACTGTAGCACTGGATCTCCACCCCCACTCCAAACCACTGGTCCATATGCATTTATTCACTTTCACTCTGATGACTCAATTACTGATAAAGGCTTCCATATTGTGTATACAACATCTCCTGGTAAGTAAAATACTCAGGATTAAAGGTCGGTCTGTGACATTCTCGAGACAGAGATAACACATGAATGGATGTGATTAACACTTGCTTTTCAGCAATATAGTAATTCTTTTTGATTTGCAGACATTGTACAGAAGCAGCCTCAGAAGGAGTTACTCTACTTACTAATATCTCTTTTTGTTTTCTTCTTCTTAATATAGCAGATCCAAGTTGTGGAGGGAATTTCACAGAGAGTGAAGGGGTTATCACATCTCCTTTCTGGCCAAACCCTTACATCAACAACCGTCAATGTGTTTACATTATCCGACAGCCAGAGAATGAAAAAATATTCCTCAACTTCACCCATATGGAGCTGGAGAGTCATAGCAGTTGTTCAGCAAATTATATAGAGGTGATTCCCTTAATCAGTTGATATGAAAGTTTGATTGCATTTGTGTACAAGAGCATGTATAACTTCTGTCCCAAGGGCCACAGCAGAAATAGGTGTTAATTAAACAACTAAGTTTATGAATTTACTAGGGTCCAAAAGTCACAGGGGCTGAAAGCGCAGGATGGTGCATTTGGATGAAGCAAAGATAAGAGAATGAGAAAATCTATCTAGCTTAATACTAATTCTTAATAGTCTGTACATGATTAAGGGGGAGTTTGAACATTTGGTAAATGAATGTCAACTGCAAGAAGAAAAAAAATTATTGCCATAGCTGCTATGCAGCATTTTCTGGAGTCAAAGTGTTATATGGAAGATTTTGATCTGACACTAAAAGGAAACACACCATATAAATATTTATACACATATTCCTAGGCAAAGTGGTTGAAAATTCATGGAGGTATTTAGAAGATGTGTAGAAGTGGCACTTAGGGACATGATTTAGTGGTGGGCTTTGCCAAGCTTGGTTTGCAGTTGGACTCAAAGATTCAGAAGTCCTTTCCAACCTTAAGGATTCTATGATTCTATATAAAGCTGGGAGTTTATTGTTACCATAACTGAAATCTTACAAGTCCAATTCAAGAATTGTTCTTAGTCTAAATCTAACTGGCAAGGAAAACAAAATGGTACAGTTGGAATATTTCTATATGGAAAATGTAATAATAATGCAATACTAATGTCAGTACTTAGTGTGATCCACTTGAGGTGACTTTTACTCCTAGCTCTCTCTTCATTGGTTTGCAATGTTGTTTTACATAAAAATTTACAGCTGTAGGGTGCCTTTTAACTATATGAGTACATGAAAACCATGGTATTAACTTTTTTTGTTACCCCTAAGCCCAGTTTTGTCCAGCTTTGGACAAAAAGCCCCCCCGGAGCTGGCCGTGGGTGAGGGCCGGTGCAGCGCTGTGCAGGCCGGGGCAGCGCCTGCCCCAGCGCCATGGCCAGGGAGCAGGGCAGCCCTGGGCCACGGGCACCTGCTGGGCTGGACAGGGACAGCATGGGGCAGAAGCAGGCCAGGATGTGAGCCACAGTGGGGAATCTGGCTCAGCAGAGCCCGTGGGAGGCAGGGCAGCGCTGTGGGCACACGGAGACTGACTGGGCTGCAGGTTTGCTGGCAGGGACTGACAGCCCTGCAGGGCTGACATGGCTCCTGGATGGAGGCAGGTGCAGGGCCCTGGAGGGGGCAAGGCTGGCCCCAGTGAGTCATGGTGGTGCCCTCAGAGCCTGACAAGCTCTTGGTGTTGATGGCCTCTGCCCTTTCTATCACGGCATCCCTGCTCTCTGCATTGTGCCCCGACTCGCCATGTCTCAAGGCCTCTGCTGTCATCCCCAGCCTGTATTTCTCTGTACAGTCACAACCACCTCATCCCACGTGGGATGGCTGCTGGGGACTGCTGCCTGTATAAAACTGTGCCTGTGCTGTGCAGAGCTAAATGGCAGGAAAACAAGCTGGGCACAGTCAGTGGTTGATTTGTGAAGGTGCTGCCGCAGCTGAAGCAGGTGGGAGCCATCCCTGCGGCCCCAGAGCAGCACTGCCAGCCATGCAGCCCAGTGGCTGCACAGGTTGGGTTTTGTATTTAATCTCTTCTTGACCAGTGAGGAACAGGCCCCTCTGAGCTCTATGCTGTTGGTCTATTTTTAAAAGATGTTATTGTGTTGTCATCATTCCCCTCTCTCCTCCTGTAATTCAAAGACCTAGGTTGGAATGAAGTGTAATTAGTTTCTGAAATGAGAGGGGAAGTGTGTTTAATGAAAACAGACAGCTTTTGTTTGTTTGGCCTGCTACTCCTCTTGCCTAATTGCTGGCAAAACAGCAGCTAAATTCACAGCAGCCACAAAAACAAAACCATTTCTGTTGAACACCATCGGTTTGTATTAGTTCAGCAAGGCATTTACCTCACAGTTTTCTGATCAGTCACAAACCCTTCAGTTTCCATGTGCTTCTGTCCTCCTCTTCTTCCTGCCCCCTCACTCTGTGGCTCAGCCCAGAGCAGAGAAATCAGACCGACATTTTCGGGCTGGGACAGTCAGTAAAACCAAAGTACCGTGCTCTATTATTAAGGCCTGATTTTTTCATGTGTTCTTTTATAAAATACTCTCTCACTGGTTCATCTAGGGAGATAACTTTTGGGTGTCTAAGTTACTTTAAAAGTCACTCTCCAACAACTCTTTTGTCACTTTGGAAAGGTGCAGATTATTCCATTCCCTGGCTAAATCAGGAAATCTGTAGACTTTGTACAGACACAGCTCACAGCACTTGCTCAGGGAGGGATGTTTAGTTTCTTATTAAGGAAGGCATCTGCAATAAGAAAATAGAGACAATAAAACTTATTTGATAAAAACTGTGACATGATAATACAGAGGTAAGACGCTAGCCAAGGAAGCCACTTTTCCATGCTGTCCTTCTAGCTGGCAATAGGAGACATTACTAACAGACATGGTTTAGAAAACCTATTATTTTTATCACTACTCACTTGACTATATAAACAAAAAATGTAAGGAGAACCAGCTCAAGAAAAACATGTGAACTCCTGTGAATTACCACTCTGGAAGTTTTCACTGCTTTCCAAACATTTACTAAATATTTTGGCACAGATTCTGATGTCAGCTGCTCTGCCATAAATCCAGAATAATTCTGTCACCTTAAACTCCAATTCCAGGCAAATTGGAAATATCTGTTAGTCAGAAAGCCATCTCACCATCTTGAGACTGCGAAGCTGGGCAAGCAGGCCAGCCACTTCTTGTTCACCAGGGCACTCGTGAGGGTTCCTTTTACCTTCTTTCTCAGCCCATGGATGAATACAGCTGAGGAAGAAAGAATTGGTGATGAGAGAGGACCAGAAATCTCAATGTCCCTAGTTTGCCAGTGAACTCACTGGAATGATTTTTTGGCTTTGACAGCATGTAGATGCATTTAAAAGCAGTTCCATCTTCATGAACTACCACCACTTTTACAGCAGAAAAGAGGCGTTTTGTTTTGGGGAGAATCTCTGGGACAAAAGTTGCATTTTTTTGCTTGAGCAAAGAGCAGAGGATCCATCTTTTGGACCTCAGGTTGTTGTTGCCCACTTGAAATGAGATGGGCACCTCAGAGATATACCAGCGCTCTGCCTGGATCCCTGGATGTAGGTATTCTTACTCATGGAATATGGATCCAGGGTCTGAAGTCTTGAGGTACTTTCCCATCTACTCCCCTTGATAACCAGGATTAATAATCAACTTTAGTGAAAATATATAAGATACATTTCTCCTTTGATTAGCAAATTGGCTGAGGTCAGTAGAAAGGCAGGGCAGAAGGTAAAAGCTGGATTCTCTGATGTAGCCTCATTGCCATTATCATGCATTGAACCCTTCAGCTAAAAGAGTGAAAAGATGTCAGTGTGCCTCTTTACTGCTTTAGGAACGTGGAGTTGCATCTCCTGTTAGTGAGCTGTCTGCCTGCATCAATGTATGGATGCAGAGGCTTGTTCTGGAGAAGTGCCATTGAAAAATTACTGGAAACTTCATGGCCAGAGCAAGAAAATAAAAAATACCATTTTCTTTCCTCACCAGATATTAGTGCTGGCAAAAACTTCACAGCTATCACTGGTGAGCTCCCTACCTGTCTCTTTCATCCTAAAGGTGTCACTTTTGGAAACACAAGCCCAAATAGAGCTAAACCTGTGGTTCATAGAGATCATTTAATCCTAATGTCCTGTGGCAGCAGCATGTGTTAGTGTCTTCTGTGCTGATCATCAGATTGTTCCTTTGAGCTCTCATAAGTCCTGTGCCCATGCTACTTACAGTGATGGCTCTTTGCCCCTCTCATAAATATGTAAAATAGCTACTCCTTTTGTTATGTGGCAGCTCTTGGGAGATGGTAGCTTTATCTGGATATCAGATCCCAGTGCTTTTATGATCTAACACTTTCCTCTTTTTGATGACTAGGTTCGAGATGGTGACAGTGAGATGTCACCTCTTATTAGAAAAATCTGTCATAATACACTCATGTCTGCAATCACTTCTACCAGCAATGGTCTCTGGATCAAATTCAAGTCTGATGCTTCTGTGCAGAGAACTAGCTTCAGGGCTATTTATCAAGTTGGTAAGTGGAACTGGTCATTTGCACAGTGAACTTCCCTGTAATTTGGACACTTTCAGTAATTTCCATTATATAGTATTCATATAATAGGTTAAAGACAAACTTCAAAAGAAAGGAATTAACAGAACCGAGTCAATTTATTTATTTTAAAAGATGTCTGCAGTAGGTTTGCTGTAGGCACTCCTAGTATGCTTGGAAACAGGCCCTTTGTTGCTTCTGACCTTGAGATTACCTCAGATGGTTAGAGCATGGTGCTAAAACAGCAAGGTTGTGGGTTTGATCATCCTATGGGCCATTCATTTAAGAGCTGGACTTGATAATCCTTGTGGGTCCCTTCCAACACAGAATATTCTATGATATGATATTAATGATTCTGTGATATGTTACTAATGATTTATCACTTGATGCTGATATACCAAAGATGTTATAGCTTCAATTCTGCCTAAATATTTTTACTTTCATTTTGCCTGTCTTTAAGTTCTTAACCACCAACAAGCCTATCTGTGTCTGTGAAACAAATGAGTCAAATCCATTAATTTTAATGGGCACAGTTTGGTCTTCTGTGCAAGCATGTTTATGCTATACCTATAGTAAGTTGTTCTTTTAAATATTTTATTAATGCTACTTGAGATATCTGTAAAAACTGCTGTAATAAGGGTAGTTTAGGGTTGGTTTTCTTCTAATTTCATAGAGTTACTTGATACATATCACACATCATCATTACAATATCTTCCCTGAAATCATTCATCACAAATACTCTTTCTTGGTGTCTCTTGGCAGCCTGTGGAGGTTTCTTGTCTGGAGCAGGCACAATCCATTCACCTTATTACCCCAGGATGTCCTCTCACCCAAGGACCTGTGAATGGATCATCTCCCAGCCAGCTACCAAAGCGGTGATTCTTAACTTCACTGACTTTGACATTAGAAATACAACCACTTGTGATTCGGACTACATTGAGGTAAGGAACCATACACTTGCACTGTGGATAGTAGATACATATCTGCAAGCTCCTTCTAATACTCATCTCCACCTAAGTGGAAGTTCTTGACAGGTGAGCACTCCTTCCAGCAGTCACAAAAGCTTTTTCAGGTTCATAATGGGGTCCCAAAGCTTTTCTTGGTTCTCCACAGATGTCATGACTATTTTGATAATCAAAGACAAGTATCAGGTTTCTTTAAACAGGCCTGGTTTGGAAGGTTTTTGTGCCATTTACTGCTGAGGGTGTAAGATCTCATATTTTCTCTCCTTCTCTGATAGGCATAAGGTTTTATTTTATGTGCCTGTAGTAGAAGCCAAATGAAGAAAGGGTAGGGTTGACTTCCTAAGGATCTCTTTTATATAGTTCTTATTAATTACTTTATGTTTAATACTTGAATGTAATACAAAAATTCTATAGGATATTTTGAATACACTGTTCTTCAGGTCAGAGACGGCAACAACGGAGACTCTCCTGTTTTGGAGAAATATTGTGGTACAGCTGTACCCTCTAGAGTGCAATCCACACGGAACAATCTCTATATCAAATTCAGAGCTTCCTCACTTACCAACCTCGGCTTCAGAGCTCAGTACTGGCCATTAGATACAGGTAAGGATTGTTTTGCTGTTGTCTGTGTGGACTGTTGGGACTTACCACATTTTCCCACAAAGTGAAAACAACTGTCAATCAAGTTTTAGGATGGTGTGATGGGAAGTAAATTCTGGATCAGTTACCACGTAGTATACATCAAGAAAGAAGGACTATGAAATTTCAGAAATAAAATTAACCAATTTTATAAGTGTCTGTTATTTTTATAAACATATCATTTAACCTGATGTTTTAAATCTCTGCAGTATGTGGAGAGACTCTCACTGCACCGTCAGGAACCATTACAAGTCCTGGTTATCCAGATGTGTACCCACATGGGATTAACTGTACCTGGACTATCAACATTCAACCCGGCTACTTTATCCGCCTGACATTCACTTCATTTAACTTGGCATTTGATTATAGCTGCAGAAAGGATTATCTTGAAATATACGACAACAGCACTGTGCAAAAATTGGGAAGGTAAATATGTCCATTAGCCTACAGAGCTGTGTTTCTGTGGAGTGAGCACTGCTTTGTAGGTCTTGACATTCAATTTGCTTCCTTAAGTTTTGTGTATAGATTATTTTCTTTTCATCACAGAAACAATAGCAGCAATTTCTGTGCTAGGATAGCAAAGGCAGCTTGCTACTTGACCATGGAAGGAGAAGCACATTTAATAAATAATATATTGGGAGAAACTAAATTGTTTCTAAAGGATAGCTCTTTTAAGGACAGGTTTCAATAGCTAGCTTTGTCCTGCTCCATTAACATTTTGATTTATGGAAAATAAATTGAAAATCATTTATATATCTTTGCCTAGAAAAGATAGGATTTTAAAGACTTGCAGAAGTGAAAGATTACTTAAAAGGCTGTACATTTGGATATCTGCAAAAACTAGACCACAACCTGCATTTTATGAGATTTAGTTTTCATTTTCTTCTGATACATGATTTTATCTTAAGGAAGAATATTTTCTTTTATTTCACTTCTCCAGATGGTGTATACACAAGGTTTTCTTGCTGCCCTAGAACTCAAGAACATTTGAATTACTTGGGAACAGTATCCAGCTGCAGCTATAGACTGTAAAATAGTTAGTTGGCTGACAGGGTAGTATTTTGGAAAATAAGGAGCAAATGACTCTCATAATGAAGAACATTTTGCAATCTTAGTGTTTGGCCAGCCACTCTGACTCCTACAAAAGAGCACAGTATTTTGTAGGTACTGCATATAAATTCAAGTATAAATTCAATAAGAATTTGACAATTTGATGTAAGTCAGAGTTTCTTCTCTGATTTTGCCACACTTCAGATTTGTACCTTTGTACATGTAGTGTGCTGTTTAGTCCCATGATACAGCATATATGCCTGGGATCTGTATGATCCAAAGGAGACAATTGTGTATGTGTAGCTATTCAAACTTCACAGCAAAGCTGAGTTCTCTTCCGGGGATACAGATGCTTTATAAAGTACTGCCATTCAGTCTGGGGTATCTTTTTGCTGCAGATATTGTGGAAGATCAATTCCACCATCTCTCACTAGTGGTGGCAATATGATGACGTTGTCCTTCATGACAGATCACAGCATTGCATCTGAAGGCTTCTCAGCTAATTATATCTCCCTGGATGCATCCAAAGGTAATATGTCAGTCTGTTCATTATGCAAATTAAATGTTTTCAGCTGTCACTGTAAATAACCACTACAAGAAACAGAAACATTATTTTCTGTGTTGCCAGAAGACTTCCTGGTGCCTCTTCTACTCCTTCTTATTCATTCTGCTTTATTCAAAAGCTTTTTTTACTCCCTAGGAAAGCGGAAAGCAATTTCTGTAAGCAGCATTGTTGCTTTCTTTAAAAAGTCAGTAAGAGCTGACATGGCAGAACTGCATGAATTATTTAGGAAAAGTATTTTCTGAATTTTCTTTGTCCATTCTGAACTGAGTACGTGTGATCTCGGAAACTTAGTGATCATGGACAACTCACTTGGATGGGAGACTTGGGTGCCATAAAAAATTAATTTAGTCTCTGTAAGGTTCAATATTGATGGTGGGTAGGGAAAGGACAATTAGGATGAAATCTGATAAAGCAGCAAAATAACCTGAAGGCACAAGAGATTTTTTCATTACAACCCAGTGCAACATTTCTGTCTCTGCCAGAGTTCAAAGCTCCTGTTATGCATTAAATCCCTTCTTTAAGTGTTTTCTAAAAGGCCAACACTTACATCAGTGAGGTAAAGGAAGAATGGCTGCTCATTCTCTCCGTCCTCTTCTCTTTTGGACATTAGGAGGAATTTTTTCACAGAAAGGGTGGTTAAACATTGGAATGGAGTGCCCAGGGAGGTGGTGGAGTCTATGTGTTCAAGAAATGACTGGACATGGCACTTAGTGTTATGGAAGGTAGAGGGACAGGGTCTGCCTAGCAGAACTAAACCACAGAAGAGGCAGAGAGGCACAAGGCAAAAAAAAAGTAAAAATGAGAATGTGCTTGTAGCTGGGATGTTTGTTATCCATCACTAACCAGTTTATATGGTTTCTGTTTGTGAGTGCAGACTACAAAGGACTTGTTAGATGATTACCAGAAATTCACAGTACTCATATATGCAGCCATAAACTACTGTTCATTGTTTGCTCTTAGTTTCTTTATTTTTCCTAATTCCTGAATTTATTCAATCTGTTTAAAAGCAGCAAATTTCCCAATTCCTAACTGCTTTCTTGGTGGCATCTTGGGAAAACTGGCTATTTTTTGTCTCTCAACATGTGTGTATGTGAGACCAGTACAGATTTTGCTACTGTGGTTCTATTCACTACAAGATAACTTACAAATCCAAAGAAACAATTTTCTCAGCTGCCTTCATTTGTATTTGTGTTATCTGGCATCAAAACCAAAAAGCCAGTACAAACAATTAAGATTTAATGAGAACTATTTCAAGGAGGTAATTTCTATTTCTTAGAAAGTAATAGGCAATAAAATAAGTTCTACTTTTAAAACTCTTTCCTGGAAAACTCTGTAGTCTGAAATCTGAATTCTTACTAGTGAGAAATTGGGAAATTCTCATCCTTATAAAGACTTTTTTTAGCCTTTGTTTCCAACTGTAAACGAAACCTTCTGTAAATATCATTGTTGCTTTTTAATCTGGTATTTTTTCTTTTTAACTCGCTCAGTTTACTATTTCTTGGGTGGATTGATTCCTTCCTAAATATTCATATAGCAACTTTTCTCAGAGTCCATCAAGATAGTATTCTTTACGCAACATCAATCTGTATGTCTGTTGCTGTTGTAACCATATCTGTTTCTGTCATTACAATGCTGTCCAGTTTCACAGTTCTGCCTCCTCTCTCCTGTATTCCCCTCCTTTACCACTACCATGTGATTAGTTTTCTCATCTTTCATCCAAAGCACTGCAATATGTGTCATGTGGAGTTCCAACTGCATCAGTGCTGTCCCTGGAATGTTTTCAAACAATGCCTTAAAAATGCACATCTGCTGTCTCTTCAATTCTTTTAACAACTATATAATATATGAAATGAGTGCTGTGTAATATCTTAATCCAAATTCTATATAACACCTAGGATTTTCTTTTCCCATAATGAACACAAATATCTTTGCAACTCTTCAGCCAATCTGCACCAACTCTCAATTTATTCTCACTCTTGGAACGATGGCTTGAATAAATGCTTTTTAATTTCAACCACTCCATCTTGTATAAATATGGCAAAGTGGGAGACAGCTGCTGAAACTGAGAGTAATAAACTTACAGAAAGGCTGAAACTATGATTTGGTTTTTTTACAAAAATTTGTTTCTTTTGGTCCAGTACAAGCATAGCAGTACCATAAAGTTTTCATAAATACCAGAGAGCTAAAGTAATTTTTATTAAGAATAAAGTGTTTTGAAATTTCTGTGGCCTGAGAGACGGCAAACACCTATGTGTATGTGGATTTTGCAAGTCCTCACTTCTCTGCAATCATATAAAGTTTAGTTTTCCCACTGCGAGATGTTTAGGTCTGATCCTCATCTCATGTATATCCAGTTACACTAAGGTAGCAAATTGCTAAGCATAATAATGTCTCAGAGATATACCAAAACCATGATTTTTTTTTCTTTACATCTGCTGCTAATTTAGACTTTTTTTTCTGCTAAAGAAAATATGGTTCTAATAATGTTTCTTGTGCAATAAGAGTTCTTCATATTTTTCAGTTGTGTTTTTTTAGCCAGCTAGACCATAACCAATATCAGAACTTGTCAAAGATGTTCTGGTTCATATTGCACAGTTCAATAGTCTTTTGCCTGGAGTTATTTCAGAGAGAATGAGCTATTGAAAACATGGACAAGATTATCCCTCCTGCCCCTGCCAAATAGATTGGAGTTAAAAAAAGAAGGATATGTAGGAGTGATTTCTTTTTTAACGCACAATGGAACTAATTTTCTTCTCCATGCATCTTAGTAAACAGTGGTTTTTTTAGCATGTCTTATCTGTGATATATTAAATACTTTAAAAGTAGCCTGAAAAGAATAAAAGGCAAAGCTATATTTCCTGTCAAAAAAAAAAAAAAAAAAATTGAATGTCACAAGATGCAGCCATGGCCCATAAAGTGCAAACAATTGTTTTAGCAGTCTGCCAGCCAGTAGCTGTGAATAGCTCATGTAGCAGCAATACAGATGGAAATCCTTCAGTCAGACGTGCCCTCATGGTACTCATTTTAAAATGTGTATCACCCACTTCAACTTTGGATACCTTGGACTCTTAGTTCTTTGCCCTCCTTCTGTCATTTAAAAGGGAAAGTCACATGGAATGCAAGGTAATACTTTGATTTGTTTCAAAGAGTCCAGGCCTCAGCTGGATGAATGTCACAAAAGCCATGTAAGTGTTATGGTAGATTTTAGGGATTTCTTCTGCCAGTTTGGCTGACCACATCACAAATATAAAAAAAAAAACTTTGAAAGAGTTTAATCTTTCCTGGAACTTTTGTGCAGGGTCTTGATAGACACAGGCCACAATTTTCCCATAGGATTAGTAGTGGAGTCATTTGAATTGGGGTTTTTTTCTCCTCAACTTCTTCACAAATAAGTGGGAATTAATCTGTTTTACTTTTAATTGGGGTTTTGGCAGTGTGTTTTGTTGGTGTTTTGGTTGATTTTCTGTTTGTTTGGGGTTTTAAAATTTTGTTTATTTTTTAGAGATGCTTCATTTCAGTCTTTCTGCTGAGAAAAGTTAAGCATAACAAGATTTTTAGCAGATTGTCTTCCTGATATACTTTTTATTCCTTGCCTTCTCTGGCTTTGGTGAAAGTAAATTTTCCTCATTATCATCCTGAATTGTGAATATTATTTATCAGGATAGGTAATCTGGTTTTAAAAAGCTTCATGCTTCATTGTGGATTATATGTTACTTACAGCGTTTGGAGAAGCCAGATTTTGAGAAGGATAAGGAAAGAGAAAAACATCTGTGAATCCATGAACTTAAAAGTGTTCCTGAAAGTATAGTATAGATTTGTGTGTCTTCTTCCTTGATAGCTGAGAACAAATTGAGATCTCCATTCCCATCTTCCTGACTTAACCCAGCAACTGTTAGGGTGTGATGCCTGGCTCGGGTCTTCAGCTGAATGAGCAATGATGAGAATGGAAAGTAATGTCTGACAAATAGGTGTGTGCAGAGATGTGCAAAGAATGGTTGAATGAGGTTGACCTAAGACAGAAAATAAAACTGATGCTCCTAAATGTGTCTTGGGCAACTGCTCAGCTCACCCCAAGTCTCAGGAAAAAGGCTCAGCTGGCTGGCACCTGACAACTTGTTAGGCTGCTGTAACTTGGCAGTGTTTGACCAGGGTGTTAGTCTGCCTATAAAAGCCAAAATATGTCAGTACAACTCCACAGTGTTTAGGTGTAAATCAGCAGAAGGCAGACAGAGGTTCTGTTTGAACCATCACACCCAGTATTTTGAGGGAATTTGGGTCTAACATGCTACAAAAGACCTTTGTGTGCCTCCTAGGTAAAAATCAACTCCTCACTTCCCTGCATCTGCCAGCAGCAGTAACAAGGCCCTGAAATGCAGATGTGCTTTCTTATTGCCTGTGGAGAGGCATATACTTCTTGTGATAGTTTCTTGGGTTTTTTTCCTAAACATGCATGGTACTACACAAAGAATGAATATTTAGGCATCTCAGTTTTCCTTTGGTATAGTGAGATTGAAAGAAAAATCCCATGTTACTTACTGCACTATTGCTTGATTTTTGATTAATTAGGATTGTGGCAACTGATTGGTATCTCTTTAGGGGGGAAAAAATCTGGATATAATTTTCTACATTATGCGTGATTGCATGAATGAGTAGTACAAAAGCTGGCCTTTTCCTCTGCTATTGGCTATTACAGTGGGGTACTGCCATTTATGGCATTTTTTCCAGAAAAGCTAACATATTCAGTATGAAAATCAGAAGGCAGATTGAATAGCTTTCAAAACCTCATACACTAGGCAAAGCAAAATGTGTGATTGTCCTCAACAATTGCCTCCTGTTTTTCATGAGCTGTAATAAGTGTCTTCCAACTAAATTGAATTAATGTTTTTTTTCCAGACTTATAATAATCACATATACTATTAGACTGCATTCTGAACTTTGGCAAAGGAGTCAAAGTACTTTTTTTTCCCTGCTCACTTTGCTAAGTATTCATGGAAGGTTCTGTTTTTGCCCAAGCACACCCCCAAATGTTGTTAGTGAGGTGAGTGCTAAAGGGGAATGCCAGCTCTCCTGCTGACAGTAGAACACCATGAAGTAATCCAGTTACCAGAAAAGAGTTGGCTGTCAAAAAACATGGGTTCATCTATGCTTTTCTAAATCTCAGAGCAGCCAGCATATTCCATCTCTACTTGGATTTATTTCACTGTCACCAGAAGTCTAACATTTATAAGGCAGTCACTGTTCCATCTTCTGTATTTATTATCCCTGAGCTCACAAAGAAGATCGTTAAGTGAAATATAAAGCAGTACAGAGCATCCAGTTCAAAACAGCACTCTTGGGATATAAGTTTCTGTCTGGTTTCCTCCCAGGAAGAAAAACTTTGGTGAGGGAGGGAACCTGGACAATTCTGTGGAAATTATTAAAAGGTCTGATAAAAAAAAAAAAATTGGCTTCTCTAGTGCTAATTTTAGTATAAGGGTTCTTATCTAGTACACCAGTTTTAATATTCTACAGCTTGAAAGCTGGTAGTCTTAGTCTCTGAGAGAGCAAGTAATGGCAGTATTGCAAGAGCTCTAATCATCAAGCATACACAAGTTAGACACATATCCCTCCAAAAGCAGGAGGAAATAATTAGTTAAAAATAAGTAACCTAATAAATATACACACATTTTCTTTTTAATTTTTTACTGCTTTTTCTCTAGTGGTCTGTTAGGAAAACTTGGGTCACATTCCCAAGTCAGATTTCTAACCCTTCTTCAGCACCCTCAAGAAAACATATGACTTGAGGATCTGGGGTTTGATGTAAGTCCTACATATCACAGAACACCATGGGAGCTGGCAGCACAGCCAACAATCCATTACAAGGATTTTCAAAGCAGCACAAAGCTCTTATGATGACCAGGACTAAGCTGTTTGTTATATGCATACATTAAAGCATACTGGTGATGGAACACATAAATTATTAAAATTCTAATGAAGGCTTTCATAGATAATGATTTTAGGTAAACTAGTGCATGAAACCTTTTTGATTTGTCAATACCAAAACACAAGCCAATGGCAGAGAATTATTGACCTTTTTCTGTATCCTATTTCTCTGTTCTCCCCATCATGAATGAGGAACATGAGTCTGGAGCTAGCTTTGGGAGTATTTATCCCACAGAAAATGTTTGCAACAGAGGCCTTCCAGGAGACCCAGAATGCAAAAAAACTACTATTAAAATGCACAATTAAAAGCAAAAGTGTTTTAGTAGTTAGAATGGCTAGAGAACAGGCATGGAAATGACCTGAAGCTCCTTCCCTTCCCCCGAAATTGTTATGCAATTAAAGAGTTAAGCATAAACATTGCTACACTGCAGCTGTGCTGTGCTAGAAAGCAGATCTCAGAGAACTGTGGCAACCAGCTTTAGTGATTATTTTGCTTGCTCTCTCGGTTCTATTTATAATTAGTCTAAACCTGCCTATTTGGTAGGAACTATTTAATTTCTTATATTTGCAACCTGTAGGACCTGAAATGGGGAAATGGAGGACCACAATGTGTCCCCAGGCTCATCAAATCCAGTCCACAATTTTTTGTCACTCCCCCTTTTTTATCCCTATGCCCTTTTTTTTTTTTTTTTTTTTACTAAAAGCTACATAATGTGGACACCTCCTTAAATTAATCAGAATGTATCTTAAAAGGCAGTGAACTGTTTTCTCCTTTCTTCAGCTGTTTTGCTGATTGGATCATTGCTCTAGAAACTTAGTTCCTAATAAGAATTTCTCCTAACTTCTATGTATCTGTACACATGGACATTTTTTAACTTCTGAATTTGTCCTGTTGTTGAGAATGTGTTCTATTTTTCCTTTCTTCATGCTTCTTGATGTTTATCTGCACTTGCTAAGCCAAACAAGTTAAGCTCTTCTAGTGTCTCTTGCCTACCAATCTGCTAATTTCCTGCTAACTCCACAATCTCTGTCTTACTTGTTCCCATTTTATTTTCAGAACCTCAGTGCTCATGGTTATCCACATTTTTCCCAGGGAATATGTCACCATTGCCTTGTGCAGTGGCATCAGAATTTCCTGTTTTGCTGGAAAACACCTGGCACAGTTCACATTTCTTCTTGCCCTTTTTGCAGCTATATCACAAACTTTGCTCATTGACTGTGATCAACTAATAGACAAAAATTCTTCTTTCCAAACAAAGTTTCATACTATTTTATAACAAATATTTTTATTCCTAGACTTTGTTGTGCTTTGAACAGAGCTTCTTTTTAATTATTGCTTACATTCTACCTCAGCGTTAGTTCATACTATTTTCTTCTTCCCAGCTTATACATTGCTCACAAAATAAACAAACAAAAAACCAACCAACCAAAGAAACAAAAAGTTGTTCATTTAAATATAACACCTAAAGTAAAACACTTGTGTCCTCAAATTCTAGGGATTATACCACTTTCTAACTTATTGTCCCTTATAGCCCAGAAAATGGGAAAAGAAATTTAGATATAAAATCCCCTCTAACAGTTTTGACCATGGGGAATGCTTGAAAACAATGTAACTTCTCCTCATAGCTTGAAACTGTATTTAGTTTTTGCTTTTCAGAAATTCAGGAATCCTACCTTTCATACTCAGCAAGACATCCCTTTCAGTTTCCATTCTCTGCTTACTTGGGCTTTAGGACAAAGCCATCTGGGCAGGTGAAGCTGCTTTTATCTTGCCTATTTATTACAGACACAATGTTCTGGTAAAAACTGAACAAATCAACTCAAATGTAAGAAATCCCATGAAACAGCTGTATCCTGGTTTTAGTTTATACTGTTGACATTCAGCAGCAAGATTTGTCCAGGAAGAGTTATAATGCACAGGAACAGAGGATGTTTGCTCCTCTGCCTGTTGAAAATAGAAATTTCCTGTTAATTTAACAGACATATGACATTAATTCATCTTTGTTTCTTTTCTTTTTCAAGTTTGCTCGCACAACTACACTACTGAAACTGGCGTGCTGACATCTCCAAACTACCCCAGTAACTACCCTGTCCGGACTGAGTGTACCTACATCATCTCCGTGGGAATAAACAGACAGATCGTGCTGAACTTCACCGACTTCGCCTTGGAAGGGAATAAACGCTGCACAGAGGACTATGTAGAAATCAGGCAAGGCTAATTATTTCTCTTGTCCTCAGTACTGATTTGTACGTTGTCCAAACCCACTTAAGCATGTTCAGAATCTTTATTCTTAACTATACATCTTGGTGTCATTGTGGGAAAAGGACTTACCAGAGAGCTTTAAAGGCTACCTTTTCCTGCTCTCATCCTGCTCTGTTGCTCTGTTTCCCACTTGATAAATTCCAGTTCTGAGAGCATGTGGAGTGTGTGGACTATGTTCTCATGAACTGCATTTGGGTTGTTTTCCTTAGTGCAGAAACAAGGAGTTTTATTGTCTGTTTTGTGACATATTCTCCATGATATTTGAAAAGTTGTGGCAGTCAGGTGAAGTTCCAGGTGACTGGAAAAGGGGAAACCATTGTACCCATTCTTAAAAAGGATAGAAAAGAGGACCCTGGGAACTATTGACTTGTCTGCCTCATCTTTCTGCCTGGGAATATCATGGAACAGATCCTCCTAGAAGCTCTGCTAAGGCACATGGAAGACAAGGAGGTGGTTGTAGACAGCCAGCTGACTTCACCACGGGCATTCTTGACCAGCCCAGTGGCCTTCTGTGATGGAATGACTGCATCAGAAGATGAATGAGCAGCTACAGATGTCATCTTTGTGGACTTCTGTAAAACTTTTGACACAGTCCCCCACAACATTCTTCTCACTAAATTGGAGAGAGATAGATTGGATAGGTGGATGGTTTGGAAGATGAGGAGTTGATTGGATTGTCACATCCAGAGGGTAGTGGTCTATGGCTTGATGTGCATATGAAAACTCTGACAAGTGATCCCTCAGGGGTCTGTTCTGAGATCAGAGTTATTTAACATCTTCATTAATGACAAAGACAGTGAGATCAAGTGCACCCTCAGCAAGTTTGTGAGTGACATCAGGCTGAGTGGTGCAACTGGCACACCTGAAGGACACAATGCCACCCAGAGAGACCTGGACAAGCTTGACAAATTGGCCCATGTGAACCTCATGAGCTTCAATAAGGCCAAGTACAAGGTCCTGCTCCTGGTTTGGAGCAACTCTCAGTATCAATACAGGCTGGGGAGAGAACAGATCAAGAGCAGCCCAGGGGAGAGGTGAGGTGAGAGCTGGTGGATGAAAAGTCAGAGGATCTGGCAATGCGCACTTGCAGCCCAGAAAGCCACTGTATCCTAGGCTGCATCAAAAGCAGAATGGGCAGCAGGCCAAGGGAGGTGATTCTGCCCCTCTGCTCTGCCCTGGTGAGAGAAACCCCTCCTGGAATGCTGCATCCAGCTCTGGGGTCTCCAGCATAAGGACATGGACCTCTTGGAGCAAGTTCAAAGGAGGACATTCAAAGGAGGACAATCAGAGGGCTGGAGCACTCTCATATGAAGACAGGCTGAGAGAGTTTGGATTTTTTGGAAGAAACTTTTTACAATGACAGTAGTAAGGCACTGGAACAGATTGCCCACAGAAGTAGCTAATGGCCTATCCTTGGAAATGTTCAAGGTCAGCCTGGATGAGGCTCTGGGCAACCTGATCTATTTGAAGATGTCCCTGTTCCTTGCACAGTTGGGTGGCATAGATGACCCTTAATGCCCCTTCCAACCCACTATATTCTATATTCTATATTCTATATTCTATATTCTATATTCTATATTCTGGTTTATGTTTATAGTATTTAGACAGCAGCTACTCTAGGAGATAACAAGAGGAGCATGTAAATAATGTTGTTTTTCTATACTGGCATCACCATTAAACTTAGGATACTAACCTAGTGATTTCTAGGAAATTTCACAGGGCAGAGATAAATAGAAGAAAAGAATATTTGCAGGAAGGTTACTTGCTCACAGCAGCACAAAATGCATATCCTTTCTGATGTGTGGCTGCAGATATATTTGCAATTTGCAGTGTTGGTGCACCCATTCCTGTCCTCATGAGCCAGATCTCTGGAGGTTACCTGCTCACAGCAGCACAAAATGCATATCCTTTCTGCTGTGTGGCTGCAGATGGATTTGTAGTGTTGGTGCACCCATTCCTGTCCTCGTGAGCCAGATCTCTGTGTGAACCATATCTAAAGAATGCAGTGTGTTTTTTCAGTCTGAGCATGCTAAGAGTTTCCATTACCTCACTGAGCACTATGATAGAGCTCATCCTGAACGTTATACCAGATATTCTGTATGGGTTATTCCTTGGTAAATAGTATCTTCCTTTTAAAACCAAACAAAAATCTGCTTGCTGAAGTTGAAGTATTGAGGTTCTGAATTCCATCTGAATTAACTTGGTTTTTTCAGTTGTACATACCAACTGGAGAAAGTTATAAAAACCTGAAAAGCTTTCTCAATATTTTCTAAGTAAAGCATTTCATTTTTTTTTCTTTTTAGAAAAACAATCTGAGATTAAATTTAATCTAACTTTACTTTAACAATTAACACTTTAATCTGGGGTGACCCAAAAGTGATTTTTTCACCTTTTCACCTTAGGAACTGAAAACATTTATTTATAGCATAAATCTAACTCAGTTTTCACTGTGAAGAGTTCAGCAGCTTTAAACAGGTTCTAAGATATGGACAGAACATTCTAAGTGCAACTCAGCACATTGCTACTGCCATAACTGGATTTTTAGAATGCCTCTTCAAACTTGATACTGTTAAATGGGGTAGCTACACAGGTCTTAGGTAAAGTGCCACTCTCATTTCTTGTCCTGAGGTGTCCTCTGATAGACTGCATTCAGTCAACTAAGAAAATTGTTCATCTGACCACAGCTGCAGAGGCCAAGATGCAATTGAGGGGAGGTTTTGGCACATTTCTTCAACTGCCAGTAACACGAGACAGCAGCAAGCAGTTTAAGCTAGGAGGGTGACAGGAAAACAGAGCGGCAAAGGCAAAGTAGATTTTTTTTCTCAAAAGCAGCTGTAAACCTGTGAATATGCAATTGAAAGTATTACTGTCCACTTAAAAAACATCATAGGAAGGTCACACCATATATAGGTATAAATTATCTGTCATTGTCCTATTGACCTGTAGGTTGATTGTAGTATGAAAGTGCTTTAAAACAAGGTCAGGAAGCAATTGATAAGCAGGTTGTCACACTCTTTTTATTTCCATAAGGCATGTGCAGGAGGCAAAACAGAACATTAGCTGTGAATCCTGATTACAGTATGAAAAAAATGTTACTGGAAACATTACTTAATTTAAAAACAGGAAAGTAAGTGGCTGTAGAACTAATTCTGAAGACTAAGAAAATATTACAAAACATGCATCACATCAGTGAAATTAATTCAGAAATTAATTACCATTTGTATGGTGGCAAATAAACATATTTTTTTTAAATAAGTCAACCATCTAGGTTTGCGCCAGGCTAAAGAGTGAGGAATGAGAAAATTACTACTTCAAATTTGAAGATTACCTTTGGTTACCCCAATGACTGTCACCTTATAGAATACAGAGAATATAGTCTGAGACACTTCTCAAGCTTGTCATTGTGTTGACACACTCAGGCTGCTGAGATGAGAGAATGATGTACCCAGCAAGCAGGTGGTTGTGGTAGGGCTTATTTCTGCAAGTAGCAAGACTCAATATTTGGTAGCAGTATTTTTGTTGAAGACGAAGAGCTAGGATTAGTCTTTCCCAGGTCTAAAAGAATCACAAGATTTTTTATTTGCTAGCATTTCTCATGGTATCTCTCTTTGACCAAAGGTTTTTCTTCTTTACCATTCTAGAGATGGAGGCTATGAAACTTCTCCTCCTCTTGGAAAATACTGTGGTACAGACCTGCCTCCCATTATAATCTCTCATGGTAACAAGCTGTGGATAAAGTTTGTGAGTGATGTGTTTGGCACAAGAAAGGGATTTTCAGCAGAGTGGGATGGTACCTCAGCAGGTAAAATGACTACATCAAGTATAAACTATTTTACACATCTTAATTTTTGATATTTTTATTTAACTTCTCACCTTTTTCCCCTTATTTTTTCTGCTTCCAATATTCTAAAGTCTGTTTGCTAATTATACAGTGACATATATGTATGTTGTTAAGAACAAAGATATTTCTTGATCCTTGGGCTTTCTTTTTTACCACAGAAAAGAGCATACTATTCCCTAGATATAAAGTAGCTTCAATTTTCTCTTAGGTTTAGGAAAACAGTAATTAAAAATTTAATGAAGAGGTTTCTAATTTCTAATTCTTCTCTATTAGAAGCACCCTTCAAATTAGATAGTTAATACTTCTGTTTGCTATGGGCTGTCTTCTGCTTACAACATTGGTGGCTGGATGCAGATTTTTGGGGCATTAGTGAAGTAGTTCAGGGCACATGAAGGAGGACACCAGTGAGAATTGCACACACCAGGTTTAATTCTCTCCTCTTCTAGTTGTTAAATGTTGCTTTGCTTTCTCTGCTATTTTCAGGTTGTGGTGGGACTTTCATAGCAGCTTCTGGCATCTTCATGTCTCCCAACTACCCTATGCCATATTACCACAATTCAGAGTGCTACTGGCTGCTCAAAGGAAACCGAGGAAGTCCGTTTGAAATCCAGTTTGAGCAGTTCCATCTCGAGCATCACCCGAAGTGCAGCTTTGATTACCTTGCGGTAGGTGCCCTGGGACACTGCTTCACAGGAGGCAGATGAGTAGGCTGAATACAAAGGCCAGGAAAAACACAGGGCCTTGGTTTTCAAATAGTCCTAAGTGAACAGACTCAGAATAGGAAAGCTCCATGTTGATGTGCTCCTTCATCTCATGGAGGCATGAGAGGCAAGGTAGCAGTGTCTGTGTAGCTGCTGGTAAGAAAAGCATTTATGTCTAGATAGAAAGAATTTGATAAATAAAATAAGAATCTGTCTGTATGTTTTAAACTTTCTGTGTTTTGAACCAAGGCCTTAGTATGCTTTCTTAGTAAGTTATCTGGAACAAAGCACAATGCTGTCAATAACCATATTGTTAATACCAAATTTCCCTGGTATTTCATTGGAATTGTTGCATCAATTATTTGAATATTTCTAATGAAATTGAAATGGAGTGCTGTGTTCCTCTCTTGGTGACCAAGCCTCTAAAATCCCACTAGTATTCAGTTACTGGCTTCCTGTTTTTGCTTGTTTCTGAAATGCTTGCCAGGCTTCCTCTGAGCAGAAATAGAATTTAAGCTCTTGTATACCCAGTAACATTTCCCTAAGCAGACATTTGTCAGGGGCAAATTAATCAGACTTGTAACGTCATCAGTTTTATTATCTTTTCTTTTTTGTTTTTGGTTTGGTTTTTTTAGATATACGATGGCAACAGCAGCAATGCTAGACAGCTAGGTAAATTTTGTGGGGATCAGATACCACAAACCATCCATTCCAGTGGAGACAGCGTGTACATAAAACTAAGGACAGACAACAGTCTGCAAGGTGGAGGTTTCTTAGCCAAATACAGACAGGGTAAGTAAAGGAAGATGAGATGTTTCTACAGCTCATGTTGTCTGTGAAGCTGCTTGCAGCCCATGATCATATACATTTATCAGCACAGTAAAATCTGTAGAGCATACCAACAACCCAGTTTTCTATTCTGGTGCAGTTACAGAACAGAGAGACCTAAAAATTACCTGCCCATTTACCTGTGATGGAGATTATCTCCTCCTTAGGAGAAAGCTAGTAAGGTGGCTCTATTTCTATTACCTGCACCAGTGGCATATGTCACTCCAGATTTACTCAGAATAACAAATGTTGGATGTCCATAACTGGGTAGATTTGAGAGTTCTTGCTCTTTTGCTCCTTCAGGCTCCTGAATTTTTAAAAGAGAAGGCAGATATAGCAAGATTCTCTGATTTAGAGCTGCTTTTAGGAAGGATGACAAAGGAGTTTCTGTCAGCCAGACTGCATCATTGTGGGTGCTTGGGATAAATTAGCCTATTGGGAACACTTCAAAAAGTCTCATTTTTAATATCTTGTGGTAAGGGTAATACTTTTCTTGCAAACATGCTTTTGTAAAATAGTACTACCCCAGAAATATCAGAATAATATAATTTGGAGAAAACACAAGAAGACACATGACAAAGTTATTTTATTCCCACTCATAATGTGAGTATAGTCCCGGTGTTTACTTTTCTCTTTATACACTTTATATTTTTTAACAGTTAAATGCACATTGGAAAATATGTAATTTTATCACATACAAAGTGATTTGCAAGCATCTTTGTGTCCTCTAAATATGACGTGCCCAAGTGACAAGGATTGTTGTAGGTTTATAGATGTGAAGTTGTCTTGGGTTTGGGCGATAATGAATGGATTACAAAAAAACAGAGCTATTTTTCCATGTGTGACACATGCAGCAATTAGAAGAGGGAGGAAGCCTTGGCTCCCTCATTCCTTACAGATATCACTACCATGTATTTTTCAGACTGCAATGTCAAGAGGATATATTGGCAAAGGTTCCCCCTGCCTTTCATTAATTAAACAGAAAGAGCACTTTCAGAGCACTCAGATGTAGAACCTGAGCTATCAGATAAAGTGATTTGCATTCATATTTAATTCCTGAAGATGCATCAGAGAAAGCTTTTAATGGCTTGCCCAAAAGCTAGAATTATGTAGGCAGTATGTTGTAAAATAAGGATGCTTAGATACCAGATACATTTACATGTACATGAAAGAAATTTAATGATTAATTGGAAAATGTTGCAAAGGAAAACACAGTATCAAGTTACCATTCAAAGGCACCTCTGCGCCTGATATGTTTCTAATAAAATCCCTTTGGCAGGGGGGAGCAGATTTTACCCATTTTGTATTCTTCAAAACCCATTTAGTGCTCTTTGTCCTGCCCTTTCAAAAAGTCATATGCTTCAGAGTAGCTTTGCAGGCAAGCTCCACTCCACTCCACCTGACCCTGACCTTCAGCTGTATCCCAAGCTTTCTGAAGTATTGAAAAGACAGACCTTTAAATCGTTTGGTTAGAATTTAAAAAATGTGCAGGAGGTAGGTGTACTCTCCGTGGTGACAGACAATAGAACAGTCATGCAAGTGAATCTCAGCTATTTCTGTTGCTCAAACACTGCAGATTTGCTGCACAAACCAACTAGGCTGGTCTGCTCCCTGCCCCCTGCCCACTTGCCTGTGCATTAATTACACTGCTCTGCTCCCAATACACATTGTATGCTCTCTCCAGCCAAGGGATTGCCCACACTGATATTTTTTGTCTTTAGTGAAAGGTAGGTACAGGAAAATGAGACTCACTGACCCAGTGCCACAATTGTAATTTTTATTCTTTATCTAGTTTAGTTTAGTTTCATTTTTTCTGCACTTAAGGAAAGCTCTTATTATTCGAGGTGAGTCCAGTCCTTATGCTAGGATGCTATTGAATGTCTCACAAGGAAAATCATGGCTTCTTTTAAAAATTTCATTATCACATTCTCTTCCTGGGGCTAGAAAGCCCAATACTAGTAGTGTAATTTCCATTGGTTGCTTTATGCAGCGATCATAGTTTTTTCCTAGTCAGCTGAAATAAACCACTTTTATTGATAAGTCAATATTTGTTGAGCACCTCCCCAGAGTGTTTCAAATGACAGAGTACATTTTATGATTAGTTAAAAAAAATAGAAAATGTGTTTCATGAATACCCATGTATTTAGACTTAAAGAAGACTGCCCAAAAATATGTATGTTCAAAAATATGTACTGATGGGTCTGCAAGTGTCAGAAAAGAAGGTCATAATAATGCTGAAAGATACAAGTTTGAATAGCTGGAGTTTTGGCTGAAACATATACAATATGTTTTCAAGAGGTCACCATTCTCTTTTTGCATGGCTTCTCTGATCTGAAAAAAAAAAATTCTAACATTGTAATGCTATCAGTAACTTCAATTAGTAATTTTTGAGATATTGGATTAATAACACTGAACAAAAATTATCTATAACCACTTTTTTTTTCAGTTTGCCATGAAGTTCTGACTGTTAATCGTAGCCAAGGCATATTGGAAAGTTTAAATTATCCAAATAATTACCCATTAAGTGAGCACTGCAACTGGACTATCCAAACCACCAAGGGGAACACTCTCAACTATAGCTTCACAGCCTTTGATTTAGAAGATGGATCTGACTGTGATCGTGACTTCTTGAAGGTATGTGCCCAGATTCTAGGAACAAGAAAAATCAAGTCTTCAACAAAAATGAAAAATAATAAGATTGCAGAAGGGCAAGGGGAAATTTATCTTATCTAAATTTAACCATTAAAGCTTAAGTGTTAAATCCAAACTATTTAACCCTGTTTCCTCAGTGATGAGTAGGGAGTGAAGCATTGCTACCTGAAGACAGGTGTGTGCCTGTGAGAGCAGGAATCACTCTGCAGGTGCCTAGGTTTCTACAGTTTAACTTCCACCTTAGATTAGATGCACTGGCTTTTATGGGCAAAGTGAGATGTCATGATTCCAGCTTCATGCAAAGAAGGGGGAATCCTGAGGTTAGTCAATGGATTGCAATAAGGCAGTGAGCTCAATTATTTTCCTCTTGTTTTTATCTGAGAAGGAATGAGGAATGTTCAAAAACTTTATAAATGTCTACATTTTTAAAGGGAGAGTTCCTGTGTCTCCTGTTTGTATTTTACATAATTCATCTGCATCTTTAAAGGAACTAAAAGAAAATTAATGCATCCACAAAAAAAATGTGACATTTTTAGGCAAATGGAACCATAGAGTCAATCTAAAACCAAGTACCCTTTATTTTAATTTCTCAAAATTTTCTAGGAAAACTGAAAAGTTACTTTCTATAAATTTTGTACTTAGTACTGTAGGATATAGAGGGTAGTAATGATCACTCTATACTGTGGATTATAATTTCCTGCCTACAATTTTGTTCTTTTGCTGGACTGATTCATCCTTCAGATCTCACCCTTGTACAGGATGCCAGCACGCAGCCCCTGTGCTCTACTTAGGGTTTTGCACAAGAGGAACTGTAATTTAGAGAAATCTCAGAGAAGACTGCTTACAGCCAGGGAGAGGACTATGGAATAGTACCTGTATTTCTGGGGATATTGACACCCAGGTATTGCAGAAGGTTCAGCAATAGACTGGTTGATGGCCTAATCTGTTCCTTCTAGATGTCCTCCCTCACTCCCTCTACCTCGTTACTATGGCAGCTTTCACAGCTCAAAATTAGTAGTAAATTGGTAAAAGTGATGTTCTTCCAGCTTTCCTCTGTTTGTGGCCAGGAATGGAAAGAAAGAATAGACATGTGAAGAAAATAAACAAGGGAGCACTGTATTGAGAACTAACTATTAAGCCCTGGTTTGTTTTTGTGAGGAGGCTGAAAAAGAAACATTGGAGCCAAGTGGAGAGGCCAGTGCTAGTCTCAAGATGCCTAAAGCCTTGACCCATGGAAAGCAGGAGCCCTGCACACAGTAGCCAGCCTGTGAGGAGCAAGAAACTTGCCAGATTCACTATTGTAGTCATAAGTCAAGGGTGGAGGAATAGTGCCAGGGGCAAGGATCTGATCCAAAGCACTTAAAAGAACAGAAATAAAACATATTGGAGAGAGTAAGGAGACAGGAGCACTCTTTTGCTTAACAATTTTTCAGTGCTTTCAATCAAAGAAAATACAGACTGAAGGAGGTATAAAAAAGAGAAAACAAGGGAAAAATAAAGTCATGGAAGTGTGTTAAGGAGGCTTTTATTTGCAATTCATGTAACTTTACTTACAAATCTTTCTCCAAATGCCATTAAGAAATACCACTTGGAAAAGATGTTCTCATTTGGTTGTTGCATGCTGCACAAATATGTGCCATAGTGTAAAAAGAGAACAAGGTTGAACCAGCCAGGGAATTGAATAGTGTTTGCTCCCACCCTCCATCTTGCGAAAGGGGAACTTATTGGCAAGGCTGGGAATGTGCTGTGGTGTAGGGGAAAGGGGGAATCATCTGGAACAAGTGTACAGTTCACTATCGAAGCAGACTGCAGATATTTGGGGCTTTGCTGTTTGAAATCCATGTGGAGTCTGACACTGCTGCAAATAGGAAAAAAAGGATAATTAAAAGAAACCTCATAGCCATTCAGTGAAACTAAATTACTTTTCTGCCACATGTCAATTTAGAGATTCCTTTATCTCAGCAAGGTCTGAGAGGGGAAATATCTGATGGTCTTGCTGAGTATAACAGAGACATAAACCTGTTCACTGTAGTCTAAGCAGGTGATGCAGGGACCAGAGTCCCTCACCATTTTCTTGAAGGAAATGGGAACCTGATGCTCAGACACTTTGCATGTAGCTACACTCATGAACCAGAGTGGCTGCTGGTGCTGATCAAGTGCTCTTTTCCCTGGGAGCTATTAAGGGTCCCTTCCCCCATCTTGTTTTGGGTTTGTGGCAGCAGCTCTCCCACCTCAGGCACTTACCTGAGCAGACAGCAACACTCTCTTTGTCTTCTTAGCTCTGTGGCAGCTCTGACAGTAGCAGCATGCTGTTCCGTGGCAGCTAGCAGATGGCAGGCTCAGTGACAATATCTCCTCCTACTTGCTGGGAGGCTGGGGACAGGAAGAACAAGAGTTAGCTGTTAGGTTGGATTAGCTGATGATCACAGCTGTAGTGGCGGAAGGAGTAAGGGAAAGTGGTATATAATGCAAGGACAAGACTAAATGTCGCAGAGGTGTTACGGCAGAAATATGACCCGCCTTAGCAAACTAGTCAAGAAATGGCAGTTGCAAAAAACACCCCAGAAGTAGTAAAGCTGTTTTTAAAAGTTAGTGTGAGAAACAGATTTATGGACATGTGGACATATTTTTATAGTCTCAAACTAAAGCTCTAATTTTTTTGAAGTCTTGCTGAATTCTGAAGGGGAAAATCATGGTGCTTGGTGGGGTGGGGACAACTAGACTGAGCAAGCTGTTTTCCTGAGTACTGTTGAACCTTGCTTGCTGAACAAAATGCTTTTGGTCCCAGTCTTTATACTGGAAAAGGGCATATTCCTCAGCTTTTTGTTTAATTATGGCTGACAATCTGACCCAAACCCACATAAAAAGAGCATTTTGCCTCATGACTAATTCAGTCAGATATACACAGTTAATTATCTATTTGCTCCCTGGCTTAGTCCACTTGTGAGTCAGAAGTTATACGTGTAATGTCAAAACCAAAATTTTCTACACATGGGTATTCCTAGTAATTTTCAGTTACCAAAGATATTATCATGCCATAGAGCAAATAACTGTTTCACATTAGGGGCAGGAAAAATATAGTCAGCTGTCCAGTGAGTACGAGTAAGTACAAGTACAGTGCATGGTTGTTCCAGACTGAAATTCAGTCACATCTGTGCAATGAGAAGTCAGCTGTGTATTGTGTTACCTATTTCCTTTTCTCTTTTGATCACGGGAGGCTTCTTGTCAGCTAGGCCACCATTCCACCATCTGGCAGGTGTTACTCATGGTGGGCACCATTCTCTTTCTGCAGGGAGCATTGGGTGACTCCAGCTTGGTCTGCTCTGGGCAGGACCTGCATCTCCACCACTTTAGCATATAAAACTATTTATACATCTGTCAAGTAGGAAGGAAAAAACTCTGTTCTTCTGACTTTAGGGCAATTCTCTGCCTCTGTGTGTAGGTGCCAGAAACTGAGAAGGGGCAATGTGGGAGGGAAGCAAAAGTGCAGGTTTCTATTATGTCAGTCTCTAGGATGAATGTCATATGAGCACTTACCCAGCAAAGGAGCACTGTGCAGTGTTTCATGTCCTGTCAGAGGATGTTGGCTCATCACTGGTAATGCTCATAGGATGTGTGACATTTTGGAAGGAGTTTTGCAGTGAAGTTGCAAGAATATGAGATTAATTGCTTCTGATAAAGACATGTACAGAAGTGACAATAATAAGATACAAGACATATCAAATAGCAGAATGTTTACTGGTGATGCTACACTAACTGTAATTAGAGTGGATGGTCTTTAACTTATATTGCTTGCTGTGCCTTGGCTAAATAACCTGACATTCGTCTTTCTAGAGGAGTCGTGGGGATGTAACTAGTGAGATACTGCAGGCAATGACATAGAAATGTCATTCTTTCCTCTACATGCATCAGATTATTAGCTGAACAAGCATATATTTAATTCCCCATCTTTAATGATTAATTACCTTCTTATTTGATATGGCAGAACATAATCTCTGGGGAGGCAAAGTAGGAAGTATATCATGGTTTTGCCCTGAAGATTAGAGTCCTGCTATAGAACTGACATATATTCCTTCCTTATAGAAGAAAAATATTATTTGAAAACCACTGATCATTGTGTCCTTCAGTGGCAATGTCCCTCTATGTTCTTCTGCTGAGAAAGTACTACTGTCCCTTAACGTGCAGTCTGTTTAGCAACTGCTTTTATTAATTACAGGGATGTCATGGATTAGGAATTATATTCTCCAATTTAGTACTCCCACAAAAGCCATGCACTGCTCCCCTCTCCCCCTCCTACCGGAGGAACAAAAGGCAAAGATCAAGAGTTGAGATAAGAAAATTAAAAGTATCAGCAACAAGACTGATGACAGAGGGTATAAGAAAAGAAATTATTCATACAGGCAAAAAAGACCCCAAACTGTAACAGAAAATACCAGACAGCTCCCTCTGCCAGGTTTTCTAGGACAGAAGGAGCCCCTTCTTCCTGGCACTGTCCCCTGCCCCTGGTAATGAAATGACATGGTACAGAACAACCCCTGTGTCCTGGCCATGCCCCCTCCCACCTACTGCAAAAAATTAACCCTGTCCTGGCCAGAACCAGGACAAGAGCAGACCTTGCCCAGCCTTTTGCAAGATGCCAGCAGCCTGATAAACAGATAGAAAAATTGTGTCAGGCAGCAAGACAAATTTCAGAGCTCTCTGTCCAAGTTTCACCCCTTTGGTTTGTGCATCTACTGTCAGTGTTGGAATTGTCATTGGGTTAATGCAAAAGAACATCCTATGAGGGCAAACAACTGCCTGATAACAACAAATGCCTTTCTTCTGCTGCAAGCCAGGACAGAGTTCCACTTTGGACCAGAGCACTGCCTTGCTTGCTTACTGTCAGTGTGCTTAAGCAGCCCAGACTCTTTCAGCAACTGGGCTCAAAGTGGTTAAAATACCATTACATGATTATATGAGGAATATTATCTAATGAATACAGTAATTAATATGGCATCTGCTCCTGAGAACTGTTTCATTTCCTTCTGGTGGTAGCAGGATATGTCTTTTTTCCCTCCTTTTTTAAACCACAGTAGCATTCCAGGGATGTACCATAATATCCTTTTTCTCCATCTGGGAATACTGCATTAGATAATTGTTGCTCACACTCATCTGGTCATCCTCTTTTTTTTATTAGCTTAACATAAAAATATCTTACCCTGTTTCTAGTTTTACTCCCTCTTTCAATTAGTAAATATGCTTAAACTATATTAGGAGATTACCATTATTACATTTTATTTATGAGTGTGTCTTTCTAAAGTGCTGCAGGAATTCCTCAAGCACTGGGAATGGCTTTTCTTATGGCCATGCATTAATTTACAAAATGTCACTGGTAGTATGTCTCCCTGGAGAAGCAGATGATGTATGAAATATACCCACCCAGGTCCTGTACCCAGACATCAAATCACAGCCTGCTGGCCATGCTGCAGCCGTATCCATTAACATTTTATCAGGCAGCACAACAGCACATCCCTGAATTCCTTCAGGGGGTTATGGGCCTCCACAAGAAATCCTTCAGTGTAAGACTGTAAGGATAAAAGTGACAGTTCTCAGGTTTCTTTTCTAGGCTTCACTGTCGGTATACAATGACATATTAGTCCATGCACTGATTTTAAGTGAGAGATCTGGATATTTAAAAGGAGAGTGTCAGGCCAAAAAGCTGCCCACCCTAAACAGGACCAGTTCAGCACTCCAATTTTTTGGTTTTCTAATTGCTTGCATTGCCAGAATCAAAGTACACTTTGGCTCTGTTCTTTGAAAGGTTGCATAGAAGCAAAATTACAAATGCACACAAAACCCCCAACCCCTCACAACAGCTAAATTTGTAGTGATGACAGGGTTGCCTGGTGCCTACAGAAACCTCAGATGACAAGCACAAGTGAAGCCAGCACAGACTCCTCTTTTGGACTCTCAAAATGAGTCAGACCTTCATGGACTTGGCATTTTCCACACCCTGCCAGCTCACAGCAATGTGACTTAGTCTGTTCCTTCAGAAAAATGCATACTACAATGAAATGCCTGTGACATACCACCACATGATGGTAGTGTGCATGCTCCTTGTTGGAGAAAGAATATTTGAGACTTGTCTAGTTTCAGCTGGATTCTTGTTGCCTATGTTCTTCTTCTGTAGGCTAGACTTTGCTGGAAAGCCTGGCCATTATCTGTGAGACTGTCTGTTTATCACACTCAGCACAGGCGTTGCATTAAAAAAGTTACATTGTGGCTGGAGAAACTCCATTTAAATCAGTCAAAGATTCCCCTAATCAAAGGGAAGACCCCAGACAGCTCAGAAAAAACCACAGTGGACTTTGTGGAAGGTCATGTGCACCCCCTGAACTATTCCCATAAGCCAGTCTGAAAGCCTAAGAGGCAGGAGTATTTCCCTTTTTTTCTGTCTCCATTTGCTGACACCAAGCTGCAACTCTCCCTAGTGTCCATAGAGATACATAATGCAAATTTTCTCAAATAAGGGGGAATTCCCAGAGCCCTTCCTGTCCTCTCTGGCCCTTTATGGTGTCAGTGTGATGTTCCTTCCACTCACAGTTCAGTCCATCTGGGCTGGCAAAGCACAGGAGGAGAAGCAGAGCTCTGGGCACAAATCAGCAGCACTGCAAACTGCTCAGGCCACCCTGGGTTTTTCAGAGCAGGAACACTTCTCCACCCCCTTAGGCACAGCCCCTCCCTTTGTAGGGAGCTTTTCACACAGATTTCTGCTGAGGAGTAACTGGGAATATTATGGTCCCAAGCTTAAAAGCAGTCCTGTTCTCTCCACCAGGAGTGGATTCTCGCTGCAGAGGAACTGCCTCAATTTCTGCTTTGAGGACAGCAGTCACTCGACCAAAATAGCAACAGCTTCATCACCAGGAATGTGATCCCACTGCCACAAAGGCGTGGATCCCCAGGCAGTCCCTTGGTCAGCAAAAGCTGCAGAGACACTTTAGGGACCCATCTGGATTCTGTCCACCACAGCATGCTGGCTGGGAGGAGGTGCCTTCCCCGTAGAGCTTTGGAGATTTAGAATGGCATGCTGAACAAATAATTTTTTGAGTGCAGATTTTGGGACGTATTGATTAGGTGGATGTCTCCTAGGCATTCCTTTCTTCAGCAGCAGTTATTTTCTACTCTTGTATCCAAAACAATTTTAAAATTTAATCCAAAGATACACCCTGCATTTCTTACATCTTTATAATTCATTAATCACTAACAAAATACTGGTTTCATGTAATTGCAAGAAATAAACCTTCCCTAGAATGATGAGAATTAATAGATATGACTGTAGTTAAAAGCCTTTGTTTTCTTTGAGAAGAAAGTAAGTGCTAATTCAAGAGGTGAAAAACTGTTTTATAAAAATCACTCCAGTGTAATGTGGACTTCAACCTTGCTCAAAATTTTCAAAGGGCTCCAAGTATTTCAGGTTCAGGCTACAAGACAAAACATAGACTCACTTATTGTTAAAAAAATAGACATTTATTTCCATATGCTAGATAAGTCCTAGCAAGATTAACTAGTCTGCCTCCATGTCTAAGTAATGTCTGATGTCAAATCCACTGTAGTATGGAATAAAATGGTTCATTAGTGAAAGTGTGTCATTGTGTGGAGACAAGAAATGTGCATATGGTGGTCAGAGCAAGAACTTTCATCATAGTCATCTAGGACATAAACATATTTAAATAATCATATTAAAATATTAGTTAGAACGAGTTCTTAAGGAGGGGCTTTTTCTAGTGGCAATTGCAAACTCTTATCATCATCCAAGCACAAACATAACCTTATTTTGTTCTCCTGTTTGTGCAGAAGTGTCAAGGCTCTATGCAGTCAGTCACTCAAAGTCTTAAACTGCCTTTGTTTCTGTGAAACAATGTCATTGTGGTGCTCAGCTAGCACATTGGGCTACATCCGGGAGCTTTAATTTGTTTGGATTTTCCTCTGGCTGACAAACCTGCAGGTTCTTAAGTTTGCACTCTACCCTTCTGGAAGGAAATGTGTTGCTTGGAAATTGATTATTTTTGTTTGTGTTAATTCTTGTTTTAATCATTAATGGTGATCTCCCCTTAGAGTGCATTCTGTTACTTGGATGAGGATTATATTGTCTAGTTTTTGCTTCTTTTTGTTTTCCGGTAATATATTTGTGGCAATGCCATCGAAATTTCCTTTCCAGTATTTCTTTTTCTTTCATTTCCTTTCAGGAAGAGCTACTCAGAAACCTGTAATCATTGCCTCTGGTGTTTAGATCCAAACAATCCCATATCAGCTTTCCCACTTCTAAGAGGAAGGGGATACTTGCGTGTGTCAGACTGCCCTAGAGCTCTGAGCATGGGTGGGGCACTTATGGCTCTGACAGTTTGATCCAAGGCAATGCCTCCTTTCCTGAGTTCTGCAAATACAGCCCAGGACTGTTACTGCTGCTCCCTGTATAAAGGATTTCTGACAGCAAATAGTTTGTTCCAAGACTCAGTTGGAGACAATTATTACTATAATTGCTCATTATTATGATGAATTCATGACATCTGATGACAGTATTATTTACAGTACGATGAAAGAGAACTGTCAGTATTCATAGAATAGATTTTCCCCTTATAAAAACCAGAAAGTTTATTTTTGGAGACTATCACCTCTTGATCAAGACTATATGTTATTACTAACTAGTGTATATAAGCAGCTTTTTTCCAGAGCTGATTAGGCATGGGCTTTTCCTCTGCAATGTTTTTCCTAGTGAAAAAACCCCCATGCCTTTTCATAGAAATAACATTCTCCAGGAGAACACTGATATTTTGCCTTAATCCCTCCCCCCACCCCTAGCTTTCTTCCAGGAAAACAGAACAGATGGAGTCTTACTACCAGTCTAAAAGGCTCACTTTTGCAAGACAGAGTAAGCTTGACAAGGCAGTCGGCTAGAAAATTGTCCCTACCTCAAGTATGTCCAAATAGAACACATTCCAAGGTTATTTCCCCCATTTTTATAGATCTTTATTTCTTCCAAGTAGAGGAAACCTCATTTTCCAATCAGCTCAGTCCTTGAGCCCCTGCTCCAGTTCTGGTAATGAGCATTTCTGTGACACAGGTCATGCCCTTTTGCTTTGCTTCTCCAAAGAGAAGCGAACAGCTGTGGCCTCCAGGGCATCATTATTGGTGTTAGTGACATTTTTCCAGGCTGAAGAGTCAGAAGAGCCAAACTGCAATACTGGTGACCATGGTGTCCCCCGGAGAGCTACCAAAGCCAAACCCTTCCTGCAGTTTTTGCTAGTCCTGCTTTCCCAACCCTGTTCTAATGTACAGCAGATGGTTTTCAGCTGCCACTTTGCTGTGGGGCAGTCACACAGCTTGATTCCTCCCTTAGAGAGCTGGTACCTCCCCTTTTTACCTTCATGTCAACCTATACACTTGCTCCTAGGGAGCCTGGTAAGGAGTTTCTTCTAACAGTTATTGAGCCATGCTAAATAATTCATTTGCATGTAGCCCATCCCTCCTGGACCCAGTGCTGGGGTGCAGGCTGGTGAAATGCAGCATTCTGTTTGCTGCTGGGCAATTGCTTTGCTAAAAAGGAGAGGCTAAGGATCTGAACGTGTGTTGCAGGTGTTTGCCTGTTTTGCTGGTTGAATTGTCTGCCAAAATCATTATGAAGCACTTGGATTTTCTGGTAGAGGCTAAAAGGTCTGAACAAATAAATAGATTACAAAACCAATATATACACACGAGGGGAACAAGCACTTTCTTCCCAATGGGGAGCTGGAAGGGACTCAAATTACCAGTTCCTGGAGTCACTATGGTGCAGGAGTGACTAATACACTGCTCCAAAATCCAATTGTCTTGCACAATCATAAGAAGTGTCTTGTCTCATATAGACTGCAGAAGAACCTTCCCTCTATTTGCAGCAGTTTAAGATAACACAGCTGACACAGCAGGACCTGACACAAGAAACATTATCTCAGATATCAGGAGAGAAGTTATAACTCATGAGAGCTGTGTTCAGCTTCAGTTTCCCTTGCCTGTGTTTGTGTGAGAGCAAAAGGTGGTTTGAGAAGTTCAAAATGCCCTGTGAAAATGCACAGCTGTTCCCTTCATTTAGAAATGAAAGACAGCTCAAAAAACCCAGCTGTAATTCTAGCAGTCGTGGTTCTGCCTCTCTCAATGAGTTACAGCTGGCCAGGCACTCAAATTCCCTGTGAAATACTGCTATGAACTCAAACCCACGGGGCAGCACGGCATGAAGGGATTGCCATAGTAACCATGCTTTGTGGCTAGAAAAACTGATGGACTGTTTTCAGAGGAAATGACATAGAAATGTGGTATTCTCTGTCTTAGATCAAAATAATACACTCTTGATGAATCAAACTGCAGGAGATGCATGAAGCTTTTTTGTTGTTGTTTGGATTTGGAAGTTGCTATGTATGATTTAGTCCATCATTCTTTAGAATGGGGGTTTTCATTTGTAATCAATAGAGCTAACAGTACATTGTAAATATGTATCTTGACATAGTTTTAGCTACTGTTCAGAGTGATCTCCATATTGATTCATTCTTCACCATTCATATTTTTCTGGTGTAAAATTTCCATGGCTTGAAGCCACAGAAATATGAATAGCATACACCACAAATTTATCAAAGGAAGGACTATTAAAAAATCTAATTGGATTTGACATTATTTCATTTTTCTGAACTTATGCCTTCAAAGAATGCGTAAAGCTCTCACCCTGGCTTGGAAGAAGGTCATAACTGTAATGCTGGGCATGGGACAGCTCATCTGTCTATCAGGTGTTACTTCAAATTTTATATGTGGAAACAATACAGATTGATATTCAACATATTGCCATTTAATCTTTAGGACAATTTCATATTTATTTTCAAACATCTGATCACTACTAGAAATGTGTCTGCAATTAGAAACTTTCAGTCTTTTCTGATTTCACCAAGAGAAACCATACCAAATAGAGTGATAGTTCTCAATTTGCAATACATTTAGCTTGCTTTGAGCTTTTCATTGTATTAGACTGATGGTCACAAGTCATTAAATAGGCCAGGGAATATTATCATAGAATTATTCCTGCAATTTGGCCCTAACTTCTGGCAGAACTAACTCCAATTTAATTTTTTTAATTTTAAAAAAAATAAAAAACAAACCAAAACCCCGAAGCCAACCAACCAACCAAAACCATTTCAACTGGACTGTCTGCTAGAGGACTTGAAACCATTCAAGTTGATTTATTTGCCCCAAATCTGCTTAAAATAAGTAATGAGATTTCTGAAGATTCTGCAAGACCAGCATCTTTAACAGAAAGCCTGGGGGTTAATGACTTAATGACTTATATGCAAGTCTGCCAGAAAATATGCATGAAAATTAGTAGCTAGCATGGTCAATCAATATTTGCTGAAATGTATTTCCATAGTATGAGTTATATGTACTGAACGTAGCAGAATTCTGAGTGGAATCAAAGATATTTGGAAAAGAGATTTGAATGGAGAGAAAAGATAAATAAACCTTTGCTGTTTTTCTAGAGATCATTGATTTTATTCTTTGCACAGAGACAACTTTACGGTAATGGCTTCAGAAGAGAGAAAAGTTTTTGTTGAAATTCTGTAAGGAAGCATGCCAAAAATGCACAATAAGAATGTTCAGACATGGTTTCTGTGCCAGTAATTTGCTGGGTTGTGTTAGGAAGATATGCTTTGTAAGACAAAAGATCAGATGAACTGTCACAAAATAATAATAAAGGACAAGGGTTCCTGTTTTCCTAGACCTTAAGAATCATAGTAACCAAGGTAGAAATAATAAAGCAAGTCCTAACTTGAAAATGACCAGCCATCTGATACTGTAAACCAAAGGCAATCTAGCTAAAATGTTTCATTTTTACTAGCTTTGTAAAAAATTACATTCCTCATGCCTGAAAAATGACACTGGGGTATGGGGTATTTGGTGAGAACACAGAGGTATGTTCAGTGTGATTTGCTGGATTTGAAAAAACTTCCAAAACTAGAATTTGAAATACAATTTAAACCTGTCTGGAGACAACAAAAGAGTTCAAAAGCTCTAAGCATCTACTATCACCCCATCAAAATATGTATTAAGTGTTTTCATTTAATTGTGAGTATATGACTGCCTTCAGACATCATTTAAATATTTAAATACAGAAATATTTCAATAGCAGTTTGTTGATTTGATTGTTTGGTTCATTTTGGATTTGTTTTAAGAGTGGCAATGTTTTAAGAGTGGGATGAAGGATTCCTCAGCTGTGTTTAGAGAACAGAAAGGTTTTCGGGCTGGCTATATCTGACTGATCATTGATTGTCAAAATACTGGCACATAGAGTATGACAAGAAAATCAAATTTCACTAGCATGGCTCAGTCCAGTTTTCTTCCAAAGGAGGAAGGCTTTAGCATGAGATTATGAAGCCATAAATAACACATATGAAATTTCCTTGTGTTTTTGAAGATTTGCTTTACTTTGGGTTTTCAGTATGTCCTTACTACTCTGGGAGGCCATCGTGATGTTGACTGCTTGATTTTCTCCATCAGAAGCCCAGGCAGTCCTCATATCACCTGGCTGCAGCATTAAACAGATGAAGATGTAAACAGAGTTGTCACCAAGGGGTTTGGAGGCACTCAGCGTGTGAGGTGCATGGGCAAATCAGACCCATGACATCCTCTTTTTCTTTCTATTTCAGTTCATTGCCACTTGCCCTTTATCTTCTTCCCCAGCAACCCCCAATACACACCAAAACAGAAACAGCAAACCCTTCCTACTGCACACAGTGTGCAGCCAGGTTTAAAGACATATTGGCATTGTATTTACTCATCATTTTGCCCAAATCTTTCCACACTCCCTGGGCTCATATTGCTGTGCAAGGCTGGCCAGTGGGAGAAGTGTCACTGGTTTGGTTTGGTTTTTTTTAATCCTGTACAAGACATTGAGAAGCTGATTAACTGGGGAACTTCTTTTTCCTCACTAGTATTTTTTTTAATTTAATTTCAGCTCTATGATGGGCCTGATGCACATTCCAACCTGATAGGCACCTTCTGTGGACAGTCTCTTCCACTGGCAGGGAGCACTACAGGGACCAGCCTTCATGTGGAGTTTTACTCAGATGGACTGAATGCTAGAAGTGGGTTCCAGATGCTATGGCATGTTGACGGTAAGTGAGCCAGGTTTCTTCTGGGAAAATTTCCTTCCCTGGATGTGTAATAGAGTTCCAGCTTATGCCATTCTATGCCATCTAAATAGAAATAACCCATTGCAGCTCTAAATCCATTGCATTTCCTCATAATTCTACACATACTTTCCCAGTGGATGTTTCTGCACATGTACACCATCAAAGATCAGCTGATTAGAGATTGAGAGCTATTACTGAAAGATGCTTTCATTTCCAGGAGTAGGCACAGGGATGAGGGGTGTGTCCAGAATTTCTGTAATGAGCAGGAGACAGATGCTGTCACGGGTAACTGTGAGTGACTTGAGCTTTTTAAGGGGAACATTCAGCCCTTAGTTTTCCCAATTTCTATAGACTTCTGTTTTTTCTGCAGGCTTCTCTCTAGTTTAATTTAGTGGTACTTGCTTTCTGTGGTAGTGTCCACTTGCAGCTGCCCTGCCCCATTTCTCTGCATGAAATAACATTGAGCAGGATGTGCATGGGGTGTCTGTGCTGTTGTTCTTGCATGTCATGAAAACTGTCACAGGCCTTATTAAACAGATGCAAGCGAACTATAAACAAATCTGTTAAAGCTTGTAAAACAGCAAACTACATTTGCAGTTTCTTCATGCATCTTTTTTCACTCTGCTTATTTAATAGCAGTTGTGTACTGTGACATGGTTAAATCGTGTGCCATTGTACATCCTGCCAAAGGGGTTCCAGCCTTGAAAATAATTAAGTTGCCCCAGTTGCCCTGTCTGTCTCATCAGTCAGCAGCATTCAGGTTTGACTGCATTTGAAGCAGATGAATAGGCTGCAGGGGCCCCACTGCAGGTTGCTGAGGTGCAAGGTTGCTGAACATGGTTTGGATGGCTGCTCCTTGCTCTACCACACACTGCTGGAGCTTGCAAGCTCCCAAGGGGCTCTGCCAGCACAGAGGTGCCTTGCATTCAGTGGGAATGAGGGAGTGTTTCTGGGTAGGGGAGGGACACACGCTGGGAGTGGGACGTGTAGCAGGAGCCAGCAGGGAAAGGGCCCCAGCACAAAGGTGCCTTCTTGTGCTTTGGGCTGACGTCATTCTGGAGCTGCACAAAAGAAGAAAAAGCAGAGGCTTTTATGCACAGCCAGATGACATCAGTTCCATACAGTAGCCATGGTGCTGGGTTAACTTGCTTTTCTAAAGATCTCAAAGCTTTCCAGAATCTGCCTGCATGGTAAACACTCTTGTGCTTTCCCACCCCTCTGCAGTCCATTGCTGCACTGACATTCATTTCTCTGTCAGGCAGCACTGCCCTTCTGTTAATTCCCGTACACGGAACTCCACCCTGATGCTGCACGGGGCCCAGACTGCTAATGTGAGCTGTGTCTGAGCACAGACCAGGATCTGTGGGGTCAGATAGACCTGGCTCTCAGGGAATGTCATTGCTGGCTCAGAACGTCACAGCTGTGACTTCTGACAGCTTGCAATGTGAGTGCAAGTTCCTCCAGAGCTGGCCACAGTTGTCATCTTTTTGTTCATTCCAAAAATTTCTTTTTCTTTTCTCTGTTGGTGTCATGCACAAATGCAGCTATTCCTCTTACTCTTGGTGGCTACATTGCCTGGTAGCCCTAGAGTAACTAAATTAGATATGTCCCTGTGGCTGGGGTACCATATTTACCTCTCCCTTCTGAGAGTCTTTCAAGTTCATAAAAAAATTTACTGGAAAAATTCTCCTTGTCTAGGGGAACTGATCAGGAGATGCAGCCTTTTAGTTGGGTATTTCAGAGTGAAGCATTTGGATCCCTTCTTCCCTGAGGGCAAATTCCTAGGGCAGTCTACATCCAGATCTGGTAACATCTCACCTGACAAGAAAATAACAGAGCTACATATATTGCTGAGAGAAGGACTTTTATTTCTGCTCAAGTGACAAATGTGTGCTCTAGAGTTCAAGCTGCTGTGAACTATTTTTCAGGCTGTCCGTGTGCTCCTTAACTGCAGTTGTGAAGCCTCTATGAGATATATATCAAGGAGATTCACATGTTTTGATGGCAAAGAGAGCAGCACTTATGTTTTCCATGTGTCTGATAGAGTTTGCTTCAGATACTCTTCCCAGCAGCTTTTTCACCGTTGTGAGGTGGTCAAAAAAAACCAAAAGCTTACCTCATTGTTAGCTGATCTGAATAGCCCCTCCTGCCATAAATGAAGCAAAACTGTTTTGATTTAAAACATTTTCATCTGATCTTTCCAGCTGCTGAGGAAACCTACTTTAAAAAGTGCATTTTTTGAAAACCTAAAGGCTTTTGCAAAGACTGATCTTAAGAGAAGGCTGTTATTTATGCTTAAAAGTGTCCTATGTAATTTTAACTTGGATAGAAAGTTCTAGTGCAGAGAAGTTAATTTAAAAATTATTTTGGTTCTGAAATAACACTGTTTATCTAAGGGAGTTTCATTGATGAGGATGGATTTAGAAATTATTTGGCTAAATCACTAATGTTTTCTTCTGCAGTCAAGACCTCAAAAGGATTATGTGCCAGTGGAAAGCTTGAATCTGCAAGGTGCTTATTCTACTTTCACTCTGTTTTAGGAAGTTTAATATTGGCAAATATATATGGGAAATATATTGGCCCTTTGAGAAAGAACAAACTTGTGCTAACAGTCTGGATATTGCAAAGATGGAATGCCAATCAAATTGCTTTCCCTAAAAAAAATCAGGAGGCCAAGAGGGCAAAGGTCTCTCAGTGCAAAATTACACCAGTGACAACTGTCATATCTGAGGAGACACATATTTCCTACACCAGTCACTTACCTTATTAAGCAATGTGCATGTAGGACCTCACTGCTTCATAGATACATCTGCATTGCATGGGAAGCTCACTCATTTGGCTGCTTCATTGTCAATAGACCTTTTAAGTTTAATTGTCTCTTCTAAGCATTTCTCAGTCCAAATTTGCACCAATGATTCTGCTTTCTGTTCCACAGTGTCAGTATATGTGTCAGGTCAAATGTTAAAAGTTTGTTAGTTCTTCAGAGAAGCACTACAGAAACAGAGGTTAGATGAAGATGCAGAAGCCATGCACTGGAGACATTTTTCAGGTATCCATTAGGATTGCTGAACAGAATATCACCCTGCAGGTCAGCAAGGAAAATGAGGTCCAGATTTTCTAAGCCTGACTCACAGCTTTGTTGTTTATTTCTTGTGTAACTGAAAAAAAAACCTGCCATTTTTTTCAGTTTCCAAAAATAGCTATTCCTTTTCAGTGTCTTTCTGTCACATTAAGTCTAAGGATGAACAAGGTCTGCAATTAACAAATCAGAAAGCAGAGAAAAACCCGAAACATATCTCACTTGAATTTTTACTCTCTTGCATAAACCCTTATCACATAAATTATTCTACTTCATCCATTGGATAATATTCTATAACCAAACCTACCCAAGAGAGCAAAAGTTTTCAGAATCAAATCCAAATTATACTTCACACAAGTATTATTATAGTACAGGCAAATGTTTATAGTACATGCTCCTTGCAGTTAGAGTCAGCTTATGCTTGCTGAAAAGTTTCACCATGAGTACCACAACTGGAAAATTCTGTTTCCTTTCATTTCCCTAAATTTGGTTTTGCAGGAACAGTGCCAGTTCTCTTTAACCTTTATGGATGGGATTTTTCTAACATGTGGCTAAAAACACACCCATGAATAAATCTGAAAACCTAGCAAATAATAGAGTTTCCACAGATTACAACATTTCTGTTCAGCTGTAATTATTTATGAGAATAGGGATTCTTCTTTGGTTAATGAACAACATCTGCTAACCAGACAGGCAGTAATATGGAAAGATCTGTAAATCATTGCTTGCACAATCTTCAATGAATACGTAAATTTTAGTCAGAGTAAAGCAAAACCACCAAATATATGTTTCCTAAGTTTTGTGTTTGTTGTCTGATTTCCTAGCAACTAACACCAGAGTAGGTAGTAGTTTTCAGCATTTTCAGGGGAATTCCAGGACCTTTACACTACTAAAAGAGTACCTCCCCTTTCTTATTTTTTTCCTGTGTTTAACTGCAGGGCTGAATTGTCCAAAATTACTGCAAGAAGGTTGGCACAAACTGATCATATGCTGTATGCTTAGAGTTCAGCTGCAAGCAACTTTTCCACAGTGCAGCTGTCTGCATTTCACAGCACACAGCAAGACCATGTATTTCTGTGCTGAGGAAAACTTTTAAAGATGTTTCACTAGGAGCAGAATGACTTAGTATTAATCACCATTATTTCAGTGATAGATGAAGTAATCCTGCTATTTATACCTTTTGTTTCTGCATTTTTATTTATCCCTAAAGATCAATGTTTTTTACTTTATTGCTATAAACAGCAAAAATTCAATTTTTTTCAGTAGAATCAAAATTTTATTTGATGTTTGCAGACAAATACAAATATTGGGAGAAGGTTTGTGTTCATGTAATTTTGTAATCAAAGTTTCATAAGCATTTCCAAAGGTTCATTATTTGAGTTTTCTCATTTTGGCATTGTAGGACAATTGTACAAGTGACCAAGTGAGTTTAAATTGGGAACATATGTTTTAATCTCTTAAGTATTTACGTAAATATTTTTAAAAATTCAACTAGCATCTGTATTTTCAGCAAAGTGCAACAGAATTGGCAATTACCTCATCCTTATAAAGAACAGAAACACCATGCACAGACTTCCTGGCAGTTGGCCAGAGACATCAGAGATAGTGCTTCTGCTCTGATGTGGAGGTTTCTTGTGGCATATGCTGGTCAGTCAAAAAAATTCAGGTGTGAAGTTCACATATTTGCAAAGACCAGTGAGCCCTTTTTTCTGCTATTAGTCAGTGAGTGCTTAGGCATAAACACAAGTAATTCTGATCTTTTTGCAAGCATCTTGTAAGAAATTAATCTGAGAGACCTAAACTTTTACCTCCATTTTACTGGAGAACTTTAAAAGAATCATTCAATTTAAAAAAAAAAAAAAAAAAAAAAAGTTTTCTGGGAACATTTTTAGCTGTTTTTTAGTTGGAAGAAAAGAAATGGGACATTAAAAACAGTTTGACCTTCTTACTCATGTGCTTCCAGAGAATGTTGATTAAGCTCAGAGGAAATATAAACCTCTCTGGAGAGGGAGTGTGAGTAATCTGAATGCTACCTGCAAGAGTTGCATGGAAGAAAGGTCTGGGCCTCAAAGAAGAGCACACAAGCTTTCCTCTCCTCTCTGAGCCATTTCTGGTTTAAATAAAAAACGTCTTTTGTGGCTATCAGGAAACCCTTAGAAGGAGAAGCTGAGTCATAACTGCCTGTTAGGTTTTAAAATGTTCCCAGCTTTCTTGGAGCTGCGATAAATAGCAATTGGCTTTGTTTTGCCTGCTGAAACTCCCCTGATCCCTGTTCCCACCCCCTCAGGAGCCGAGACATTGAGTCTGGTTGTTGGGAAATCTTTGTTTCCCAAGCTGGCAAAGCAGCTTTTTCCTCCTGAGCTCTGTCCTTATTGGCTGTGTAATTCTGGATGCAGAGGGGAAAGAAAGGCTGCAAATTCCACTGTAAGGCTTCCCCGATGATGACACCTTTTTTCCTCCAGTTGTAAAACCTCAGCAGCCTGGTTTCTTTACAGGAAAACCAGGCCATCTTCTAATGACACTGAGAGAAAAAGGGGTGGTGGTTTACACTGAAGCTTTCTTCCTCTCCATCTCACTGATGAAACCTTCATGGATATCAAAGTTTCAGGGGGCTTAACATTTACCTGTGCTGACAGCCTCAGGGGAAGAAGTGCACTGCCTTTTTCTCCATAGGGATCAAAGGCAAGATTGGTTTAAAATACACTTAAAAGCTCCTTCAGTTCCTAAATTGAGATGCCCAGTAGCTTGACAGTGTAGCTTTGTGACTGCAGGGCAAGCCACCTTTGGCTGCTCCATGTGCAGCAAGGTGGGGAAAAGGGAGAAGAGCTAAGGTTGTGCCAATTCACCTGCGAGAAAACTTCAGCTAAAGGTTTACCTGGATTAGTGGGAATTCTTTTGTTTAAAAGGTGTTTTTCTGGTGGATACTGTGTGATGGACTGAGATCAGTGTTACATAGCTGGAATGGCCTCACATCGGTATTTAGATGTCTCCTTTTTTAGCTTAAAATAGATTCTTATAGCTTTGTTCCCTTTCCAACCTGCTGCTCTTTCCCCTCATAGATTTGTGTTTTGCAGTCCTAAAAGTCCTATAGCCAACTATGAGGAAATCAAAGTCAGGTTTTCTGTGTGAAGCTGAAAGACTCGATGGTAGAAATGATGGTAAATACTTCTGAGACTTAGCAGCCACAAGTTTGGCATAAAAGACAAAAAGGAAAATATTTGCACTTAATTGAAGATCTTGATCTACAGCTTCCTGAAATGTGGTGTAAAGCAGAGCAATGGCCAAAGACAGCTTATTCAAATTGAAAATTATTCTTAGATTTAATAGAGATTAGAGGAGTTTTACACATCTGTGTGTATATGTTGAGCAGATCAAAGGAGTATTTTATTTGGTTTATGTTATAAAATATAACATAAAATATATTTATTCCTATAAATAAAGGCTCTGATACAGATGCTGTTTATCACTTCTGACATACTACAGTATTTGCCTCTGGGAATATAGAGCTCACAGTTTGTTAGATGGTTTTATTAAGTATTTTGGGGCTTTGCAATGTGGCAGAACCTTTCCTCTGGAGATGAAGCCAAAGAGATTGATGGAGTGTAGGCATTACAAAGCTCAAGTGACCCTATAAATTCTGTGTAAGCAAAATATTAATGCCTAAATGAAACACTTGGGGGGCTTGTAATGTAAAGAGCAAAGAAAAATTGCTGCTGGAAGGCAGAGTGGCACACACAAAATCAGATCAAACACAGAATTCTTTTTCTTTCTGCATGTGACAGGTACATAGCCACCTACTGGTTTTTCTAAAGGTAAGGTTTCACTATGAATGTAACTGATCTAAATCTGCCCTGATACTGGGAGGGCTGCTGTGCCTTCCTGCCCTATTTATGCCTGAACATGGGGACTGAGTCAGGAATAGCATCTTCCCAGGAATTCATTAAAGAGAGGCTAGTGCTACACTTCGCCCATCTCCATAATGCAATGATAAAACCAGTCTCAGATGTTCAGCTGCTTTGTCCTGTTAAACCAGAGCCTGCATTTCATCCATTGTTTTGCTACTGTTTTTTTTTTTTTTCAATCTAGCTCACAGTGTGTAAGAATTTAGTAACCCCAGGGTGTGGGGAGTGGTGTTAGGACAATACTTTCTTATCTGAAAAGAAAATACATAACCTTTCAAACACAGCTTGTTTTACAATTGCACTGTTACAATTGAATAAAAAAAAGAACATTAAACACACCAAGTGTCAGAAAGTTGGTTTATCCACTGTGATCTGGCAGCTTGTAATCATGCTCAATAGAGTGAGGCAAATTGCATTGTCTTTAATTTTATGATTTCTAAAGCAGTGGGAAATGGCATTTTTACAATGGAAAGACCTCCCTATGATAACTTGTGCATTATTTGAAGTCAGTAAGAGCTGAGAATGGATGTGATTTAGCTTTCTTGAAATGATAAAGTTAGAAGCTAATTTAAAAAAATCTCTTTTTTTCTCTGTGTCTCAGCAGTCAGAGCAGATGCTGAGGTTTGGTACAAAGTGTACCAAAACAGGAGGTGAAGTATTTCCTACACAGGCAGTGCAAACATCTCCAGCCTGCCATTCTGTTCCCAGGTTCTCTGTGGCAGAGCAGACCTTCCAGCCCAGAGTACACGGTTGTCAATGAAATGGGTGCTACTGCCTGTCCTTACCAGAGCTGCCAGGGAGTTTTTCCAGACCTCCTCACTGACAGGCTGCTGTGCTTTGTTGTCAGGTTGTGGAGGAGAGCTCTCTGGCCCTTCTGGTTCATTTCACAGCCCTGGATTCCCCAGCACATACCCAAGCAATAGGGAATGCATCTGGTACATCCACACAGCTCCTGGTAGCAGCATTCAACTCACCATTCAGGAGTTCGACATTGAGTATCACCCAAACTGCAGCTATGATGTTTTGGAGGTAAGAACATTAGTTTTACTCCTCTAAAATACACAAGTTGTATTAATTTCTGTCTGGAACAGATAATCCCTAGAACTGTAGATGCAGACAAACAATTCTACCACAATTTCCTGTTTCTGCTGAGGCTACAGTTTTGTTCAACAGGTATTGTCACAGAAGCCATAATGTTCTTATTATCTTTTGGTTTTTATATCTTTGGTGACTGTATACCTTAATTAATTACAATGTTGTGCACTGTATGCTTCCCAACAAAAGACAAAACTGCTTTCAAAAACAGTCTTAAAACTCCACCTTTTATAAAGAACTAAGGGTAGGGTGCTGTACCATGAAGATAATTTCCTGATGTAAAGGACGATGATGGATCGCTACGAGGGAAAACTCAGGTGAGATCTTGTGTAGGGCCTTCCAACGATGTGGGGAGATTTATAACCCTGAGTTATTAAAATTATGAAGAATCTTTGCACTAAAAAAAAAAAAACAACTAAAAAACCCAACAAAAACAACAACCAAAAAAACCCCCAACAAAAACAAAACAAAACAAAACCACAAAAAAAAAAAAAAAAAAAAAAAAAAAAAAAAAAAAAAAAAAAAAAAAACCAAACCCCAAACTCAAAGAGGCAATATCCTAGTCACCTTAGGGTGGTGGAAAAAGGAGAAAAGGGGCCTCTGTAAGGATGTTCTGACCTTTAACAGATTCATAACACTGAATTACCCTTTATATAAGACTTCTTTTCACTCATGTTGGTAAGCAACCCGGTGACCATTCTCACTAACAGAGTTGAATAGACTTCCAGTACAGGAAGAAAGGACAGAAAATAATTTAGGGAAGAACTTTAGAATTATAGACTTTCTAAACTGCTCTCACTGGAGACATTTGAGATCACCAGTGGAGGTACACTTGTTGTGACTTTTTGTCAATGTTTTTGTAATGAATGCAAAAGACTGATTAAGAGAACTTGTACCGCTCTGCTCTAGCCTTTCTTCTCCTCTTCTGGGTGATGTGATACAGCATACATTTAGACAACTGTCTGTCCAGCATCCACATTTATGCTCTGCTTCCCATTCCCACATTCTAACTTCTGTAGGATCTGGGTGTAAGGAAGTTGTTCCATGAATTTTCCATCAGTAGCATTGGCAAGTATACCTGTATGCCACATTGCTGACACCAGGGAATGTGAGTAGGTGACCTGTACTGGCTGGGTTGGGTATTGATGAAGTCTGTTGTATTGCATCTTCATTGTTCTTTGTGCCCAGAATTACCCGACTGAAGGTAATCTGCCTATAAACTTCCATTATGCCTCTGTTGCCCAGAGGAATCCATTAAACAGCCTCCAAATCCAAATTTGCTGTGGATGACCATTTCTTGAATAGTCCAAGGACAATACCTACATCTGCAGATGGTTGCTCAGGAGCTATCATGATCCAGCAAGAGTACAGATGGCTGGCAAGCATTTGTTTGAGAACTTTTTGACGGGGAAGGCCTAAAACCAGTTGAGTGGGTTGCCAGACACCGACTGCTTAAAGACACTGTTTAACAGGACCCTGCAGTTTACTGCTCTGTGTTCCTGAGCAAGGTATTCACCTTAGGTTTCAGGTATCTTTTTTTGCCATTTGCAGCTTAGTTGCTATGTTTTGCTTCATTCCAACCATACCGATTCATCTGCACAGATGCTCACCTTGCTGCTTGAACTCCCCTGCCTTCCTGCCCTCAGAATTGGCATGCTTTGAGTTACTTGTCTCCTGATCTTGGTTCATCCAGTTCCCAACACCTGCCTCTGATCTGCTGGCAGATAATCTAACATAAATCAATTTACAGGGGAAAATTGGTTCATGACTTAGTGTCTGATCAAAGGTCCTGTGTGGCAGCATAGAACTTCCCTTGCCAAGCTGCAGGCACGCAGTGGAGCTTTGTGTACCTTGCCACATAGATATTTTCTTGCTTTTGTTATAAAATTCATTCATACCATGATTGACATAGACTGAGCAGAGCAAGCATGACTCAGATTTAGTGGGGGGAAAAAAGGAACATGGCTAGCCATTTTCAGAAGCTGCTTTATCTTGCCACCTTCTTTCCTGTGGTTTCTATGTCTGTCCAAGCAGAAAACCAAGCATGCATTTAAGTTTGCAGGATGTTAAAAAAAAGGTTACTGGTGAGCTTTTGATACCATGTGTTTCAGTGATCACTAAGGTTCCAAAGATCTTTCACTCTCACATTATCTTCCCAAAAGTATCCTGTGTAAGTATCTTTGGGGTTTGAAGTCTAATTTTTCTCATAGTTATTCTCCTGATTTCACATTTCCCTTATCTCTGAGTACTAAGTTCTACTGCTTCCTGCTTTCTTTGACATCAGACAATTTTCCAGTTTTAATAGGAAGTCAAAATCAGTACTGAAGTAGGTCTGCTGTCCCTCCATGTCCTATTCAGTCTGGTACCTGGAATAAGATGTCCTGTAATGAATACTTCCCAGCAATCACAAAACTTCCTCTCCTGGAGGCATTTAGCTTTTGCTTAGGAGCACCCTCATCCCTTTGACCTGGCAGTGAATTTAGGAAAATGCTGAGATATTTCTCATTGCAACACCTTTGTTGCTAACTTCATTTTTATACCACACCCTTCAATATTTGTCTGAAGCATACTTGTTCTTGTAAAAGGCAGCATCTCCCTTCCCTTTCCTTTGATGATGCCTCTTAAACAAGCTGTCATTTCCATGTCAGTATTGCAGGACTGCCATATGTTTCACCAAAACTGTGCAATAATAGTTACATTATTTTTTTTAATGTGAAAGCTTCAGATTATCCTCATGGCTCAAGGTTTGATGCATTCTCTTTTAACCTTTCTCCCTGTTTCTCTTATGGCACTGTTGCAGTCTGTCTTTTTTTCTTCCCCATGAAATTCTGTTCCCTTTATAAACATCTAGAAAGGAAATTTAAATTGTTCTTAAAGATATTTCTAGAAATGTTTCATGGAAATAGAAGACGTTATTTTGGACACAATACAATAATTGAAATAATTTTTTAATGGCTTCTATTGACGTTACATTCATAGAGAAAAAATTACCATGCCTGCTTTGAATAAATTATGACACATAAATGATGACATCTTCTCCTTTAGCATGGACCAGATTTTTACGAACTATAAATATATTCTGCCTCAGCAAGATGTAGCCCTGAGCAGAAAAGGAGGGAAGACTGTCAATCTATTTCACTTCCAAGTCAGATGCTCTGGTGTTCTCATTTAAATAGAAACATCAGGTATTACCACTATTCTTAATTCTCTGTCGAAGCCAGGTTCTCTCTTTGCTGGAAGTTATATTTGGGCAGGCATCAGTGTTATTCCCAGAAAATCTGTGTCATGAGGGTGACCAACTGCATAAAAACAGTTTTCTGTTGCTCATAACTCTGGAATGCTGACTGTTAACATTTAATGGAGCTAACGGGGCAGAAGCAAATGATAAGAACAGATTAAACCCATGGGCTTTATGGCAGTGTCCTGCAGCCCTGCTATGAGATCCAATATCACTTTATCTTTGGATCAGATACTCTGGTCAGACTAGATGTTTATTTTTTTTTTCAGCTTAGACATCCTATCACTCTTTATGAACCACACCCTTGAATTCATTCTTTCCATCACTCTTTTCCCTCTTCTTTTTTTCATGTGGTAACTATTGGTTTTTCTCTTTGTAGCCAAATGTAATATTTTATTGTTTTTTGTCATGGAAACACTCAAACTTGTTTTTATTCCAGCCTTTATGAAAGCATCTGATTAACTGAACTGGCCTAAAGGAGACAAGAAAATACACTCATAGCTATGAGGAGCATGCCTCTGCTTTTT